>NW_026138053.1:19472500-20672500 GCF_025592945.1 Manacus candei
AAAATTATTTTCTTGAAGAAGTTACCAGTGAAATCCCAAAGGAAACTACACTGTCCCATACATACAATGCTTCAATAAAGTTTCTTCAGAATCCAAACTTATCCAAATAACCAGCTCAAAATATGACTGCAAAGCCTTGCAGAAGATTTCCCTACATTTCCACCCTGGTATTGAGAACTAGCATGCCAAGGCTACCAATCCTACACTTAATGGGAAATACCACCTTGAAGACCGTGAATCATTGTTTTTAAATTCATTATTACTACACAGGAAAAAGTCTTAAAAAATACCATTGAAAAACTTCAAAGCAAGCTACACATTTCTAGGAAAAGGATTTGAATGAAACAGAAAACAAAATGTTTCACTCCTTCAGTCTATTGTGTGCACTCTGAATACCCACAGAGCTCTGAGCCCTCAATTTTAGGGGAATACAATCAAATTAGTCAACAGAGAGCAGAACAGCAATGTTGAGCAAGGACATGCAATGTCTTCTGTATAAGAAAAAACAAACTATTGTTCTTCAGCTTCTGGAGAAAAAAAAACAAAACAAAAAATTCTACTCTTGTAAAAATTCTATAACTTAGAAGTCTAATGCTTCAGATTTTTTATCTTCTTCCATCATCCTTTTCAAAATATGCAAGAGATTTGGGAGTATTTCAGTACCTGCACTTCTGAAACGTCCTTGGAAGTAATGAAGTACAGTGTTTTAACTTTGCAGATAACAGACTAGGCCAGAGCTTTCAGGCACCTAATTTCAAATAGAAAATAAGCTTCTAATGGCACAAAGTCTAGTTGGAGGCCACTAGCTAGCAGCATACCTCGGAGGTCCATCCTGGGTCCAATCCTGCTTAACATCGTCATTCATGATCCAGATGATGGGGTAAAGAGCACTCTCAGCAAGTTCACGGGGCACACAAACACGGGAGGAATGGCTGATGTGCCAGAGGGTCATGATGCCATCCCAGGGGACCTCAGCAGGCTGGAGAAATGGGCTGACAGGTCCCTCATGCAGTTCAACACAGTCAAGTGTAAATCCCCGCACCTTGGCAGCAATAATGTCACGCACCAGTACACGCTGGTAGACAATTACAATTAACTTCAGGATCACCAGAACACAATCTATCTGCTTACAGTTTCATTATTCCAACAAGAAATAAAATTATCTCTTCCTCTATTTGAGAAATGATAGCATCCACTCTTGAATAAGTTTAAAGAAAAAAACAACACCAGATATATGTACCTGTGGTTGAAATGGTGGAGCAGTAGGCCCCTGCATGCCTTGTGATTGTTCATCCATTCTGTAACGTACGATGTTCCTTATGTCCTGAAAAGAAAAATACAGTCATTACACTGTAATTCAGTCTGTATTTATGATTGATGAAATCAGAAGAACAACAAAGTAATCCATCTTCTCATTTGTATGCTTGAGTTTATGAACATTTAACTATTCCAACCCTGCACTGTTCGGGAAAGGAGATTTTTTTTATGTTTAGCTATTCTATAAAATTTAATAAATCACTATACGCATCTGAACTTATTACTAAAAAATGTGAATTAAAACTACTTGCACCAGACAAATGGCTCTGTCTAATAAAAGCTGTATCATCCCATTATTCTTTAACATCACCAACTGCTTCTTTAACTTCACAGATACCTGCTGGCCAGTACCTTGGACCTACGGACAGCACAGGAAATAGCAGATCAGCAGAAGACTTAAAACTGCAGCACACATACGGCTTACGTTGCAAAATCTGTAGATTTTACAGAGTATGCAAGAGTAGTTGCATCTAAATAGAAAAAAGCTAACCAGGTACACTCATTACATTCTGACAAGCTAGCTAAAAGGCCTTTGAAATACTATATTAGAAGCACAGCCTCTATTCTCAACTACGAACTTCTCATTTCCCATCAGGGAAGATCCCTGCCAAATTCCCAAGGCTTTGACCAATCATAAGCATTGTAAAATTCACTGAATCATTACTAGGAAGAACAGGAGAGACAAACCCACAAATACTCGGGAGGCTTTTTTTTCCTCAACTAAGTGAATCCTTTCTTAGGCTATTCAACACTGCTGAGGGGAGCAGGTGCAGTACCAGAGTTACTGGTGCCTACAGGGGCCACCTCTGTGCGGATGAAGACAACAGAAAGTTCCCTGGCAGCTTCAAATGCAAACAAGGAAATAAACTTCCATACAAATAAGAGGCAAGCCCTGAACAACTTATTCATCACACCAACATGAAGTATCTACCTGGTCAAACCTGCCAAGATCTTTGGAGGAATAAGAGTCATGTGTCTGACAGGGATACTATTCTTTCTTTTCAATTTATTATTTTTTTTCTTATTTCCTGCCCCAAATCCTGAATGTTCTAGAGATAGTTAGACATAAAACAATTTTTATGATACCTCCTAACATTTAACGTTAGGAAATTTCCTATGACAAATTTATTCTGCTAAACCTATGTACTTCTGAATACAAAGCTATTTACATTCCACAGATCTTTGTTTAGAGTGAGTACATAAAGTTTTCTCAAATCACATTTAAAGTTCAGCATGAAAGCACAGAATCTATTAGCTGTTAAAACGCATGCAAATCTTCCCAATAATGTCTATAGAGTATTAAAAGGGCTAGAAATAACAGAAAGCAGAAAACCTTAGAAAGGCTTAATTGCAAAATATTTAAGAAACTAACGAACAGTTCGTGCTCACAGCACCGTTGTTGTTCTTGCAGTATTGTTGTGATAACATTACTAATAGACAAAATAATCACAAAGCAGCTTTGCAAAGTTTCTCCATGAGTACACAGTTTCCACCTTGGGTACTAAGCAGTGGATTGGATACACAAACAAATCATTAGTGATCTGCTCTCCCTGGCCCATTTAAAGCAGTCACCCCCCACCATCCCAGTGCCATTAGCTATTCCTAACACCAAACCACAGCCACCCTCCAGAGCAACTAAGGGTCCCTTTAGGCTTTGCCTTCCCACCCATCATACTCCTGTATGAAGCAAACAGGCAGCAATTTCCTGTTGTAATGTATTAACGGCAACTAGTCCACCGACAAAAAAGATCCAAAAAAAGCAGTTTCAGGCAGGTCAAAATAAAATGAATAATTTTTAAAAAATCAATTATCAAACCACAGTGAGAAGCAGAAAAAAGAAGTAGGAATTGCCAAGACTTCTAAGACTGTCAGAGGGATCATGCTGAGAAAGGGTGAATCAGCTGGCAAAGACAGCACACACCACTGACCAGGCAATCTTTCAGCCAGCACTAGGACACCAACACTAACACTTCTTCTGGCAAGTTCTAAAGCATCTCCCATACAACCTCCTCTCCAAGGCAAGAAATCATAACACAGCAGCACTGAAAATTAAACTGTTGTCACAAAGCTTCATCTAAATTCTCCAGGTAGATTCACAGGGGTTTATCCAGTTGCAATAAATTCTGGGGAAGGAATAAGGAATCTTCTGCTAGTTTCTTGTTGTAGAGATCTTTCCATCACTGCTAAAAAGGCAATAATTCTTTTCTGAAGTGCTATTTTGAAGAGTCTTTTAAAAGAATTAAGTCTTTTAAAAGAATTTTAATCTTTTCAATAGCATCAGTATTTCTACTGAAGGTTTTGTGTGTGGTTTAAGTATGTTTAAGTATTGAAAATCCTGATCATGTAATGCACCAAAAGATAACTCCTATGGGTCAGACACTTGTTTCAAAATGTCCAGGGAAAAGAAGTAAACACAAAACTCTTTATCCCCTAATGCAAATATATACCCAAGATTAATGAAATCTAAGCTGAAATGTTTAGATGATGTATGTTGATTCAGGAATTACACAACATGTTCATCTTGTCTGAATGGTCAGGGACACATCCATCCAAGTGTTTGGGACTTGGTCTCTCTCTTTTTTTCTCCCTTTTTGAATCTGGGAAAAGAGTAGAAATGGGAGAAGTCATATTATCACTGCCAGTGGCTCCACCTTCTGTGGCTTGGTTTTATAATAAAAAACAAGCAGACCAAAGAGATGACACATTCTACCACACAAAGCATGGAAGATTAACTTGTGGATTTGTTGTTACTTTTGCAGAAAGACAAAAGATCAGTATCTAATGCCCATATACCAAAGTTATTCTATTTTTTTAATTTGCTTTTGTCTTTGAAGACTGCAATGATAGATTCACATTTCAGAGAAATCTGACATTTTCATCATACAAAATCCCAAGGATGCAAAGAGATGGCAAGGATGCAAATTGAATCTTGTACTGTTTGTCATCATAAGCAAGAACTGGATTTTGTTGCCTGAAGACTTCATTGTGAGGCATGCCTTTCACCTTGATATTAACTCCAGGTCAAAATATAATGGTATAATATTGATCAAGTTTAAACTTGAACTGAGGCAGTAATTGTTACTCTTACAAAGATCGTTTTCAAGTTCTAATTTACAGTGAAAAGACACTAAAAAAACTGCAAAGAGTCTACGCTTGTTGAAAATTGAAATGCAATCACAAAACACATCTATTTGTGACGTATCTGTCACCTCTTTAAACAAGCAATAAAAAAGGTCTTCTTTTGCAAATCCATCACCACAATATATAATGGTTCACGGAAAACAGACAACAGAGGAGGAGAGGGGCGAGTCAACTACACCAGCACCACCCTCCAAAACCCCCAAGGGGCCAAATGGTACTCATGTTTCTAAACTCTCTCAAACCAATCATGTAAAGGGAAAGGACTCCTTGCCTACAGAACACCACTTGCAGAGAAAGGAACGATGAAACACTTTCTGAATCATTTCTGTTGCAAAGACAATGTTCACCGTTTTGAAGATGAAAATCATTTGCATTCAGACAGCCTGCACACAACAGTGATCACAGGACACAACCATATATGCTAAATCTTACACTCAGGTTATGGTTGCTAACACTTTACAGGTATGAGATGACTTCTGGTTAATGACTAATATTTCAAATCTTTGACTTTTTCAGTTGATTGAAACAGTAGGTGGCACCTACCCATAAAGGATGCAGGAAGAAGTACCTGGGGATACAGACAGCACAACCCATTTTTCATTTGAAATCACAACTGCACAGGAACTCCTCCAATTGACACTATTTACTCCACAAGACAGCAAAAGGAAGCCAAGTCCTCACCAGTAAGACTATCAAACTGCAACTGCCTGAACTGGGAGTAACACCCTTTCCTTCCTTCACAAACAGGCCTCGCTGTCCCTATTCAGGTCCTCAGTGGCCACCTGTCAACGCTCTCAGAGATCTGCCCACACATCTGAAGATTATGCAAAGATATAAAGGCAAGGGCCCGCTCCTATACCCCAAGCTCACATCCCACAGTCAGCACTCAGCTTTCCAGGTAGTTTCCAGCAGCCTGCTAGAGCAGAGGTGGGACTACCCCTGACTGTTAGTCAGAGCAGAGGACACACTCCTGAACAGGAGCCAGAGCTCATTGCTTTCAGATCACTGGAATGTATTTTAAAATAACATTTTAAAAAGAAAGATACCTAGGAAAAATTTGAAATCCTTGTCACTTAAGTCTAGCAACTAAGTCTTCACAAACCTGATCAAATTACTTCAGGAGAAAAAGCTTAAATGCACTGCCTAATCATGTGAAACATTTTTTTTTAAGCACTAGTTTCATAGCTTCAAGTCCTTAAAGTATTCACACTGAAATACATTTCATGGTCTTAAGGCAAAAATGGTATTGCTTTAACAGACAGCAGATTTTACAACAATAAAAATACAATGTTTTCCCATAGAAAGCATCATTAATAGTCTCGGTGATACATGGTTTCCATTAGCTACATGCTATGCACTTGGTTATCAATTTTGCATCTTAAGTGAGAATATATAATAATCAACGTCAAAGCAAAAACAGTTCTACTTCAAGAAAAAAGCAAAAGCAGCAGCTACTTAACAGAATATTCAGAGTGTTACAGTTCTGCTGAGAATCTGAGTATCTCAGTCTTCTTTCTTTCTGCAAAATATAGACGTAACTACTCCACATCATTGCTAACACAGAGAAACATGAAGTTACACCAGTTCACAATGTGTTGATCAGGCACACAGTCAATTTAGCTGCTGTTCACAAACGAAGGAATGTACTATGTTTACTTCTGGATTACACAATCAATTAAAGGCAGGTATTTTTAGTTTTTACTATAGCCATTATTTGAGTTAGGTTAGAGCCAAGGCTCTCCAGAAACAATTATCCATTTAATACCCTACACATCCTATTTTTGGATTCAAGTTAGATTCTTCAGTATCTAACTTGGATTTAAAATGGCAAGGTTTAGATAACTAAACTTTTCAACTCTCTTTGCTAGCTAAATTCAAAGATAAGGATCATCGTCAGTTGAGGGGAAAAACAAAACCAAAACCATATATTAATACTAGTTTGCATATAAGCATACAGGCTAAAGAAATATTCCCATTTGCTTATATCACGTGTTGACTCTCAGCTACCCAAAAGCACAATTTAAGTGTAGGTAGAATATTCAGTCACCCTGTTTGAACCTGAAAAAAAGCCCTGTGCTCTGGAAACAAGGGTTTAGATTTCCAAATGCCTTACTGAATATCCCAAACACAGTCAGGCAGCCCACCACACCACTGTTAATCCCAGCAGTGTGTGCCAGGGAGCCCGAGCGTGCCAGTCCAATTCCAGCACTGCTCTCTGTCAGCTGGAGAGTCACACTGACATAACCCTCAGCTCTGAGACCAAAGCCACATACCTCGTGGGAGGAGACAAAATTCAGACCCAGAAATGACAGCCCGGCCCTTCAGCTTGATGTGAGCAGCTTAAAAAACAGCCACAGTATTAGTTTATATACCGGACTGTCTTAAGTAATTTCTTCACCTCTTTAAGGCAAAAGCTTGGCCACTGGAGGGAACTGGCTTGCTGGTCAAACCCAGCTCTTACACTTTGTAAGGTCACCAACACTGATCAACACTTCAGCACCCACTCAACACTGGGTGTAGCTGCAATTTATAATGTTTATATTTACATGTCTTTTTATATGCAAGCATTAATAACTCAAAATGTATGTAAACTGACATCCACTTGAACTCTGCCAAGACTAACTGGCAAGAGATAAAGCAAACTCAGTACTCGAAGACCATGTTAATCACTATCACAATAAAAAGTCATTTATCCCTATTAGGATACTTATATATACACATACTTTATATCTATGCATAGTAATACATATATATGCAGATATACACACGTCAGCACATTCTTACAGATTAAACATCTATACCTAACTGTGTACACAGAATATTTCATTTTTACCATTGCTGGTTAATAGCAAATATTTGCTTCACACTGTCCAGGGAAAAAAAAAAAAAAATAGAAGGTATTCTCAAGTGTGGAAAATACATACTCACTTGTCAAATTCTCTGCAGAAGCATCCACAACAGAGGAAAGTTGTATACGCAACTTTTAAAGTGCTGAAAGTGATCGAATACCAATCTGTATACATCTATATTCAAGTAGGATTAGCCTTAATTTTAGAATTTAGCCTTAATTTTAGAAACAGTTCCTAAAAGCCACAAGATGACAAGACATTCCTCTCCTCTGCAGAGACAGCCTTGAATCTGGACAATACAAATCCCCAGTCCTTGTTAATCGACAAGTAGATATCAGCTAACTAAATGGAAATACTGCATTTTCCAGCAAATTTATGTCCAAATTCCCCACTCATGGGTGGTTCAGTCAAAGCACTCAAAGAACACACCGAGAGTTAAGCTGGGGTAAAAGTTGGTTTTAGCAAGAACAGAAGCAGCCATACACAAATCATACATTTCCAAAAATGTAAAAGAATGCACTAACGATTCACATGCAATTTTGTCATCCATTTGGCCCAACTTATCAGGTGTATTTCCATTCCAACCCTGAAAACACACAGCAGTTACTGTCTTCCCCCATCTACTAAGAGTTCACTCAGTGCTGTCTGACTAGAAGATTAAAGTCCAAGCCCTCTCGCTTCGCAAGTCTGCTCCCCTTCCTCTTCATTCATTTGCACAATTTAAGACATTATACTTTGTTTACTTCTCCCTCTCTATTTCAATTACGTCACTCCAGTAGATTGCTTATCTTGCAAGGTGTTCCCGAAGGGTTGTACATGCACTGACTTGCCCCTTATTGAACTATTTGTTTGTTATTTCATGTGAACTGAAGAAGAAACACAACTGAAACTGCTTGAGCAGCAGCCTTCTGCATTTTCATTTAACGTCAATTCACCTGAAAGAAATTTGATAACCCATTTCTTCATACTGAATAGCCAGTTATAAGGGACATAGGTGGATCATGATCACATCACAGTGAAAAGTTTTACAGGGAATGAAGTATTGTATCTAACTATGATACTATGAGGAAAGCAAATCCTCAGCCCACATCACACTCTGCTGTGCTCCTGCCTCTGTAAGAATTAAGTTCTAAGATGGCATGAACTGATTACATGATGCTGCTGCTTCCCCTGCCTTCAGCCATGACTCCCAGACCCTCCTTGCAGGGAGGCTCCTGTGGCTACCCAGAGTCCTGGTAAGAGAATTGAAACAAGCTGAAAACTAACCTTCACCAAAAGTCACTTTTTCCCAGTTAATTTCCCCAAATCGTACCATTGTAGAGACAAGGACAGAATCATGATGGCAAAAGACAGAGGGGAGGACATAGTTGGGACTAGAACAGCCCTAACTTGGATCAGTTCAATCTATTGCCAAACTACATCTCTAACATGAAATTATACAAGTCAGTCTAATAGCTCAGTAACACCAAAGGTCTTGCTTTCCCTCCCTTTTCTGCCACATGATCCTGCATTCCCATCTTGAACTCTTTGGACCTGGTGCTGAGCTGATTTAATTCTCTAAAGCACCTGGGCTTATGCTCCGCAAGCAGTGAGCAGAACCAGGGCATGCAGGAGTCTGGTGAGCACCAGAGAAAAAAAACAGGGGAAGTTCAAGGACAGGAGATGTAGGAAGAGAACTGTAGAAAAAACAGAACATCTCCCTTCTGGCAACAGTACCAACATTAGCTCACCACATTTAACTGTATTTCACCCTTAGCATGGAGCTGAACAAGCACTTCAACTCAAAAAAGCTGTAACTGGAAGGCAAGAGCCAGCACAGAGAGAAGGCAATTGATTGAACAAGCCAAGAGCTTTGTCAACAAAACACTGTATGGAAAACTAGAACTAGGAAGCAAATTAAATGGAAGGAGAATAAACCAGGGTAACAAGTCAAACTGGGGACAAAATGAAAAAAAAAAAAAAAATCAAAGATTTTTCAGAAGAAGGAAGCTAAGACATGATTTGGAAAGCCTTACTACCCCAAAACCTTACAACTCCCACATGCAGAGAGGGAAGAGATCATTCCCTAATGACTGGATGGTTTTAAATGCATTTGTAAAAACAAATTATTCACAAAAAGATACTGAAGAGATTTACTAAAAGTGTAAACAGGTGAGCTTCACATAGTTAACAAATACGCAGGACAAATTAAAAGACTGGAAGCACTGTCAGATAAACCCATTATGGCTAGGTACAGGGAAAATACATCCTGGTAGGAAGGCTGGGTGGATACCACTGTGCCACAACTGTGTCTGATAACGTCCATGTTGCTACAGGTGATGAAGAACACATTTAACAACAAATTCCATACACTCCTTAAAGAAATGTATAAATATCTGAGAAAGCAGTGCAAGACAACACCTTACTGCAGGTAAGGTGAAAAAATATACCTGCAGTATATAGTTCGCTAGCCCAAAGATGATAAAAATGAATGAAGCACTATAAAGAAAAGAGACACCAGGCTTTCTGTGACCCTCTGAGCAGCATTACCATTGAATCCCGAAATCCTGTATAACAACAGTGAGTAATCCAGGATCCCTGGGTCCAGAAGCAAAGCAGGTAGCAGCCAGCACACTCACTTCAGAGGCAGGCCAACACTTAAGCTCACAGCTGTTTCTATGTTTTACACTAAACCGCCACTGCCTAAAATATGCTAGATCAATTTGTGGTTCTGGAGTATCCTCGAGGACTAGCTGTGCATTCAGTACTCTGCTGGCTGCTTGCTACTCCTCCTATGAAGTCCTGCTTGTCTCCATGAACTTCACACACAGCCCACATACCTAACACACACTTCTGAGTTTCAGTCAGGGCAAGGACTGGAAGTTCACTGCTGCAAAGACAACTCCTTTTTTGGATCTGCTCTCAGATGAGAACGAAAAGGGTACAGAAGAAGGGCCTCTACAGGGCAGAATGCTATACATTTTCCCACCACAAGTTAATTCTTATTTTAGAATTAACTTTAAGTTCACTTGTGATATTTTTGCCTTCAGCTTTCTAGGAATCAGTAGTTTTGTCAACACTATACACTGACAACAGAAAATTAAAATGCACTGAAAATGACTGGTTCATCAACACTTCACAGCATCCAACTCAAATCTCCCCAAAGGCTTCAGCAAGAATCTAATCTACAAGCTCTACATGTACTTTTATGACATTGTGAAGTAATTAGTCTGGTCCAACATAAACCCAGCTACTAAATAAGACAGCAATAACTTTGTTATAAATCATTCCAAGCAGCTTAAAGCAAAGAGGCTTGAATGCAGACTCTCAAATGCCCTATGATGCAAGCAGTCTATTTACTCTGTCACCTGTAACCCAAAGCAAGAAAATCACTAATATCACAAGATTAACTACATGCAACCAGGTTTTAACATGATTATTCATAGTATTTTCTTAACAACTCCTCTTTTTAATGTCTTCTTTAAAGTTTTATAACAAATTCCCTTAATTAAGTATGTGTTCTGTTTGCCCAACAGGGAATAACAGCACTTGAAACATACTGTGTATTTTCTAGCTACAAAAATCACAACTAAAGCATAGTTATGTTCCATGTGCTCGAGACAAATGCACAGGATGTTCTTTACCAGAGAAGCAACTCATTTTAATAGCACTGCTTCTCTGAAGCTTTTTTAACTAACCTGACAGGAAGAATCACTTTAATACTTACTAAAATAGGAAACACATAGCAAGGTGATGTACTTCAGTCTAGAGCTCAGTTCCTTCCCATGTGGCCAGGGAGGTCAAATGGTGATAAACACAGCAAATCAGTGCTCTAAAGGCTGTCCTTATCACCACTTTGGTATTTTGGTCAGTTATTTTCGTCTCTGTTGCAAAGCAGATGTAACGCAGCTAAACTGAACAAATTCTCTGGAAATTAGTCAGTTAACTCCTATGACTATCCACAGCATTAACCTGCATAAAATAATCCCCACCCCCTCCTAAATTCTACTCCTTGGGAATCAGGAAGGATTTCTGAATAATCAAAAATTCCCTTGGAGGTAGACAAGAAGTTACTGCAGCTTGACTTTTCCAGGGGACTTTCCAAGGTAACGTGAACTCAACCACTCAGCACAGATGTTTGGAACAATGTCAAATTTCAGAAGGCAACACAGCATCGATGGCAATACAACTGAACGTAGAGCTGGTATAAATGCAGAGAACTGGACTGAGAGTTTACTAAACATAGGTGGGTTTTGCACATATGAACAAACTGCCTCTCCAAATCGTCTCTGCGGACAAATACACAGGACTGGCTCTATTTTGTGCAACTGAGCTCAACTCTTACACAAAAAAAGAGAAAGGCATGGATAGGCTATCTATCTAACAATTCAGAAGATACCACAGATCACAGTAAAATTAGCAACTAACTTCCTGCACTCTGTTTTTCATTTGAGTTTCTCATTTGCTCACGGGCCTTCAGATTAACTCCAAAATGTTAAAATTTTTTCTTCTTTTGAAACAAACTCCTAATTCTTGTAGACCCTGGAAGACACTGTGATAAGTCAACGAAAAAAAATTTAGTTGGATAGAATTCCTTGATTTGCTTTTAAATTATTTTTTTTACTGCAATGACTAAGTGGTGTGTTGAATACAAGATATCTAGGACAAAGGCAGTATTTCCACCCTTACAGTGAAGAATCTTTAAGTGTGCTTTGAGAAGTCATTTCTCCAAACATCAAATATTTATAAATACAGCATCTTCATGTTTTGAAACTAAAGAACGAGTGCTCTTAAATATTATTCTTCCAGTATCAAAAAAGAAAAACAAACAAACAAACTTGCAGGGCTTCACCTTCTTACTTGAAAGCTGTCGGACATGGCTTGTAAGTTTCCCTCTTTCCATAACACAACAGTTTTCCTTCCTCTGTCTAAGTTTTCCACAGCCCATAGTTCTTTTCTACTGCATTTCCTCTCTCTCAAGATAGTGTGAGTCTGAAGTTTAAAATACAGACATTTCTACAGCACCACAACACTTGAATTGTCTCCTAAATAGCCTGGAAAGTAAAATACTTTTAAATTTCATTTGTCTTGATTTAGCAAATCTACTCATCCAATATAATCCTCTGGTAATCCAAAGGGTGTATTTTATGGGTTAACATATTATTCACCGAAATTTCTGCATCTCAAGCTTGTAATACAACTTTATATAGGAAATATATCCACTACAGTCAGTGAAACTACTGTGTATGTGTGACCTTTCCCAAGAAGTGATGCAATCTGCAATCTGAGAAAACATTGCTATCACTTCGAAGGTGACAAAAAAGTTACCACTGAGTTGGTGCAAGAAGAGAAAAAAATTAAAACATTTTTTCTAATAATAATCAAATGCTCGTGTGATTAATGAACACCCTTCCATCATCTTTTACCAGAACTAAGGTGAATATCCTAAGTTCTACCATTCAAGAAATGACGCTCCTCACAAAACGCAGACCAAAACAAAGCATATTCCGCTGACAGCTTTCTGAACTTCTAAACCCTAAGGCCAGGCAGGTATAGCTCGCACAGACACAGAACAGAATTCAGGGCCAGTAGGAAATAACCGAGGTGGGGCGCTCGGTAAGGTCAAGGAGGGGGGGCATCCCCAACAGACGGAGGATGCCTCCCTTCCAGCGTTCCCCTACTGCCCCCAGCTCCCCCAGCCCCGCACGGCCCCGGGGAACCGGTCCGGCCGACACCGGGCGGGCGGGGAGCGGGAGGAGGGACGGCGGGACCACGGCCGGGCACCCCCCACGCCCTCCCGTGGACTCCCAGCGGGTCCCCCGGGCCAGGGCTCCCCCGCCCCCCGCCGCAGGGCCGCGGCTCCCGCCGACGGTGCTGTTTTCACTTGGTGCCCTGCGAAAGCCACAGGCTGGGCTGTCCCCGCGGCTGCCCCGGGGAGGATGTGCCATACAGCCGCCCCAGGCGGGAGGAGGGCACGGAAACCTGGAGGAAACCGGGGGGACACGCGGAGGCACAGCCCGGGAAGTAGCTCCGCTGGCGAGAGGCACCCGAGCAACACAGCGCGGCAGAGGCACCGGGAAGCGGGGCAGGGCAGCCAGAGGCGGCGGGGCCGGGCAAGGTCGCCGACCGCCCGCTCCGCTCGCCGTCCGAAACGCCACGGCAGCGCTCAGGGCACCGCTCCCGCAGCCGGCACACACGCGCGAACACACACACACGGACACACACATAGGCACACACATAGGCGCGCACACAGCGCCTCGGCGCCCCCCGGCCGCGGGACAGGGGCGGCGGTGCCCCGCTGGCAGCGCAGTCCCCAGCGCAGCCCAGGCCGCCCGCAGGCATCGCCCCCGTCCCGCCCCGGCCGCGCACAAACTTTCTCTCGCCAGCCCCGCACCGCCCCCTCCCACGCGCGGGCGGAGCGGCAGCTGCCGCGGCCAATGGCGCTGCGCCCCGGGGCCCCGCCGGCCAATGGGAGGCGGCGGGGGGCGGGCCCGCCAGCGGACCCCGCGCCGGGGGGAGCGGCCCCGGGAGCGCGGGCGCGGCCGCCGGGACCCCCCGGGAACCCCCCCGGACCCGGCACCCCTCGGACCCGCCAGCGCGCCGCTCACCGGGCAGCGCGGCTCCGCCTGCTCCTGCCGCGGGGGCCCGGCACCGGCCGCCGCTCCTCTCCGGCTCCTCCGGCGCGTCGGGCCCGTGGCCGCGCCGGCACTGGCGGCGGGCGTCTAGCGGGGCTCCTGGCGGGCGGCGCGGGCACCGGCAACAGCCGTGACCTACTCGCCACCCCACGCCGCTCCTGCCGGGCCCGTAAACATCCCGGCATCCCCGAGGATGGGGCGGGGCGGACAGCGGCCCCGCCTCGCTGCGTTTCCCCGCCCGGCCGGGGGCGCGGGGTCCGCTGGGGTGTGTCCCGGTCCGGGTCTGTCCCCGCCGGGCTGTACCTGGTCCTGTGCGCGGGGAGGTCGCAGCTCCGTGGGGAATGGCCTGGGTTGTGCCTGCCTTGGGACAGGGAGCGCTGATCTCATGGTGTTTACGGCAGGGAACACAGCGGGGCCTTCTCGTGCCCGGGCACTGCGGGAACTGCGGGTACGGGAAGCGCCGCTCGCCCCTGGATAAACCGGGAGCGGGAGAAACACCCGCTCCGGCCTCTGAAGCCATGGACTGTTCCTTCTGCAGTGCGGCGGACAGCACTGGTTTCAGGCTTTGGCCCAGCCAGATTTGGAAACACAGCGTGTCAAACAACGTACTTGCTCACTTTGTACGTAAATTGAGATAATCTACAAGACATTCGGTATTAACTGACTGTACCGGCTGGAAGTGGCTCAAATTCCTTCTTGCTATACTTGGAGAAATAAATGTTATGGGGGAAAAAAAGGCCAGACTCTTGATGAATCCTGTTCCACCATCTTCTACTTTTCACTGATGTTAGGTAGATCAAAAAATACTGATTTCGGGAATATTGCTGGTTTTCAGGTTCCTTGAATTTTAGCCTGCTGCAGGGCAAGGATAGGCAATTAACTTAACAAAGGAGAAGCTTTAAGAATCAGCCATAGGGAAAAAGTATGAAAGCTGGCCAGAATTTCCCCAGTAAGGGATCATTGTGATCAAATGACTTCTTCCTCAGGTGTGAAAGCCTTCTGAAATAGGCACTCCAATAATTTAAAACTCTCTTGAATCAGATGTACTTTCCAAACTTCAATTCGTATAAGGGTTTGGAGGTTTTGTTGGTTTTCTTTTCTTGTAACAGGTAAAGTAATACTTGATTTAAGTCTTGCAAAATAAATAGGAAATGGGACACTGTCTGGAAAAGGTCTATTCAGCTCCCTCTGTATAACATTATACTGTCTGCTTTTGAGGCAAACTTTTCAGCTTTGAGACATCTCCACTGTATTCAGTGATATAAAGTCTAAGGAAGTTTGAAAGGAAATTACTTTTATTGGCTCTCATTTCCCTGATGTTAACACATTTATTAATCTTTCTGCACATTTCCTCTTTATTAACATTGAGGCATTTGATGTCTCTGGCCAAATACAGTGACAAGGTGACCACTCAGTCTGTGGAATCAGACATACACTATAATCTTCCCCTTTGATGTGCATTTTGTATTTCTTTAAAGACAGTCCAAAAGAATGAATTGGAATGACGATTAAGAAAATAATTATTTTTTTAATGCATAAACTCTCTTGCAAATCCAGTTTCTTGAACAAGAATTCTCTGCATTGTTTTCTTGTAAAAAGTGCAATATGTCAGGTTTCCCCACATATCAAAGACTGAAAACTTGATAGGTCTGCCATATAATGTTAAGGAATTACTCATAAGAATTACAATCAGCGATTCCACTGACTGTTTTCCACCTCTAAAATTCTCTGTAGTCTCAACCAGAAACTGAGTTGTGCGAGACAGTCATCTATTTGCAAAACCTCTGATGGAAAAAGGAGAGATTGTTATTTGTTGTATAGCTGACCACAAAATACCAAGTCTTAATAGGTATCATTTTTTTTACAGGTAAATGCAGTTAGTACTATAATACCCAGACTCTCTTCTAGACTCTCCCAGATGGAAAATGAGCAGTTCACAACCTAAACCGAGGTGGCATTTGAAGCTTTTTCTACATTCATGCATTAAAAGAGAATAATCTGACTGTATTGGGCTTTTTTGTACTATTTTTATACTCCCTGATTTTACTTTCATTCTTTTTCCTTGATTTTCTCCATGCTGTTATTTCACTGTACATTTCCATAATATTTTGACTTCTCTGTTTATTCACCTGAATCCAACGGCTACTTTAGCCTGACATTACCAATTTCTGCAGCATCTTCTCTTTCCTGTATTCCACCCTTACCCTTCTTAGAAGATGGTTGTTTTCATTTTCTTCTTGGAGATTGAGACTCAGAGAGCCTAAAATTGAAGAGGCTGCTTTAGGTAATTATTTCATCATCACAACCAGGCAAAACCCCTTTCATGTAAATGTAGCTACACTGTGTCTATTAATTTTAAATTTGCAACATGACGAATCTTCCACATACCACAGAAGATTGTCTTCAGACCTGTGCTGTACAAACGTTTATTTGTAGAAGGATGTTTCCTTTTATTTTTGAATGCACATTTACAGTTAAATAAATTCATCTAGTATTCCCTGTAATGGAGATTTTATATTAGACAGAATCAGAAAGGCAGAAGAAGCTCCAGAAAATTCAGTAGCCTTAGGGATTGTTGAGGAGCAGGCTTATCTCTGGCAAATGCTTCTCTCAGAGGCCAGAGGGGACACTGCCTAACCAGCTAGCAAAGGATTAGAGAAAATGGACAAAGACATGCTGGAATTAGGGATCTGGGAGGTTCTAGGGATCTGTCTTGTTCCTTAAGTCTTGCCAACTCCTGAAGGTGTTGCCACAAATGTTTTACACCTGGAATCAAAGAGGTCAGAGACAGAAGGAACAAGGACCTCGCTGTTTGTCAGTCAGTGCTCCATTTCACTAGCCTTGCTATTATAAATCTATTTACATATCAACATCAATTTAAGAAAGCTCCACCGGTCTTTTTCTGATCATTGAAATCTGTATAATTGAAGTCTGTGAACATACATAAGCTATAAATATGGTCAGGGTTCAAGGATATCAAAAATATCAAAATATGGTGAAGGATATTATTTGGAATGGCAATGTTACACTTGGATTTTCACTGAAAACAGTGTCCTTTCTCAGGACTAAGCTGCTAGACTTAAAAGCATCTAGAGACTTAGGTAACAACATAAAAGTCAACTGGGAACTCGAACATTCAGCCCTACTCCCCAGATGATTCCTAGCTTGCTTCCACTATTGTCCAGGGCTCTGTACAGCTTGACTCTTGAGATGTTCATTAACAGAATAAACTTAGGACTCAGGAAACATATAGATTTGAAAACCTTAAAACTTTGAGGCAGAAGAGCTCACTAGGACAGTGGAGGATGGGAATAGATGTCTTCAGGGTCACAGAGATAGGAATATAACGTAACAGCTCACTGGTTAACAATTCTTCAGGTTCTCCAAATCAATAAACTACAGGAAATTAATCAAAAGGAGCAACTGCTCTGCTGTAAGTCCTTGAAGCCTGAAAATTCAGGCTTCAAGTCTCCCTCTCTCCTGGTTCTTTGTTACTAACAGTAAAAAGGCTGGGATAGCTGCCTGTGACATGGATGGGGAAATGAGAATGGCTGTGAAGGCAGCAGTAAAGAGGCATCCATTATATCTGCCCTGGATAAATATTATGATAGGGCCTTATGCAGAACTTAAGCTTTTAGACAACATAAATCATTAAATGGAGCAATCCAATGGAGCTTGGAGAACTCCTGATTTAGACCAAGCAGGGCACCAGACCTTCTTCAGAACTTCTGTATCAAAGAACGATTTCAAAATTTTGATCATAATATATTCAAATTCAAAACCCTTGTAGAAGTGAGAAGGCCAAATAAATTTACCATAGCAACAGGGAATGTTGAAAAGAGGCCTACACAAAAACAAGGAAGTCTGTTAAAAGTAAATTAGAAGGAAATTACTTATATTAGAGTTTTTGAGTATCTATCATCTATCAAAGCCAGCTAGAGGATCTCCAAAAGACTAGCAGAGCTCTACATGAGAATAAAGGATAATATTAAAAGGAACTTTTAAAAAAATTGTGTTAAGATGAGAAAAACAGAAAATAGCAAAACCTCTGGCAAGCTAAATGTAAAACTTTGAAAGGCAGGCCAAAAGCATTTGAAGGAAAATGTTGGTAATGATATAAAACTTTATTGTAAAACCTCTTCCAAACACATCAGAAGCAGGAAGCCTGCAGGATAGAAAAATTGTTTGCTTATGTGGATATTATGAGAGGTTCCTACAGGGAACCCCTTTATACCACAGAAAGCTATGAGAGTTTTTGGAAACGTACGTGGAAACAGTGAGCTTGGATGATATGAGATTCCTGTGTTTCAGTAAAACTTCTTGAAAAATCTTAACTAAAATTTCTTCAAGAAATTAAGCTGCATTAGAATAAAAGGAAAGGGTTAGTGCTGAGCTAATAACTGATGTCAGATAGGAAAAAGGTACAAATAAATAATCCACTTGCTCAATGGAGGGAGGTCTCTACTAGAATCTCATAGGGATGTGTGCTGGGCCCATTGCTGTTTACATACTCTTTTTAAATAATAAAGAAAGGAGATAATAAGATGAACAAGTTTTCCAGTGGTACAAAATTATGGAGGACAATAATTTTAAAAGAAACAAAAACTAGAAGACAGGAGGAATAAAAAGGAAAATTTAAGATAAGCAAAAACTTCTATAAGAGGAAAGATCAGCTTAAATGTAAGTGACTAAATGAGTTGACTGAAGGGAGACAGAACATGGATATGTCAATTTCTGAAAGGCATAAAGAAGATAATTGTGATTGTTATTGTTTTATTGCTTAATACTGATAAAAGTATAGTTATTCCTTATCTCCCGTAGTGAAAGAATTAGGTTCCATAAAATTAAATTACCAGGTAGACCAGGCCTGGCAGGAAGCCTAAAAGGTGCTGTTTGGACAGAAATTACTACAGTAAATAATTACGACTTAGAACTTTTGCGATTTGTGGATCTGCATTCAGGATTTGGCACAAGGGGAAGGGAAGTAGCACCTCGGAGCATTTGGTGGTTTCTGTTACAAATACACAGGCAGGTGAGTGCTCCACCACAGGGAAGGAGGTTTGTGTTCCTGCACACTGCCCTTCCAGTGGAACTTGCTGGTCTTGGATGGTCTCTTGCTGTGAGCCTGGGTGCTTCCCAAGGAGTCAAGGCTGGTCCTGCTTTATGGATTAGCTGGCACTGTTGCTACAGCAGCAGCATGGGCAGTACACACTCCTGCCACAGTGCACATCATGTAACTTGTGTGATGTGATTAGCAGCCTGAAAACACAGACCTGTTTCTAACCCTTAATGTTTTGGTTGGCAAGGCAATACTTAATACTACAACTAGCCTCTTAATTTTGTTCTTAAAAACTGTGATTGAAAAAAGCCCTCCGTGCAATACCTTTTCCTAAAATTTGATGCTATCTACAGAATCACAGCAAAATGCAGTTCTTTTTTCCAAAGTTTTTCTTTGCTCTAGCACACTGCTATTTCCATGTATTATCATAATACGTGTATTATTGCTTAACTGAAGGAAGAAAACATTTGTGTCTTTCCTATAGTTATCACAGTAAGCCAAACGTAGCTTGCTACTGGTAATAAAGAAAACTACATTTTGGTGCAGTTTAATTGACCACCTGCTGATCTCAGTGCAGGACAGGGTGTTCTGTCCATCCAGACTCCCACTCCACTGCAGCTAGATGAGCAGGCTTCAGGTTTTTTACACCCCAGTCCATCCACATCTTCCCTCAGCATGTCCTGTCATTCCCCATGTTCCTTGAGGGCATTCCCTCATTTTAGCAACTTCAGTAACAGACTACTCAGACAGCAAGTTTAAATGCAGTTTAGGGATAGTTCTGCCATCACACATGATGGCAATGACTGTTCAAGAACCAGAAAGAGACATACCTGTTTGTATTATATCTTACCTCAGTTGTTCCTATTTAACAAATATTTATCATAAACCCAAAACTGTTCCTCTCAAGATTTATTTTTTTTGACTAGAACATCTTTTCCATCTATCTAAAGGTCCAACCCATTTTGAATGTTACAAACTTAATGGTCTCAGTAACTATGTGACAATGACCTTCTAATTAGTCATTGGAAAGTATATCTTTTATATATTTATCTAATTTTCCACCTTGCAAGTTAATTGATTACCCTGCTCTGAATGCCAGATTCTGACTACTAGTACATTTTTCTCATGGTAGAAACTGTCTAACTTCTATCTGTCGATAGTCATTCATGCATGAGGTTCTTTCAAAGAAGAACAGGAACATATTCATATAAAAGAAACTCTTACAGAGTGGTAAGCCCTTCAGCTTCCAAATAATTGTTCTGTCTGTTTGTCCAAGGCGGTAGTGTTTACGATATGACACAGGATTAGAAACTGCCTTCAAGTCTATAAACATGTACTTGCCAATAAAACCTACAAACTGTATATCTGGTGTCACTGAAGTCCAGATTCTTACCTAGCGTAAGTTGGTGTAGCTGCTCTGACTTCAGTGGAGTCATGCTGATTTACACAGCTGAAGACCTGGGCCTTAGCTATTGGATCTGGGAATTTTAACAAAGCGAAAAAAAAAAAAAAGGAGATAAAATGTAGTCAAGTTCATCCATAGCTGCCAGAAATTGTATTATGCTTGAGTCATTATTATTATTATAAAACTACAAAACAAAACTTCAGTAAATTATTAACAAAAATTCAAGGATGTTACATTTTAAGTCAAATAAAATAAATATGTTTATGGATCCATATGCTGAATCCCACTGGCTTCAGTGGTGCCCAGGAAATGAGCAAATGTTTAAAAAAATTGCTGAAACCTTCACCATAACTTTAATTTTGCTCTCCTACCTGACCTAATCCTTAGGTATCTCACACATCCGTGCCAATTGTACTGGCAAGTGTTGAATCCCTGGGGAATCTGTAGAAGCAACTTATTTTTACATAGTAGCATGGGTAAAATTTGGAACTTTGTAAAGTATATTGGGATTTTTCAATGGAAAGTGATAGGTAAGATAAGCGCATGTCTTGTCTATTTAGCACACAAGTCAATAAAGCCACAGACCTCATAGAGGTGCGTATTCGAATGTATTATGGTATCCACTGTACCATTCCAGGTTATACAGCTGGACAGCTATTCTAAATGCGCAATAAACTCTATAAAATGTACACTTTTTACAAAGGCAACCCAAGGTTCATGATTAATTAAACACCATTTAGTGTTTCTGTTTAGTCCTGACACAAGACAAAAAGGTATATATACATTGCATGGAGGCGCTTTGCCCAGAAACCTATATGTCTTTGACTAATATGTTCTCAATTTCAGTGTTAGTTGAAAAATTTAACTTAAATAGCTTTATTCAGTCATATAAGCTTGACCAAATTTCTTAACCTCTTGTTCCAGCCTTTCAGATAGAAACAAAACCAAGATAAACCAGCATTTGTTCTGCTGGCATCCTTTCTTTTAACCTGTGTCACAACTGGTTAGAGTGCAGTTCTTCCAAACAAGAATTGTCTCTCACCACGTCTTTGCACTTTGCCTGGTAGAAGGGAGCCTATGCCTCTGCTGCAATGCAAATGAAAAATAATTTATGATGATATTGGAAGGGTGCTGACAGAAATAGAACTAACAGCATTAGCAGGGAATAACTGCATTTATACTAAAAATAACTATTGTCAGTCAAAAAAGCAAACTTAATTTTCAGTGTTTAATCTTTATTAGCTGACACTCCCAGTAGAAAGAACATGACTTTTAGTTGCAATTTTGCTAGGATAAGGACTACAGGATTTTTCTACTGACTTCAGCAGACTTCAGAGCCAGCTTGAGAGAAGAAAAATCCACAGAACAAGTGAAATAAATATTGTTGGCATTTTACAATAAAATGGGGGTGCATTTTATAGGTGGCTAGCAGCTTGTAATTACCCTTAGTAAAACTAATCCTTTCCCTGTGCTTATTAAAATGTTTCATGTATCAGCAAGCCGTGAAAAGGACTCACTACCAATCTCTTAACTTGCACTAAACCCGAGAAATGTCCACTTGAGTCATAGTTCCCAGTGCCAGTCCTGTTTCTCTGCCTGCTATTAGAATTCAAAGCCTCTGAGGGAATTAAAACTAACACATTAGTTCCTAATTAAATCCAAAAGGGATGTTAAATGTAACCAAATAACTTTATAGTATTTCTTGGGAATATGATCTCAGGAGTATAAGGAAGGAGCAGTGGCTTTCAATTAATGATTTTCCCTCTTCTAACACACAGAAAATATCTGTAATGTTCTTTTGACCCCTTTTAATTTCTTCAAGGGGAGCATTTGACTCTTCAAGCTTCCTCCTGCAAATATATTTTTTAAAGTTGCTGCAGGTTTGTAATAATTTAGTAGGATAAAGAAGTACAGTCATTACTATTGCAGTCCTTTTTTCTTCAATTAGTATTTCTAATCACATTAGACATGTTTTCAGTATCCAGAGAGGATGCCTGATCCCTACAGCTATCGTGAACCATTAACTTTAATTAAAATTTACAAGTCTAATGTTGTTACATCTGCTAAAAGCATTAACTGCCATGTTAATTACCAAAATGTTAATGTTGCGTTAAAATATGAATGTTCCCTTTTGACAGTTCATCTGTGGTTTAATTATTTATTTTTGGTAGAATATCTCCTCAAAAAAGAAAAAGGCATAAAAGTATAAATGCTGACTGAAATAATGAGACATAATGAGAAAACTTTATCTAAGAAGAAAACTTAATACTTTAGAATAGCAGTTGTTAGCAGTAATTTGTTTGTATTATTTGCTGCATCTAAAATAAATCCATGGCACTTGTGTCATGTCTAAGATGTTATTTATAATTGCAGTACATTCTTTTGCTATTACTTTGTAGGGATATCGAATGTGCAGAACAAGTTCTTAAATCCCCATAGCTGAGCATTGTCCTTGTGTTGGCATTACAATAGAAACTCCCCAAAAAAAGATTTCAAGACTTCACAACAAAAACTTTGTTGAATTTCTGAAGGTTTCCCCTATATAACTCATTTCAAAATAGATTTACCAAAGGAGATGTCTAGAACTCAATCCTGAAGTTACTGTACTCCCTATCCCAAGAGTACAAGATCAAAGTGTGAGATTTTTAAATCACTGCAATTAATAACAAGCATAGCATACAATTTGCAAGTAGCTCATGGAAAGTAAACAGAAATCTCTGGTTAAAGTAAAGCTGTCACTTGCTATATTTCATGGTAAGATACTCCTCTAAGATATTATTCTTAAAGGCATTGTCACTGAAATTAATAAGTGAGAAAGTTCTGACAAACCAATGTTAAATATAATTGTTATATGTTTCTCTCACTTTGAATAATTATCTTAATGGCTGAAGTTAACAGTCTGCCAAGTAATTTCTTAATGCGATTGTAAATAGGTGCTGTTAGATTTTATGCCATACTCTGTTTTTTAATTTTACATTAAGAAACCCTCATTTCACCCATAGATCTTCTATGCTACATGTCAGATGCACATTCCTCATGCTGTACTCTGTTGAATGTTGCAAGTAGGCAGATGTTTAGTGGCAAGTGTATAAGTGGGGGGAAAATGTATTTTTAGAGATCAGATGTCAAATTCACAGATTTGGACGGTTTCTTAGGATAATAAAACTTTTTAAATCTACAAGTCAGACCACTGCATGCATAACACCTCTTGCTTCGCCACAGCCTGCCCTTTTCTAATGTCCAGATTTTGTCTCCACTGTACAGTGGAATAAGGTAGTTCAACTCATAAAACAGGAGTTTTCATATAAGGTATTTAGAACTGCTCTTCTTAGAGGTAGGTATTGTACCACATTTACTGGAGTCTCCTGAAGAAAACTTGCATTCAGTTGTCTTTTCAAGTTAACACTGTAGGAAAATACTGCAATAAAGCATTGTCTTCCACGGAGTTTGGAGAATTCATCTCCATATCTATTTGCAGGGCCTTTAATAAAAAAGGACCATCAAATGAACTGTCCTGAAGCAGAGAAAAGCTCTGCAGTCTTCCAGACCTTCAGAGCCAAGATTGGTCAGAGTTCACAGAGTCTATCCACACCCCATCCTGCCCCCCTTCCAAAAAACCATGAACAAACAAAAAAACCTAACAACCTACACTTTCCAGCTCAGTCAGTGTAAAACCCAAGCTATGACTGGTTATGTTCTATGAGCCATATTGCAGTCACATTCAATAGAACTAGTGCTAAGATTTACTCAGTGTGCTCTGATCCCAAGGCTTTTTAAAATACTACTTCAAACAGAAAATATTTCCATTTAAAAATAATAGTTGTTATTATTTTGAAGTATGTAGCAAGTTGCTAAAGAAATGTTTTCTAATAGTCTGCCAGAAGGCAACCTCTCTCCTGGGTTTTGTTTGCTTGTATAAATCTCATTGCCTGCAGCAATACTTCCTAAAGTCAAGTTTACAGAAACTTTTGTCTCTCTGGAGGAGATGAATATATTTCAAAGCTCATTATTTATTTGGGAATATTCAAACACTCTAGAGAAGGCAAGGAAATAACTCAAATGATTCATTTGCAATTAATCTTATGTTAACTTTTGTGTTGCAGCGCTCTACCTTATGTAACTTCCTGAAAAGGTCTGTCTTGGTGCATGGAATTCGCCCCTCTCTTTTGCAGTCTTTTGCAGTCTTCCAGTTCTCCCAGCATGGGGAAACTACTTAACTCCTCCTTTCCCAAGGAAAAATAGAAACATATTTTTCATCTTCTTGCTTGTGGCTGCTTGCTTGACTGCCATTATAAAGCAGAAGGAGAGGGCTGTGCAGCCACTGAGACACAGTCAAGTCAGAAGCTTCCCTGTCCATTTCAGCAACTATCAGAACTCTTTTTATTTTGTGAACCATAAATAAATAAAGTAACCCCACCGTACCATGCCCACAGAGTAGCTCCAGCAAAAATGTTGCCTTTTCTCAGTCATTCTGGTTAAGGAAATGCCAGATCTTATTCAAAGATGTAGCATTAAGAAAATGGAGTGCCTCTGTTCAACAGGTTCTGATTAGCCACAGAATGTCCATTTAAAAAAAAAATAATAATTTGTGTTTAAGAGCAATGCCTGCCTTAAAATTTGCATATCTTCCTTCTCTGCCTACTTTTTAATCTTTTTTTTCCCATAATGCACATACTATTAAATGGGAACTTTAAAGTATTTCTCCTCTTCTCTTCACCAAGCTTTTGGGTGGAGGATGCTCCTCTGAGTATACTGTAATAACTGGCAATCAGCCTAGCACACCATCCACTGAGAATCTGTTATTGAACTCTAAAACACTGCACTCTTATTATTAATAGTTAACTAAAAGGCCAATGTATGGGTATTATTTTATGTTCTCTTTCAAGATGTGTTCCCTACAGTTTTTATCAGACAAAGCATCAGAAGGCAAGCTGCACAGTTTTGCTGTACATAGCTTTTTGATAAGAGTGACAGACTCAGCTTCAGCAGTAAACCTTTTTTTGACCTTTCCTGAGGTCATACGTACATTCTTGAATGAACATAGAGAAAAGCACTGCATTCTCAAAATTACAGTGGAGTTCTGGATCTCTGCTGCAGAATCACTGTTGTTACAAATCCAGATTTACTTTACAGAGAGCAATATTGACCTCACATACCTGATTTTGTCCATAGACAGCTCCCATGTGTAGGCACATATGACCATACCTAGTGTCGAAACCCAATTTATATGGAACTACACTATTCATATGTTTAATCTGGGCACATGATTTCTGTACCTTCCAGAACAATACAGGTTTCTAGTTCATTATATGTATATATATGTGTATATATATACATATATACACATATATATGTATATGTGTACATATATGTGTATATACATGTATGTTTGTGTGTGTCATATACAGGTCTATATATATATTTGTACAAAATATTATATGTATAATTGAAATTAACACATCAGAAATAAATAATGTTCCTACATCTGCAGTGTTTTAGATAAACCTGCACATACAAACTTATGAGAAGTTGAATACTTATTTTACAGCATGCATACAAAAATATGAAGATATATACTTATTAAATATGCTAATTAAGTGTCTAGAAATGTACAACTTTTTATTCACCCTGTCAATGGACAAACACACTTAAGACCCACTCCTAGTGCCTTATGTTTCTTTTTTCTAACAAATCTCCCCCATGTCTCTGATTTGGTTTTTTAATCCTACCTTATTCAATGAAAAATTGAAATCTGTAGTGGTGTTTTCTTTATAAGTGAAAAATGGAATATGTAGTTTTGTTCCAAATACTCAACAAACTACTGCTTCATCTGGCATGAAATTGAATTTGGAGGCTTCCTGGACTGCTTTCCCTAAAAAAAACTATATGTATGAATAGAAACTTTGTTCCAGAATATTCAATTCACTTTAAATCAGAGCAAACAAACAATGATTTTCCTACTCCTGATGTTGCTCGCTTTCCATTTTTTTTCCTCATAAAAGAGGCATTTCAATTACACACAAGCTGCTGAACAAAATCTCTACAGGTACACGGACTATCCCCTGCTGTTCACTAATGTTCAAAGCATGTTGTTGTTCTTTGTCTCTTTAGTCCATCTGATTTCCTAAAGGTTGACCATATCCAAAATATTTAGATCACCAGATGTAATTATTGTAGCCTTTTAAATTATTAAATGTGACTTAAAATCTATGGGCCAATCCTTAATTAAACAAACACCAAAAAACAGAATTCCAAAGAAATCAAACGGGGTACATTAATTTGCTCAGGAAAAGACTTTCCTATTGTCAATATTTCACACAATTGAGAACAAGAAGTCATAAATTCAGGAAAAAAAATTGCACATAAGACACTCAGTTTCCCAGTAGTACATTTTGCAAAAGTTAAGCTATGTAGGTAATGGGATAGCAACATTAAAAGGGTGGAGGAGCCATCCTTATGTTCAGCTTTTAGGTATTCTTCAAGAATAGCATGAAAGACGTGATTTTGGACTGAAAATCTGATCATCTTAAGTAGGTCCTGATTGTAAGTATAAAGGACTGTGTTCAGAGCCTTTAATAAAATAACACAGTTTTATAAAAGTGTGGGATACAGAAAATATTGGTTTTTCCCTCTAATGATCTTCTAGGTTTTCTTTTCATACAGACTTCTGTTGCTGCTTATACTCCCGAAAAGAACATGTGTTATAACTTGTTATTCTGTTGAAATTTTATACATGCTTAATAAAACAGGGAGAAACCTCAGCAGTGTTTAATGGAAGGTGATAAACCTCAGGAATAACAAAGTCTTTTGGTAAGAGCTGGAACTTTGTTCTTGAAAAACCTGAGGAGGAGAAGGACATCCATCTTCTTTTTGACTACGGAATGACAGTGACCCAAGAAAATGTGATTTAATGTAAAGATATTTAAGGTAGTGATAAGATACATTGGGAGCTGTATATTCAGGGATTGCATTAGCTTTGTAAAATGTTATTGTTACAGTCTCGGGTGGAATATTTCAAGCAACATCTTCTCATTCCTTTTCAAGAAAGGTTCATTCATGTCGAACCAGATTAAGAGACAAGTTACTGACATTATTAGATGAGTATTATTTAATCAGAGTACCATTTTTATATTAAGTTAAATAATAAAAAAACCCCAAACCACATCAGGGAAAATGGGGAAAAACTTCCCCAGTAACAGGCCAGCAACAGAACTGGAATTAAAAGCTATCTATTTGCACTCTATGCCTTAGAGTCAATGAAAATAGCTCTTCACATATTTGTAGGCTTTCCTTGGAACACAGGGCAGAATTCATAGAATTCACAAAAATACGCTGAATTGAGAGGATGATATGAAAGACAAAAAAATATTGAGAGTGTCTATAGTCAGAAGCAGTTATTAAATCAACTACTTCAACCTATGTGACAAAGCAAAACAGAACAATTTTCTTCCTTTTGGAATGCAGCTTCCAAAATGCCACTCCAATCCTCTTGAACCCTTGCCACTGTAATAAATTCCAGAGACCACTGGGAGCAAGGTTTGGAAACACTTCAGCAGATGAACCACTTTCTGAGAACCAAAACCTTTGTTTCAAAATACATTCAATACAAGCTGACTCACATGAGGCCAGAAGTTAGAGCCTCCTTCTCTTTTCTGGACTCAGTCCAAGGAGAGAAAACTTGGAGAGGGAAGAAGGTTGGTTTAGTGATCAGGATAGGAATAAACAAAACATATATGCAACATTGGTATGCATCTGCACAGATGCAAGAATAAAAAATTAGCATTCATTCAGAGCTGCTTCTGCTTTCTGACAGGTAATAATGATTGTTAATGGGACTGACATTTCCACTGTACAATCAAAACATATTCTTCAAAACCTATTGCATAATTAACATTACTTACACACAATTCACATCAAATAACATCAAATTAGAAAGACTTATGGGGCTAGTGAATAGCATCCTGAAAAACATCTTGTCCAGGTGTTGAGTGAGCCCTGATTACATACACAGGGCCAGGCTCAGTTGCTTCTCTCAGCCACACAAGTCCTCATTTTTTCTCTGCCATTGCTAATAGTAAGAGGTTGCCCACATGAATACAGGACTTGCAGGGATGCATTTCCTTTCTGCACATTTTACCAACAAGAACAGTAATTGATTAATAATACACTGCTGCACCTGGTAATACATATGAAATATATATAGCAGGAGAGGCAGGAGCAAGGTTCATGTCTTTTCTTACCTTATTAATGGGATGAGTTCCCCAAGTAGCCTAAGATTAGGCAAGACAATAAAGGAGTTCAAATTCTTAATTTCCTTTATATCCTTATTAAATCAGATACTTGATGCAAATTATATTCACCCTCTAAATAAATTTCTCACTCATTCTCTAGAACAGAGACTAATCTATTCACAGATGTTTTCAGAAGCACTGCACCTACCACATATCAACATTTCAGCCATGTCCTCATTGTAGACCAGAGGAAAGACTGATGTGGAGTTAATCACGTGGCTCCTTTGCCAAATTAGAGACATGGTGGTCTGTAGTGACCTCTCAGTGAAACAATAACAGGAAAAAGCCTAATTACTTTTAATGTGGTGCTCAATCATTGCAGGAACATCATTAGATGCTCTAGGGCCTGAATGATGACCTGGGAGCTACCTTCCAAATCTAAAGTTTGTATAGGTGGGAGGAACCTTGAAGACAACAACCCAACCCTTTACTGTTCTTTGCAAACTCTTAGAAGAAACTTGACATATGAAAATATGGGTTTGGAGAGGGAGAAAGAGGGGGAAAGGAGGTTGCTATCAAATACTTGTTAAAAACATGCTAAATAACAGGTCCAGATTAAAAAAAAAAAAAAAAAAGAAAGAAAAAAAGAACTTTCTTCTGCAGACTTTGATGTTCCCAAACATTGATTCTGAATTGAACAAGAAAAAAAAATAAAGCAAGCTGAAAATGTGCTGTCAGGATTTTTATAACACCAAGCTTTTTTATGATTTTTTAATGCTCTGATGACAGATATATGAAAATGAGTGCAAAATGAGTGCAAAATGCACAGAAGAAAGAAAATAAAACCTCACTGTAGAATTTGCATAGACAAAGAAAAAAGTATAATTTCCCAGCGCTGACGACAGCATAAGCACAGAGTAACTTTCAGGAGAATTATTTTTGCAAAACACCGGTATGTTTCACATGCTTCGGTTTCTAATATGTCATTGTTAAATCAAAGACTATTTCTATTTTTTTTTTACCAGGCATGTAGAAGAGTCAAGAAATACGAAACAAATTGTAACACTACCAGTACAGCTTTTAAAAGAATAAAGCAACTTTTTTATATTATTCACCTAGGTCAAGCCAACAGATAAAATAGCCTATGGATTTCCAGGACAGCACATGAGCCCGCACAAAATAAGGTAATTAAATCTTGCATGAAAGTTTATATAAAAGTGTAATTATATCTGACATTTCAGTTTATCACTTTCTGAGGATTTATGCAGGAGATAGGTGGAACACAAGTCATATGTTCCTACTGAATTCAAGCAGGACTAAATTTCACTCCATTTAGTCTTTGTTTCCTCTTTTCATTTTGTATATCAAACATTAAATAGCTCAGTTGCATACTTACGCTTTCATAGAGTTTGGATGTTATTCTAGTCTATTTATACTGTAATAATCCATGTGTGGATCACTCGAGTATAAAGACACATCATTCTGTGTTAGGAAATTATTTAGGATTTTGCTTATTTAAAACATTGCATTCATATCACATAGAAATGATCTAAGATATGTTTTTATTTGGACTTCAAGAATTCACCTTCCCAAGAAAAAATATCCCATCCATCTCACCTCAAGCTGTCACTGGCAAAAACAAAGTAGGTCAGAAGCATGTTGCTAAACTCCATCTCCTGGATAGCAAGAATGAGAAGAAGGAATAGACAGACTACATCACAAGTATATTGGTCAAACATTTCTAAAATTAGAAGTAATTATATAATATGAATTATAGGAAAAAAATTCACAAGACAGAAACTGAGGGCAATTGAAAGAGCTTCACGTTACCATGAAGAGGAATAAATGAAACCAACTTTCCTCATAGTGGTTCCTAAGTTTTAAAGTGTCAAGGAAAAAAAAATTCCTGGAATCTGTGGCCCAAGCTCACCTTCCTCAAAACCATCATTTAGGATGTTATACCTAAAAGACCTTTCAAGACTTTAAGTAATTTTGATTTTTACTGCCTGTAAAATCCACTCTTAACATGTCTGTCAGCACTCCAGTCTACCTGAAAAACCTTGTTGTAACAGCCCAACCATAACAGTCACCTCATATCAGGACTGGGTATTTCGAAAGTGATTGAAGAGGCTAAAATGTAGCCTAAGCCGAGACTGAAGCTAGCACAATGACACCTCAGTTTTTTCCCACTTTCACTTGTGTTCTCTTGTATTTGCATTTTTAACATGAAAATAACTCCAAGGGGAAAATCCTGTATAATATAGTTGTTGGTTGCCAAGACTGTAATTCTGAGAATTCTGTGATGAAAAGGAAAGGGATATAAATTCCAGAAGCAGCTTCTTATGGCAACTTCCATAGGTTTCAGTGTAGTAAAAAAAAAAAAAGCTTGGTAGCACTTAAGATCCATTCTTTGGTTATGTGCTGTATTGTTTTCTTCCATGATGTTTCTCCTGCTTTGGATTGCCGGGACGGATGGTCTGGTAGAAGTCCGTAATGGATCTCTCGGCCCATAGGAATTCCCTCACAGTAAAGGTTGTGGGGGGAAAAAACTGTTCCCCAAGATTCCTACAAGTCTTTGTGATCAACAGCACTGTCCACACCCCTCACCACAAATTCAGTGAACAGTCATCTCTTTCTTGTCCTGTTCCATTCTTTGGGAAGGGAACTTTATATCACCCTGGGTCCAGATCAAGCTTTCCTTCCAGAAATCATTTTTCAAAACAGAGGCAACTCCCTACAGATTCCCAGAAGAAAGAATACAGGCAGGCTGGAATATAGTGCAGAGATATTCAAGCAAGGTTTAAGCAAGCTGGATCAGCACTGGCATCAGCAAAGTATTTCATGCAGGCTCATTTACCCGGTTTCTCAAAGGGTGCTGGAAAGATTTAGTAGTTAATTATGTGTCGAGGCAGCACGCCCAGGGCACTGTGTGGTGACAGGAGACAGAAGGACCCGTTCTGTGCTCTGTAGCTGATCTGCTTCATAACCACGAACCACTTTGCCTGTCTCTCCTCCCCTTGTGAATCTGTCTTGCTCATTAGGAGCATAAGGTTTTTTGTGTGGTGGGGAATGTTTTTTGTCAGAGGTGAAATCCTTTATGTGTTGCAGTCAACAGTAAAACTCCAAGCTCTAAGCACTCCAAGTTTTAATTCTATGCATTCATAGGCTGTTTAGCACAGTAAGGGCCCTACTTCAGTTTCTAGATGAAATAATGCAAACAAAGTATAGCTATAAAGCATCTCTTAAATTATGGGTTTAAAGCAAAGCAATGGAATCTTTCATAGCCAGGAGGGTGTGTGTATCTATCTATATATTTGATTAAATCCCAAGCCTTCCACAGAGAGGAAAGTAATTTTTTAACCATAAAAAAAAAAAGACATGAAAAATAGGTATAACATTTACCCTTATCCCCTGACTAGGCAGACTTCAGATAGATTAACAGCACATACTGGGACCCAGACAGTGTGAGGTGTTTGGAAGAGGGAGGAGAGAGGTTAGGAAAAAGGAAGAAAGAAAAGCAGATCACAAGTTTGGACAACATTTGAATAGTTTGGAATTTCTTTGAATACACCACTCTGAGCTGTTGAGCTTTGACAAATTTAGCCTTTGTTTTAAACTGGCATAGTCTGCTGTTACTGAGAATGTTTTTAATATTTCAACTTAAAGATATCCTTTAGGGTGACATATTGCAAATGTGTTTTCTGTTTTGTTTTCAATTTTTCTTTGTTGTTGGAGTTGCAATGTAAATATGCACTGTATTTTTCTTTGCATATTCCTCATTATGTTCATTTTAAAGTCTTCTCTATGAAGTACCTCCCAGCACCAGAGCATACAAGAATATATTTTCTCTATTCTGAGTCTGACAATGAAAATATTCTCGGTAGTTTATCTACGCAAGGGCAGAAATTATCATGGTAGGTAATAGCAAATTAAATTCATTGGCAAACATCTCAGATAACTCCCTGAGCAGGCCACAGCAAAGTGGAATGAGCAAACGATCGGGGGGGGGGGGGGGGGGCAGAGGGGAAGAATTCTCATGTATGAAAAAGGCTAATAAAAAAATGCCATTTGTCAATACAAATCCTTTCTTCACCCTGATTCTGCTTCCTTCCATGCAAGTCTCTCCTTTTCCCCCTTTACTTAACATGAGAATTAAGAAACTCAGGATTCCTTTAACAACATATTGCTCCTTTTCACTCAGCTCTCGATTTCACCGGGTTCAGTACTATGGCACATGCTTCCAGGAAAGTCTTGCCTTCCTTATTTTTCCTTAATTTGCTCTTAATTCACACAGTCATCACTAACCTGTGCTGTCCTATTTAGAACCCAAGGATGAGCTCATGATTACTACATAGTGGCTGCCAGAAGCAAAAACCAGAAGAGTGCTCCCTAAGAAAAGAAACCTACATTATGTTGTTACGCCATGTTTTCTAAATCATATTTTTTAAACTGCAATATTCTTTGATATCTATTATATCACCATAGCAACTACAAGTACGTGCTGTGGCCCACTGTGCAAGGGTCTGTGCAGAACAGAAATGGTCCTCACTGTAAATTCAAAAGAGTTCTAAGAGAGTCATGCAGATGCTTGGACGAGAAAGGACGGATTTTTGATACACAAGATAGTTTGTGATACCATTGTGTCAGCAGTCTCAAAACTGGCATATTTATTGTAGATACCACGGTAAAGGAGTGGTTTGGGAAGGATGGAGCCTACAGGCACAAGAATGATTGTTTGAATGTTCTAGCTGGTGTCTGAACACGCGTGTCAGCTTCTCAGAAGGCAGCAGTTGCCACTTCTAGCAGTAAATGGGATTGATAGGATTTAATACTTTCTAAAATTGCTGGGTAATACTGAAAAATTTTGTGTTATTCCAGTTAAAATTTATCAACAGTTGAGGGTTTTTCTGTTTTACAAAACTTTGTATCATTATGACCAAAAAGAATATTAAAGAATTATTCTACCATACACCCTATAATTTCTACATTAGACATTACATTGACTTTAGGTGTTGAAATTAGGTGTGTTATTTTTGTACTAGAGCACTTGTCATTGCTTTCCTGAATTTAAATTTGACTGTAAAAAATCTGTCATTAAATTTTTAAACATGCTTAGATTATTAAATTTCAAAACAAAACAAGAAGTGAATTAAGTGCTAGAAAAAAAAAACCAAGCATTAACTCAGTCTGTCAGTTCAGAATTGTCAAATGCATCACTCTAAGCAGCAGTGGTTTTGCCATTTTCGTTTGCCTTTAATACCTTCTTTGAATAATGTTCAACTACATTTTTTGCTTTGTTTTTCTAAGAGAGCTAAACTCATCTTTTATCTTAAATTTATGGGCACAAATCAAACAAATCTCATTGCTCAGGCATGGTGTAGGCAGAGAGGTGTTCTCAGCATCCCACTGCTAAATTCAGCAAATGACAATATATCACTTTTCTCACGCTGAAATACAATTCATATATTTATTTCTGTATTTTCTGGTCCAATTCTACTGCAATGGAGAGAGTAACCACACTTTTAGTTTTCTAAAGGTTTCATTTGAATAACCACTTTAACACTTTGTGAATGCTCTTTTTAGTATCTGAGTTCTCGAAGGTAGATGAGATTTGAACTGGAGATCAGATCTGTTTTCGAATAAGGTTCTTGAGATACTCTTGTGTCTGATGAAGCTGACCGTTTTAATTTTTTTTGTGAAGATTAGGGAAGCTAATCACCCCCTTCTAGCAGGTAATTAATTTTTATTTATAAAGTCATTGGTTACATGCAGAATGTGGTAGCATTTTATGTTGTTGGTGGACTGGTTTGGATTTTTTTTTTTTCAAATATGCACACTTCAAGAATTGAAAGCATAAAGTTTTATCTAGATTTTGATTGTTGTCATATTTGAGCAACTGTTCAGCTGTGCCAGTCAGGCTTTTGGAGGAAAACTGGCCACATTCTCCTACAGTTGTTATGCATTTGTCATACTGACTCCAGCTAGAAAAATCATCAAGTTGAAACCACTCTTTTTGGAGCTGTGACCATTCTTTGTAGCACTGTCATTTGCATCAGAATGTCTGGTATTGTTTTCAGATGTGAATATTAATATTTCGAAAGGAACAAAAAAGGCAAAGCAGCCTTTTGTTGAAAGTTATGCCCGTTCCTGAGTGCAGTGAGGAACACACTGAGTCACAAAGTAGATCAGATGGGATTTTTATACTTCAGCAGCTTCCACATACCTTCCACCAAGTCATTGTGAATAGATACAGTCCTCACAAACTGGCTTACATTCTTTCAAATCACTAGCTAGCAAAAAGGCATAAATAGACATCTGTGATGAGGAATTAGAGTCCAGGACAGTTTCTACAGTCACCAATTCTTTTTTAAAGTAGCAAATACTGCTAAAAGTCTTTCCAATTCCCTTTCAAATTCTCATTCTCCCAATCAATGTCTATAGAAAACAGACAATTCTATAAGCTATTCATTCTTCCAGCACTTAAGGAAGGGTGGTTTTTTTTAATAAGAAAAAGGATGAATTTTCAAAAGTTGAATAGATGACTTGACACAGGAATAAGATAAAAAGTAATTCTCTCAAACCAGAGGACATTTAAGAACTCTGCAACAAAATCTGCTTCTTGGCAAACTGCTTAAGCATATTTCTATGACAGTGATTTGTCTTTTTTCTTTCCGCTGGCGCTCCAAGACATGGATGGTAGATTTCTAGCATTTTTTAGTGTCTGGTTGTTGTGCTCCTTTATTGTCACAGTACACACACACTAAGTGTGAAATACTGGCTTGTACTATTTTGCTTCCATTTCTTAAACTCAAACAGCTTTCCTCTGCAAGAAATTCTAATGATCTCTTCTCACACCTATTTTTTGATTGTCTCATCTACTCTACACATTATCCTACCCATCCTGTTTGAAGTCCTACAGGGCAGCAAAACACCCAGGTTTCCAAACACATGACTCTGAATAACAATCTACTAAAAATACAAGTATTTATATTTATTTATATGCAATATTAAGCTGTAATTGACAGGCTGGTTATTCATAGAAATTGATTTCAAATATTGACCAGTGATGGAACATGAAAATTATGGAAGTAGGCTGCATATGGTATAAGGAAAAAAAGGAAGTTAGATGAATTTAAAGAACTGAGTCGTGTGAACAATGGAATGAAAACCATTTAACAGCACATTGAGGAGACATAAACAGGCAGAACTGAAAGGGATATTGACACAATTGAGTATTTTAATTATACATTTTAGTTGTGTGAATGAATAGAAAAAGAGAAATCCCGATTAGTTATGAAAAATTATGCAAGATTTGACTACCACCTAAATGTGCAGGTCACAAATAAATGATGATTACTGCATAAGTGACCAACAAAATTTAATTTTGTTCACACTTATTAAAAAGGAGGAAAGGAACAGCCTGATGAAAACACTAAAGATTTTAGCCACCTTACATATGAACTGAAATCCAAAGAACTGTAAGATCATGTCAGAATAGCTAAAGCTGTAGTTTGCATGAAGGAAAACAGGTGTGAAGATGAAAGAGTGAGAAGGTGGTTCTGCACGTCATCCGCACAGAAACAAGTCTTGAAAGACAGATTCACTGGGTTATGGAAAGGGCTTAGAAAGCACAAAATCAAGGAGGCCAGACAAAATAAGATTTAAAGGAAGGACACCTACCACTTTCAGAAGGGTAACACCACCGGTCATGAGATTTCACTTGGATGAAGTAAAGGCTTTGGCAAAGGTTTTTTCAATTATGGTTAAGGCATAAAGCATATGGGAGAAGAACTAGGGTGAAATAGATGAGTTGTCACCATCTTTTCTAAAAAGAACAAACACTTCTTGGTATTCTTCTGCACGAAGTAATCATTCTTGCTGTCTATCTCTCAGTTTCCCTAATCCCACAGCATTATATTGGAAGTTTGAGAACCCAAGACTGATTTTTGTTCAATCATATGATTCTGGACTGCATTTATAATGAACAGTAAAGGCTGACTCTGAACTTGGCATTATTTTCAATGGGGTGTGACAGATCTGACTGTGTACTTATGTGACAAACTGAGCCCTAAACTTTTACTGCAGATTTTAATTTCTAATACCATTCATGTGCTCGTTTGCAGGTCTAGACCTATAATGCTTTGTTAGCTTGAACAGCTGTGTTTTTACGGCTGGAGTAGATTTGAATGAAAGTTTAAAAGCTTGTGTGTACTTATTGTATATGTCCAATTAATCTTCACTCTGCAAAAATGAGGTTTTTCCCTTCTTTTTGCTACATCACAGTTCTTATGCTTGCTTTGGACTGCAAACCTGGCTCACACTTGAAGTTAACAAGGCTGTGGTACTACCCTAATAATCCCTAACATGTTTAAACAGATGTTTATAGCTGCTGGTGTACTAAAGCTCTTGTTTTAATTCGTGAGGTTACTTGTTAAACCTGAGTATGACACAAGGTTTCTGGTGATAAAGTGTTATTTTTACTATATTTGATTGATGGTGTATGAATGCCAACACCTGAAGCATCTCAAACTGTTCAAAAGAAATGTGGGGTTGAAATCTCATAGCAACACAGCAGAAGATTTTTATCTCAAATTGTAACAAAACATTTAAAGGAATATAATCTGATCAAGATTCACTATGTAACAAACTATTTTGTGAAAAATTTTGAGGGAGACATATTTAAAAATCCAGTTCTGGATTTATAAAATCCATATGAACCAGCTTATTCAAAAAGGGCCAACAGAAGAATTTTGTAACTCATTTAATTCATCAGATTGCTCTGCAGATGGCGTTAAAATTTATTTTCTTTTTAAAGAGCGTCTCGCCTCATCATAATCAAGGAAATATACTTTCCAACTTAACCAAAAACTTGGCAAGGAGAAAATGCTGCACTGGCACCAAGTAATCCCATACAAAAAGCCTGTCTCCCATCTTACTTGTTTTGCTGTGCCAGAAATATTTTTAAAAGACCACAAAGTAGGCCTTTCATATTTTACTGTGAAATATTCACACTCACTTTTAAACACACGTGCTCGCAAGACTCCAGCATATGGCTCAGCCTGGCCTGCACCACATGAAATAGATGTTTCCCTTCCCCACAAACAGGTCTGTGGGAAGTCAGAGCATCTCCAGGCTTTCCAGACTGGGACAGAGAAGCAGAGTTGGCTAATTACCCACTCACACCTTGTGTGGGAAATGTCCTGAGAGGAAACCAACAGAACAAACCCTCAGAACTTTGCAATACAGCTGTTGAGTCACTTTTCCACAAAGGAGGGAAAGGGAAGAGCTTTCCTAGGAGACTGGGAAATCAGAGCTATCAGGTTAGGCATCAGAGAATCCAAGGCAAAGGATGGGAAGATTAAAGGGAAGGAAGACTGCATTTAGCTCCAAGACAAGTGCAGAGCCACTAGGACAAAGTACCCTCTTCCCAAAAGCAAGTGGTGGTGGACAGAAAATCTGAGACATTTCCCTGGAGCAGGCTGCAGACAGGAAAAAAGTCTGCATAAATGGCATTATCAGAAAGGTAAATTTTGTATCTTACTGCACTTCCACATTAAAACTTGACTGCCTTTTCCTGGAAGAAGCTCTGGAGAAAAAAACAGCCACAAGGAATATGCAGATGGCACCCAGGCTTTGAGAGTTTGCTTCTTAACTGTGTTATCAGTGCCGAGTTGTTTGCAAAGGTGTACTTTTCCTTCCTTGCACTTACAAGTTGTTCCTGTGACAGTGAATCCAGGACATTTATCATTCAAATATTGGAGTAAAGCTGCAAGTCTACTCAAGGCGTGTCATCATGTGGAGCCAAAGAGAACTACTACCACTCTTCGTGGAGCTCTCACTTTACAAAAGTGATTTATATACAAACATTTTCACAGTAAAAGTTAATGACAACTACACATGCCTTTGTGAGATTGAGAGTTTGCTACTAAGCTAAGAATCAAAACCTTGGAAGACTCTGAAGCATTTCTGATGACTCTCCAAAGGAATATTTAACTGTGTTAATTCATGTGTTCAGCAGTTCAGCTATATATTTTCCTAATCAGGTGGTTTTTTGGTTTTAAGTGGATAAAAACTCCTTCATTAAATGATAGAAAATATTTTAGAAATTATTTATCGAGTCATTCAAAAATACAGCTACAGGTATGATAAATATTTCCTTATCTCCAAAAGCGGTTTAAAGATATATTTATAACTGTAATATATACAGCAGAAAAATCTTTATAGTATAAAGTTTTCTAGCTCCAAACCTGCTGCTTGGAGTGAAACTCGAGATAGAATCAAGGCAGATCTCTGGGGATCTAATGGCAGGAGCATATATTGAACTGCTGGGAGCATGAATATGCATAGCTCAATAAGGGCAAATAACAAACAATGGCCTATTTTATGCAGCCGAAATGTGTGTATATGTTTGTTCTTTCTTCAAGGTGCAAAACAAGTTAACAAATAAATATTTACAGCCCTTTATTAAAGTAGGTTTCATGTTGAATTTTCGTATTTAATGTAATTAGATTTGAAGAATCTTGTCAGGTTTCGTTACTGCAGCATGGTAGCATCTCCTATACTAATGGCATTCGGACTAATAGTTACAAAGAGAACATAAAGGTTTATTTTAAATTACTTTTTTTAAGTTTTATTATGCAAGAGAAAGGAAGGAACCTGAGATTAGCACCATAGATCATATGCTACTTTGACATCTAATCGCTAAATAATTTTATAATGCACAAAATCTTAACTTGAACACCAAGTAATTGTTTACCAGTACCTGGCACTTATTGGCAGGGCTTCTCTTATTCAGTAGCTAAACAAAATGCAAAATGATAACCCTTAAGACAAAACCAGGATTACAGATGAAACTACTCTTTTGTCAAAAGTCTGTATAATTTTAATTTTGCTTGGTTTAAAACATCTTGAGAGATATAGATGCTTATGCCTGAGGCAGCAAAGAATAACAAACCTAAAGACAAGTCCTTCCTGTAAGGGTACTGCTGCAATAAACCAGCCAGGCTTCAGTGGGATTGTTTATCATCAAATATACATGAAAGACTAAGACCCCTACTTGACTAGACATGACAATTTAACTTTGCCTCTTCCATTGCAGCAACATAATCATAAACATATTCTGAAGTCCTACAGTGTGATCAACAACAGATGTAAAATTAAGAATTGACAGGTTTTAGCAGGTAGCTGCTACCTACCATATCAACTGACAAATTTAGTTTTTAATTTCCAAAAATCTTTCAGGCAACTCTCTTTTAAAGACTTCAGAAAGTACTCTTATTTTTCTTTTCTACTCTTGCTGTTAGTACCAGTGTTTGGAAAAATTAGAATTCAGGTGCTGTTTCTTTCAGGACAATCTGCCTTTCCTTTTTTTTGTTTGCCTTTATTTTATTTTTTTTTTCAGAAAATAAATCCAGGAAACAGGTTGCCTACATTTTCATTCACAAATCGAATGAAAACACACTGTGTGCTGTTGCAGCAAGGAAAGCCAGCAGGATTCTGGGTTGCATCAACAAGGGCATTGCCAGCAGAGATAAAGAAGGCATTATCCCACTCCACTTGTCAGGCCACAGATGGAATACTGTGTTCAGTTTTGGTCACCCCTATAAAAGAGGATGGGAGCAGGCTGGAGAGTCCTGAGAAGGGCCACAGAGATGATCCAAGGACCAGTAACCTGCCATAAGAGGAAAGGCTGAGGCACCGGGCCTCGTTCAGCCTTGAGAAGAGAAGGTTTAGGGAAGACTTTGTCACCATGTTCAAGTGCTTAAAGGGTGGCTACAAGGAGGTGGAGACTCCCTTTTTACAAGGATTCACATGGAAAAGAGGAGGAGTAATGGGTACAAGTTACTCCTGGGTCGATTCTGACTGGACACAAGAGAAAAATTTTTCACAGTGAGAAGAGTCAGCCATTGCAATGATGTCCCACAGGATGTGGTGAATTCCCGAACACTGGGCACTTTTAGGATTCAGACAGACAGTGTGTTGGGTCATCTTGTCTAGACCAGGCTTTTGCCAAAGAAGTTTGGATCAGACAACCTTCAGGTCTCTTCCACTGGGTCTTCTATGTTTCTATGATAAGAATTTAACAATAAGCCATGGCAGGTAATGCACTTATTATCTGAGAGTTAACTCCCATGGCTTTGTAAAATATAAAGGACCAATGAATGTGTCTCTTCCCTTTTATGTAATTATATTTCAAAAGCCAGTTCCTGGAGTTGCTGGTGTAGATTCTCTTTGGATAAATGTGTTCTCTGTCTCCCATGAATTACACTGATATTTTTCTGTAACTGTATGCTATGATTGGCAAGTGTTGGTGTGAGGATTTAGTTGTGCTATGTCAAGTTCAAAGTTTAGTGCTCAAGTTGATAAGGTTTAACCATGACAGTATTATATTGAAACATGAACACCAATCTTCTAAAGCAAATTTGAGCCAAATCAGAAAAGTCATCTGCAGCATGGTGAAAATAAAAGAAAAGGGTAAGGAGAAAGGAGAAAGCTTACTCACAAATATTGGGATTATTTAACTAAAACATTTTTAAGACCTAAAATAGAACAGAAAAGTGAAACGTAAACTATATTCCTGGATCATTTAAGTTAAAATGGATATTTACCTTTACAAATAAAATAAATATCTACTGTGGTTTAATGAAGTCACATTGCCTCTCAATTATACTTAACTTCTACATCATGGGATGGCCAAGGAGCAAGTAACAGAGCCTTGCTGACCACGTCTGGTCATGTGTCAGCCATTTGGACCCATGACAGGGTATGACTTTGGCTTTTAAGCATTTCATGCTTGCTCCTGTTGCCCAAGTATCTTTATAGAGTCTTTTTTTTATCTTGCTGCTCTAAATTGAAAAATTGTTTAGTGGGTTTTTTTGAACTGGGTTTCTTCATCTAAATGTTCTCTGTCTTTGAAATTTATATTTGCAATCTTCTGTGAGTCACTCCCCCTGTACAAACTTTTATAGATGTAATTTTTAAACATGAAAATATCTTGTGTTTAACTGCAGTTAACTGTGTATTTGTGAGATAGGCCATAAAGAGAGTTTATTGAATGTTTATGCTGTTTAAATTCAAAATTTTCAAATGCTTGAAAACACAATGCAATTTCTTCATAAGGAAAAATAATTATGGTGGTGCTATAAAGTACAGGTAGCGAAGTATTAAAGCAGATCAAAAGGTTATGAAATCAACCCTTATAAAAAGGCAGTGATAACTGTAGCAACTCGGAGAGAATATTGGAATGAAAAGGTGATAATCCAGTTTAAAAAGCTCAGAACAAAAACTGAGAATTGCGATTAATGAATAAAACAGAATTTAGGGGAAGGGGGAAGGGTTAGCCATAAAAATCACATAAAATGAGTTTGTCATTTCCTCTAGTGAGTGATGGGGACTCAGACAAAAAATGTTAGGTTTGATCTGTTTTGCTACACTTTTTCTTCTGAAAAACAAAAACAGAAATCCTGCTGACAGATTCAGGGCACACTTTGCAGCAGTTAAAAGTGGTGATTGCTCTACTACTATTCCTTCCCATTTTGTTCTATTCAGTTATGACTTCTATGACCTCTGTCTACACCTTCCAAAAAAGGATTCCAGGACACCTAACACAGAGGAACAGTCCTAACCAAACTTATATACAATTATTAATTAGCAGAGCCACTAAAACTACCTCAATTTTTTTTCTTGTTTTTCATGCACTGTTATGCTATATCAGTTTGCTCCTTCTTACTTCTTTTCCTTAAATCAACAATTCCTAGCTGCCACTTGTTTGTTACATGTTTCACTCATTTCTAACATCTGGCATGGTACCTCAATCATTCACTCTGGCATCAGTACTCCACAGCAGAAAGCTGCCAGTAAATACTCTACTATTCTGAGGGGTTTCACTTCTTATATTCTAAATTAAATCTTTTGTGCTTCTTCATTAATTTGAAAGATTTGATACAAGGGAAGTCCACCAACATATCCATGATACTTCTCTTTCTCTAACCAGAGCCCTGTAATTCACTTTCCCCCCCACCAAATGAAAAAAAAAAATCTAGTCTTCATTACTATGACACTGATTTGCTCTAAAGAAGAACTTTATTTTTTTCCACCTTTATTTGCCAGATGTTGACTGCTTCAAAACATTCAGTGTTCCTTAAATGACAAATTTGCCTGAGTTCACATTTCCTCCAAAGCACAGAACTCAGATATGCCCGTATTTGGTAGAAGAGTGTCACCAAATTGAGTGAATCATAGATGCAAATGAAGTCAACCAATTGAGTTACTATTTTATCCTTGATATGTTTACATTTTCCCAATTGTTAGGAGTTATGGAAAAGAATATACTGATCCCAGATCTCATGATCTGCCAACAGTTTTTATTTATAATTCTCGATCTCTATGCAGCATAAAGAAATAGTACATTTTGTAGCTCATCTGCACATAAGTAGTTCTGTGCACTGAATCAGTGTTTGTGCAGATATCATCTTTCAAGAAGCTTGAATGCATTTACCTGAAAGTTTTTCTAAACTGTAGAAAGGCATTTGTATGATACTTTTACACAGATGAAGTTTTTGTCAAAATTTGCACAGAACAACCCTTCAAAACCTTTTGGAAAAATCTTTTGGAAAAATCTTTCCTTCTCAATACAATGCAATAGACACCTCGTTTAAATGGCCAGTGTGGTTACACATTAGGGTATCAAAAAATCCCACTCTCTTCAGAGTTGCTTTCTGGCATTACCCTGGTACACACTGTCACTTCCTTCTCCAGTGACAGACTTAGCTACCATGCACAGGTTTTGCTCCTTCCCCTGTTTGCCATGCCACAGACAGCAATGTTCTGCGACCCTTCATTCCTTTTCCTTCCCTCCCTCTCGCTCCTTATTACAGGTCTTGCTGCCTTCCTTGCATGAGACATATAAAGGTCAATGCATTTTGTGGAAAAACGGATCGGGCTATCATCATGTAAAGGCAAGAGTTACCCTTAGCTGTTTAGAAACTCCAAAGCTAAATAGAATAAAAAATAGTACCATATAGTACCATCTCTTGCTGTTACATCATCTGCCTGCCCCATCCTAGTAACTTTTGCATTCATTACCCAGCAAAGAAATAGAGACTTTAATCTTGTTAATGCTGTATAAACATTGTAAAAATAGTTTACAATGAGCAGTTACCCCTTTGGTAGGAAAGGCAGCCACAGCACATGAGCTGTGATTAGAAAGCTGTGCAATCCACCCAGGAAAAAACCCTCCAGTTTATACTTCATTGCACATCACAGGACAAATTCACATGAAACCAAATTCACTAGTTCTGCTCCTTGTTAAAATAATTGCAAGTTCAAGCTACCTGCTAATGTGCCTTTAGAGAGACTAGAGTTTGGAAGTGCTGCACTACTTTTAGCTATTATCACCTTTTTTTATAAGCAATACAGTAAAAATCACACAGTGCAAGTAATATTAACATTTTATATTTCTTTAGGATTATGCCATAATCAATATTAAAACATCTGTAGTTAAATGCATAGAAGAAATAAGCACTGAATGTCTAAAAGAGAAGTTGGTTCCCAGTAACTGGCCTCAGTGAGCATCTGTAGGTTGGTTGTTACTTTACCTGCCCCTAGAACTGCCTCTGGATACTGGATTTATGTTTCTCCCATTTATTAGTAAGTGATTTTCATGTGAAGATGAAGGTATTTAGAAGTAAATAGCCAATATTAATAGTTGGCAGTAGAATTCAGTTTTTTCTTTGCAATATCTGAGCCTGATTTCACCTGTAGATGGTGCATATATAGAAAGTTTCACAGAATCATCACAATATATGCACACAAAATGTTGATTTCGCTAATCAACAATGCTTTACCTGTAGATGGGAGTTAATTCTAAGATATGTGCATCACCAGTGTTTCTACTATGCTTGGGTGTCTGGTATTTACAGCCTGCTTATCCATTTTTCTAAATGTTTTCTCTCTTACCTTCATTCATATACAGTGAGAGTATAAGACTTCTCCAAATGCACCAGCAGTGTGTCCTTAGCAAACACCATTTCAGCCATAGTGTCCTAACAAGGCACAATCTGTTTCCAGCAACAACTCAGAAACACTCAGATAGTGTGGTTGTACTTTATAAAATCCATTCAATTCCAAATAACATAATAGGGCATGCAATATTTGATATATAATTTCAATTAGTTGTACCAACATTACCGTGTTGCATGTGATTATGAACTTCAGTAACCTTGGTGCAGGTACCTTAGTGTTCCATATATTCTGTAATAATGGGCCTCATACACTAACAGACATCATGTGTCTAAGCTAGTATGACTTAGTCTGTACTGTGTAAATACTCTACCTACTTACACTGCAATGTCTTGCAACATATAAAGAATTTTAAGTTTGTTTTTTTTCCCATCCAGAGCAAGTAAAAATAAGGCAATAAAACTTGACAGTCTGCAATGGTAACATTTTTCAAGTTTGAGTTCAGCTTGCACACTAGATGGTTCTATAAGTATAAAACCAGCTCATTCCATATATATGGATATTTGAAAAAAATAATTGAGACATTGTTTTGTCTTAGTCTACAATATAAAGGAGGTGCACTTTGAGCATTAAGTGTATTTTTTCTAGAAATTTCAGTCAATAGTTTGATGATTTTTTTTTTAATTTAAAAATAATGCCTTTCCCACAAAAGCAGATAAATGTGCCAGACTCATAGCAGGAAGGTTTCCCTCCAAGCAGCTTTCCTTCTACTAAACTATCTTATTTAAACCTTCCTTCTAGCTGGGAAAAGAAAGAGAGAATAGAACAAAAAAAAATTGTGTGTTGGGCTTTAATGTCATATCACAAAAAAACAAATGAGTAAAAGTGTATTTTAAACTTCCAGTTCATCATGTACAACCATGGTCAGAATTTGATCCATTGTCTTACCGTCTGTTTCCTTCTGGCACTTCCATAGGACCAAGTCTGACTAAAATTTTCAAATTAAGTTTGTATGACAGGCATGATCTTTGTGATGTTACAACATGATCCAAAAATATAAAGTGAAAACTAAGGTTCTGGAGTTCCTCCCCATCTTGTCTGTTTCTACTGTTTGCATTCTGCTGTCCCAGTCATTATCTTTTGCTTACTGAGATTTCTCTATCTCCTCTGATTCCTTAGACATTTCATAGCTGCTGGTTAGATGCTATTACCATGTGACATGTTCAACCTTTAAAACAAATAATTTACTGTGAAAGTTGAAAACTGTTAGAATGATGAATTTGAGTGTTTATCACAGAGTTCTTCAGGCCTAAAACTACTGTCAAACTCTAAAACAAACAAGTACAATAAAATTACCCTTCTTTTCAAGGTCTCAGAAGGTGGATGGTAGGGGTTTTTCTGGCTTTTTGCTTAGTGCTGTGCAGCCTGTCTAGAGGTGTTGTTCGCAAAACAGCATTTTCAGCTTTTATCTGACAACCACATTTGAAATTAGCAGCAGATAAGCACTGTGCTGCTACCTGCCATTCCCACTCATGTTTCTGTGGGAAAGAATGTCAGATTAGCTAAAGCTGGAGGCCAAGCCACACAGAGAGAAGAGAAGGAGCTCAGACAGGGTAAGCAAAGTTCCCCAAACCCCAGAGCAGTGAAGTGGCACCAAAGCAACAAGCACTTCTGTTGTAGAAGAGACTGAGGAACTGCTCTGCACAGTGGAGGACATGGAGCAAAAGAAAAAATTGTGCTTAAATGGTTGTTTTCTGTCTTAGCTAGCCAGCAAAAGTGCTACAAGGAAAGATATACACAGCTTTAATTTAGTTTCTAGTCTGAAGGAAGCCGCAAACAACACAGAAGCTTATGGTTTCCATCAACCATAGCAGAGTGAAAAGGTGAGCGTTCATAGTCAGGCCTGGGCTTGGGGAGACCTCCTGTGGTCTTAAAGCCCCTCCATCACCTGCCTGAGATAAGAAGGGTCCTGTTAGAGCAACACAACAGAACTGTTTGGGTAAGAGTCCCAAACAGTGAGCAGTGGGACAGGTAACATGAATACCCAGACTGGGAAGAGAACAAGTCATGCCTAAATTCTCTCTTGCTTGGGTCCTCCAGTTAACATGGACATTTCCTGTAGTTTTACTATTGTTCATCTATTTATCAAGTTAAACAGAACCAACCCTCCCCTAACACCATTTTCAGGTGTCATACAGACATGAGATTTTCAGCCTCTGGCATTTTGCTTTAAGGGAAAGACAGCAGCAATTCCTCAGAAACTGAAACAAGGACCAGGCTTTTTACCTCAAGTTTATTTCTTAAAATCAAACCCTGGCTCAACTGAGTTTCTGGTAACTGTACTTTAAGACTGATAGTGAGTGTGATTGAATTTAATAGGAAGTTTAGCCACTTAATTTGGCACTGGGTCTGGCTTGAAGCCTTAGAAACTAGTAGGCAGCTAACATCTACTGGTGTTTCTGTAATGGAAGGAGATAAAAGTTGGACAGATTTCCAGTTTTCTCAACTATAACAGCTATGTTCTACTGTCCAGAAAAAAATTGTTTATGATGAATTCTTGCAAAGTGTTTAAATAGCTGCAAATCCTACAGAAATCATCAAGCAGAGAGATGCTAAAGATGATGCAGAATAAGGAACTGTGCTAAATATGTTAGTCTTGTAATAAAAATTTTTATTGTGCTTTCAGCACTTCATACTTTCTACGTGATATTCGGAATAGCAAAACAGTATTCTAGCTGATTGTTCTCTGCATTTTCATTTGTGCCTCCCAGTAAAGCTTTTGGACAAGCTTGAGGGTTATAATTATTTGACAGAGTCCAAAATATCTTCTTCTGAAGTGAAGAAAGCAACCATTGCCTCCAACTGTAAACGCTCTATTACTTCTATGGTATTTAGGACACTAAAAGAAAAGAGCCCATAGAAAAGGGCTAGGGATTTTTAATGTCAGCACAAGGGAATGTCATCATTTGTTTCCTTTCAGTTAAAATCCTCAAAAAAAAAATAAATAGCAAGTATTCATCGCTCTAATAACACCTCTTTTTTTAAAAAAAGGCAAACTCATTCTACAGCTTATCTTAAGTTATGTGAATATTATACAAGAATCAAAAGTAAATCAACATAAACATCAGAGTTAATGTTAAATAGAAACTGATATGTTCTTAAACCCTATTTATTCCAACAAGAGTCAGTAAGGACTTGTTCTATGCTTTAAGTCTGCAGATAACAAAATCTCAGCGTGCAGGTAAGACTGGGAATGAAAATTTTTCAGGCCAGAAAATGTAAAATCCTACATGTAACTTCAAACACATTGATAAACACAAAAAACTTTCAACAAAATTCTGATCATTCTGTAGCGGAAAACTGTAACTTTCTAAACAAAGATTAATTCTGACCTTTTCTAACTAGACTAGAATCTCAAAATTTCACTTTAATTCTTGCTGCAATTGTCTTTCACATAAGTTGAATAAGTTACTAAAATCTCCCAGGCAACAGTATAGAATTGTTTATGATACTTGATATTTTCTTCTCTTTTGCCTCCTCTTCTACTACCACTTAGTGACAAATAGTGTTTTTTCCTTCTGACCCCATACATGCCCTTTGTAGTATTTTTACAAACTCAATATCAAAGTCTTTCTTCAGGAAAAAAGGAAAATTGAATTTGGACCTTCAGATTGCCAAAGTAGGAACAGAGTAACAAGGCAGCAGGCATTGTCAAAACATATTTAATGACAGAAATCTTCAGAGAGCTTTGCAAGATCAAAAAAGAAAGAAATTACTTGATGTTATAGTACCCTGTGGGACTTGATTTTTGTTTTAAATTGGGAAATATTGTTCCTGAAGAAGCAGCATATTGATTTGTTAAATCTCTGATTTAAGAGTAGCTTTTAAAAATTGAAATGTAGATGGCATATTTTCTTTGTGAGTTTGGGAAGCCTTCAGAGAAAATTATCTTCTCTGAGACTCCACAAGCATCAAAACATGACTTATTTGTAAAACGTTTAGTTAAGAAGCACTGAACATGTTAGTAGGAACTAGGGCTTTCTGCCAGGATTAGGTGCAGAAACATTCTAAACTACACAAAACAATTAATTTGCAGTTTTGAAAGATACACCAGGGCAGCTGCATCAGGCTGTCTGGTAGTAAAAAGAAAGAAATACTGGAAAAGTCAAAAAACTACAGGAAAGCAAATAAAATCTTCAGTACAGATATTACAGATCAAAAGCAAGCAGGAAGCTAGACCACTTTTCAGATTTTTTACTAAGAAGAAGGCATTTTAAGCCAGAAGTAGTTCTTTCTTGAAGCAGAACAGTTTGATTCAGTACTTGTATAAAGACTGGAACTTATTTTTGGAACTATGTCTCCCCAAGGCCCAGAAATCTATCATCTAGATAGTGAATTTTCTTCCACTGTTGTTAATTATCACAGACATTTCCTGTATTTCTTTGGAGCTCTGGCTTTAAGCGTGTGAGTATGTGCTATGCCCACGATATGCATCTTTCTCTCCTAAATATGAATAACCAAGGTCCTGTCTGCACGTTAACTTGCATTTGCACCTTTATAGGAAAGACTTAAATGTTTGGTTTGTAGTTGTCTCACCCTCTAGTGGCAGAGAGGCCTTAGTTCTCAGGGATGAAAAAATGGGAGATAGAGTTTTTTCTTCTACTCAACTGTGCTGTGTTGCCTATTTACAGCAAGTTGATAAAGGACTGAAATTGTTTTATTTGTTTATGAAGCTGCAGATCGTTGTCTACAATATGCGTCCATCACTTCTAATGGAGCAATGCAAAATATGCTGACCTACAGGCACTGAAATAATTAAAAAGGTGCTAATGAAGGGTAGTAGTATGCTCAGATGTACCCCTTCAGTTATGTGAAATGATTGCTATTAAAGCCTTCCTGAGCCACCACAGCTAGTAGTAGTATGCTACTTCCTGAAGACTGAGATAGAAGCTGTATTTTCCTCAAAATTCAAGTTCCCTATTAAATTGTCATAAAAAAGCAGAAGATAGACACCAGATTATTTTTGTCCCCAAGAAAGACTTAAAATCACTGTGCAAAGTTTTCATAAAATAGAGTAGTGACCAGATATTGGACAATAATTAAAACATTTCCTCTCCTGCTTTTGGGGCAGGGGAGGAGGAAAACAGTATTGAGGAGCTTTGGCTATCTGGTATTTTACAGGATTAGACCTCTGGCAACAGAACTTGGATCATTTAAGTTTTGTTATTGTTATTTGGTATGTACAGTGGCATTGCCATTACTTACTCATAGGTAGCAATTAAGTGAATGGAGAACTCTGGAGATATTAATCAGCTATTAAGAAAGGCCTTTGGCCATATTTCAGAGGAGGATGTATAAAGTACAAAACCACAGGGAGCAATAGCTTATTTGCCAGTGCACCATCACACGTGTTAAAACAATTTTACCATTCTTAAAAAGTTTTTAAAAGCGTAATTCTTCCTTGTAAATATGTTGTTGCCGATAATCAGGTACAGTTCTAACATGTCACATGGAGCTGTGATTTTTCAATTAAGAATAGATTATGGTGCATCATTCTAATTGCCTACATTCTCCAATTGCGCACTGTGAAATATTTTTTACCTTCTGGCCAGACTTCGGGCAGTGGGACTTTTTTTTCACATGCCAGTACAAGATAAATATTTCTCAAAATTAGGGTACAGAAAGCTGCAGTGTTTTTGCTACTTCCAAAAATCCTACCGGCATTGTAAATGAGAATTAGAACTCCCCCTAATACAGCACAGAAAATTTGCATTTTACCATATTTGTAAGACTGTGAAGGATACATAAGAAGCACAAAGTGCTTTTAGCATTGCTCTAAACACCAATGTCACCAAACAGCTACGTAGGAACACGAGCAACACTAAGATTTACTATACCCAGAATGCCCAAATTGTAGAATTAGCATAAAAAAATGGGTTTAGCAGTCCAAGCAGCATACCATGCCATCACTACTATTTTAGTACCAAGCATGCAGTTGCATTTTTGCAAAGATATGGCACACATTTGAAGTCATTTTGTAGATTTAGTGATCAACAGTGCCCTCAGAAAGACTTCTGGAGAAAGCAAATATTCAGAGAGAATAGCTGACAGTAACTGGGTGGAAGGTTTAGGCTCCAGAGTGAATCTGTCTTCTTTGGTTTAAAAGTCAAAGTTCAAGCTATTACCACACAGCTGGTTGCAGTCATTGCCAGATAAATCTGAAATTGTACATCCTCACTGTCACACCATAGGACATAGGGTGCAAATGCTTCCTTGGGTACAGCCAGCTCACTTAACCTACTGTCCTACATGTTTCATACTTTCTTCATTTTCTTATGTACTTTAAAAGTGTCTTAATGATTCCTTATATATAGATCTCAAAGCATAGATAATGGGAAACAGATGACATGAGCACACACAAGCAAGATCATTTTATATATATATATATAAGAAGTAGCTTTCAGAAAAGAGATTGAATTCTTTTGAGTGGGATTGGTTTAATTACACCACAGACTTTGATCCTGTTCACAATTCCAGTGTGAATTCAGGCAAAACTTCACTCAAATGATACAATTAGAGACAAAAAGTGTTTCAAGACCCAGAGCTGCAGCAGAACATCTCTGAGCAAAGAAGATGCTATTAGACAGGTGGTCAGAGTACGTAGGTCAAACCTGTGTACCAGCCTACCACCCTTATTTAATGCAAAGTCCACACAGTGAGTATTCTGGTCATGCAAATAAATCCATTAGAAAACAATAGTGCAATATCAGTACACAGGGAACAAACCATAAAATAGTATAATTATAATTTTATGCATGCGTCAGTATGCATAAAATCCAGTACACTGGATTTCACTAATACTACATTAATGATAATACGTGTGCTGCAGCAGTGGCACAGAAATACTCACATCCCCCAGCCACCACTCCTTGCTCTTAAGACAATACAAAAACACCTGGTTAATGCCTCCTGCACTCCCTTGGACAGGCTGCTGCAAATTATGTTGATTAATTCTAATCACGTGCTCGATGTCTGTAACGGCAAATATTCACCTATGATCCTATTTCCCTTTCAAACAAGGTGCAGTGCAAAATCAGGATACAAGAATGAGGATCACACGGACTGCAGTTTGGAGTAGCACTTCCTCCTGGAGAAGGCATAGATATACTTACCTGTTCAGACTACTTCTGCTGTTCTCCATGATGACCTTAAATAATAGGGGATCAAAGTTCAGCTTGGATTAGGGACAGAGTAAGTCTGCAGAGGATTCGAATCAGGCATTCTGAATTTCATCTGTACACACCACAGAGCAATCAGAACGTTACAAAAGGATACTGTATACACCCGTGCCCATATTCTTTCTGACATTAGTAACTAGTCAGTTCTCCAAACAGTGTTGCTCAGGAGGCAGAATAACAGCTTTCCGGAGGATGTGAAGAGACACCTCTCTGAACAGGACTGCCATTAGCACTACAGGTGAAGAACCACCCTAGGACACACTCCCCTATTAGCAGGAGAGGCACTGGCAGGCTCTGTTCTGACACATGTCAGCATCAGCACGGAGCAGGGGAGCAGCGATGCGGATACTGGCGTGTGTTCCCACCGCCGCGGTCGCTCGCACCGCGTTTTACAGCCCGAGTCAATTGACAGTCACCACACAATGGCATTTATGCTCTGAGCAAACTATTATCCTACTGAGGTGACCATGTGGAACTGCGTGCAGAGGATGGCACTGGGTTTTAAACAATTAACATGGTTGTGAAGGCATTGTTAGACTCTGCCCCCCTTTCCTCTTCAGGCTTTGGGTTGCCTGAACGTTTTTACCTAAAATGAGAGAGCAAGAAACCACTTTCACCTGTGAGCAAGGAAATCAGGATCAAAAAATCCCTAGAAATACTGGCTTGAGTTTGAAACACCTTTTTTTCTACAGCTTTCTAAAAGCTGCCCAGGCTGGTTCTTGCTTATCCTCTTTATGGTTCAGGCACGAACTGAAAATCCTAGTTGCTTCATATTTGTACATTGGCAGTAAAAACCAAAATCTGGGCATGCTTTATTGCTATCTCTGTCTCTCATATAGCTACTTTAAAGTTGTGCTGAATATTAAGTATTATAATTTGGAAGCATAAAAGAAATAACATCTGTTGTAACCTGAAATACCAAAAGTAGGCCTTTTCATTCTATGCCAGTGAGGAAACTAATAACATATGTGCAGAATGCATTTATATATGGCAGTGACATATTTGCAAAATATTCAAGTTATAGTTTCATCCTTTGTCCATTTGTACTCTTGACCATTTTTCCAATTTCTTCCATCCATAGTAATGCTAATTCATAAGTAAATGTAAAAAACTGACAGCAAACAAGGTAAAATTCAGAAGCTATCGGGATGTTTCACTAATTTTCTAACATACCTGAAAATCTTTAAAATCTGTTAGAACGAAACAGAGATGGTATAAATTATACACTAAACTCTGATTTTATTAATTTATCCCTCCAGTTAAGTCCAGCACTGCAAGTAACCTCATTTAAATATACCTCAGTGGTATCACACAGGATAAGGAAGTTAAAAACATTCATACATGTTTTCACCAGGATCATAGCACATGGATGCAAGTTGGAAGTAGAAAGAGGAGTTTAAATTAGTTTTTCCTGTCAGGATTCTGCTGCCCGTTACCCTTATAGTGAATTACACAGGATGATTTCATGAAGGTCAGGCTGGAAAGGGCTTTGAGCAACCTCAAAGTGGAAGGTGTCCCTGCCCACAGCAGGGCTGTTGGAAGGAACATTAAAATTCATCCCCTTCCAACCCAAACCATTCCATGATGCAAAAACCAGTCTCCAGTGTGGGAGATCTGGGTGCATCCATGAAGGAATGAGCCTGCAGACTGGGGGGAGCCGCCACCCCTTGCACGGGGGGCCAGGAGCTGGTGCCAGCTTTTATTTTCTAAGCAGCTTTAACAGGTGCCCTTATCTCTGTCCTGGGAGTGGAAGAGCCCCAGCTGCAAAATGGAGCCCTGAAGAAAAACAAAAATTACCAAATCATAAAGTATTCCTTTCTTACAAAAAGCCAGCCATTCCTGAAGATCCATGGGCAGTCTGGGATAGAGTCAGGCCATGCAGCATTCCCACTCGAAGCAGGACCAGAGGCACATGAGGCACGAGGCACAGAACAGCTGAAATGGGTGGGAGGGCTCAGGTGGAGCTGGTCAGGTGATGAGAGTGCCCTCGGCTCAGCAGGGCTCCTGCCACGAAGACCATGTAGGCCCAGGATTAATAAAAGGAATAAAAGTTACTTGAAAAGAGCAGTCAGGAGTGCTCAGCCCTAGGATTGCTATCCACTGCAGAATCTCATATACAGTTCAGGCAGTGCTGATAAGGCTGCTGGAGTGATGCTGCTTGGACTGGCTTCACATGGGCAAAAATGGGACAGAGGAAACACAGGTGTTCAAAAACAGAGGGGTGGGGGGCAGGGGGGAAGTAAAAGAATTTGGAGGATTTAGCTCGCTCAAAGAAAGAAGTTTTCATAATGAAGTGTTACTTAATTTAATGGTAAAATTCTTCAGAGCTCAAGAGAGAGGCCTTTGAAAACGAGTTATTGGAGAGCCTGATTCCAAAAAATAGGTTTCCCTGTTACTTTTTTAAAGAAAAAAGAAAAAAAGCCCACACATATTAAAACACTTCTGAACTGAGTCTTAGTTATATAAAATTGGTTTTTTTCACTGGTGTTACACATTACTTCATTTTTTAGTTTTTCTTAAGACCAGGAAGTCTAGTAGGCCATTATAAGATTAAGTTTCTGTTTCAGTAGGTCCAAGTAAGGAATCAAGAATATTTAATCAAAAAGCTCCAGATTTCACCAGAACTCAGCAGTCCATTCTAGAAATGCAATTAATTTAGACAGTTTGAATAGATGCGGAACACAAACATCCTTTTGAGCTCTCCAGTTTTGTTTGTGTTATAATACAAGGGGTTAAAAAAAATCTCAGAACCTGGATGTTATTTATAAAAGGTCTGAGCACTACAAGTCATATAGTCTTTCATGATACTGTTTTAGTGATAAATTGTGATTTAGAGAGCTTCTCGATTTTGATTCTTCTACAACACCAAAAGTGGTTAAAATTAGTGGTTTGAACCACAGATTACTATGTAGTCGCTGTCATGTTAGTGCTCTGTTACAGGCTAAATAGAGAAGAAATTGATTCATTCCAGTCAATTCTAACACTACTGTATGTGTAGAAAAGTTCTGGACAGGTGAACTATTTCTAATAGGTCACAATGAACAGCAAAAGCTCTAACTTCTTAATTTACCTCAGCCAGATTCACAAAAAACATATCTGTCCAAGGGTTAGATTTTTAAGAAATGGTTTGACAAAATGGGTTAGGAAATTACTTCAGCTGATGTAGTTACAGCTTGTCTATATAACCTCATATATAAGAAGCAAGGCATCTTCAAATAATAAAGCAGAAAGAAAGCTGTAATATCAGTCTGCAAGACTGATATTCAGAGCCTCAATGCAGCAGCATTTTATATCAAATGTGCTAGTGGGTACATAAAAGGCACATAATCTTAATGTACTTTTCAATGCCCATTTAATTTTCTTTTCCATAACACACTCTTTCTTATAAAGTAAAAAATATTCTTCTGTACAGCAAGAAAAGAAAATGAGAGGTTTTGTCTGACACTTGTGGCTGCAGCCTGAGCAGTAATAATGCAATTATGTTTGCAGGTAAAAATACTCACCTCCAAGCTGCCAAGTTTTTTACTTTCTAAACTGATCTTAACTGTCCCTACTGGCACTACATGCATGGCTTCCTATTGTGATGGGATATGTATTTGTTTGGGAAAGTTAATTATCCTCTATGAATTAAACAGAAATCATGAGCCTGCATATCTTTATGTCTAAGATATAATAGCAATTGGTGCTTTCAGCTTTCCTGATGTTGCATTTTATTTTACTGATTTTAGGATATTGGGCAACAATATTTTATTTTGCTAGATAATTATTCCTGAAAAATTCTTGTTACAAATTAGACTCTATTACACCTCAGTTCTGGGATCAAAGTGTGTGTAGCAAAGCAATCTACTGATCATTTACTCTCCAGTAAGTCCAAATTCCTCAAAGGAAATGGTGAAATAAGAATTCATAGGATGTTAAATAAAAAACTACCACATCTCTCCCAGTGACTGCTTATATTTGCAATCTGCTAACCATTTCTTAGCTTGTTCTTTCCATTATTAATTATTTGCTATAAGCAGCAGTCTCAGAGATTCAAAATACTGCATATCTGTTCAGTCTCAAAAAGAGAAGTGTGAAACTGAAGTGCAAAAGGGAAGCATATATAACTTTTATTATCTTGCAGAAAAATAATTATTGACAGTATTTTTATCCTCTGTTAAAACCCAATTTGAAAAGAGAGCAAACTGGGAAATAACACTAATATTTGTGAAGCTAGATCTGGCCTTAAGTCTAGCTCTCTGTTCCTAGCACTAGCAACTACCAGAAATTTCAAAGGATAGTTGTTTGCAACCCCTTTTCCAAAAACAGAAGCATGCTTGAGCCAGAAAAAAAACCCCTATAATTTCTAATATCAATCATATTAGATAAAAATAAAATTTTCTGTATTTGATATCATTTGTTATGGCAAAATCAGTCACAGAGGGGAACACCTTATAGTAACATGCAAGCCAGGAATTAAATGACTGCAGTAAACTTGTTTTTCTAGATATTACAGGAAAAACTGGCAAAATAATCTGTACACTTAAGTATATTAAGCACTACATTTTTTTTGGTCCAGAGCTATGGAAAAAAAAACAACAAAAAACCAACATACAAAAGTACAAACTTATAAAACCTACTCCAGAAAAATGTAAAGGAGTATCAGAACAAAAATTATGACAACTGCCTTTGCTAGAACGTGTAAGCACGGAGAGTTGCTTCCTGTAGGTTTGAATGACTTAAATAAATATGAAAGTACTGGTTATCTGAAGGCAAGACAAGGATATGTATATAGGTATGTGTCGAGATAAGTCTGTGTCAAGTGAGAAGCGCAAAAGAATTGTTCAACATTGCAGAATAACTGAATAAAGTCTCTGACACTGCAGTAGCTTCTGGAAATTCCAGTAGTATAATTTGTGTCCTGTATTTGGCTGAAGGAGGAAGAAATATTTTGAAGTCAATTTAATGCATGTGCCAGGTGCTTGGATTAGCAGCTCTGAAGAATGAAGTCCAAAGCACAGAGCAGCATTTCTGTCCTATACATTCTGTCTCATTCTGAAGGTTATGCTTTCTTTAGAGACAAGAGTGTAATTTCATCTCCATGTTCATTCAGCTCCTGGCTCAAAGCCCACAGAACCAGAGAGAGAATATTTCACCAATTTCAGTGGGCTGCAGTGTCAGCCTCCTGTCATTCGACCTGGTCCTGCAAGCCATTTCTCTGGTGAATCAGAGTGAGATGTTCTAGGACTGCACAATTTGACTTCTCTTTCAAGTCTAGGGGAGCAAAGAAATGCTGTGTCTAGACATGGATGTGTAACTACTAGAAAGACCCACAACACATTTCTCACTCACGACAACACTGAAAACCTACATTTGTGTTGCATTCTCTCAAGTTTTGCTTGAAATTACTCCTTTCTTTCTTTCTCAGATAATGCTATCCTTTCAACATGTTCACTTTCTTATTGCAGGAGACAGTTCTGCGTCCTTGAAAAAATTTGGATTGTCTAATGATACTGGTCAGGTTAACCAGAGCACTGTGTGAAAGACTGTCTCCAAACAGCACGGTGTTGTTAAGAAAAATCAATCCTTTATGCCTCTAATCAGACACAGAGAAATAAATTTATCCTGGTTTTATTTTAATAAGTGATGATTTTGTCAGTATTTCACCAGGATTATTTAATTAATTTATTTTTCTAATTTAAATGAGGTGAAAAATGCAACATAAAGACAAGTATCTAGACTAGAAATATCTCTGTTAAATATTAAACCAAGAGGAGAAGAAATTCAACTTACTGAAGAATAGAGTGACTTATAAAAGAAAAATTATGGCACATAGGTTTTTTTCTTGGTCCTAATCACCACCAAGTTCTTTACTGATTGAAATAATTGAAATCTGTAATATTTTCCTGTGGACAACAGGGGGAAACCACATTGTGGCTGACATGAATAATTGCTTTCTTACATTTACTTACTTTCTACAGCAATAAATATTCATAAGGCTCAGTTTAAGAATTTCACAATATACTTAAATTTCTGATCAAGCTGATTTGAATTAAGTTCACTATGCTAACCTTTTCAATAGAACTTTACAACATACTATAAAACTGTTGTTTAAACAATTCTTCTCATAATTACCACCAATAAATGATACCTTTTTATTGCCATTAGAACACTCTTAGTTACCAGCTTCCAGAGACCGCTGCAGTAATCTGTACATAACTTTGTCTTATGTCGTTAAGAATTGTATGGTTTTCTTTTTAGAATTCTGAAACTGGAAAAGCTTAAGAAAACATGCAAAATGCTGAGGATACACGTAAGTGAAATATTTAATGTCCATCATTCATAAAAGTTACATTGTTTACATAGGGTTCATTAGTATATAATAAAAATGTCATCTTAATGAAAGATTTTCTAGCAAATCTTTTATATGTTAATTTGTTTAACATATGCTTTGGCTATACAGCTAAATAGGAATATATTTTAAAAAATCTTTCTGCAAATAGTTGCTTAACAGTTACAAAACCTCATTACTAAGACGTGGTTATTGTTACACTTGCCTGTTGGCTTGTAAAAATCATCTGTGATTTGGACTGGGAATCTTAGGACCAACTTTCTGTAGCATACTTGCTCATTGCATAGTGACCATGTAAACAGCTCAGGGATCCACAAATTATATCCTTGTACTCTAGACGTCATTGAGGATTTTACATATTGTACTGCTCGTGTTTTCTTATATTGATGAAGAATTTGGGGGTTGTTTTATTGTTGATGCTGATGGGAATTTATTTTTAAAACGTCAATTTTATACAGGAAGTTAAAAAATTAAAAAGTTAACACCAAAGGAAATAATTTTACACTGTGCAACAGTATTGCTACCTCATTCTTTTTGATTTTAGATATATATAGCATATTAGAACTGCACTGTACTGCTTCTTCTCAAAAGAAAAGTTTAAATTAGTTGGAACAATTGACTATGTGTTTACATAAAGTTAACTATGTTTGCATCAAATAAAATGTTTATTAATGAAAGCTATCATACAAGAAACATCAAAGAGAAATTCATTATACAGAAATGTACACTATATGTGACAGATGGAAAAGTGCATGCAGATTTGTCTCATTTAAAGAAAATTAATTCGGAAACAATAGTACTAAAGTTACTGGGTTTTGATTCCTATGATCTTGGATGAGTGAAAAGTTCTCTTTGAATTTACAAAAATCCATTTAACAGATATGACTAGTACACATTAGCAAGCAAGTGGAATGAATGCACTCGGATTTTATTTTACAAGTACTTGTGCTTGACAAATGTGATTTTTTTTTTTTTTTAAAGAAAAGGTTTCGTCGAATATGGGCTGGGTAGATTGCTGCCAGGTTGCTCTGGTTTTATACATAGTTTCTCTAAATTTGTTTTTGATACCACACAATTTGTTGAAGCCTTCAGTTCTGTTAATTAGACACCATGAAATAACATATGTTTTGTTAACATTCAGGAAATGACATCAAGTCTTTTATTTTTATTTTTTGGCTCAATAGATTTTTAAATGTATGATTATCGTAACCTAATATTGTCTTTGTCTTCACTGCAGTGGATTTCCGATCAAACTTTTCCCCTTCTTTTAATACTTTAGGGAATTTTCAAACGTCGGGATGTTTGGCTGTAATGCCCCATGATTTGTTCTCCCTGAAAGAAATCATAGTGACAATTTATTAAACTACAGAGCAACCTGGCTTTTCGGGGTCTGCAATTCTATTTTGTGTTCAATATACCTAGCATTAAATCTTGATTCATTTCATCATACTATTTAGGTTATATTTGTCATGCAATTACTTTAGCTGCTAGTTTTCTGGCTCTTTTAGAAGTCTAAGACAGGGTTTCAATATCAAATCAGTGGGGCATTACTTTGCATGTTCAAAAAAGGAGCTTAAATGGCTAAAATCTAAATTGCACCAGCAGTAGCATATACATCGAATAGGAAGAAATTGAAAACCTAAGAAGGAACCATATTTTAAAAAATTTAAAAGGCTGTGTTTCTGTGTTTAATACCAATTGTTCATAGGTACCATAAAAGTAAAGAGACGCATTGGTACACGTAGACTTTAAATTTAAAAAAAAAAAAAAGGAAAAAAAAAAAACAACAAAAAATTGATGGGAAATAAAACTCCTTAGAATCAAAATGGTTTATTCACACAAATTTAATAGGATATATCACAATTGTTTGGTCCATAAATATTTAGGGGAAATAGTTTCTATACAATGCATTTATCAATAAACAAAGAAACATGGACAATTTTGCTAGACCACTTACTGTACTATAAACACGAAGCTCAATATATAAGATTATTGGATTTATCAACTATATCTGAAAGAGTGCACAACTGCTTTCTATGACATGTTTGTCCCCTCTAACAGGATACACCATAAAAAGAGTTTCAGAAATAAGAGGTAAAACAGTACAAAACTAGTGAGGTGTCAAAAGGGCTTAAAACAGTTAATTTAACAAACAACACATATATCCTGATTTTTCACAAACTTACTCCCAAGGTATATCATAAGGCACATAGTAGAACTGAGTTTTAATTAGTCTACTTAATAAAGTAGATCTCTAGTACCATATATTGTTCTGTCAAAGAACAAAATTTATAAGTATCAATATTTTTACCTGTAAAAGTGTATTAATAAAGATCTCAGCCTTACCAAGGTCGTTTGGTCTGGTTAGTGGTAAATGCCCATAAGGTAATAGAAATAGGAAAAGTCAAGATTCAATATCCGTAGAAGATGATAACCATACTTGCTAAATATATAATGGCAAACACACCTTTCTTCTATTACAGTGTTAACATCTCTTCCGTCATCTTTTTTTAAAAATAAGCTACTTTTCTGTGCTAATTTTCTAAAAACCCTGAGCAAAAATTACAATAATGCACTTTAATGTGGGCAGTGAACTGTCAATATGTAACCACACATTTATACAGCCAAAAAGGACACCTTTAAAATATATTAAATAGCCACTTTGACCACCAAAAAGAGATTTGATGGTGTTTAAAAAGTGGGGTATATGTGCAAAGTTATTCTTAACAATCCACTAAAAGCAAGACATAGATCTTGACTGGTTTTTGTTCGTTTTTGTTTCTGAGACTCTCCACAATCTAATTGGTGTTCAACTACAATAAAAGGATACAAATGAACATTCACCACTGCCCAGACCATTCAGACTTTTAGCTTAAATAAAACTAAAAAAGAAAGATCACTACTGTAAACTAAGAAATGTATTCAGATCAGCATCCACAAGGCTTCTGAGTTTATCGGCTTTAAAGTTATTCACTGCCAATTCCTGGTTTTGTACGATTTTTGCTAACAGTTTTTTCTTTTCTACAAAGTTTAAAAAGTTAAAGTATATGTTAGAGATATTAATGAACTAAAGATTTTTAAGTTCCTGTGTTAAACCAAGTGTCTGATACAATCTCAGGAAACATCTAAAGTAAATTCAAAATAGTAATGAATAAATTGTACTGAAATAATTTTCCTTAAACATCTTAATAAATTATATTTTGCTTATTTCCATTTTCCCTGGAAAAAAAAAAAGTAGGATTTACCAAAAATTCATTTTAATAGTACATGTGCATGCACCTTCCTGGAAATTATTTCTATGCTTACTAAAGTAGCTGGGCAACCTCTTGTGTGCTTTGATGGTACGGCATCAAAGCCATGTAGCAAACTGCAATTTTTATTCTTTTTAATTCCAAATCAGAGCTGCTTGACAGACAAAAATTAAAACCGCTCCCTATGCAATATTTCAGATCAGTAGGACTCCTCACCTGTATTGTTATTCTGTTATTATTAATTTACTAATATTCTTATAGGAGGGAGCTCATTCTGGAGGGTTTTTCCCAGATCTTGTCTTCTTAATGTACAGGACACAAATTTGGAGACCAGCGGCCTGATCCTGCCATCCTCACCCACATGCACTCTCATCACTGGGTCTCTCCAAGTCCTCCATCCAGGCATGGCTTTCAGTGGTGGCCAAGGACGTCCCAGCTGGGTGAAGAACTGGCAGAGGAGCGTTTAGCTATCCCAGTGAGATCCCCAGTGCTCAGGGAGGATCAGGCTTGTGACTTATGCATTAGAAAAGAGCACTGGCACTTCCAGTCTGACTGTTGCAATGATTAGTTTCGTTAATTTTGTATTTGATATTCAACATTTAAAAAAATAAATCATACAAAACTTTTGGATGCATTATAAAAATGAAATTAAATTTAGGGTTCTTAAATGCTGAAAGCGAACATACAATCCTGAAGCAGCATTCTTTTGATGCTGGCTTTTATCTGGTTATGCAGAAGGGAAAGAAACTTTTTTTGTTTGTTTTTGTGGTAACAATCAATTCTTTTCAAGGTTCTGGAAATAAGTAACATACAATTTTAAGAGGCACTTATGAGAATGATTCAAAACCTTCTCTTAGGTCATTTGATGAATTTAAAAAATTTGAGTACAATTTAACAACAGTAAATGTTCATTTATTATAGCAACATATGACTTCAAACTCATTCGCCAAGTGGCTGCAGATGCTACACATCAAGCTGTTTATTTTCCCAAATATTCTGTGGGTTTGTTTGTTGGTTTGTTGGTTTGTTGTTTTTTTTTAAAAAAAAGGCTTGAAAATAATAATAATAATTATAATAATTATAATAATAATAATAATGAAGAGTAAGAATTAAAAAAAAAAACAAAAAAAAAAAAAACAAAAAACCTGAAATGTTAGAAAAGGTTTGTTAAGGTAGTTTGTGAGGGGCTCCCGGATTCGTGGCTGTCCAAGTTAGAGGTCACTGATGTCACTACAGTGATAGTGGGATTGGTCAGGTCTGTTAAAGTGGTCGCAGTGCCGGGTGGAGTGAGTGCGCCGCTGTCTGCTGAGGGCGGTGCCGGTAGTGAGGTGCCATCAGCTTTATCGACACCCCCATTCTCCTGCCGCAAAAGGTTCCTTCTGAATTTGGCTCTTGCGTTTTGAAACCAAACCTGCAAACCAATCCCAATTGATTTCTTTACCGATGCTTGTTTTTGTTTTGCTCATTTTTGTCTTTGTTCTTGCTCCTAAGTCATTTTTGATGTTTGTTTTTGTGTGTGGCCCATCACCTAAGTCATTCTACAGCCATTCTTGCTACTGGTGGTACCGCCTTTCTCACAGGCCCAGTGCTACAGATGCTCACTGGAATATCACAGCCCCACGTGCAGCCCTTTCAGAGCAGCCCTAAGAAAAATCTACTCATTCAATCCCCAAATGAAAGCAACTTTCTTGATGACCATGTAGTGTTCCTTGGGCTGGGTAGCTTTGGGGTCAAGACACATGATAAAGATTGAGGCAAAGGGTGAATGAGCAGATTTTTGCCAAGGCTGAAAGTTTGTCTTGATTATTTGAAAAGGATGAAGAGGAAGGAGGGGTAATTACACCATCTCTATCATACAGACTGTTGATATGGGTCACCTAGTCTTTCTGTTCTGTAAGGTTCACTGAAAATCTTTTAGGTGACATGTAACACGGACAAGGAATTGCTGCTAATAAATTCTCCTACCTCAATCTCTGCCCTTCTTTGGCACTCTGCATATAATACACACCTCACTTTAACTTCACTGAGCTAACACACACCACATAGGGGGGGTTTAACATAATTTGCCAGGCTGTCCTTCATAGGGAAGTGACTTTTGACTATGTAGGCCCTTAATGATAACAGATGCCTAACAAGCATTGAGAGAGGGAGCCAGCTGGTCCTGGAGGATCATGTTGGTCAAAGCTTGTTGGTCATAGTGGGGGATCTCTTAGTGAGGGGCCATATTATCTACTTCTGGGGAGCCCAAAGGCTTCACCCGGTGTGCATAAAATTAGTATATTTGCTACTTCTACCCTTAGTGAGATCACCATGGAGAGACTACCAATCCCAGGATATCTGCTGGGTTGGTAGACTCTGAAGACAGTTTCCTCATGTTGAGGTTGCCACTAATTATAAACCACACTTTCATATTCGGCTGCCTTGGGGCAGTAAGGCATACATCCGACACTCCTGCCACGTAACACCATACCCCTCTGCACACCCACTAGGGACACACCTAGCAAAAGTATTTCTATGTATATTGCTCTTATTACACATAAGGGAAACGCTATTGACTAGCAGGGGTAGGGGGAAATGCTGTCAAGCCTGTGATGTGGCTTCTTACCTGCAGAACTCTCTTGGTCAGGCCTGTTTTCTGGGCAAGCTGCTTGAGGTCCTTGGCATCTGGGTTGTGGTTGATAGCAAAGTAGGACTTCATGGTACGAAGCTGGTGGTGTTTGAAGGAGGTGCGCATGCGCTTTGTCTTCTGGGACGGGGGATAAGGCTGCTGGTCTCTGTCCAGGTGATCTGCCTCATTCTCATTACAACCTGTCCAATAAACAAAGTGGAACAAGGAGTTAGTGGCCATGCATCACGTAGGATAAAGGAACCAAGGCAAAATCTTAAGTCACATGCAGTTTAGAAGGAAGCAAACAAGAGAGAAAGGAAGGAAGAAAGGGCTAAGATGGTACATGGATAAGTACAGATGTGATAATTGAATCAGACCCAAAAAGATCCAGAATATTATAATTTCCTATTCTTAAAACATGCTGTGTCCCCCAGGCCTGTACCTACTAAGGGCAGATTTAGAAAGTTTTCTCTCCTTTAGCATTTAGTCTTTTCCCTGTGGTGATGGTTTTGCTTTGGGCATTCAAAGAGTCATTTGGAATCTCATTCAGATTTTGAAATCTCACTCATTGAAACACTCTTAGCTTGAGAGAAGAATAAAGGTCAAACCAGCATTTTGAACATTCCTGAGCTTTTCCCCAAATCACAAGCAACTATAAAAGGAGATGTGCAGCAGGAAAGTTTCTTATGACAGTTCATCAAGAAAGTGTAAAATCTGGAGTGTTTTTGCTGATAAAATAAATGCTTTTGGACTCTGCATGAGAGTTTATATGAATTGCTCAAACACCTTAATCTGTAAAACATGTCTAGAAAGCAGTTGCATCAAGGCTTGATTCAGTCCCTCAATCCCAATCCCAATCAGCAGTAGCTCTTACTTGATACTGATTTAGGACATTTCTACAAGCAACCAGCTAGGGGCTGAAAACTTGAAGAGAGCTTCCCTGATTTCCCTGATTCCCCTGATTCAGGATTTTCAAAGTGTCTATGAAAGATAAGTTTGTTTCAGATTACACTTTTATGGGTGTGAATTATGTACAGGAGTTGCAGCTCTTTGGGAAAAGTGGCATCATTACTTCATATCGGGGAAAGAAATAACAGTATAGGCAAAAAAAAAAGTAAGAAATATATCTATATTTTTCTTTTCAGCTTAAACAGAAGGGTTAGCAATTTCTAGGATCTCATTTTATAAAGATAGCTTAGTCTCACAGAAGAAAATTAATGTGTCATCATAGCAGGGAATATTAATTAAAGAAGATCTAATTAAAAATGTTTCACAATGTCTGTAAATTAAACCAAGTTTCATTAGTTGTTCATTTGGACTTTTGAACTACCTTCCAATAGTTACTGGATTATTTACAAGGCCTAGCTGATCCCCACTCCTAATTTAAAAAGAGAGAGGGAGAAAGAGAGAGAAAGAGACAAAGCGCACAGTACAGACAGACTGATGTCAGCAGTGCTGAAAACAGAGACAAAGCAACTTGAAACCAGGAGAAAATAAAAAGTTTCTTGAAGATGTTTTCTCTTTTGAATTATAAGACAAGTCAACATGAACAGATGCTGGTAAGACAACACTTTGACAGAAAATCAGGTGAATATTTAATTATAGCTAGCTTTGCTTCTAGTCTTGGTAAGAAGTATATCTTCGCTTTCAAACAAAGTAAGCTGACACTTCTGAAAATATCAGGAGTTGAAAGTTGCCTTAAAAACAATATCAGGCCAGATTTGGATTGTATTTACTACTTGTTTTCACAAGCAATCACACTGCCTTCAGTCGAACTGCGTGGGCTGTAACTTATGAGCTGACATAAATCAGAGTACCAGAATTCAGCCTTCAGATTTTACTTCAGAGTTGCAAGCTGCTTGTTTGTGTTGTTTTTCCTAGGTTTACAGTAGCAACACAAACTTCCTCAGGCTCCTCTGTCCCGCTTACTGCTTTTGCTTCTGTACTCCTCTTTTTTTTTTTCTGTGGTTTACTTTATTTCAGCTTTTATTTTCAAGAGAAAATGGGAAGAGAGCTCCAAGCATCCTTAGACAATCCTGCACAATGATTACAACTCACTCTCTGTTTTACATGGGTGAAAGAGTGTTATGTGGTTTGGCCACATCACAGAGCAGAGTTTTGCACTGTCTCCTGGAAAATTAAGGGGAAGAAAAAAATCAAGTAAGACATTATTGCTCATTCCTTTGCAGTGGGATTGGAGGGTTGTTTAATTTTGCTTTCAAAAGAGCTAGAATAGTTTGCCCCTTATTACCAAGAATTCTTCAAGGGAATTCTTCATAGTTTTTCACACATACATACATATAATGAAACAAAGTAAACAGCTCTGAGTAACAGCTGTGTAAAATATTTTCCTAGGCAAATCTTCTTCACCATCTCATTTCTATATCCTGTGAGCTGTAAGTCAACACAGTTTCCCACAAAATACATATTAATTCCATGATATAAGAGGTAATATAGAGAAAGCCTTGAATGTTTTAAGTACTTTTGAATAGTTTCTTCCATTTTTCACATTAATTCCAGACAGCTCACAGGTATGAATGACTTTTACCTCATAACATTTTGAGTTATTTATTGTTGTGTCTCCACTTTACAACCGAGGAGTTGGGAAACAGAAACTAAGCTACCAAACAAAATACAGAAGAGAAAAATTGTTGTAGATCCGGCAGCAGGGTCGGATTTTCCATTCTGGCCCTGCACTCAGCTCCCCTGAAACATAATGTGGAGGCAAATCTGAGCCAGGGCCTGCAGGATGGCCTGTGAATACACACACTCTTATGCTCAGCTGGGGGAAGTTGTTACAGCTTCGTCGGAGTTTTATTTTTAAAGGTCGGGTTCGTGTCCCATAGTGTCTTGGCACATGGGTACGGACACCCGCGGGGGTGGCTGTTTCGGTAGGACACCGCCTTGGCTTGCCGGGGAAGTTAAAGCCGTGGTACCCACTGAACACGGAGTGCCAAGAGGAAGCTTTGGCTGTCGGTGAGGAGCTGCCAGCACGGAGCGCTGTGTCTCGGCCCGGGAGCGCTTTAGCGCAGAGCCGAGTCCGGGGCAGGGCTGAGCCCGGGGCCCCTCGGCCCTCCCGTCCCGGGGGAACAGGGGCAGCACCACCGCAGCCATGGCCCGGGACCCGGCCCGCCTGGCCTGCCGGGTGGGCTGCGGGGTCCCGCTCCTGCCTTGGAAGCGCTAATGGTGTGTCCGACATTTAATTTTCTGTGCACCGCTTGCCCTTTGTAAATAATTACGTGCAAGACCAGTTACCGAGTCACAAGGCAGGGACGAAAAGTGTGTATAGGGAAGTGGCTGCCAATTAGTTAGAGATTTTTTTTTTTTTCTCTCAAGAAGAGATTTCATCGACTGCAACTCATTTCGTAACTGTTACAGATTTGTTTTCCTCCCCCTGGATATGGAGCGCAGTGGCTCAGTGGTCTGGGGTCCTTTGCACCGGGTACACGGTTTGGCTGTAAACTGTACTTTCTCGAGACCATGTGTCAACCCTGGACATTATTAGATAATACTTATAAAAAAAAAATAAAATCACGGCCCTAACAGAACAGATTTCTCAGCCATCTAGCCTGAGTCCAAAGCATCAGATTCGAGCGTTTGTTGATTTGTTGTTGGGGTTTTTTATTCTCTCTGTCCGTTGCCCGGAGGATTCTGTGAGATCTCAATGCAGTGAGATGGATTTTCATAACGGGTAGTGCTTTTTAATCTCATTTGGAGTCAGTGGTACATCTTATATGACCCGTTGTTGTAAAGAAGGGGAGTTTTAAGACTAACACACAAAAGCTATGTCAGCTTTTGCAAATAATGTCTCTCTTGAGTCCTGAACTGAAGTTTAAGGGGTTTATCCTACCCACAACTCTTCATTCTTCTCTAATTTCTGGTCCTAGTTCTAACGCTAAATTATCTCTAGTAATATTTCCCTTTATGAATCTGGGGATTCGGGTGATAGTGTGTGGACCAGGGACAGCACAGAGAGGAGCGCGGGCGCACGGAAAATCCACCATTCGAAGCCTGGGTTGAATGAATCCTGGCTGCGCTACAGGTTCCCTTTTCTTTAGCAGCTTTCAGGATTGATTGGAAGCTGCTCCGTAGCCAGGGATTCCAATGTCATCTTCAATTAACAAGGAACAATTAGCGCAGTGATTACCCTGGCTCCAAGGTCTACGCATCAGAGGAGATGAAATCGCCTTGCACAGCTCCCTGGTTCCGAGCTAAAGCCCGTTTCACGAGTGGCCCCAGAGGAGGTGCCGGGGGAGGGATGGGGAGGGCAGGGGGCGGTGGAGGATTCCTTATGGATCTCAATGAACTTGGTGGAGGGGAGAGAGCTCCGGGCCGATAGCAGTGCACTGCTACCGACCGCGATTGTCAGAAGGGGAGCCCTTGACCCCTGTCCCGGTTGGGCCAGCGGTTCGCAGCCCTGAGGAAGGAGCCCCCGGCTCCCTATCCCGGCCGGGACGGCTGCCCGCTTCGTGGTGAAGCACCTTGCACCTCTCCTGCTTCCCACAGCTTTCTCTCCTCGTTACTGACCATCGGGAGCTTGAGTTTTGCTAAAATAATTTTGAAGTTAGGAGTTTGCTAGTTCGTATTTACCCTCACTGCTTTCGTCTTCCATCTAATGAAACTCTGCCTCAACTGCTTGACCTGAAACTCCTTTGCCTCTGGCCACTTGCACTGTCTGTTTATACACGGTTTGGGTACTTCAGCGACTGGAGTCAGGAAAGATATTTAATACAGGATAACACTTTTTTTTCTTTCCTACTGCTGAGAGAATAGAAACCGTTCTCCTTAATTACATTTGTTAGTGTTTAGTTACACGGAACAACATGCATTCATTGACCTCTTGTACAGTTTGATCTTTTATGTGCCAGTAAAACAGAATTATTCAGCCTGAAGAATTAATCACTATAAATTGAATATCTAAATCGAGTTATGTGCATAGTACATTGGCATAGGAGCCATATACTATACCTTTTATTCTATTTCTTCTGATTCATTTGGTTACTTCTAATTTGAGGTTTAAACGGTGAAATGCTTTTAGCTAAGCAAATATAAATAATGATAAACTATCTCTAAGATTCCTATAGAGAAAGAGCTATGTGGGGTTGGGTTGGGGTTTTTCCATTTTCCTTTTTTTTTTTTTTTCTTTACCCTGGGAAGTGGCTAAGTTTGGGTGTTTGACATTAATAGGCAAAGACAGCCTTTGAGGAGGGCTGCTGTTAGCTTTCCTGCAAACGCTCCAACCCTCAGAGGGCTGTTTGTTTGATTTTCCAATGGTTAAGCAAGATTTGGCCTGGCTGAGTTACTCACGCACTGCCTAGCTGAGAGGAAGCCCAAGAACGCTCTGTTCGGGGGAACGGGAGGCAGGCTCGGCGTGTGTTTCCCACCTGAGTTGTAGCTGACGATGTCCACTCCCAAGGCAGGGCTCTTTCTTTTCCTGGGCCTCCCCTTCTGGACCGTGCCAGTGCCGTTAAAGTAAGGCAGGGCCAGCCCTCCGCTCTTGGCAGCCAGCTCGGTGTAGCTCAGCTGAGGGGGATATTCTCCTTGCAAAAGGGACTCGAAGTGGGCCCTGCAGTAAACCAGGTTGTCCTTCATGCCAAAGTGATCGCCCGTGGTCAGAGTCTTGTTGCAGGTCGTGCAGGTGAAGCAGCTCAGGTGATAAACCGACTCCCTGGCTCTCATGACCATTTCGGAGGCTGAGATCCCAAGGTGGCAGCGGGCACATCTCTGCACGGAGAACCTTCTGAAGGAAACGGAAAAGTGGGCATCAACTAGAACGGCAAAGACAGAGTTTGCCCCCCGTGCCGCTCGCCTTCTCTCCCTGCCACGGGAGGGAGCCTGGCCCCGACCCCGGCCCCAGGACGAACCCATGTCACCGGCTGTGGCCCCTGGCCCTCCTGGTGTCGGGACACCCTCCGGGAGCCGGTGCTGGGGTCCCGGGGTAAGCAACTCGCTCTTGCCGCCGAGCTGACCTACTCTCTCAGGACTTGGGCGAAAGCCCTCCCGCTGCCCATGCGAACGGACGCGGGCAGGACGGGGTGGGGGAGATCGGTCCCTGCTCTCCTGGCATTCCTGTCAAGACCAGAAGTGCTGCGGGGAGCTGTAAGGCACGGATCAGGATCAGCAGTGCCCGCTCCCGGGGCCCGGGCACCCTCCATGGGGCTGAGTCGGGGCGGTGGGTCTCCGGACCGCGGGAAAACCGGCAAGCTGCGGGCAGAGGGAAATTTGTGTTGGGTCTTAAGCTGGTATTTACGGAGGGAAACCGCCGGGCAGCGGGAGAGCCTTCGCCTGTTTGTGTACCGCCACACATGCTCAGTCAGCGCGTCCCCTGACGGTCCGTCCGGTTTTTAAACGTGCGAGACTTTTCGGAGGGGACGCGTTTTCAGGATTAAGTAATCGCTGACTGCGAAAAGCTACCTTTGAAAGCCCATGTGGAGAAAAGAACGTTTCGGTTCATAATGTCTTTTGAGGGGATGTACTTTTGAACCCATAGGGACTTATTGCTGTACCTGTAGTAATCCTCCTTGCAGTAAATACTGCCGTCCTTGGCAAAGCAGGTGAGTTCTGACTCCAAAGCCAGTTTACATTCACAGCACTTAAGACACCTGAGGTGCCATTGTTTGTCAACAGCCAGCAGGTAATATCTGTCTGAGATCTTCCCTCCACAACCAGCACACAAAGCAGGCTTCTCGGGGCTCATGGGGGGCATATTCTGCAAAACAACCACACCACAAGGGATGAGACAGGGAGAGGAAGACAGGCAGGCAGGCTGGGCTGGGAACGGGTCCTGCGCAGGGCCCGGGGCTCGTACAAAGACGCTGCTCTCTGGGACCAAACTGTTCCCGGCGGGAAGTTTAAGGGGGATCCGGGACCATCCCCGCTAGTAAAGTGTTACCGCGATTCAGCTTTCGTGTTTGTACCAGTAAACCTCTCCTACTGATATAAGGTCATGTCAATACCTGAAGGCAACTGATTAGGCCGTAGTAAGAAAAGCAGAGCTCATTCTTTCCTAAGGTACTGAAGTTAAACTCTGAGGCTTCCCCATTACTTTAGAGTTTTAATCTTAGAGCACTTCACAGGAACAGCATTTTAAAGCAGGAAAATATCGTTTTCCTATTCCGAAAGTTTATGGCAGAGAGTTCAGGCTTGCACTCATTCTACGGTAAATCTTTACCTGTATTTAAACGAGCCGAAACCGCATCTCTAAAGAAAGTCAGGCCATTTAGAACAGGAATAAGAAAAAGAAGACAGGTGGATGGTGTAAAGAGCAGGGAACGTGAACGCTCACCAGCACTGCTAGGGACACGGGTAGAAAGGTGGCACAGGCTGGTTTCAGCTCAAACTAGCATCTTTTTGTCAGTAAACTTCTGCAAGTTCCCATTGATCTGCTCCCCACGAGGAGTGTCGCTCGGGACAAAGGGAGATGGAGGGACGGCGGAGACAAAAGCTCTGCCGTGAAACTTGGGGCAGCATTTGCTGATAAAGTAACAGGAGAAAAAAACCCCAAACATCTTGTTCTAAAGTTGCAACTGTTTTAAAGTGGCAACTCCGCATTCATTTTCCAATCCGAAGTTGTGTTCCTCGCCCCCCCTTTTTTTTTTTGCAGCAATTGAAAAGGCGATTTAAATTTACATTGCAAATCCTCATATAACAAAGCGTGAGTTTATTTAAGAGGAGGTGGAAAGGACCCTGTGGTCCAAAGCCTTAAAGCAGTTTTTCAGGCCGTTACTTTGTGTGCAGAGCCTTGTGCGCGATCGGCGGAAGCCCTACAAGTTGGAGAAAGGGAGATCTCGCTTTGCACAAAGCCCAGCGTGACACTCGATTTCTCCGCCATCCTTTAGTACGTATCTGAAGACTTTGGTCCTTTTGACTAAGAGATGTTACTTCTAAGCAAAGTAGTCGGCCGGCATAACATTCAGAGAGAGCGGTGCCTCTTTGTATCAATCACACATTTTAGACCAAAAACAGTTACAAAAAGTAAGCATTAGCGGTCTGAGGTTTAATTTAGGAGGCTCCAGGAGTGTAGAAAAAAAGCAAAGCACACCTCGGGAGCTCCAGCCGCAGCCTTACTCGAAGGGGCAGAGCGGCCGCAGCCGGCCGAACAGGGGCAAAAGGCTGCTCCACCGTAAGGGCTGAAAACCCGTCCCTGGTATGATTTAAAATAGTTTCCCCGTTGCTCCAGAGAGCACACGCAACAACATTGACTAGTCAAAGGTATAACCGAGCCTGGCCAGCATAGTACCCAACGTTACGGGTGGATTTACAGGGAGCCTCGGAAGGGTTTAGACAAGCAAGGGGTGGCAGGGAAGGGGAAGGGGGAAGCGGCGCCTTTCTCTTCCCAGAGTCAAGGTCTATCCCGGTGCCGGTCCATGCTTGCGGGGATTCCCTTGCAAAAAGTGCCAGCTCATTTCTTACCGTTTCTCGGCCGTTCATCTGTCCCCCTTTGGCCAGGCGGGACTCGGTTTTGGATCGCCTCTCCATCTCCTCCATGATTCCTTGGATGTGGCCTCCGGAGATCCCGTGGAAAAGCATGGCTGGGGGACGGAAAGGACAAGTATTTTCTTCTGCTCTGCACCCCACTATTTCCATATACAGACCCCAGAGTCTTTAGATCATCCAAAATGTTTACACCGAGGCGCACAGCGCAGGGAGGGAGGTTGCAATAGGAGCTTCTCTTTGCACAAGCACCGAGGGCTTCCTGAAGATGTGCAGAAAACAAACAAGGGGGAGAAAATGTAATAATAATTAGTTCTAAAAATAAAATAGTAAAAGCGAGCTAAAGGATCTGTTACTGTTCTGGAGAGCTGGGGCTCCTGACTGGAGAAACTTGGACCTGGGGCAGTAGAATCGGTCGGGAAAGGATATAGTTTTGAATACAAAGAAAGCAAAAAGAAGTGCTATTTTCAGCAGTCCCTGGTTGCTTTAAAGTTCCCAGTGCCTGTAGGTTGGATTTGGGACTGCTGCTTTCCGGAGCTCTGTCCAATTTGTTAAGAGACTAAAGCCAGCCCATTTTTGATAATTTAGTAGGAGGAGTTCTCTCCCTTGAGCTGCCGCTGATTTTTATTCAGACAACAAAGACCTGTCATACTCCTCTCAACCCCTAGTGATGGGCAAGCAGTGACAAACATTACGGTCGGAGCTGTGGGTGGGGTGGGGTTTATTACCTCCCCCAAACACGGAGTCCCGGGAGTTGGCGGCGACGGCGCCTGGCGAGGGGCAGGGTGGCCCGGGGGCCCCGCTCCCCTCCCGGGGGCCCCGCTCCCCTCAAGGCCGCTCCGCGGGAACCTCCTCTCCGCGGTCGCCCGGGCCGGCACCGCCGCTCCTGCCGCCGCCGCGGGAAGGCGAGAGGAAGAGAAGCGCCGTGGCGGGGCAGCCGAGGCGGGATGGAGCGGCCAGACCACTCCCCGGGCCCGGGGGGCCGCGGAGGAGTGCTGGGGGGGAGGGAACTTCGGAAGCAAGAGAGTTCCGGGCAGATGGAGCGCTTACCGGGGCGCTGCCCCGCGGAGCCCCCACCCGCACCCTCAGCAGGATGCGGCCCCTCCGCGGGCAGCCTGCGGGGACAGCCCCGGCCGACGGGACTGCCTCCCTGCCTCCCCTCTCCCGCTCCCCGGCCGCGCAGTGCGAGTGATCACTGTGTGTAGGGGACTGGGCGATGCATTCCTTCCTGTCTAATCTCTCTGTCTGTTCCCCTTCCCCTTCTTTTCCCGTTTTCCTACTTACTTTTCACACCACTCTTCCTTGCCTTTCCCTGAAACAGCTGCCGGCTGTTTCCTGACACCTCGATCCCTACTGAAGGATCTTCCTGGCGGCAGTCCTGCGCTCCCTGCTCCCTGGGGGACACTCCACACCAAACCCGAGTGCGACTAGTGAAAGAAGTACCCCAGCCCCCACTTCCTTTCCAAAGCATCCCAGAGACATCCTCAGGGGCTCCTCGAGTCACCTCTTCCATGTAACCCAAGATTCAGGCAGCCAGTTTCCTCCCTTCTCTTTCCCCCTTAAGTAGCTAAAATTAATGTTATTTGCAGATTGAATGTTGCTACATTCCTCCGAGTGCCAGAATACAGCTCATAAAACACAATTTCACACAAAGATGAAGTCAATCAAGTGAAATAAGTCTGGATTTTTTTTCTCTGTTGGCACACTAGACCCTGGACAGCAGGGCTGCTATTTACTGTAAGTAATGTAATTAGCCCTTTTGGATGGAAATCAATGTGTTGTATATATGTGTGTGTTTTAATAAGAGAGTAATAGCTATAAAACCAACGAGACTCAAAGGGCTAAGGGAATCTCCCTCAAAAAGGGCAGATCCCTCCATAAGCCGTAGTCTCCTGCAGAGCACTCCCGGTCTGGAAAAAAAAAAAATCTGTGTGTTGGTAATAAGGAGGGAAAGATAGGCTTTCCTTGGAGAAAACAAGTCAATTAGCACAATAAGACATCAGGAAAAAATAAACAAGGTGATTCGATCCGGGATACGGGAGCTGTTCGCTCGGGATCCCCAAATCCATCCCCACCCCCTCCTTTCCGCCGCCCCTCCGCGACGCCCCGGCTGCTCCAGGAGACGGGCGAAGGTGCTTCCCTCTCGACCCCAGTCCCGCCGGGGAGCGGTTGCGGGGCCCGCGGCCTTTGTGGAGCGGCCTGGAGAGGGGGGAGAGAGGGGCGGCCGCGCCACGGGCGGGGGACGAACCCCTGTGCGCTCGGCAGGTACCGCCTGGCTTGGGGGATTGCAGCGATTTCTGTCGACAGAGGTCAAAAAATCTCACTTAGAGATGAGTTTATTTCTAATCGTTCCAATATAGTCTTTCCTCTCTACAGGCACGTTCAGGGTTTGTTTCGGCTTTTTCCCCTTTCGAACTGGATTTTCCTGTATTCCTGTCCAGCTATGCTGTCGGGGTAACTCACCCTGCCTCCGTTTCGTGTTGCGTCTGTTCTCCTGGAATGGTCTGCATTTCCCGTGGCGCCCGGGTTGCCAAAGACACCCCGGCGTGTGCCGGGCTCAGACCTCCGCCGCCTCCCGCCAGCCCGGGCCACCCCCGCAGACCCTCCCGGAGGCTCCGCCGCCGCCGTCCCGCTGTGACCGTGTCCCTGCCGGGCTGAGCACCGCCAAACTCATCGCGTCCGCCGGCAGCGGGGAAAGAAGGGGGCTGGGGAAGCCCCTGGGCGACCGCGGAGCCCAGTTCCCTCCGAGGGCTAAAGTGGGGACACTGAGCCCCCCGAGCGTGCTGCGCCCCCGCCTCTGGCGCTCCGGGTGCGGGCACCGCTCCTCTCTCCCCTCTCCCCCTGCTTATCTCGCATTTGCTCTCTCGGGTTCACCGAAATGCTCTGCAGGTGCGGTGTCAAAGTATTGGTCCAAGGCAGAGACACCGAAAATATTGTTTGTTAAATTCTCGTCTCTACCTTACCTCGATGGCGCCGTTAGGAGTAATTGGGCAGACTCATAACAAAACTCAGAAATGACTGAGCCTCCTCCGGTTGGGCACACTTAATTAATTAGAGGGTCCTTTCTTTCTGCTCCATCAGGTACGGTTAAGGATACGCTACTAGCTACTGCTGCTACAGTAAAGGAGGCCAGCGGTTTCCAAGGCGTTTTCTGATTAACATCCTAATGCTGGCAGACCACTTCTTACCTAAAGGGACACCAAAAGTTTGTTGCTAGCATCAAACGTGACTTATCCGTTTCCAAAAGGCCTGTAGGAGATCAAGGTAAATCTATTTCAATGTTCCTGAGATCTCATTCCTCGCTGCGAACTGATGCTCCACTGCTCTGAGGCAGGCTGGTAGCGAGAGGTTGCCATTATAGCACGAGGGGCTCCGTATAGTTTTGCTGGTTTGCTTGGGGAGGGGAGAGAAAAGCTCAAAAAGAACACGACAGGGAATCTAAAATCCAAATCTATGCGCCTGTCCCTCATGAATCCATCGGCATTAGCTGTTCCTCATTGTAGGGCGCTTTCATCTCCTTTCTCTGCAGCATTTGGGGAAGGATATCTGATGTGCAATATTCAGAATATTTTAGTAACATGACAGGCGCTCTCAGTTTTTTCCTTTTTGTAAGGCTCTACCCGGGCTCCCCAAGCTAATGGGGGGGGGTAGGAGGGGGGTGTGTGTGGAACACATCGCTGTGGGGATTTTCACAAGTCCAGCGTTTGTCTGCCCACGCAGGGCTGGAGAGCTCCCACGAACATCCCGCCGCGCCCCGCTGCAGCCCCTGCCCGCAGCCCCTGCCCGCAGGTCCCCGGGCGCTGCCTGGAGCCGCTTCCACCTTCGCAATTAGCGTGTGCCCTGGGCACATTTCAGCGTGCGGTCACTGGGATCCGCTCTGCCACGGAGCCCGCGTTCTCCCTGGCCACGGGCTACCGTCTAAAGCCTATCACACCGTGAACGATCTTGTGTTTAGTTCGGAGGATTTAGGGCAAGGTCTACATGCAAATTAATAATTGACCAACAATAATTAGGAGAAAGGGGAGGGTGTTCAGGCGGGGGTTGGGGGTGGGGAGGAGGGGGTGTTCTTTAAGCAGAAATGGTTTGGATTTCGCCTGCCCTATTTGAGGCCGTGGCGTGTCCCGGCTGCAGGCGTAGGGCACTGCCCGGGCCAGCCGCCTCCCGCCCCGTAGGGCACCAGGGCTTCACACCCTCTCCGTCAGCACCTGAACTTTTCAAGACACTTCCAGTTTAATCATTTCCAGAAATTTAAAGCGCGTAGTAAAAACAGCAACAGGATTACGATCCTGTTGCCTGCGAGTCGGGTGGTTAAAGCCAGATCTATTTTTAAATCCTAACACTATTTTCTGCTCTACGAGCTTATGCTGGAGTACAGTGCTATTAATGAACAACCTCATCTCTTTGTGAAGTCCGCGGGTACTACATGCAATCTAGACACAAAGAAGGAAAATCTGAATAGAGTTACATCTCTCGGCGGTGGTATCAAATGTAGCTAATGTCGTTTTCAGCATTCAAATAGGTTGCTTTTGGGAGGTTTGGTCTTGTTGGGTTTTTTGATATTTTTTTTTTTTTTTTTTTTTTTTTTTTTAAGCCCGACATTATTTAAAAATCCGCTTCGGAGTCAGATACAACATATTTTACCACCACCATCATTCTCCTCTCTCGAGTCCTCTCGAGTGTACCGTGGACCAACTTTCGGATCACTGTGTTAGAGACATGTTAAAAGCCAGTGCATCGCAGGCAGATTCGGGCACCAACCCCTCTCCTCCCCAGCCAGGCTGTGAGGGGGCTGGCGGTGCGAGGGACACAAGCGCAGGGTATCTTTAACCATAAACGGCATCGGATTAAAAACCCCCAAAGCTCCAATGTGCTTGTACCTCCCGGTAATCTGAAAACATGTCAATTAAGACACGTATTCATTTGCTTAAGGAGATGATATTTAAATAATAAACAATTAGGTGCTTTGCATGGTAATCCCAAACACATATCTCCGTGGTCAAGCGCTGTGACTGACCACAAACAAGTGATCACACAGCCAGAAGAAAGCAGGAGAGGCAGATTATTGTCTAACATGAAACTGTTCACCGCCCAGGACCTCAGCACTGTCAGCTTCTTAGTTGTCTGATATTAACCGTAATCGGATTTGTACTCCGGTTGCAATTAAACCGCTGGAAATCATCATGTTTTGCTGCTTTTGAAAAGGACTCCCTCACAGACTAGATTCACAGACAGGTGAAAGGAGCCATTCCATTGGAAAAAAAAATAAAAGAAAGGCAAAGAACACGGGCTTTTTATTTTTTTTCTTTTTAATTGAGCTGAATGGCTCAGCCTTCCCAGGCTGCTATTTTTCTAGATTAAAATATAGATACATGAAATGTTATTTGTGAATACACCTGGGAACATTACCATTCTGTGTTGTTAAAAAACCCCAAACAAACAAACAACAACACGCCAAAGAAACACCACGCAAATTACATCCGTGAGGTCCAAATAGCTGCAGTACTAGCAAAGACTCATGCAGGAGCTTACCTTGAGACCTTAGAAGCTTCTTCCAAAATTGTACCCTCCTTAATGAGTGATGAGGGATGGGTTTTGGATGGAGAAGAGACGCAATGATCTAGCCAGTAGATGGAGGTTGTTCCTTGTTCCTAGCAGAGGATCCCTATGTTAATTAAAATAAACAAGCTGCTTGGTGGAAAGATTTTTTTTTCCTCCCTTCTCTCCCTCTCTCTTCCTCCCCCCCCCCCATAGCCTCTGATATAGAATTGACGTGAATTTCTAACCCCTGACCTCCTGCCAACACACAGATACCTGCCTTTTATTTTCTGTTTGTTTCGAGATATTTTCTAAAACTAACTAAATAAATAAATAAATAGGAAGAATGAATGAAGCAAAAAATAAATCCCACCTCTCGATTTTGGCTGGTTTGCTGGATTTTCTTGATTAGCTGTCTCAGCTCCTCAGTAATCAGGTGAGGTGTTAATGGGGAGCTGGTTGTAAATAAAACTAATAAAGCAAAGAACATATTAGGAAATTAAAAAAAGGCGAGGACTGAGAGGCTGTTAAAAATATTGTAGCGAGCTGAGCGTTTCCCCATCACGTCGCTTTTTTCGTTCTGTGCTTATTCACAGCTGAGCAGCAAACCCCGGGTTGTTGCCATCTCTCCACATTTTTTTTTTTCAAATCGCACTGAACCAGCCATGGACTGCATCAACCCTTCCCACTTTCATAAAAAGCCTCTCAAATGGAGTCGCTAAACAGCAAACTTCAGCCTGATCTGATGTGATATGATATACGGATTCATGGAGCAACCTCGCTTTGCCAAACCCGATGAAACTGTGAGTTGTCATGCAATACTACGCAGTCAAACCTGGGATAATTGTAAAAGTGAACCCAATTTAACCCATTAGAATAAAATCAGATGCCAAGATGAATCGGAATCATTGCTTCTTAGGTGACAGTACTGATGACAATTGATCCACCGGCTCAAAACAATAGAAAAATATAGGGTCGAGAGTCATTTCGCGTACTCTCCCTGCTCGGGGGAAGCGGGGAGCCGGCGGGGAGGCAGGAGTCGGCTCCCGGCCGGACTGCGGAGGGCTGCGGCCGCACCTCCCGCCGGCCCTGGCGGAGCGGCTCTCGCGGGAAGGGGCTCACTGAGAGGACCCTGTGGCCGGGGAGCTGTTTCTGCAGCAGCCACACGAGATGACTTCTCGCTTCGGCTTTGTTTGTTTGCCCGTTTCTCTTAACTCCTGCGACAGTTTCAGTCCTTCTCCCCTGAGCCATGTGACCCTCAGGGCTACGTGGCCAGTTTAGTAATCTATCACAAAAAAAAAAAAAAAAAAAGGGAAGCAAGGGATGCTAATGATCTTCCTTGGAGTTTGTCAGCGGAGCCCCGGCGGCGTGCGGAGGAGGCAGGGCGGTCTCGGCTTCCCGCCGGGGTGCGCACCGGCGGGGGGGTGTCCGGCCGTGCGCCCGGGGCAGGGCGGCGGGTCCCCGAGAGTCTCGGCTCTGCCGAAGGGGTGGCAGCTCGGCAGCGGCCGGGTAACAGCGCGGTGGCACCGGCAGCCTCTCTCCCCGCCCAGGGCTCCCTCCCGGCCGCCGGGGGGAGGCCCTTTGCCCGCCCTCCCTTGGGCAGGGGTGGGTGGGGAGCGCGGGGAGCCCGGGGCGCTCGGCGGGAGCGGCGGCATCGTGCCTGCTGTCCCCATGGACGCAGGCGGGCAGCAAAGGACACATCCCACCCGACAGCAGCAGCTCACCTGGAGAAACCGGCCAGGGAGGTGTCGGGCGGGTCTGTGTGTGTGTGTTGTGCGTATGTTAGTGTGGGTACTTCTGGAGGAGAAAGTAAAAGCCGGGTATGTCTCTGCAGGAGTAGTGGACTTAGGGCAGGGACCATGAGCTCTCATTACGCAGGGTTTGCTGCGCCGGCGCCGGGGCCATGCAAACCCGTTTTGCTCCCAGAGCTCCCAAAGCTTTTTTCGTTAAATCCGCTGGTGACCAGGAAGTTTAAAGCCATCCCGGGCAAAAGTGGGAGCAGCCCCGGTGCAGGGGTAGCTGAACCCGTCGGTTTGTGCGTGCCGGGAAGCGGCTGAGCACGCAGGGAGAGAGGGGCCTTCATGGGACGTGCTGTCTCCTTAACCTCCCTGAGAGAGCAGCCGCCATCTGCGCCAAGGTACAACAATAAGAATTATTAGTATCATAATCACCACGGTGCTGTTGATGCGACTTTGAGGAAGAAGCCCAGCCCCACGGCCCCGCTCCGGCTCTGGCTCCGCTGGACGCCGCAGCCGCGGGCTCTTCCTCGTTCCTCCGCTTACTCTCTAAATCGCCTAAAATATTTTTTCCCCAATTACCGGCGCTCTAATGGGAGCAGGAGGCAGAGGAATATGCAAGGCTTATAATAAGCCACCTGCTGCGTCACGTCTAACTAATGTTATGCTTTATTTCATTACTGCTGCCGCGGCAGCAGCACCGGCTCGTGCGTTACAAATCCCCCACCCAGCATGACAGCCGGGAGAGGATCCCGGCGGGGGCCGGAGGCCGGTCAGCGACAGTGACCGATGCTCGGTTCCTGAGCACGGAACCAGGACCCACGGGCGGTACCTCGGCGCGGGACTGGGTCCCGGCCTCTGCTTTGGGGCGCACAATTCCCTGGGTCCGTTTAGAGCTGTCTTTTCCTGCAATGACCCCTCTCCCCCTCTGTTTGCATGGACACGCGAAGCTATATAAACAGCAGTAATAGCCTCATACATTAAATCAGTATTTGTTAGCAGAGTTATTCCGAGTCATTTCAGATATTTGGAATCAGTCTGTTCAGTGTAGCTCCAACCTATTGACTTGCCAGACGAGATGTTCATGTGGACCCACTTGCTAAAACGGTGAAAACAGACTTTAGCTCTAAACTGTGCTACTCTCCCATCTGACGGATGTTAACACACAAATAAAATCCATTTGGATGTTTTTTGTTACCAGAAGGCTGCGCTGACGTTCAAATGATCTAAATCTTAGCATCTGGAAGCCTGTACCAGCATCTTTTTGGAATAGGTTTCAAGACATTTCGTTCAACCCAAGCTGAGGAAGAATCAAAATGGGACACCAGGAAACTGACAATAGTTTCCCGTCTAAATGAAACTGGCTTTTCATTTGAAACCACTAAAATGAAGAAAGAAAAAAAAACCAACCCAGTAACCAAAAAAAAGCCTTTCTATTTACTACAGCCCCTCTGAAAACCCCAAACCCTCCCAGCCAAAGTCCATGACGGAGGTGCTGCGAGGCATCGGGATGTCCCGAAGGTCACTACCGCCTGCGAGTCCTCCCACTGGCAGAGCGCTCCACGGCGAGAGCAGACTGGCTTCATCTGAGGGACACTGGTTGGGCTCGGAATTCGTTTAGGATTTTCTGGGCGCAGCAATTATCGACACTATGATAAGACATGTTATGTGAGTGCCATTCAGCCTTAATGAAGATCTGTGGGAGAAGTCGAGAGAGACAATAAATACAGCTGTCCGGATGTCGGTGACTTTAGCAGGAAATAAAGGAGGGCTCCGTGTTAATGAAACAAAGATGCGGTAGCTCTTGGCAAGGGCCTCGAACGTCCAGGAGTGCTCAATACCTCCTGGGTGCTCATGAATATCTGTGGTGTGCGTTACACTTCATATTATGTTTGCAAACAGAATTCTTTTGTCTTTCAAAGGCTTTTACAAACTTGGACACCAAACAGACCGATGTTCAGTCAAATACAAAGAATTTAAATTATTCAGGAACCCAAGCCATTCCGTGGAGCCTTTCTTCCTACCATCCCCCATCTCAGTGCCGGGGATTTAATCCGGTAGCAAGTGTGTCAGGGAGCCGCCTCGGCCCTGCCCCAAGGCGGCAGGATCATCTCCTGGGGCTGGGGGGCCGGAGACCCGGCGCTGGCTTCCCCGGTCTCCCCTCGGGAGGGCTCCGGGGCCGGGCGCCGCGCTGGTGCTCAGGCATGGCCAAGCTCACTGTGCAGAGACGTCGGAGCATCCCCCGGAGCAGGCGAAGGGGATGGGCCTATCCCAAAGGGCGGATTTTCCCGGTACGCGGCGGGAGCGCTCCGCCGCCCCGGGCATCCGCCTCTGCCGGTGAGGAGCGACAGCCGGGCTCGGTGGTGCTCACACACACAACACAGCACACAGCACACACCACAGCGACACACAGAACAGCACACAACGCCGTCCCACCCTGCCCCTACCGCCCTCCCAACAGCCGAAACTCAGGGGTATCGACGACTCTTGGTCATCCCATTGCTTTACAAAAGTAACGTTAGATACACCCGTGGGATTTACTGATCGTATATGCTCCCTTTCTTAGTTTCTTTTAAATTGAAAATAATTGTGTTGCGGGATTGTAACCCATTACTCGTAGCGCAAAAGAAAGGGAAAGGAGGATCAATGATGCGCCGTCTAAAACACACGTTCACATATGGTTCAGTTTGTGTTTTATGACAATTAAAATACATTCACTGTGAGCCAGGATAAGGTACAGCAAATGCCAGTATTCCAGCAGTGGCAGCCATAAAGAGATGATGGGCTTCGGTTTCGCAGCCGCTCTCGCAGAATGCAATGTTAATACTCACACATTTTAAAAAAAAAAGAGTTGAAGCACTTCTTTTTGGACTGGTCTTTCATGTTAACTTGCTCATATGGACACTGCAGAAGAAATAAAACAAGTCCTTATTGCATTACTCAGTAATCAGTATGGAAAAGCCCAACCATGCTTATGGTTAACAAGAATTGTTAATGATATATAAATCATTTGATCTATTGTGCCCTCCAGTCTTAAAGGAAAATAATGGCAACCCCAAGCAAATGGTCCTAATTAGTGTCCAAGAAACCACTTCCTAAAGTATCCTTCCAACTCATTCCAGTTTAACTGTCCAGAACAATCTTTTGTTCTTAAACCCCTGTATTTTGTGTGCAAAAATGCTCTGCATACCTTCGCTTTGAAAATAGCTCATCTCAGGGTACGGCCCAGCACCGGGAGCAGGAGAGAGAACGAGATGATCTCACACTCTGGCTGTTGCCTGTAAATAGGTCCCGATTATTTGAAACTATATTTCCCTAAAGCCTTGCCTTCTGACAAGCCTCCTTAGAGAAGTACCAAAGGGGATTTAATCAAAAAATCGAGTCTCTGCCGCCACTCGGACTGCAACACAAACTTCGAAAAGAAAAAGCTAAAACCGGACCCAGAACCAAGCTGTGCAAATTCGAGCTGTCTGTCACATGCTTTCACCCACTCTTCCCACCATTTTCAAGGGTGATCTGTAAGTTAAATGCATCGCGGGTACACCCACATATACCACACTTGATGTGGTACCCAGGTGATGTGTACCCAGATTCGGGCACACACTGGAGGAGTAACAGAGCTTGGCCAGTGGGTTATTGTGGCCTTGATCTTATCTCCACTGCAAACAACTCAACTCCCGCCGTTTGCTCCCACGGGAGGCCTCTTTCTCGGACGTACATAATACAAACTGCTATTTCTCATTAGCTGGAGTACCAAATCCTGTTGCTTCATGAAAATCGTCCACTCTTCCACTGAGTCCCGCATATTCTGTCACTTCTATACCACTACAAAGCATAATTCCTAAAGTTTTAAACACAGTGCTGAACTACCTTGGACACAAAACCGATCTTGGTCCTTGGTCCTATAATCTTGCTGTGCTTTGGTGTGGTGTTTTTTTGTGGTGGGTTTTGTTTTTTGGTTTTTTTTGGTGTTTTGGGTTTTTTCCCTTGTTTTTAATTAAAGCTGGCTGGAAACAGACTTTCTGGCATAGGTTCTCTTCCTAAACGTGACGGACTTGCCAAAGGAAATAGAACTTCTATAAAACGACAGTCAATTAAATAGCTGCTGTGTAGTGCTCTTCATGCTATTTCCAAGAGATAACGCTAACGGGAAATGCTGCAATCTTTTGACTAAGAAAATCCGTCAGCGACCTTCCCTGGACTTAAAACGTCCTTGACTCATTTAAAATCAGGGTAAAACACATAAGATGGGTTGCCAACTCCTACTACTCCAGCATAAATGGCTTTACTAAGTCACGGAGACAACACACAAGCTGATGCCGAAAGGCCAGGTTTCTTACTCACGTGTCTGCGCGCAGAGAGAGCCACAGCAGTTACCTCTCTGCAAGCGGGCAACTTCGGAGAGCACTACAGCCCCAGCAACGGGATCCACTGCGGTCTGCTGGCCAGCCTGAAAGCAAAAGCAACCAACCTCGGTTCTCTGGACCCTTCAGCTCTTTCAGGTTTCATATTGCAAGCGAGTTTGATATTGTCCTCTTGTAACTGCTTAAAATGAAACACGCTTGCTTGGCGATTCATGATTAAATGCGTTTATAAAGAAATTATAGTCCATTATTCACAGGGACTTGGCAAATCAATGGATGGGGACAGGTTATAGAAGCGATTGTGGCGGCTCTACAGCTAACATTTTAGTGCAACCACAGCCTCACCGTTCCCCGCCCGTTCCCTCGGGGCACCGTTGGCAGTGCCCCAGTCAGCTCGGGCCGTCGGTGCAGCGGGACCGTGACGGACCGTGAGCCCGGGGGCCACCCCCGCACCTCCCGGGGGGAGCGCGGCCGGGCGGGCTGGGGCTGCGGGGTGTGGGGTGCGGGGCTGCGGGGTGCGGGGCTGGGCACAGCAGCGCCGGCTTCTGCCGGAGATCACGGAACATTCACACTCCTTTCACTTTAGACGTTGCCCCCTCTTTGACACTATTTCCTCTTCCCTTTCCAAATTTCATCTCCTCGACTTGTAAAACATTTCAGGCAGTTATTAGAAAGAATTCCTCATATTTTATTGCATTTCAGAGCTCCTTGATCAAAAGCAACATTTATCCTTCCAAGCCTCCGAGCTCCAACGTGTCCCGCAGTTGGCAGCCCGGGGCCACCGAGCCACTGCTGCCCGCGGGGGAGCAGCGAAGGCGCCGGGGAGCGGGAGATGCCACCGGGTAGCGGGACCAGGAGCGGGACCGGAGTCACTTAGCACATCTGCGCGCCGCTGCCGGGCGATTATCAGGTCATTTCTTCCGTAATGCAAACCATGCGCTCACGTATTACATCAAACCGCTAATTGCGAGTGATACGTTGCGGTAACGGAGGTCAGCGGCTGCAGCGAGCTGGGGCTCAGGGGAGTGCTCCGGGCAAAGTTTGCTGTGCAGCCCCTTCCCCGAGCCGCGCCGGCGGCCTCGGGTAGCGGCCGGGAACTCTCGAAGGGAATATCGCCGCCCGGGCACGTGCCGGGGCGGTGGCAGCCCCTGTCTGTCCCGCCGGCGACAACCCCACGGCGTCATCCCACGGCACCTCCCGCCCGCCGCCGCCGGCCCGGCTGCTGCTCCGGAGGGAAGCGGCGCCCTGAACGAAAGGAACGGAGCCCCAGCCTAGATCCGTCAGTGACTTCTCTGTGAGGGGCCGGTGGCCGTGTTTAGGCATCTGGGTACTTTTTAGGGATGGGGGTGCCTAATGCAGCTGGGCTCCCCTGGAATGCCAAATGCCACACATGTGGAGCCACTACTAGCAAGGACTCCCTAGTCGGGATATGCCTGAAATCAGTGTCAGTGAAACCTTAATTTGTGTTTTGGTATATTTTGATACCACTTTAAATGGCACAGTTGCACAGTTTCTCTTTCCCTATATGTACCTCCTTAACCCATTTCTTCTGTGAGTCCAGTGTTGCTTTTCAGTGCAATCCCAGGTTGCACATGGTGTTTCTCAGGAGACATAGTCTTACCTTTCAAACCTCCTTCTTGAGCCTTCAGCCTCAGTCCCATTCCCAACCATAATGCCTTTGATGAAGCATTTCTATTTTCCTTGTCCCAGACTTCTCGGTCTTGAGTTTCACCACAGCCAATTATCTCCAAAAGCCCAGAGCATGAACCGAGAGGCTCAGGCTCCTCTCTGGAATTGAAGCCTTGCTGCTGGACTGTTTGTCCCCAAACTTTTTGCTCAGACTTTTCTAGTCATCTACATGGATTTTGCCTTTTTCCAGAAGTTGTGGGCTCAAGGTGACTCACCTTCCTTTCTGATTCCTCTCCTGTTGCCTCTTCCAATGTAGTGATCACCTCCTCACTCCTTTATTATTTTGCCTTCGCAAACATGATGGTTCTCAGGGAACACAGCTGCTCATCAGATGTCCCTTTATTCCTCCTCCATGCTGAGTGTCAGTTTGTTGCCTCAGTTGAAGCCGACTCTCTGTTCTCTCCTACTAAAGTTCAACCCTTGCTGGTTCTGTGTGTAAATCAGAGGCTTTTCTCTCCCACAAGTTCTAAGGCCAGCAGGAAGTGCAGACAGCACCAGAGAAAAGGCTTCTTTCACTGATTCCAGACCGAGACAGTCTGGGAAAACCTGAGAAAAGTCCAGAAGAAAAATTGCAGATAAAGTTGCGCTTTACCCCGAATCTGGGCATTTCTACTGAAATGGAGTCATCAGAGAATTTAATTGCATGCATTCAGCAGGTATAGCAGGATATATGGGTACATGCAAGGCATGGTTTGTTACAGTTTATGACTTGGCCAAATTAGGATACATTTTCACTTATTTGGCAAAAGTCACATTCCCAACAGACAGAGCTCCTAGTACACCATCTCCCTGCCAAGTTCTTTGCTGCTCCAGAGCAGGGGACGCAAGCATTGCTAAAAGTCTTTGGAACTACTAAGATGAACACAACAACATACTTTTTTTTCATAGTGTTATATAAACTTATATATATATAAAGGCTAAATCTTTTTTTTGGCAAAATTTTGTAAAATATTTACCCTAAAGCAAATAAGAGTCTGGAAAATAGGAGCTTAATTTATTAAAAATGATAAAGTTCTAAGGAGCTGAAAACAAGTCAGCTTTATAGATAGTGAGATACTGACTGCACTTAAAAATTTATGAAAAGTATATTGTTCAGCAGCAGTGAATAACTCTAAATAATTCTCTTTATGATTGAGTGGCTGCATCAAATTGCTTTCAAGCATTTAAGTTTATTTATAAATTCATGTAGTGTTCTGTGTGGTGCCTTGCAGGATCCAGAAATGTGTACAAACATTGTGCCTAATCTGGAAGCTTATTTTCTTTCCTAGGACTGTCTTTACTTGTTTGATGTATGCATCATCAGTCTACTTAATAATTCATATAAATTATGAACCTTCTACCTGAGGTCACATTCCATAAATTTATTTCCTTAACAATGACCTTTAGAAAAATAATCAAGGAAATCAGCAGTTAACCCAATTATATAATCTTAATTCACCTTACATTAACATCTTGATTTATAACTGACTGTGCAGGTTCCTTTTAAGTACCCAGTGACCTCACTGGTGTAAATCCTGCACTGGAAGAAGTGACCCAACTCTCTGATGCTGCAGGCTCAGGATCCTCTGGAACTCCTGCACCTAACTTCAGTGTATACATCTAGTTCTCAACAGCCACAGAGCTCTCAACTAACTGAAAATCTATACCCTATATACCATATTATGGAATTTATTTGAAAAAAAGTGGTATTCGGGATAGGTATTGCAGCTGAGTTTGGATGATGAAGAGAAGATTGAGAAGGCATCTGGTAGAAGGGGTGTTGATGGAGTGTTGAATGACAACTACTTATTTTGTCCTTACAGACTGAGTTGGTGGATTATGTTGTTTAGCAGTTCTGACCATAATAACAAATAATGATTTAAGAGAATCTATATATACTAAGATATCAAGCACTGAAGATACATTAGTTTCCCACCTAAGTAGCCTATTTTATAGGTGTGTGAGTTATATATTTCAGTTAACTGAATGCAATAAAACTAGGCTTGCTTTTGCAGATGTCAGTCCCACTTCCATAATCTTTGCAGGATTCAACTTCAGTAGCAGTTTGACAAATTCTCATTTTTTCAATTTTAAAAAAAATTATAAAAATGAGGACTTAGTTTAATTCATTTATTCCAAGACACCAAACCTCTACTTTTTGAGAGTTGAAAAGCATTAGCTGATAAGGCCTGTACTGGTCCATTTGGCTATAAGTGTCTGGAGGTGTGAGCAAATTGTTTATTTTCAGAGAATAACTGGTAACTGTGTTCTTGATATATAGAGCAGGCTTTGACTGAGTGGTGCTGGTTTTTCTCATTGCAGACAGGAGGTCCCAAAGACGTGAAGGCAGAATGTTCTAGCACAGCCTTTATTTGGTCCTCTATAAAAATCAGTGCTTCGATAACAAGGATTTGAAATCAGTTTCAGTGGTGAAATTCAGAAAGAAGTGTCACCATAAAAACTTGAACCCTTTATTTCAGTGGAAAGATGCTGCTGAAATTTATTCTCATGTGGCCATATATTCCATTAAATTAGCATGGCTGCACATGATGAGATATTGTTTAGGGTACTGAAAAGAGGCCCATACAAAAGGTCATATAGCTGCTGTATGTCTGAAGACTACAGGATGGTAAATTTTCTGTTCCAGTCTACTGAGTCCCCTGAGATGATGGGAATTTTTCAGAAGATTGTATGGAATTAAATCTTCAAAAATGTTGAGCTTCATTAGATCTGTTGCAGAACGTGCTACCTTTACAGCACATTTTGGGAGCAGTGGGAATGAGTGTTGCCTGTCAAGAAGGGCACATTCATGGAAATATATCTTGCTTTGGCATTTGATACCTCCATATACAACCCAGAAAACCGGCATTTGTAAGAGCAGTAAGAAGTCCTGGGAAAGGTTTAGTAAATTCTTTGAGCAGGCAGCCCGGGATGCCGTTATTTCTCAGTGCCGATGGTCTGGGCTACTGGGGCACTCAGTGTGCAGTGTTTTGTTGTGGCTAGTGCTTGTTTATGGGCTTTCCATACATGTGACTTCTGAGCCAAAGCATTAAACATTTTTACCTACTTTTCTCATGGTTCAGTTGTTTCCCCCTTGTTTGGCAGCCCATCCAATGCCCCACTCCCTAAATAAGGACATGTTGACATGTTGCACATCATTCAGCCCTCTTCTCTGGATGTTAGGAGAGTTTCAACCCCGAGTAATAGGAACTCTTCCTACAGCTTTGCAATTTACTTAGTAGAGTCTGTTCCTTTCTAGTGGCTGGCAGTAATTTCCTTCTGTATTTTTCCCTGTGTTCCATGGAATATAAATCAGTATTTTTTCAAATCACAGTTACAGACAGAAAGCCATCTGTAACAGACATTTGGAGAACATACAATGTATCTTATTGAGCATCTTTTAATAGACTCTGCTTCTTGGTATGGAGTAACCTTCCTTTGAAAAGAATTCGAATTTTTTTGTAAAATGCTTTTTAGTGAACCTTCTCACATTCTCAGCTGTCTACACGAGATAATAAAGTCAGCTATGAGCTTAGCAACGATGGGTATTTCTAAATCCAGAAAGGAAAATAGTCTTTCAATTTCCACGTACTGATATATTAAAAAACACATTATAATACTAAATGGAACATATCTATTTTTGGTAAAGAAGCTGCGTTAGTATGTATACTACTACATGGTGTGGTGCCATTGTGACATCTGAGCACAGTAACAAAAAAGTAATTAGTCAGGATACAGTTGATGTATACTTTAGCTTTGTTTAAGATTGATTATCTCTGATACTATCTGACTCTGGTTTCTTTCTTGGTGTTCCTCTCATCACTCTTAGCCAGAGAAAAAACAGGCAGTTATGAGAACCTGATACCTGCTAATGCTGCCTTAGTTTATGATGATGTAAGACAATCTTAGCAAAAATGAGAATTAAATCTTGAGTATCATCTCAGGCCCTCTGACTATATCAATGTAAATCCTCTGCACAGCTCTTCATGAAAGATAGACTGTCCTGTGCCCACAAAGCATTTTGAGATCAAGAAAACTGGGAAAGGGGAGCAATCTGAAAAGCTCAGGGATCTGAGGGATTGTTGTAGTGTCAAATTCTCTTTAGCAGTTACAACCCCCGTGATTTTTACAGTGAGCAAGGAAGAAAAGAGCATAATAGGGAGCCTGCCATTACATACATGATTACTCACTGTGGCTTTTCCTTTGCCTTATTTTTTCTTGTGTTGTGTAAACTTACCTCCTTTCTCATTTAAATTAATGTATATTTATGGTACTTAACTGTTAATAGGAAACCACAATTTTTAGATCAAAGAGTAGCTAGTGAATCAGAAGCACTTGTTCAACAGTTGGTGATTGCAGTAATTTGCTATTATGTATTGCACGTGCGATCACCAACATACAAAATTAGAGTATCAATATTAGCTAATTGAAATGCTGTATATGGTAGCATTTAACGTGAAGGGTCTGCTTTGCTTTAGCCTGTGTTTTCCCCTATGATTCATTGCTTCTTCTCTAGCACATATGGAGAAAGTCCATTGCAAGAACTAACATTAACATTTCAAGGACTTGGCAATTCTGTTTGTATAAGGCATGTAGGAATGTAAAGGGCTCCACTTGGGAAGAGAGACGCTGTAAGCTGGATGAAGATTATGCTCTCTCACAGAAAAAAAAAATCATAGTTTTCTAAAACTATTTTTAATGATAATAAGTGAAAACACAAATTAAATATTTGTGAGTGCTTGTAGAAGACTTAGAGTTATCATGTGACTTTAGCTCCAGTAAGGAAAAGATACAACCCTTCCTATGTTTTTCTAGGTCCTTCCTAGAGCAAAAGGAATTAAACTAATAATGCAAACTAATAAAAAAGTTAAGCTAAAATAACCTAATTCAGTCTATTTCAAACTAGCATTAAATTTTTTGTATTCTTCATCTGTGACCTGAAGTAGCAGCCATCATAAAATGGGCAAATAAAACACACTTGTTTTTGTGATATAAGAGGATTCTGTCAGGACTGCTTTCTGTCGCTCTGGAAAGACCATTTAGTGGTGCATACAGTAGACACATAATCCATGGGATCTAGAATCTGTTGGTTGAAGCCACCCTGTTGCTGCCTACAGAGACTGTATACATATTTGTGCACAGTTTCTTTTCATCCCTGTAGGCAGGAGGTGGGAGTATCCTATCACTCTTTTGGACTGAATGTTTTATTACATGTCTTCTACTGTGCCCTGTGGACATTGAAAAATATATTTTTATCAGTAGCACAGTTCAAGGGGTGGAAGCTCCAGTAAAAAAAAAAAAAAGGATTTCTACCATGTTGTTTCTGTCCCAAATCAATAACACAAACCTCCTCACACTACTATATGGCAGAAACTCCCAGTTATTTGGATGAAGGCACTTACTCAGAAAGATGGTGAAGACTACCGGAGAGAATATGAGTGGATTAAATAATTTCAATGGTAGAAATGAGCTGGAGAAAATGCTAAGGGGGATTATTCTGTGTGTGCATATATGGGACTTACATGCATCTTTCTCCTGCACCTAAATAAAGTAATACGAAATATATGTGGCAGCTAGAAGAAGTAATTGCCTGGTCCCTGAGGGTACCAACAAGCCCTCATGCTCTGAACAGCCTCACCTGGGCACCACCCCCCGCCCATGGGGCCCAGAGCTCTATTTAAGCCCAGCCCAGGCTGTCATTCTCTGTCTTAGCTGTGTGTGGGTGTGGTGGTCTTTGCAATACAACTGCTGTTCTCTTGCTTGGATGTGGATCCTGCCAATCCAAACACTGAGCGGTGTCCTGGCTTGACCTTGGACCTGGTCCATCACCAAGGCCCTGCCTGGCCACTGGCTCCAGCCCACCCTGCTGCTGTGCTGTGGTGCTGGAATGGGCTATGGATGTGTGACCCTGCACCCAGGAGAAGTTTCCTCACTCCCCAGGGGGCTGCTGGTGCCTTGCAGTGCCCTACCAGTTGTTGACAGAAGGTGAGTCTGTTTTTGCTCCTCAAAGGTGAATCATCTGTTGAATACACCTGATGGAGAATTCTTGTCAGTAGGAAAGCAATGGAATTGATACTATCTGAAAGGAACCGCATCAAGGTTTCTGCTACTAAGGGTGTTGATGACTATTGGACTTCCTTATTACCGAATTAATTTTTTTTTAAAACTTTGTTTGGAGGAGTGGAGTGTGTGTATTGGTGGCTTTCTTTCAGGAGAGAAGCATTTGGGAATGAAGTATTGTAAAGCAGTATTTTATTTTCATAAATAACTAGTTAAACAGAGAGGTGACTTCTCCTGCAACAGCCTCATAGCTGCTGGGGGACTTAGGCAAAAGAAGCTGGTAAATCCAGACAAAAGTCTTTATGATTGGTATTTAATCTCAGCAAAAACCTAAAACTTTTTCTCAGCTGCTGCCTCCAGAGGTAGGTTTTGATGGTGTAATTTATTTCTTCAACACTGTAAGCAACTTCTTGCATTGAACATGTGGGTACCTGACCAATGGCAAGATACTAGCTCTCTTTTAATGGAGTTTAACTTCCTCACAAGCCTGCTTTCCCCTTACTGCAACTCCAAAGCCTTTATTCAAGCTCTTAATCCCTCCTGACACTAGAAAAGAAAAAAAAGTAGTTTGGATGATGTTTGAAACAGGTTGATTGCTAAGTGTGAGCTGCTGCTGACTGTGGCTGGCGCAACTCTGAACCTGGGGTCTGAGGAGGTTGTGCCTCGCACAGATGAGCTATGGCATGTTGTTCCCATCGCAACATTGGGATGCAGCTGCTGGTCCCCATTTAGGGCTGTATTTGCTCTTGAGTAATCGTTCCTCTAATATTTCTGTGTTTTATAATATTAGTAACTAAGAATGGTTGCCTTGAGGTAATTATCAGATATTTCTTCACAACACGGTGATGCTGACTTTTTTGTCTGGGTTTTTTTTTACATATCTCATTTTAGGGGGGACATCAATTTTGAAGCCTTAGAAACCAGGAAAATAAGCACAGAGCCTTTCTTGTAGTTCTCTTCACTCAGCTCTGTGCCAAACACCAGTTAAAATCTGTATGTGTACTTCAGGCTGTTGAATGCAGTTTCTTTTGAGTGCTTCTTTGTTATGACTTAGAAGAACACTTTAAACAATCATCTTCATATGATCTAAAGTGATTAGTATTAACACTAAGACTTTTATGGCTTGTACCCGGGAATTATCTCATAAAGTGAAGTACTGCTCTTATTTTTTTTTTAAATTTACTTAAACTGAAAGGAGAAATTGGAAGGTCTGTGTTACTCTGATCTTCAGAGAGCCAGAGCCACTGTTGGGGTGAAGAGCTTTGTTTATGTTCTACAGAGTCCTTTTACAATTTCTGTGGTGTTTCTATTAAAGTTTTTCCATTTGTTCCTGTATGTAGCTTGTGAGGTCTAGGATCTGACATTTGCCTCTTCCCTGAATTCTACCCATATGTGGCAAGAGCTTTAGAGAACTACTAAATAAGTAAATAAAGCTCTTAGCTTGGATAGTCACGTGTCCCTTCTTTCTAACCTATTTAGCCTGTGTTCTGGATCCTTGTCTCTAGAGAGCTTTTCTCCCTTTCCTTGTTGCCTACAGGATGATAAGCCACCTGCCTGATTGGATCAGTGAAATTCACTTAGTTCTTGCTCAGAGGAATCAATATTTGCCAGTAGAGTATGGATTTCATGTGCATGCTGCCAGTTTGATACAGAAGCCTGTTTTTCCTTGAGGTAATGCTCCAGGGTAGTATGCATCATGAGCTCTCTTACTGTGTATATGGAAAAAAACCTGAGAAGCACAAGTTTTATCTTCCCCATTGCCTGTGCCTGTTGGTAGCTGTTTAACAGATCTCAGATTGTAGGGTAAGGTTTGATTAGTTATTAAGAAGCACTATCACATTTATAACTAATCTGCAGCCTTCATGTTTTTTCTTATATTATTAGAGAAAAGCAACAAAATCAACGAAATAGGAGTAAGCTACTGTATCTTCTATGCTGCAGCAAAAAACTCCGAACAACAAAACACCACCTCCCTCCCCACCCCATACATTAGGGTTAGGAAGATAAAAGCTCTTTGTTTTCCTAGTCAATTAAAAATAAAGCACTCCTAACCATTGTGAGGTCTGTAAAATTCCCTGTTTCAACCCTTCAAAGACATCACTCTCATTGCCTTTAGTGGGTTGAGTGTAGCCTTATGCGAGGAAGGACAATGCCAGGCACAGCAGCTTGCTAAGGCACTGAGGGTTTCAGAGATTTCATACGAAAACTTCAGATACCTTTTCTGTCTTCTGGACTCTGCCCCTTCAGCTGTATGACAGTGCCACTTTTTGCATGATACAGAGTTGCTAAAGAATCAAGTTTGGCAGTCCTTTAACTTTTCATCTTCAGTTTACTGTTTAGTTGCTAAGTACTGTTGTGAAGTTACATTGCTCATAGCACAAGGTATGTCTCTTATTTCTCTATAGAAAATTAATTCATGTCTGATTGTAGTCTGATACACAGCACACCAAAGATGAGTTTGTAGTGACTCTGACTGCAAGTGGCTTAAAATGTGTAAGAGTGTGAACTCATAGAAATCTTGGATTATACAAGTGTTTGTGTCCTTTGCGTAAGGGCTAAATAACTAACTCCTAAGTGGGAAGTTTGACTTGTGCTGTAGTTACGGTCTCATCTGTGACTAAAACAGATTAGTCCATGAACTGTATCATTGTCTTTCTTGATATTGTGACTGATCCCTGTTTGTGGAATGATGGATTATTTTGTGGTGTCTGTTTTGTGTTTTGCTAACTAAAGATATTTGATTAAAAGAAAAAACTAGTTCTCATTTATGCTGTGGAATGTGTTACTGTACTACACTGTTGAGAATGATGGGAAAAATAATTCAGAGTAGAAAAAAAACACCTGATGTGTATGCAGTGCAGGAGAGTGAGGATCTGAGCTTGCTGACCCCCTGTCCTGTGGGGGCTCTAGCACTCTCCACAGCCAGGTGTGTCAGAAATTAGACAGACTTCACATCTTAGGAGACTTTGGCAGTGAATGAAGCAAAAGCTTAATGGAACACTTCTAAAATCAGCTCCTTGAAGTCTTGAAATACATGAGCATTTTGAGAGCTGGAAGCTCTTAACTAGTTAAATTGCTCTTGTTGAAACCATGGGTCATCTCCAGTGCGGAATTTAGCCTTGTTATCTGGTGGGATGGGACCTGTGTGGGTGAGCAAAGAGCATCAGACTTCAGAGACACAAAAGCAAATCTACAGCAGAGCCAGCCAGCCTGCTGGGAACTAGAGAGAGCAGGGGCTTGACAGGCTTTGGTGCAACAAGATGGGAACACAGTTTAAAGAAGTCATCAGTATAATGCTTAGTCTGTCACAGAAGCAAACCTTTCATTTCAGATCTAAATTTCATACTGGTTTGGTTGAGGACTTGGTGCAACTGCTTATGTATCATAATTTGCCACAGCAATGCGTTCACAGAGGGATTGACTGAGGACTACACACCTCAACCTTGGGGTAGGCCTTCCAATACCTCTCTTAATCATCTTAAATTATTGCTTTTACACGTGGCAGATTGATATATACACAAAAAGATCTTTGCACGTGCTTTCGACCTGCGGCTGTCTCTGTAGTGAAACATGATTGTTTAAGCACCAAAACCACACCAGAATAATTAAAGTAGAATTTGGTCTCAGTTCAACTTGGACTGCATGAGGAGTTGCAAGGAAAAAACCAACTGACTGCTTTTCAGACGTGCTCAGCTCATGCTCTTTAGAATGCAAAAAAGTTTAATTGTCTTAAAACGTGAAGTGAACAAGGACAGGAGATACACAGCAAACCAAACCCAAGAATGGCAGTGATTCAGCTGGAAAGGGGTAACCATCTTAAGCAATCACCTATCTTTCCATGAAAAGGGAACTGTCAGGTAGATGGAGGTACTTGGAACAATGCAGTCAAAGTCTTCTGTCACCAAAGTTTAAGATGGAGTCAGTCATCAAGCTTTCTGACTGGATTTTAAATTTGTACCAGAAAGGTATATTAAAAATATGACAAGCTTTAGTAATCTAAAGGATCCGAACCATTAAACGAGCTTAAAAAAGGTTAAAAGAAGTGGGGACCTTCCTAAATGAAAAGTAATGATTAAAACTTCCTAGACTTTATTCAAAAACTCAGATGTGTGCTTTACATTCACTCAGCTCCAGGAAACAAACTTGGACAAGGTTGGAGTTTCTTTAGGACTGGGATTTAGAATACTTCTGTGTAGATTAACACTGGCAATTACACATGATAGACTGAACCATAAAGAAAGTGTTATTGCTCTCTGATGAAATAATCTAAAAATCCAGTCTTTGTTTTAAAGCTTTCAGAGCTGGCAGCAAAACTGCTTCATGGGATAGAAACAGAATTGCTGCATTTTATCTGAGTTACAAGTAAAAATAGAGTTTTTCTAGAAGACTGACATCTGGAAAAGAAACAGATCTGGTCTTCATGGCCATCTTGAGATGGCCATCCCTAATATTTAGGGACTGTGTTAACTAAGATGATTTTAAGTAAGACTTTGGTCAGGCAACTGGTTATGTTTAATATACATATTGTTCCCCTTGACTATGCTGTGTGGGGATTCCCTATCTAGACATTCCCTATTTAGACACCTCTGCTGTAGGTACCCATACCTCGGCTGCCAGTTACTCTGTAGTCAAGTTAATGTACTCATCTGAAGTACAATTAATCTCTCAAACATCTGTCCTTCAGTGAAGTTATTTATGCTTTTAAAGTGCTTATTTCTCCCCCATGGACTTCCTCCCACTTTGGGTGCGGGTTTTCTGAGATCTGCAGTTCAGGAAGATGTGATTCCACCCATCTTGTCCTTCCTATTGTATGCCAAGTATGCTGACAGCCTACTAATTTTGGTGTGCTGGATGTTTCAAAATACACTCTTCTGCTACTGTAATTACAGCTTACCCTGAAAACAAATGCCCTTGGTCCCTTGTGTTCCTAGGGAACTGTTTTGACAGCAATACTTCAGCTGGACATTGAGCCTTGAAAGGAACATGTATATTATCTCAAAATAAGCAACACCTCTTTAGCCAATGATATTTCCTGCATATAAGGTTCCTTGGTTATTAGGTGTTTATTGGTCTAACTTGATAATTAGTTTTTTTATGTATCTGTAGCAATGGAAGTTTCTGGAACATAGGTACAAAGCAGGAGTGCATGAGCTGGATGGATGAGCTCAGGAGTGCCATTCACAAAGCGTGGGACTAGGAGCAATTTGTGGGAGAAACACAGTAATGAACATTCAAGGCTTGCATCCTGTTGCAAGAAGGAAAAAATAGGATAGGAAGGGAAGACTCATAATAGAAAAAGCAATATGCTAACCTGTCAAAGTTAGCTCATAAAGAGTGATTTTAAAATACATTGGCAAATACAACTGCTACAGAAAAGCAGGAGATTTCTCACTGTGTGGGAGGTTTCCATGCCATGTTGAAACACTATTTGAGCTGCATGGAATTATAATCTGGATACTCTGTGTGTGGAAGGGTTTCCCCAGGTTGTGTTGACGAGATTGATATGATATAGAGGATGTATGTACTGATTTAAATGTGTACTCATTTCTGGGAGTTGAAACCCAGCTTGTGAGCTGCATGACTAGACTTCAGAATGCCTTGATAATAATGAAAGAGAAAGATGAGCCATGATTCAGCTTTAATTTATGTTAGTTACACACTAGTAAGTCAATTGACAGCAGTGGAATTAGTCCTGAATTTTTGTGATATAAGATCAGAACTAAGAAGAGTTTGTGTGATTGGAATTTGGGCTTCCATACTCCATCAATTTGTATCACAAAGACTACATTATTCAGGCACGAGTTGTTTCATATTTAATATCATATTACATATGTCCCTTGATGAACAAAGGACTGTAATGTAATTGGGTTCAACCATCAGGTTAAACCCTCAAGAGAACAGAGTTCAAGCTGTTAATAAATTGCTGCAGAATCCTGACATAAAATTGAAGGTTGGGAATTCCATCTGTTGTTTTAATAGAGATAGAGAATGATTACTTAAATATTTTAGAAAGGCTTGGCTGAGTAATAACCTGAGAGATGAGGTAGGACAGTATTTACAAGTCTGAGCTACTGATTCGTTGTGATGGCTTTATAAGACAAACAACAGGAAACTACTAAAAAAACCTTCAATTTTTCTTTTCTCAGTCTCTCAAGCTTCCTCAAAAATTCTTTATCCTGGAATAAGACTTAGCATTAAAAAATTATGAAGTTGACATGGCCTTAACTTAATTTCTGGAGGCATTATTGCAATAATGTTGCAAAGTCTAATCTTAAGTGCTTCTAGTCTGAAACATCTTGCTCTGAAGCTGTCCAATACAGCTTTATTGCATGGTGTTGGAGTTGTTGGTGATGGAATGAAGAAAACAAATGATAACTGACTGATTTGAAGCTGAGTGATAGGAGCTGGATAGAGAAGGGAGGAATAACTGGGTGAGAAAACAGAAGAACTTGTGGTATAAGACGAAAATACTATTCATTAGAGGACATGTAATTTGGACATTTTCTTGTTCTCAGAAAGAGCTGAAGACTATATTTAGCTCTTAAAGAGTGTAGAACTGATTAGATATGCAATATGGAAGCTAGAGATGAAACATATAGAGTTGTAGATTGGGTGAAGGCTTGGAGGCAGATGATCTTTTCCCCAAGAGTTTTCTTTGTAGATGCTGTCACTGAAGTGATCAGAGCGCTCTGCTAAGATGGTGTTGAAGGCTGGCCTCCTTTACTCCTGTTAAGCTCCTCCTTTGGGTGACAGCATCAACTGCTCAGCACTGTGGCCTGGAGACTGAAGGAATGTTGACTGTGTTGGTGAAAACCAGTTTACCTTTTTGGCTGTAACCAGAGTGCCATTGCTCACTGCTGGCCTGAAACTTGGGTAGGCAGCAATGGATATTGCCCATCAACACTTGGAATGCTTCATTATGAGGTATAGCCCTGCTTCCTAGGTAAGAGGGTGTCAAGATTTCTTTCAATTGAAATCAAGCTCATGTTTCTCTGTCAGAATGTACAACATTTTGCATAACAGAAGGCTTCTTTATTGAAGTATATTCAAAGATTTAACAGTGTGAGGTTTAAAAATACATCATATTGAATTTTTTAAAACCATTACATTTTTGTAACTAGGTCATCTATCCATTAATTCATATCCCTTATTGCTCAGATATTAATATAGATTTTTTTATTGCATTAATCTCCTGTAATATGAATATTTTTGCTTCTAAAATGAAACCCATTAAGCATTTGTTGGTTCATGCAAAAATACAATAATCTGATAGCCTGATTAGATGTTATTTAATTTGGTAATGGTGCACCAGTGACTAGAGGGAAACTGTTAAATAAACATGGAAGAATTGCTCTATTAAATAACAAATAAATTATCCTCTTGAATCTATCCTTAAACAGACCTCCCACTTCCTTGGCAGCGTTTTTAGGAACAGATTAATGAAATCTGGGGGATAATTTGCATATGCAAATTATACATGCAGTTACTTTTTGTGGTCACACCAGATGTAGGTGACAGTGCAACTGCCTTTGAGTTTTTTTGCCAAAATGTAAAGGTTTCCTATTGCATTTGGTGAGTTAATTGACACGTTTCCAGCTCCTCGTGTCCAGAGGGAATGAACAAGGATGGCAAAGGCATTCAGGACAGAGACAGTGTTGTGGAGGACTGGTCCCCACATGCAATCTGCCTGTGCCTTGGCTGGTCAGACTGGGAGCACAGGGCCCCTCTCCCTCCTGGGCATGTGGAGGTGCTGGTATGCCCTGACTCCACTGGAGTCTCGGGAGGTGAAAACATTGAACAAAAACAAATGGAGAAAAACCTTGCTATCAGCCCTGCCTTTGCACTGACTTAGGAAGAGGAAGGCTGGGGAAGAGGTAGGAAATGGAGCAGTGGGAGCTGTTGTGGTGCAGGGCTGGCACAGGTGTCACACACTGCAGGGGGATGTCCATCTGAGGCAGCAGCACAGACCATCTCAAGGAGAAGGCTTGCAGCTTTCTTTGTGGTGCTGGAGGAGTGATCCTAAAGCAGCAGCTCTGAGAGGTGTCAGGGCAATTTTTGGTTACTATTGTAACTTGCAGTCCTTGCAGAGAGAAGTTGCTGCTGTGGAGGAGTGAGTTGGGATTGGTATTTGTCACTGTGGGTGGTACCATTCCAGCAATAAAGGTGTTGGTGAATCTTTTCACATGGCTCCAGGGTTTGTACAGAAAACAGAACCTGGGTGTCTCTGTGCAGTGCCATGCCTTCGTGAGGCCCTGTAATGCCCAGAGCTGCAGTGTGTGCATCCTGTGATACCTCCACAGTAAATTGGATTTGCTTCAGTGGAGTTGCTCCAATTTATGCCTGAACAGAATTAGGCCTTCTACATGGTTTGGATTCAAATTATTGCTTGTCACAGCCACTGTGCAAAGTCATCTGATGTTAATTCACTGGAGTACTGTAGATTGTCTGTGCTCTCATCTTGTCTCTTACTGTCAAAGAAATATCCCAAACTGAAATGTATCCAGAGCTCATGCACAGCAGCTCCAGTCTCTTTCCTGCAACTCAGAGGAAACGAAAAATCTTTTGTGGTACATAGTGACCAGAAACTAGGTAGTAAGTCAGGTATAAACTGTAAGAACATTAAAATAATTCTGTGCCAAAGAAATAGCTTATAAATACTCCTTGTGAGGAGGATGCATGAAAGGAGTTAGCAGGAATTACTGGGGTTTTTGCAGCTGGAAAGCATTCGTATATATTAAATATTTTCTATTGATTAAGTGCAGCCTGTCTGTAAATCTCTCTTCTTAACTTGCTTGCTGCTGTGTTGCCACTTTTACTATGCTATGCCATGGGCTGCTCTTGCTCTTTGTCTGACTCGATTTCCTTCCCGACCCCCCCCCCCCCCCGTCACTTGTGAGTGACTCAAAGTCTTGAAAAATCATGATAGAATGTGATTTGTTTCACAAGTCTGGAAGAGCTCTCTATAGAAGGCAAGATGGGACCTGGAAAAGGGTCTTTGGGGACTGCAGATACTGTATATGAGCCCTGAATACATATGTGGATCTCATTCAGTATGATAAAAAATGTGATATTATGGTTAATTATTATGTACTTTAAATAACTTTTCTAAAAAGTGAAGAATAAACTGGAAAGACAGTTTTCATGCTTTGTCTTCATGTCAGACAGTTTAATATCAAATAGTTATATGCATATTTGCAGTTATAGGTTCACACTTTCAAAAGTTTTTTAAAAATTCAAGAGAATTTCAGACCTTGCTTCTGTTTGCATTATCATTCACATGCTCCTGGCATGCTTTAAGGGACAGTGGCTTGAATCCCATAAGAATAAAGTAATTTAAAATGGCAAAAGACATGTCAAAATATATATTTTCTTATTCCATAATGGAATAATTTGACTGATTTGTGCAGAAATGAAAAATGTATTTACTATAGTGCATTGCTAACTAATAGAAAAAACAATTTTTTAAATTATCTCAGTAAAAATGTTATTCTGTTATAAAAAAATTAGTATATTGGACATGGACAAGAAAAATTTCCTGTGCTCTTTCTGCCCTTTATTTCAGCAAAAGGGTCTTGTGGCTTGAGCAGGTAACGAAACTATGTCATAAATCTAGCCTAGACTACTGATGAATAGCATGGCCTGTGGCCACAAAATTTTAAAATAAGATAAATTTTGTCTCTGAAAACTATCCATATGCCTGGAATTGGAGCTTTGTGAAGGCTGATCAGTTTTTGTAAAGATCTTTCAAGTTCCTCTGTATAACACAGTGTAAAGATGCCTAGTATTCAGTAAACAGCTCACAAAATCCAGGGTGTGAGAATTTGGAAGTGGGGCTCTGAAAATGCTAACTTGAATTTTGTAGTTACACAAGATGTGGAGAAAATGCCAGTGGGATCATTCATGGGATGAACCTCTTTTTATCTACTGAATTTAAAACTGCTGGAAAAGATGTCTGGTAGATCCTGTATGTCTAGATAAAGTACCAGTGAATAGGATGCTTTATTTTGGGAGTTAATGCTTATTTACAGCTCATCTTAGTCCTCATCCCAAGCCATTCTGTCACTAATCTTTGGGATTTCAAAGAGCAGTGAGTCATCCAGAATGAACTGGCTCCAGTCTCCTCAAACTGAGGTAATGGTGCTGTGGTTGGATGTATCAGGTTTCTTGAATCCCCAGTAAAGTACATACAGAAGCATTGCCACTGTTGGAAAATGTGAATCAAGGAGCTAAGCTCCACTTTTTGCAGGTCTCTCTTTACTTTCTTCAGTAAACATTGAACTTTAAAGGACTGTAGTAACTATTTGAAATTATTGAATGTTTCATGACTTAGAATATTTTGACTAGTGGAATTCTGGAGCTGTAGCTGGAGTTGAACTGTAGTCTCATCCCAGGAATCATCAAAGGTAAGGTAACTTTTGCTGCTGTAAAAAAACCCCCAGCAACAACAACAAAATAACAACTTGGCCTAGGTGATCTCCTCTCAAAGATGAAGGAAATAAGCACTCACACCTGTTTCTGTGCTTTCTAGAAGGGCTGAGCTGTATGTGTGGGCAACCAAGCACCTTGATAAACCAAATGCTAACATGCCTGTCTGTGCTTATATTCTCCATCTGCGCCATGAAAAAACAACCTAGTATTGTCAAATATCTAAAAGCTTACAAAATCTGCTCAGCAGGCCTGGAACCAATGAGTTCTTAAGCTTTTTGAAGCATCCAAACTAACTTTGAACTATCAGATGGAGGAAGGCTGTCCCTCAGGAGAGGAGAGGGAACAGGGAGCTATGCCTTCTGTGTGGATGTTATAGGGCTGTGGTGGCTCTGGGCAGCAGAAGTCAATAAGGTTCAGACACCAGTATTCATTTAAAAGGTGATGTTCCCATAGCATCTGGGATTAATACATGCTACAGAATGATTCATAAAACTGCACGGAAATGATGTATGTTTATCCAATACCTTTGGCACTCAGCACTATTCATAAAAATGTAAGTGTTCTGTTCCCTTTGAAATAAGGACTTGACAGTGTATAGGGTTCCCTGCTTCTTGTTAGCATCTCATCTAAGCTAGGAGTGGACAGGGAGCATTTTAATTTCTCCTGTGTCTCAGGGGAAGGGCAGATCAGTCTATTTCCCCATTATCCTGCCTACTAGTGGTCCTACCAATAAAGTTATAAATGGTAAATTTTCTGCTAAAACTGCTCTTGCACGAGTTCAAGGTCAACTATGCAAAAAAGTTTGGTAGTCACTATAGAAAAATGTAAAACACCAGCTCTAGAATTCTCTCTGGACTATTGTTAAACCCCTTAAAACTACAACAAATGTTACTGAAACAAGCAACCCCAAAACAAACCCCAGCATTTTAAGGCAAAACAAGCCCTGGACAAAACTAAGTAGAGCCTCAGAATTCATTAAACATTATGAGGTGCTTATTCCTATAGTTCCAGGTGATCTAGGTACTCCATAGTAACAACCTTGAAGCATTTTTATTAAACGTTTTATCATTAAAAAGCAATAGTTCAAACTATTGCTTCAAACACAACTTTAATACCTGACAGACTACTAGAATGTTGGAAACTGAACTTTATTTTTATAGCTACTCATATGACAAAGACTTTTAGCAGAAAACTTTGACTCTAAAAAAATCCATAAAATGACACTTCCCAAGTGAAGGAGTGGGATTTCTTAATGCTTTCTCACAAGAGCTCAATCCCAGATGGAACAGCTCCATTATACCACAGGCAGCTTTGAGCAGTAGAGGTGGGGGGAAATGGCTGCACAGCCTGTTGGTGTTCTCAGGCCTTGATTAGAAAATTGAATGAGAACCCAAAACTAGTCTGAATTAAGAATTTATATGGAAAGTTCTAAATAAAGTCAGCAATTCAGTGGCAGAGTATTTGGGAAAAATCTCATCTTACTGTCAAATTGAAAAAAAAAAAAAAGAAGCCAACCACTTTTTAGGACCAGTTATGTTTATAATGCAAAGTTTAGTGGTGTTGAACACCTTTTACCAATGGCCTCAGTAAAACAGAAGTGGAGGTTAGTCTAACACTTGCATTCAAGACCCAAAGACATGAAGTCACACACAGCCTGACATGACAGTTTTCTGTTACCTGGTGACAATCCAGAAACTGCCCTCAGGGTAGCTCTGTGATCCTGAGCTGTTTGGTCAGTCATCTGGGACATAGGAAACCGACTGCGACATTTCTGCAGTGGGAAAAAAAATAAATGGAGAAACCTCAAAACCTCTCATGAAATAGTTATTTTCTGCTTTGCTATGTTATCCGCTAAACTTGTCCTTCTTCATTTGGAAAGCATGGATTGCTCTGCAGCTGGGGATTGAACTGAACCTGGCATGGGTCCACAGTGGAAGAGCACTGTGTTCATCCTGGTAGCTGTGACAAGCACTATTCCTTGTGAATTAGTCTAGACTCAGGAGACTAATATGGAGCCTCGGCATGAGTAATCGCTCAAATGCAGAACAGCAAAGCTGTGGGCGGCTTGTTGCATTAGCACATGTTTGGGTTTAGTACATGTAAAGTGATGCTGAATCAAGTGAACATACCTCCAGGGCCAGAAATAAGATCTTGGCACTAGGCTGTAAGATGGCCTCAAGTAACACCGATGTTAGTGAGGGGAAGAACAGGGTTTCCCCCCCCCCCCCCCCCCCTCAAGTTAGATGTTTGGGAGGCAACTGCTGGAGCCACATTGCTTCTGAAATAAAAGCTTGAAACCTCACTGGTGGTGGCCCTGGTCATGAGGGTTACTTCTGGCTTCCTCTGAAGAGAAGTGGCTCAGGTGATTGGAGAAAACTCTCATCTGGAGCTGTTTTGTGTGATGCGGGAAATGGGGCCACCTTCCTTTCAGACTTACCTTCTGCACTGTTCGCTTCAATTCACATCCTCTTTCAGCATTAGTGTGCTGGGCAGCTGGGAGAGAGGTGAGCACAGATTTTAAGTGTATTGAATATGTACAGAACAGAGCAGCAGCAGCTGCAACGAGCAGTGCCAGAGCCCAGACCACCAAGCAGCGACCCAGAGCATCTGCTCTGTGCCTCCCCTGAGCACCAGTGCTGTGCTGCTGCAGCACTGTGGTACTGGGAACAAATGGCCCTTTTCATTGACCGAGAGGCTGATGCTTCCAGAAAGCCATGTGTGGCCTGGGGGAGACTGCAGTGACCCAGTAGAGGTCTGAAAGGGAATGTTTGTGCCAGTGTCTGATCCCTCTCCTCAGTGTGTGCCTGCTTGCTTGCAAGCAGATGCTCTCCCTGTGCTCGCATTTCCTGCTTGAGAAACTAATTCAGTGTCTGTGTGGTGAAAGCAAAGGTCTGAGAGCATTGAAATGAGAGTGGCTGTAGCACTTCCTCAGACTAAGCACACCAAATGGACTCCTAATCTCTAAAATGACTGTTTTAGTGGAATACAAAATGAAGTGCCCCTCAAACAGAAGTTCTACTGCTGCATCAGAGAAATTATAATTTAAATGTTTTATAAAAAACCTCTCTATCTACTGTGCCATTACTCTTGAGCCTGCACTTCTCAGTAGCTGAGTTATGGTCCCTTCTAGCTCCTCAGAGGTGGAGCTGCAGTAGTGTTTGGCCAGAGGTGATCCTGCTCCTCTGCCAGCTCTGGGAATTGCCTTACCATCTGTGGGGCTTGTTCAAACGACTGAACTGGCAGAAAACTACCCCAGGGTACTCTTTTAAGCCTCTTCCAAATAAGCATGTTCATTTACTGCTAGGAAAGGTGTAATTTCCCTGTTCCTTGGGCAGGTATTGCCTGACCAGTGTGTGGGTGCCAGCACAAAGGCAGCAGTGAATATGCCAGGACTCACCAAAATCATACTTTTTCCAAAACAAGATGGGACTCCTTATTGAAGCAAGTATATAAGGATGGTAGACAGTGATCTATGTGTTGATGTAATAATAATCCTTGAGAATGAAAGATGAAATCTGGCTATCTTTAAAATCAGTGGAAATATCTGCTAAATGCTGTTAAGGTGTTTCAGCATAAAAAACTAGAGGTGTCCATTAACCCATCAGGCCGCTCATACCTTGAGTCCATATGAATTAACAGCAATTTGCTAGTGCAAGTTTTTACTTTTTTATCTGGTAGCCTAGAGAAATATCAAATTCTGTATTGTAGGTAGGTGCATTTTTTTTTCTTTGAACTGATGACAAAGCAAATGTTGCACTCTGCTTTCCTTGGCCCGTAACAAAAGGAAGTGCTCTCTCAGCCAGGCATGCTTTATAGGAGAAAGTAGATCAAGACTTAGAAATACTAAGAGGATGTAGTTATCAAGTGATGCAGAAGTCAGCATCTCTGTCCTAATATTTATAAACCCCAGTGCTCTTGCAAGCCAACACTTCTTTTCCCCTCATTTTCCTTTTAGACTATGGGATAAGACATGCTTATCCCTGTAAAGTTTATATTTGCCAATATTGAAGCTTGATGCCATCTAGAAAATGTGGTCTTTTATTTTTTTTTTTTTAGCTTAAAATTCTAAAGTTGTGCTCTTTCATCTGCATGGGATGGCATGCTACAGAACCAAAGGCACTCTTGTCTCAGCTTCATGGAGCCTATGGTGACAATGCAAATGCAAAAACCTTTTGCAGGATTTGAAATGTAGATTATATTGGTATTATATAGGACATTAGGGACATAAGAGTCATTTGGCATTGACTTCATATTGGCATATTTATATCCACATTTTTCTATTTATGATTGTTTAGGAATAGGATCAGGAAATGGATATTGAAACATTACTTGCCAAAAGCAAAGATGACTGAAACAGATGACGTGATCTTTAGAGTAATTTTTTACAATTGGGGAAAGAGAGGAGTAAAGGAGAAAACCAGCTTACATGTCACTTCTGTGAGCTTCAGAATAGAAAGGCCAGAAACTACAGTGAGAAACAATCTGAAACAGTCAGCAGCATTGCTTTATTGTAAGAAATGATGATGATAAACTTGGCTACAAAGACAGTGAGAAATTTTGTGGTGTAAAAGATCACAGTGCAGAGTTACCAGGTTCACTGGACTGAAATCAGAACTGAAATTGGATGCCAGCAGAATCAGACACTTTGGCTCCACTGAAGAAAACTGGGCAAGAAAAAAGATTTTTTCATCCAAATGCCATGGCTCCAGTCCCTGACTCTGGGAAAAACATGCAGAAGAGCTTGGTTATTGTTTTCCCTGAAGATGTCTTGTACAACTTGATAAAGCACAATAAATCACATTTACTTATTAGGGTATTTAGAATAGGGCAAAGCACTAGGCTAAAGATAGGAGCACAGGCTCTAGGTTTGTAAAGTGACCTTTTCAGTCGCTGTTTTCTGCCCTGATCCAAGAAGCTACACTGTCATTATCCTGTCACAATTTACTTTCCTGAAAACAAACCTTATTTCCTCCTTAAATCTGCAGGGAGAGTACATTTTTAGCCCAGTTCCTTGAGCTGTTGGTATTATAACTTTGGCTAAAAACTTTTGGTAGTTTGGGAAACTGTGATCAGCCGCCCTCCCAGCCTTGCCTTTCCTAAGCTGGATGAACCACTTGCTTCTTTCTACCAGAAATATCTCACCTAGTGTGAGACACTTTTGTTTACCCTATTCTGTGTTGGCTTTACCAGTTTGTATCAGCTTCTGTGCATAATCCAAAACTGCTTTTGGAACTGGTTAGCATCTGGCTGCTTCTGAAGTCCTTTCCCTACAGTTTTCCTCACTTACCAGTTCCAAATAGTTTTAGCAAATTTTAAAGAAAGTTCCAGGACTCTTGTGTTAATATTCTTGATGACTTCAGGGAAGTTTTCTTCAGTTAGTTTCTCTTCCTTAAAATTTGCTCTTTAGAAATAAAAATCAGTTACAGACCAACATTTGTTTCTTTTTCCTTTCAACTAAACTGTAAGCAAGTTATGATAACTTAGTTCAAATTTATTTTGCATGTGCAGCTCTTCTATAACAAAATTTCTAAAAGTCTAAAATAGCCTTGTTTCTTGGTTTGATAATTACTTCATAAAGAAATCTGTCAGCTGCCATGTTCAGGAATAACTTTGTCAAATCATTAGTAGAAAACACTGGTTCACTTGAGCAAAATTAAAGTCGTTCATTATAGAATTCATGTTAGTGTTCAGCTTTCTAATATGAAAGTGGATTTTGAAGTGATTCAAAATTGTTATTGAAGTGATCTCTCAAACCCCTTCTCATGTTTGTTCCATATTTTGAAAAACTTTATATCTTCAACTATGCTGCCCTTGCTTATTTCATGATAGTTTATTACATAATTGATAAATACACAATTACATAATTGATAAATAATTCTACCTCCCTGTAATGTGTTTCTTAAACACCTTTTCTTTCTTAACATTAGCTGTAGGTACCTTTACTGAGGTTAGGGTGAGGTGTTCCTTTGGTTCGAGTATCTATATAATGTCTTCAGTCACACATTAGCAAGTTTCTCTTCTTTTTCCTGTTCAAGTTTCTTGTATTGCAGAGGATAGCAAGGGCGGGAATCCATTTTCAGCTACACTGAAGCTTTATATAAAAACTGGGACATTTAATATCTATTGAGCAGTTAAACCTGACTGCCATGGATGCAGGACTTTTATCTGCTTGTGTTCATTTGCATGGTTTCAGCAAGTGCAAAGGGCTTATGCATGTGTAAGTGAAGTGGCTAGATCAGGCCTTCAGCTAGCACTATTAATTCTGTACTATGATCTGAGGTGCCCTTTGAATGAATAAATATTTATGTGGTAATTAACTAACCTATGATACTGACCTTGTGGAAAAGGCCAGTAAAAACTAAGAGAGCTGAAAATTAAGAAATCTGAAATACTGGGGCAGAAATGGCATTGCCATGGTCTGAGGTTGCTCAATGCTAGACAACGGATTTTTTAATCTCATAGTTTTCAGTTCTTTGCCCAGGAAATAGAGAATAACATTTAGCTTTCTCATAATGGTAGTTTGTGGGATTAGTTTCTGTAGGCTGCTGAATTCAGCAGATGAGGATCTTCATAAATCAGACAATCTAGATAAGAATTGCAATCTGGACTCCTCCTTTGGGACTCCTTTGGAAAGCAAGTACATTGAGACATTTTCTCTTGGTTTATTGTACAGCAAAACCACTATAGAAATATTAGCTAGTTGAATTTTTTTTAGCATTTTCAGTATGTCCGGTCTCTTACAGAGCCTATTATTCATGACAAGACGATCAGAAAGTTGGGGTTTGAAGTATGGACTGTTTGTTCCTCATCACAGTTGTTCAGGGCTCGTTCTGTTTGTTCACATGATTGTGTACCCAGAGACCAGCTGCAGTTTTGAAGTGGAGCTGCTGCGCAGTGGTAGAAATCTCTTGGAAAATAGATAATCTGATATATTAGTTTATATCAAACCATGAGGACTATTATTCCTGCTGTTCCTGGTCTTCATCATCATGGCTGTCAGCTTGATATCCTTTCTAATCAGCTGGGTAGACAGGGTTTAAAGCCTCGGGCATATATATGAAGCGGAGAAAGAAGCAGCGCTCCAAGGCTGACTGACAAAAGTAGCCTTCTCTGTCAGTGAGAGCAAAAGAGAGGATGGAGATCATGTTGAGTTCTTTTTATTTTGTTGGTTTTTTGTTTTGGTTTTTTTTTTTTTTTGGGGGGGGGGGAGAGAGGGAGGAAGGCAGTGGCATAGCCTTGTTCCATTTCACTTAATAAAACTCTGCAAACCTTTAATGTACCTCTGCGTCCTAAACTGTAACAGCAAACTGAGATGGCCCTAAATTTGACCCTGTGAACTGTTTGTGTCTGACTGTTATCAGCCAGGTCCATTTCTTAGAAAGAGTTTTAATAAGTGCGACTAATTGGAACCAATTTCTTGATGATCTTAGCTAGCAGATTCTTTTTAGCAAGTTTTGCTAACCACAAAATCTGCCAGCCACTCCAAAAGCATATGAAGTGTTTTGGAAGAAAAAATTTCAGCCAGATTATAAAGGTAAGATTTTAAATATCTAACTATCTAGACAAACAGGAATACTGGAAATATTCCTGAAAATACTTATGTATATACTTAACCTTAAGCATACACATAATTCTATTAACTTCAGTGGGACTATATATATTTCTAAAGTGAACCACCTGTGTGTTTGAGAAGACCAAGCTATTAAGCTTCTCTGCATGCAGAATTTTATCCTGTGACTAAGTCTTTGTGTATCTTGCTGTAAATTTACCCTGAAGCTTGCCATAAAGTCAGTGCTTTTAAAGAGTATATTTGAAGAGCTCCAGTAGAGTCTCAAGGCGGTTATAATAGTGTGTATTTGATTTACTGCATACCATTGAATTAGAAGGGTATTTGAAAGGGGATTTATGTTAAAATAATGTAGACAGTGATTTAGAGCATGGATTGTGGCCATAAGTATGGGCAAAACAGAAGAGTTTATTGCAGCAAACAGCTCATTGCCTTCTGTGGAAAAAAAAAACAGAAGTAGAAAATTTGGATATTGTCGTCTTGGCTGAGTATATCTGTTAACTAAAAATACTGGTCAACACATGGCTTTTCAAAGTAAAGAGGACTTTCAACAACATTTTGTGTAACCAGCACTGGATAGAATCATCAATGAGCTGGAACAGTGATCTGGAAAGGATAACTATGGAATCAATAAACCAGCTGGGACAACGAGTCCAAGAAATACACATTTCTTGGAAAAGGACAAAGCATTCTGGCAATAAATGCTACAAATGAGAGTAAATCTGAGAATTTTGCCAAATTCTTCAACAATACTGTGATGGCTCCCGAATAGACACATGCCTTGACCTGATTAGTAAACATTTGGGTTTTATACAAAAATGTAGAAATGAAATCTTAAAATAATAATTCCAAATCTTTTTTTATAACTCTCTAGATCACTCTCAGTATTGTTTTCCTAATTTCTTATTGGAAGCTTAAAATGCAAGACCAAAACATCAGCTGGCATAAATTACCTGACTTTTGTGAAGATGGACTGATATTAACAATATGGGGCATAATCTGTCTCCTTCAAAATGCCTATTCTCTGCCTTTAATTATAGTCTGTTCTTGTGGATTTAAGTAGATTTTAAAAAACATGAGGCTGTTCTGAAAAATGAGAACACTGAATTTTACGAACAGATATAAAAAATGTTCATATATGTAAAGTGAAAACTATGAAAACCCCCCCAAAATATGAACTTGCATTGGGAGACAGATGAAGACCACAGTGACTCATTTGGTTACAAAGTGCATCTGACTGAGCACAAAACACGCTTCCTGTTGCTGCACAAAGGAGTACTTTGCTGTGCCGGAAGGTGCAAGAGGCGGAAACGGTAAGACTGTGTATAACTTTTTGGTTTGGGTTACTCCAAATAACTCTGTTACAAACAGCTGATTTGGGAGGTGCCAAACTTATCAGTTGACTTAGGTTCTGCTTCTTTCTTTCTTTCTTTTTTTTTTTTTTTTTCCCCTCCATGCTAACACTTGGAAAAAGAACCAGTAATGATCCCCAATGTGAACTTGGGCTGCAATTCTCTGCTGACAGAATCTGACCAGACAGCTTCACCCCTGAAAAAGATCATGGATTCATTCTTACAGTCTGAAGTCCCAGTGCAAAACCTTCCTGGATTCACTGGGGCAGGCAGCACTGCTTTCTGTAACAGCAGCCTCACAAGTGAAGTTACTCGCTCCCCAGGACTGTAAGGATACAGTGGATAAAAACTGATATGGGACAAATGCTGAGGACAGAAAGGTCTATGCAGTGAAATGATGCATGAAATATTAAGAGGGCGGGTGTTTGGCAGCTTCATTAGGAGGTCAGGGGAAGCATTCTGCACACCAAGAAAGGATGAAGGCAACTGTGTCTTGGAAACTTGACAAAGAGACCTTTGTGTTCTCCTCTCTTGTTTGGTTTAACATCGTCACACTCCTCTCCCTTCCCGGAAAATGCTCTCAGCCACAGCAGAGGACCCTGTGTTTCTGTTTGGGTGGATGTGCAGTTCCCTCCATCCTCTACCCCTGACACACTAAATCAGTCTCCTGCTGGATCCACATGGATTCACACAAACTATGGGAGTGGACAGAGGGAGCTCTCCTGCTCTTGTTTCAGGCAGGCTGTAAATTCAGCCAGACATTTCAACATCAATTATTCTCAAATTTGAGTTTAAATACAAGCTAGTGAATGAAAGATTTTGAAAAACTGAATAATTTTTTTTTTTTAAAATGGGGAAACAACTTTATCTAAGTGCTCAAGACTTTCTCTGACACGTGTACCTCAGTCCAACATGGAGAGAGTTGATGGCAGGAGCACAGATGACGGAGCTTGTAAATAAGGGGCAGTAGAGCTGCTCAGAATGTTGGAATTTGAAGAAAAGGAATTATCTGCAAAAAGAAGGAATTTGACAACACAGTAACGTGGAAGAAAAAAACATGTCAAAGAAAATTATTTTGACAATATTTTGAAAAATATCATAACAGACATGGTTGAATTGAACGTATTCAGCTCAAGATTCCTTGTTTGGACATCAAGATTGCAAAAATGTTTAGTAATATAAACAACCCCAAAAATGATTGCAGAGAACATCAAGAAAATATTCTTTGCAAATGCCAATTAACATTGTCAAGGTAAATTATTAACAATACAGACAGAAAAAGCATTTAAAAATTGTAATCATTTCATAGACAGATGAATAGGCAGTAAAATCTAAAGAAAAGCTAAGGACAGAGAAAACCATTTTTAAGGTAAATTAATCATAATGCATTGAAGATATTTTTCTACTTCTGTTGAAACAGAAACAGTATTGCTGGTGCTTGTCACAGAAAAGTGCACTGTTTCATATGGAAACAAGAAAGTGCAACTTTTTATGTTAGAGAGCTTTAAGAGATTTTCCACCACTAGTACTTATCCTCTGAGTCTCTTTGCCTCTTTCCCAGGCACCTGTTAGCTCCTTAATGGTTCTGCTGAGGTAAATCCCCTGTGTTGGATGAAGACAGCAAAGGAAACAAGGTGCACAGTGACCTTGCAGGTCACAGGTCAAACAGTGCTTGTCCCAGTTGTTTAGGATCCTATTTGCCTTGCAATCCAGCTGCAGGACAGATATTTTCAATATAGCTTCTTCTTAAGCTGTGAGAAAATTGTAGATTTTGAGCTTATGATATCAAGAAAGGTATTCTCATTTGGCAGACATTTTCATGGCCTCATTCTGTAAGCGCTTTCTCTTAGATGCATAGCTGTCAACAGTCACTAGGACACGGGGGTCCCTTGTCTGTCCCTGGTTAATTCACTTGGTTTTGGTGAGGGTGGTTACGTTAACTGTAGGATGATTTTAGCAAAACAGTAGCTACAGTAGCAAAGCCCTGTAGTAGTTATTCTGAGTTACACATATCTCACCTGTAGCTGGATACAGCAGATGGACTAGAGGGATGCTGATTTGTTGCTTCCATTACAGGTGGCTTGCACTGATTCTTCTGTTGCACGGAGTGAAAGCCTGCAAGTATTTGGTTTGAGAAGTGCAGTGAGGTTGCTCTCTTTGTTTTGAATGGGTCCAAAACAGCACAGGTTAGACAAATGACTCTACATTTACTGGCAGTGGATGACTCTGGTTCTCTGCCACATAACTGCGTGATGAAAGAAGATTTACTTCATGGATAATGCCCGGATCTGTTGAAAATACTAGTTGACTTCCTCAGCAGGTCAGAAAGCATCTTACAATTTGAGCATAAAAACACATTATTACCTCTCTGGGTTGCTGCTGTTACAAGTTGATGACTGCAGGATGAAAAATTTTCGGTGATAACATTTAACAGAGACAGTTTCAGGAAGACAGCAGAAGGAATTGCAAGCATTTGGATAAGTGCATGGGCTATTAGACTATTTCAAGAACCTCTTACTGTGTCCATTATTTAAAACAACTTCTATGATGTGAGAACACTGATAACACACTTTATACTGTACATAAATTTAATTCACTCTGCAGGTTACAAAACTGATAAGTTGCATCACATCAGCATCGCAATATACCATGTCTCCAGGCTAAACTAGAAGACTATTAAAAGGTCCTATAGTCCAAAACAAGTTTTATTCACTTAACTAATACTTGGAAATACCCTATAGTTTTATGGTGGAAAGGAATTATTCCTTCTCTCTCTTTTTTTTTTTTTTTTTTTTTTTTTAATTAACTGTACTGAAGAATTGGTTAGGCCTAATTGTCATCCCAAGCTTATAAACTGAAGAGAGAAATTTCTTTTGCAAGATTCTGTAACACATTTGAGGAACTCTCATATGGATTACATCCTGCGAGTCTGCTGGTGGCTGACATATGTTCTGTGAAAAAGAAAAATGACGTATTGTTCTATAAAACTATTTCCTGTGTCTTCCCACTTGCCAAACTTACTATACATTATGTGAGGAAAAAAATTTTGTCCAAAGGATTTTATGAGAAGTGGAAAAAACAATTGCAATTGACTGCATTGGTAATGGATATACTTGTGTTCAGTGTAAATGCTGGTACCAGGAATTCTTTTTAAGCTATCTGAAATGCTTTCACTTGGCATATTTCAGATTGACTGGTTTGTACTCTGTGTAACAGGCCCAATTTTGATTATATATATACAAATTGAATGTTAATAATCAACACCAGGTGAGATGAGCAAACCACGAATGACAGCAGCTTTCACAATGCTTTTTGAAATGCACATCAGTGAAGTCTGGATACAAAATACCATGTTTAACAGCTGACATCAAAGAAACTTAGGAGATAATAGAGTAGAAAGAGCATGTCCTTGAACTATTTTACAGAATGTGTAAGAGGTACTTGAATGAGGATTTTTTATTTTTTTTTTTCTTCTTTGTTTGCTTAGAAGATTGCAAGAGAAATAAGAAAGTTGATTCTTGGAGATGAGGATTTCGAGACTGTTGTATTTCAATATAGTCCATCAGATCTCATGTGTTGCTACTGATGGTATTTGTATAGAAACATGCAGAGATTAACTAACTTCAAGAAGTGGTGGTGGTAAGGATATAGTGACCTCTACTTCTTCAGGGTTAACAATAAATTCAGGACTTAGGATGATGACCTCTTGATCTACATTGTCCTGTTGACTGCAGTTGCACCACAGCTCTATCTGCATTTCCTACTCACTATAGTATGCATGATGAGGTTTCTCTCTGGTATCATGTAATGTGTTTGCACGAATATTTGAAATCTAATCATGTTGTGTGCACAAAGCTGAATGTTTGTTTAGTTCTGTTTTAAGTGTTTCTTTAGCACAGGCCCTGGCATTCATAGAGAATTTCAAACACCCTGTCTGCTAGAATGGTAACAGAACTATACACAACCGATCCAGGAGGCTTCTGGAGTGTATTGAAGACATTTTGTTGAAGAAGGTGATGAATGAACTGATTACTAGACCCTTTACACAGAAAGAAGGAAAAAGTGGTTGAAAACATGAAGGTCAAGGGCAGTCTTGGCTGCAATGACCATGATACTGGCAAATTCCTATGGAAGACAGACCTGGAGGAATAAGGAACATAGGAGAACAAGTTAATCCTCAAGGACAACCTCCTTAGAGCATAAGAGCAATACATTGTACTATGCACAAGGTAAATCAAGAGTAGCAGAGTGTGAGCATGGGTGAAGAGGGCGCTCCTGACTGAGGTCAGATGCAAAAAGGGAGCACACAGAAGGAGGAAGCAGTGATGGCTGCCCAGGAGGTATACAGAGACACTGCTTGAGTGTGCAGAGAAGGAATTACAAAATCCAAAGCTTAGCTGAGTTGAAATGAGCAAATGATGTAAAGGGTAAAATGGGGTTTCTTGTGCCTATATGTCTGGAAAGAGTGATCAGTGTCAGCCTGAGTCCAGTGACCACACAGCAAGTCTGTTTTGATGATGATGGTTCAAGGTCAAGCCAGGAAATCGGGCCAGGAGGTCAGGATCAGGGACATACGAGACTGGGCACAGACACAGCTGCAGCACAGCTGCAGTGTCGCTCAGGCAGAGGCCAAGCTCAAGCGCCTCAGCTTGGAAGCGGCTCCCAAGGGATGGAGAGGCAGGCAGGCCCTTGCTGAGGTTGTCTCTAGCTTTCTTCCCAACAAACAGCTCATATCTGCAAGAAGGCTAACTTTGAACTCAGTCAGCTAAACTCCTGCACCAACTAAAATCCTGGCAGGGGAGTTGATTCAAGGCCCTGATACAATACATGCTGTGGATTTGCTGTCCAGAAATCAGTATTGCAGAACAAAACCTGGGGGACCTGGTGGGCAAGGAGCTGAAAGTGAGTCAGCAACATGTTCCTGCAGCAAAAAGGAGGCTGCCAGCACTCCAAGCCCTGTGAGCAAAAGAACAGCCAGCTGCTGAAGGGGAGTCATCAGCCCCTCTGCTTCTTTACTCTGCCTGCTTTTGGGCTCCCTATCACAAGAAACTCACACACTGAAGCATGTCTAGTGGCTGGAGTTTGTGATGAAGGAGGGGAGGCTCAAAGAGCTGTGCTTGTTCAGCTCTAAGGAGAGGTGGCTTCAGGGTGAACCCCCCTCCTGTGTACGCAGCTACTGCGGGGAGGATGCGGAGGAGATGTAGCCTGATTCTTCCCAGAGGTGGACAGTGGGAGAGCAAGAGGCAGTAAAGATGTGTTGAAATAGGAGAAATTCTGAGTTGACACAGTAATTAATTTTTTGCTGTGAGAGTGGTCCAGCACCAGAGCAAGCAGGATTCCCAGGGAGGCTGCAGTATCCCCCACTCTTGGAGCTACTCAGAACCAACCCTGAGCAGCCTGCTCTGAGTGGGAAGCTGGGTGAGGGGACCTCTGGAGGTCCCTTCCCACAGGTGGGATTTCCTGTGACAGCAAGGTGCTTTGGTCAGTGTCATGATACAAGTACTAGGACAGAGGTTTGTACTTAGCCACTCTTCTAATTCTCAGCAACGCATACGCATTATTCTGCTCCAACATCTGTTAATAATAGAGTATGAAGCAACATGACTTTCTAATGGAACTATTGAGAAAAGCAACAGATGGAGAATTCTGTGCAAAATAAGTCATATCACTATGATTTAATTTTTGTGTTTGCCTGGGACTCTGAGAACAAAACAGCCTGATCCTGAGGCAGACTTACAGCAACATTTGAGAACTGCTGAGAGCCCCGTTCCTTTCACCACCAGTGTAAAGTGAAGCCCTGAAATAAAACTGTGAGGTGACTCCACAGCCTAACTGTTGTCATCTTTCTGAACTCTCTCAGGCACATCCTCTCAAATACCAAGGAGTACGGTGTCCTACCATTCTTCTGCCCTCAAACTGCGCGTACAGCTCCAGTGGTTAGGGTAGGCAGCAGGACTAGTTCCAGTAAATAAGGCCATCAGCTGCATTAACACTGTCCCAAGGGTAGCCTGTTGGCCTTGCTTTTCTTGAGCTGTCACTTCCTTCTTCCAATCTCATTCTTGCCAGATATTAAAGTCAATAATTTCTTCAGTAAGCATAACTAATAAATATGGCAGTTCCCTGTATTAGTTAATTACTGGGATTACACTCACATCTGTTGTGCTTAGAACCTCTCCACTGGTTTTGTGTCTTCGGTATTGGATGCAGTGGTGAGCCAACAATACATATAGGGATCTAAAACCATCTGTCTGAACTATTTGTAGCTATTTAGCACAATGATAACTGGGTCAATTGTCCTAATATCTCTGAATGAAGAAACCTGCAGAAGATGTATTTGACATTTCAATGATTTACCTGTGATCCAATTGCATAACAAAGTGTTATAACAAAAAGCAGCTTAGCAAGTCTTCCTCAAAAAGCTTCCTCTATTCCTGTATGAATCCTACATTAGGATTCATACACTGCAAGGGATACAGTTTTTCCTTTATAGAGAAAAAACTAGTTTATGTTAGAAAGAATTTGCCTTTTCCAAAGAAGAAAGGTTATCATTAATGAATTATCTTACACAATTAATTACGAGCAAAGCACCACAATAAAGCATGAAGACAAATCACTGGCCAAAGAAGTTGGTACTGTGGGTTCCCTGTCATATCAGCTGCACTATTAGAACAGAGTTAGGGATATTGTGCAGGATATTCTGATAGGAGAAACTGTACAGTGCTTTTTCATCTTTTAATGTAAGTAAATATAAAAATACAGTCTCTATTGGCTATTTGTATATTATATACTGTTTGTAAACCTGAAAAACTGGATTTTTATAACTAATTTCCATATAAAACATCTGTCATTTATATACTCTTTCATAATCATGCCAGTGCACACAGAGGGCCTTAATCCATGGCAAACAAACAGCTGGAAACTGTTCTTTTAATATTTAGTATTGCTTGATTTACTGCTTGGATTTTTTTTTTTTTTTTTTTTTGCTAGACGCAGCAGACAGTTTCCAAAACAGCATATAGACTTTTAACACATCCTTTTTTTAATAAAGTTCAGTTCCTAATTTTACGGACATTTGGTGTCACCACAAGAAGTCCACATCCAGATGATTGCAACAGTATGACATTTTTATGTTTGATAGCAGAAATCAGTTTTGTACTGCTTTGAATAGAACTTTCTAAAAAATAACTTTCAAATATGGTAAAAAAGTCTTGCTCCATCGTAGTTTTAATGAGTACCATATACATCAGGCAACGTGCAACCTGAAGAATTTAAAATATACATTTGAGAAATATGAGGAATATATTCTTGCCTAAAGAGAAGAACTGAATTTATTCAGCAAGAAAGCGTTCAATCTGGTACAAAACTTTTACTTGCAAATGACTTGAATGAGTGATTTCCTTCTGCTCAATCCATGCATATTGAAAGATGCCACCTGACCCTGCTGCTTCACTAAAAAATTCTTCCTTAAGAAAACTGTCTGCTGGGCTAAAAAAAAATCTCCACAATAATCATTAACTGTGGGAAAGAATTGAGTATGTTCCCTTAACATTGCCATCAATGTTTCTTGAAACATTCTTGGAGGTTTTTTTTGGGGGGGGGGTTGTTTGGTTTTTTTTTCTAGTTTTGGTTTGGTTTTGTTTTTTTTTTTTTTTTACAATGCAAAGAAGGGAACAGCTTCTTTCTTTCTTAAGTATTTAATGTCTTTGAAGTTCCTAACAGGGAGGCCAGTTGCAAGGTGTCTGACTCGCATCTAAACTGGAACTGGGCAAAGACCACTGCTTGTTTTCAAACAGTCCTATGAATAATCAGCATCCACTGGAAAGCACTTGGTATTCGCCGGCTGAAGGCTGGATTTGGGCAGCAGAGCTGAAAGGTGGTTTATTCTACTGTTAGATTCTGCCAGCTGTCATGTCTGAATAAATTAGAAATCCACCCAAATTTTCTAAATTGACTATGAATTGAGGTTAATATGCATAGAAATATTACTAATCTTTAATTTCTAAATTAATTTACATATGAACCACTGATAAGACATCAAGACAGCATAGGTAAAGCAACTGTCTGGTTAAACTTTACAAAGGCTCATAAGTATTTACTGGATTCATACTTCACATCTTCTGTAGATTATGGTGCAAATCTAACTAACAAAAGGTATTATTGGTCAGTCTGCAAGGATTTGCAAATACCACCACTAAACTAAATCCTGAACTAATACAGCCATATCGTAAACTTGAAAACTTTTGAGTGTCTTGGCTCTTAAAGCTCCATAGTTTGAAGTTATGTTCATAAAATTCCCCCATCTCCTTTGTTAAACTTGTAATTAAAGCTGACCTGGTTAAGAAGACCTGCTTTCTTAGTCTTGTTGGTAGGACACATTAATTAGAAAGCCAGGGAATCCTCATTTTTATACAAGCAGTGATCTCTGCCCAGGAGTTCACTGATTAATTAATGAGCATGTTTACCTGAGTGTGTGTGTTTGGGCAGATTAGCCTTTGCACATAGCCTGGCTGCAAGCACAATGACAGCTAGTGGAATGCTGCATCCCTGACACTTAATGATAACACAGCACAAGCTTCACATTAAAGTCCTTACCCAGCCATGTCAAGGTGTCACCTTTGGTCATGTCTACCTTAAATCATCCCCTGTTCTTAAGCAGGAAAACTTAAGATTTTTATAGTGCTTTTTTGAATAAATAACACTGAAAGATGAAAAAAAAATGTTTGTATGGATCATGTAAGGAGTCAATAAAAATGTAGAATATTTATAGACATGTATTTACTATATAAATGTATTTAGTAAATAAACTTGACAAGCTTATTGAAACAGATCTATTTCAAATCAATTGCTATCTCTAAAGAAGCCGAATGATGAAATGACCTAATGTAGGTATGTGGTGTTTCTTAAACCTACAGTATTTTCTCTGTTACGTATTGTCTCATGGCAGTATTATGGCTAAGGAGTTTAATGGGGAAATTGATATTTGTGAATTTGGAGATTTGGAGAACTTTGCATAGGGGAGATTACATAGTCACTCATTTACAATTTGGGATGAGGACGGGTAAGATTCAAACAAGCTGACAAAAAAGCCCCCAAAAAACAAACCTCCAACCCCATTAAAATGAAGAGCAAACTCAGATTCTAAGAGATGCTTTCCAAGTCTATGAGTTCTGAGAAGGTGATTATATTGATAGGAGATGTACTGATAGCCACTGAGATAACACAAACCTACTGTGACTTATTTGATGGAAGGAGGATTAAAAGTGATCCCAGTACAGACAGACTCAGTGGTAAGTGAAGAAGTAATTCTTGGTATAAGGTATAAATTGCTGTTCACACCAAAGAGTTCTAAGAAATATTTTGCTATAACCATACAATAGGAAACTTTATCCTTTTTGATTTTGCCATTTTTGACAAACTCATAGGCATTCCCAGGGGAGAACATCTCTTTCAGTAAGCTCTGTTAACACTATACTGAAGGAAATCCCTTTATGGGTTTCAGCAGCATTTAAGAGGAAGACCACTTTTATTAGTAGTATGCTTTACTATTAAATAAAATGCACCTAGCTAGTGAGAACTTCTGAGATACTCAAGATTCCTTAACTGACAATATGTGTGCTCCAGCTTATGGTGATGATGAGACTTCTACCTCAGAACTGTGTAGCAAATAAAAGAAAGCCTTGCTGGAGTTAGTCGGGGTGGGAGATTTAGACCTGTACCGAGTTGGATTCAGTCAGTGATCGCTAAACCCTCTGTTATTTCATTGGGTGGCCTTTGCTTGTAGGCTAAATTCTGTTTCCTGTGCTCCCCATGAATGTCCCTGCACAAAGCAGGGGTGCTTGCAGTTTGCATTGGGAAGATTCAAATTCCCCCATGCTAAAAACTAAACAGAATAATTCTTGTCTTCAGAGGTTTTGTGCTTTTCCATTCCCTCTGTCCCTTTTATGTTTTCCCTGCCAAAAGAAAATCACTAAATGTGTGAATGTAATGATTTCAACTTAAAAAAAGTAATTGGATTCTCACAGAATTCCCCTTCTTTGCTCCACTGTTTCCAAGCGACAGGATACATGGCCATTTCCTGTCTGTTTCTCATCTCCCTTTTTGAGATCCCTGCACTGCACCACTTTTATAGACCCAAACCCACGTGGTTTTGATTTGGCAGAGAATGGCAGAAAGCCTATGGATGCTATATTTTGGGATTTTGTTTGGTGTTTTTCATCTACATCTCCTGTTGTTTCCATATTGAACTTTGTTGTTAACTAAAAAGTATGTTATGTGTTTTGTTATGCTTTTAACAAATCTCACGATGTTTGGGAATCTCATGAAGTTTAATAAGACCAAGTGCAAGGTGCTGCAACTGGGTTGGGGCAACCCCTGGTATCAGGACAAGGGGGAATGGCTTCAAACTGAAAGAGAAAAGGTTTAGACTAGATATTAGGAAAAAATTCTTTACTGTGAGGGTCATGAGGCACTGGAACAAACTGCCAGAGAAGCTGTGGATCTCTGGAAGTGTTCAAGGCCAGGCTGGATGGAGCTCTGAGCAACCTGGTCTACTGAAAGGTGTCCCTGCCTGTGGCAGGGGGGTTGGAAGTAGATGATCTTTAAGGCCCATTTCAACCCAAACCATTCTATGATTCTATGATCCTTGAGATAAAGCTGCCCTGATGGCACTTCCATCCTCTTCTTATCTGATTCAGATGAAGTAGACTTTCAGGTATTTTTTCATCCAACCTCTTACTGCAAAGCATTAATAAGTTTGGGAGAAAATTAAGGCTTGTAGGTCCAAGTCAGTTTACATTGAGACCTCTTTTACTGGCAGCATGTAAGAGCTGAATAGTGTCTGTAATTATCTATATCAGTTCTAGAGATCCTTTATATTATTGGAGTGCAACAAAGATGACTAATGAGTATTCACCATGGGCTAATTACAACTGAAGATTGAGTAGGAATTTTTATCTCTAAGTTATCTGTCTTTCAGTTGCTCATATCTATGAAATAAATGTTCATCACCCCTACCTCCAGCAAATCCTCTTATATCAGTCCTTATGCTAATCTTTTAGAGATAATTTATGTAGAGTTCAGCCATTTTCACGTTATACAAAACATAAAGAAGAAGGCTGTTGTCTTCTGGATTACCTGGTAGAACAGTTGACTCTGAAAAGTCCAAATATCCTTTGCTTCATGGTTCTAATTTGGAAAGGAAAACCAAAGAGTAAAGAAAAGTAACCTAGACTCCCAGCTTCAGAATATACTAAACTAATCGATTCTCTGCATGTCTACTAGGCTTTTCTTTCAGCTTTTCCTTCTTCCTTAACCCTTTTCCAGGGAAAGGCTGAAACAAGGCAGCAGCAAGAGGTGGTTTTTAACACCAACACCTTTCCTAAAACACCATTGTTCATTAAAAGCTGTCGTGGTTGCAAAACAGTCTTGAAAACATGAACTAAGTGTAACCTGGGCACAGATGTCTGCTTAAGCTTTCACAGAGTCTGAAATAATAGCTCTGAGAGATGTGAGCTTCACCTCAACAGGGTGTTCTGCCGTATGCCTTCTATTTTAAATGTGAACTTTCTCTACTCTTCCTGCTCTTCCAGGCAGGCAAGGTTTGGTCACTGCATGCAGTCAATTTACTCTAGTGACAAAGCATATATTTACTTTGGGAAAGAAACCCTACCTATTTTTTCTCCAATTACGATAAAATAAATTCCAAGGGACCCAATGGTTGTATCTGCCAAGACAGACCCCAGTCCAAGAGTGGCTGGAGTCGCACAGTGGATCAGCTTGACAGGCTGCCAGACTACTCTTCTGTCTGTAAAAGTGGCAAGCATCAGCAGCCTAAGAGAAGAGAGAAACAAATTCACAGTAGGCTTATAAAATATTTAGTGTAATTAAGAATACAGATTTAATGAAATCCTGAAACACAGGGTATTTTTTTTTTTCCTTCACTTTCTGGTACATTTAAAATGGAAATTTTCCACAAATAAAATGTCTCAATATTTTGATAATCATCCAATCCAAATTCAATCTTGTTAAAGTATTGGCCATTTCATGCAGAAAAGACTTTCAAATTCTGTGTGCTTTACAGTAGGTATGGTGGTGAGATGGAGGGTAGACAGACAGACGTACAGACATGACTGTGATCGCGTCCCACGTCCCTCCCCACTTATGCTTTATCAGATTTATCAGATTTATCAGCTGCTGGAGCCCTTTGGGTTCTGTATCATCCCTGGGTGCCAGACGCAGTCAGCCTGCCTCAGAGGCTGCAGCTGGGCAGCTCTGGGTGGCTGCAGGAGGGTCTCTGCCTTGCTCTTCCATTGCCCTGCTAGAGCAGGGATGGGCATCAATGCCCTCTCTCCCAGCCCTTTAGTCCAGACTGATCCCACCAGAGAAGTTCGGTTTAACAGCGGGTCAGTTAACGCTGCCTGCTGCGAGGGCCTCTCATGGTATACAAAAATACACCTTGGATGGTTTTATTCCATTTAAACCCCCTGAGCTATATGAAGTGCGTGGTTATGTGTTAAGGATACAAAGCCCCAAACAATTTAATTTACTTCGGTGGGAGCTGCAAATACTGCCTGTTAAAACACAGATGAGAATTACTGCAGAACAAGGACCGGGAAAGAAGGTACTTGAAATCCAAGAAAATCCCCAAGCTAAGGTTTCTGCTTCAATATTCAGTTCTTTCTGTTGTACATCTACACATTTTATTATTAGTTAATCTATATCCTGTGAGGTGTGTAGGATGTGCAAGGAAGCCAAAACGATATTGCTTTGGAAAAGTTAATATTTGTAATTTCCTGACTTTGAATATTTGATTTTTCAGTCCCAGTAATGCACTAATGCTGTTTTATGTGTTTAAAATATAATTGGCTTGGATTTTTTTCATCTTTTCAGCTGTTGATACGATGATTAGTTTCTGGAGGAAGAGTGAAAAGAATGACGTTTTTTCTTTGGCCCAGTACCACAAAATCTATTTTATGCACTTTTTCATTGCAGTGTTACTATGCTGGTGAGGGAAACTTGGTGTAGGTGGGAATTTGGCTGCTCAGTGCCTCTCAGATGAATGAGACTTGGAAGCCTCTCAAGGGCGGTGTTATTTTTATTTCCTTTCCAAACTCGCGGGAAGCACTCGAAGGTATAAAGTTTTTCATGTGTGTTTACAGGACGTTGCGTTTGCTCCAGCCGGCCCCCGCTGCAACACCTTCTTGAGCAGCTTAGAACACTGTTTGTTTAGCACCCGACAAAAATAAAGGCTAAACAGATTTAACCGCAGGTTAAATTAATATTTATGACTTTTACTAGGAAAGGCTCCACTTTCCTGCTGGGCGTAAAGGGCTGTTAGGATGTGTCAGTGGACGCACCATCCAAGGAGGTGATGTTGCAGCGGGTGAAGGTGCCCGTGAGGTGACACATGACGGTACCATGGTGCTGCCCTGCCCCACCTGCCGGGCCCCGGGCAGGGGCTGCAGCGCCCCGGGCCCGGCGCACCTGCCGCGGAAGGCACGGGCCGCCCGCCCTCCCCCGCCGGGCTCAGGTGACACCGGCCCCGGCGGCTTCACGGGCCGCCGAGGAGCTTCCTGGTTCCCAGAAGGTGCCGGAGCGGCTGCAACAGGAACTGAGAGACGGGGGAGGAGGCGGTGCCGCCGCTCCGCCGCAGTCGCGGCCCGAGCCGGGGGAGCGGAGCGGAGCAGCCATGGGCCGCCGCCCGCCGCGCTGAGCCGCCCCCGCCGCCCAGCGCTCCGCGGCCGGCGCTGCCCCCTCGCCCCCGCCGGGCGGGGCGCTTGTCCCTGGGGGCGCCGGGGCCGCCGCCGGGGCCCCGCGATGTGACCATGGACAGCAGGTTCAAGTGAGTGCGGTGCGTGCGCGGCCGCGCCGGGGCTGTCGGACGCGGCGGCCCGAGCCGAGCCGAGCCGAGCCCCGCGGCGGGCGGGCGGCGAGAAGGCCCCGCGGCCGCCCCGGCCCGGCGGGCCCGGCGTGCGGCGGGCGGGGAGGGGAGCAGGGGAGGGGAAGCCCACCCGGCGGGAACGTGCGAGGGGCCGGGCGCGCCCGCCGCGGCCGCTGAGTGACAGCGGGAAGGGCGGGCGGGAGGCGGCGGGGCCGGAGCCGGGGCGAGGCGGGACCCGCGGCGCGGGGGGAGCGGCGGCGCCCCCGACCCGGCCCGGGCAGGGGGGAGGAGGAGGAGGAGGAGGAGGAGGAGGCGGCCGCAGCCCTGCCGGCCGCTCCTCCGCCCCGCGCCGCCCCCGGCCCCGCGGCGGCCCCGGCATCGCCCGCCCGCAGCGGCGCGGGGGCCGCGCTTGGCAGCCGCCGGCCTGGCCGGGCAGGGCAGGGCAGGAGCTGGGGCAGCGGCAGCGGCGCCGGTCGGGCCGTGCCCGGGGAGCGGGGCCCGGGCGGCGCTGGGAGCTCGGTGCCGAGGCCGCCGGGCCCAGCGCAGCTTCCCCGGGCCGGGCGGCAGCGCTGCCCGCAGTGACCCTGCCCGGAGCTGTGACAGGCGTCTCTTTAGGAGGTCACAGAATCACAGAATAGCTCGGGTTGGAAGGGAGCGCTGGAAATCATACAGGCCAACTCCGTGCCAAGGCAGGGTCACCTGGAGCAGGTGACACAGGAACGCGTCCAGGTGGGTTTGGAATGTCTCCAGACAGGGAGACTCCACGACCTACCTGGGCAGCTGTTCCAGTGCTCTGCCACCCTCAACGTAAGCAAATTCCTCCTCGTGTTGAGGTGGAACTTCTTGTGTTTTGGTTTATGGCCATGGTGGTTACAGGGCACGTTTTTGCCACTGTGGTATGGCAGGTGCAGGGCAGGTTTTAGGTGTCCAGCCTGCCCACCGGGAGCGGCCACTTGCCCGTCCCCAGGTTGGAAAGTGACAGGGTATTTAACTCGGGTTTCGGAAATTGACGAACATCTCCGTGTCAATACGCGATGAATAAGCCGGCTGCCAGTGCGGAGCTGTGAAGGAAATGAGAGACGGTCTGACAATTTTCAGATTAGTTTGACACATTTTTGACACTTCTAAGTGTAGTGGGATGTGAAGAGTAAACTTAGAAGCATTTTTCTGCAAAAGCGGTTTCAGAGTAGTAAAGTGAAAGACGGAAGGCAGTGTTACTTCAAAGAGCTTTTTTTTCATGAGCATAATTCAGCTAAGAGTTGAATTAGAAGCACTCATTTGGTGTTTGCAACACTTGAACTGATTCAGATTAAAACTCCAACCTGAGGGTATAAACCCAATGCCTGAACTAGAGTAATGTCATGAGGAGATGTCATTTCTTTTAAATGCAGGATTTTTGTGGTTCACTTTTCTAGATGGCTCAACAAAGCACAGCCTTATCAGTTTCATTCTGAACCTGCTCACCAGTCAGAGGAACAATGGACAGAGTTTAATACCAGAGTAAATCTCCAATATACTGGATTTAGGCTGTTGTAACTCAGAGCAGAATTTGATCTCCTACACACAGGATCAGTAGATATAGGATTTTCCCAAAGAAATGCTTTAAAAGGCAAGAAAAGATTGTGATATGGGCAGGTTATGTCTCCATAACCTGAATTAGACTATAATTGCATATCTCAGTTGATGATGGTGCTGAGGTCAATGAAAGCATGTACTGAATCAATTAATTTGTGACAGCTGAAATTTTCCCCAGCTCAGCCTTTGGATTTCATTCAAATCTTTCTTTAAAGAAACAACTGTGTTAATTGCTGTATGCTTTATTTGAAGCATTCTAGAGACCTGGAACCAAGTCTTGAATTTTTCTACTTGCTTGAATCTCCAGCAGACTTTAGTGGGAGCATTATGCAAGAAGGGAGTTCATGTGTGAGCCTTTTATGTGGTTAAATAGATAATTGATATGGGTGCGGTTATACCGCTTGTTTTTAATATAAATAGCAGTGTGCTTGGTAGGCAGAGGGGGTCTAGTAGTAGTGGCATTTAAAAGTATTTTAATAAATATTCAGTGTGGGATTAGGTTGAGTGTTAATTGCTATTAGCATATGCAGTTTATTATTATCAGGTGTGTGTTTACTGGGGAGGTAAAAGGGGCGTTGGCCATCACGCAAAGCTGTCTGTGATGGCTGCTGCAGATAGGGAGGCTCTGTCTTCCTGGCCTGCTCAGGGTTGTGACCGTCCCTGGTAACTCCACTAATATTTTTTTCACTCAGTGAATTATACCTTTAAAGTCCCAGTTGATGATCAATGTCTTGTGAAAGAGGTAAGCTCAGTGATTCTCAGCTTTGTGGTGGTAATCATAAGCATTTAAAGGATAGTGGCTAAAGTTGTGGAATTAAAGTGGAAGTCAAATGATGGGCTGTTCCTATTAGGTAGAAATAAAATGTACATTTAGAAAAGGCTGTGTGTGACTCCATTAATACGTTTCAGATTGACTGATTGATAAGGATTGTAGTAGCTCTTTTTTTCTCAACTGTTTAGTGGGGCATGGTGGAAGACTTGAAAGCTATTTGATTCATAAGGCAGTCACAGTATCACATAAATAAATCACACAGTTTAGCTTGTTTATCTTCCTTATTCCTTTCTAAAGGCTGTACAGTTAAATGTGACTTTTTGGTTCTTCCTTTGAACTAATCTGGGTTCTAATTTTGTTTTAATGATTCTTTAATTTTATTCCATACAAAGAGAGTGGAAAGGATATAACACAGTAGAAACATGATCTGAAACATGAGTATAATTAATTGGTTGTGTTTGCTTCTTCTAGGGAAAATCCAGAACGTACCTTTGATTTGGTACTGAAAGTAAAATGCCAAGCTTCTGAAAATGAAGGTAATATACTATGCCTATGATTTTTATTTACAGAAATGAGTACTAGAAAAAAATATTTTGCATCTTGATATGGTGTTATCTTATATTTTGAGTTGCTGTTGTATTGAGATTGTATTAGAAAGTGACTGGTTATTTTATTGCTTTTTAAAGTCTATTAATTTGTGCTTGTTGTGGTTTTCTACTGTTATATTTTTGTTTTGACTATTGTAAAAATATTTTTGTTCTGAGAGAAATATTTTTAAAGCTTGAATTGTATCTGCTGCACTTTGGAAGTCTTACAATGTTGGTTTTGTCTAAAATTTCATTTTAGCAGAACAGTTGACTTCTATCAGTGGAATGTTAATTTTGATCAGTGTGATAGGGAGAAAATAACTTATTTTCTGAACAATAGGAAGAGACTTTCTTTGTAGCTCGTGTTTGGCAGCTGCTTTGGCTTGATACACCATACAAACAGCAACGAGTGCTGACTTGAGCTTATATTAGCCGTCAGTTTCATGTCTCTATAAACACGTGGTAAAAGAGATGTAGTAGTGCAAGAGTTGTCTGAGAGAGGCTTTTTTCCTCTTGGGTAAAAAGAAGATGGGATTTGCAGTACTGAAATTAAAGTGACCTCTTCAAAGTCCACTGGGGGAACTCGGTTCATGTTCTCATCTGAGGTTGTTGGCCTTACAAAAGCCCAGGGAGAGGAGGAGTCTTGTTGGGGTTGTGTTGTAGTCATGTTAGTCTGTGACAGCTGTGTCTTAATCACAATTGTAAAAACTGCATCTTAAAATAGAGTGTATTTCTTATCCTACTGTGCTAATGGATGCTATTTCCGGAGTTTACTACTCTAATAAGAAGGCTGTAGAAGTTTATAGCCTCAAACTATTCTTTTTTTTTTTTTTTTTTTTTTAATTTCAGGCAGCATTTGTTAGTGGTGTCATGGGAGCATGGCTAATATGTTTACAAAAACCATTTTTGTTGAAGCTTCAACAATGTGGAAACTAAACCTAGTTCTTTAGGTCTTTTCCTGACAATCCTAACAGACTTTCTGTACCTGTTGTATTATATGTTATTCTGTACTGATAGCTCAAGTTTCTCCCTTTATTTTTCCTCTTCTCTTTGTAAGATTGTTCATTTAGTTGTGAAATGACATCTTGGACCTGGTGCAGTCCTTGGATACCTTCACTTTTTTTGTTACCAGCCAGAATCCCTCAGCCTGCTTTTGTGATTTGCTGTTGATACAGTCACAGTCTGGCAAATCAGATGGGTTTTCTGAACTCTGATCATTGTTGTGGTTTGTATCATGGCACATTTTTGCTTCTGTTCTCACCCTTTTGCACTTTTTACCTTAGTGATTTCATACGTGATGGCTGGGAACCCTGCTTAGCTACTTGACTTCTGATCTGTTCCTCCTTGCATTGTGCTTTTGGTCTCCTTCCTGAGGGCCTGTTCACATCTTGGCTTAGGCCCAGCTTCAACCTGCAAATTTTATTCCCTTTCTTCCTTTCCCTCCTGAGATCTAGAGTGTTAATCCTTTCAGGTTCTTCATCATCAAATTCAAAAAATGTGGATTTTTCTCTTCTGTAATCAGAACACGGTTCTAAATCCTTTTAATTCCTTTTATCTCCTATTTGACTTCTGATTTTTGCACTTTTACTGCTATAAGAAACCACTTTTTGTTGCTTGCAGCTCTGTGAATGATCTACGCCTGAATTTTGGTCGTAGGCACTTCCCCTGCCTCCCTCTGTAGGTATTTTTGCTGTTTATCAATTGTCTGTGGAGAGTAGCATCTTTAAGAAGTCTATGTATTTCCTTGCACTGTGACCTGAGTCAGTGTGGAAACTGTATCTGAGACTATATTGTGGTTGCATCCTGTGCTATTCCACTTCTTGTCACCATCCCTTCTGTGTCGGGTGGGCTCAGTTGCTGTTGGTCCACGGGGTGGCTGAAGGCAGGAAGGAGGTCTGATACCTGTAGTGTTGGAGTCTAGAGTGTGTGACAGGCAAGGGGTTTAGGTGTCCTTCAGCTGGCCTGGAGCTTGTGTTGATTCTTGCATGTGTCCACAGATCAGCACAAAAGCATAGTGCCCTTTTACCAATCAAACAGTGCTGGCTGTTACCATCCTGTTGTACTTGGTGACCTATCTGGGATTTGTTTTAATGTCTTTCATATCATATCTAATTCAGATAACAAACTCACTCCAGTGAGGGCTTGACATCATATTTACATATGGTATTATGAGCACAGTGATGTATCAAATTAATATATCTGAATGTTAAAGTTATTTAAAGGAAATTCACAAGGGACAAAAGTGTATTGTTTCACTGCTACTTTAGAAATGGAGCACAAGGCTTGTCATGCTAAACAGGGAGCTTTCAAGGTTGGTTTATTATAAGGCCTAACAAATTTGACAGTTACCCTGTATTGTAGGTCTTGCCTTTAAATAGATTTTCATGCTAGGATAATCTTTTGAATATATCATACTTGAAAACATGATCCATTCACCTGTTTCTTTGCTCATGCCTTTCTTTCTTATAAAAGAGATTTGTGTTTAAATAGGGGCTTTTTCCCTCGCATCCCATCTGCTCCTTGTACTTGATCCTGAAGCTATGTCAGGGCTGAGTTTGTGACATCACTGTCACCAGTGTTGCCGTGGAAATATCACAGCCACAAAATTATGATCTCCCTGCATGAGTGAGCAGCAGGAGAAGCTGACTTAGAAGAGAGGAAGACCTTAATGTGACCTGTGTATCTTTAAGCTTTTTCTTCTCAAGCTTTGCCTTAGCATGCATTCTCCTGCATTTTAATTTCCCTGTGCCAGTGTATAACTGCTCCAACAAATAACATTTGAGGTAGCCCTACTGCACGTGTAACTCTTAATAGGATGTTTTTATGAGGATGCTGTGTGCCTGCAACAATGTGACATGACTTTAGAAAAGTATTTTTAGATGACTTCTTAATTACGACATAACTCCCAAGGAATGTTGGTTTTTCGGATATGACAGTGTCCTAGGATTCTTCCACCTACATACATACATACATGAAATGCAGCAGAGTTTATATGTATTACGACATTTGTTCTTAAATCATTTCACTAATTTTTAACATAGGTATTTACATTGAGTAGAAAACAAAGAGGTAGGTTAATATGAATTTATCACGTCATATATAGTAGGTAGCTCCTGAATTGGTTACAGGCTCAGTTGTGCTAACATGTGTTTATTTATAGCTAAATCAAAATTTTGTTTCCCATTGGATACCTTTTTTTTTGTGTGTGTGTGCATTATTTAAGAGTAGCTAGCATGCTTAAATATTAATTTATTAATACTGAGTAGGTCATCCTTTGGACTACTGTCTCCTTTCTCTCTGTTCTAAACTACAGGAGTGCACAGTAGCATTGCTAGAATAGTGATCTTCCAACCCTTTCCTCATTTTTGGGGCAGGAGAGAAAAAGGGGTATTCTCTACTTAAATGTTCTTATAACTCCCTCAACAGTTTAGAACATATTGCTTACTGTATTTTCAGAGTAAATCTCCAAAGAGGAGAGAAAAACCTTAAGACCAAAATAAGATTGTTGCCATGTCATAACTTCCAGTCCTTTGCAGAGGTGAAGATTGTAAGCATCAATTTATATATGTTGAAACATAGTAGCTAGTTGATGTGACAACTTTTACTTATGAAAATTCATGACCTGATTCTTGCAAAACTTTGAGATGAAATAATTGCTGTTCACTCGAGTTTGCTAAGTGAGTGGGAGATAAGTGCTAAGCTATTCTAACAGCCCAGTATTTGTTAATTTGTTAATTTGTCTTTGTGAGGAGTGTGTGTTTATCTATGTATCTATGCTTATGCAAGCATATACAGTTTGTGCACACACACATATAAGTGAGAACTTTGGATTTTGGTTAAATGTGCAAAGGTGAAGTTGGTAATTTAACCAAGTCTATAAACTTTGTATCCTATATATTGATTATGTTAAAACTGGGTTGCAGAGGCCAGATGCAAAAGGCAATGCAAATATAGCAGCAAACAGTAGTTGCAGTGTGCAACAGCTTCTGTGAGCATGAAGTCTTCAGCATTTCTGTCCACAGTTTCCCAAGAAGATGATGACTCAGATTGGTTTCAATGTGTGTGGTGAAGCGAGTGCTGTTTGCTACACCCTCGTTTTCTTTGATTGTAGCACATACAAAAAACAACAAAAAGGCTCCATGGAGTATGCAGGTAGATCCAGAAAAGTCAGCCACTGAATGGTGTGGTTTGGGTCCAGGACTGCTGTAGTCCTGACTGTTGAAGTTTTACTTGAAAACCCCTTTAAAAGTAGCAGTTCATTTTCTGTTCAATCTAAGAATAATTGTTGGAACAACCCTTGAAATTTGATTGCTTTGTCTCTATTTCCTCTTTAAATGCTAAGAAGCTTTCTGTAGCTCTAGGGCTAGATAATGTGATTTTCAGAGAAGGTGTTAAGTAGATTGTATTGAATTGCATAACTCCTGTAGTTTATCTTGCCTCTGCCAGAATGATAATAAATCTTAGTGATGTGTGATCTCTTAATTATTTTTCTAAAGGGTCTTATTTTCATTAAATTTTCAAGGAAGAGCCATGAAAACCAGTTTAATTGTGTATTGGTGGAGTTTAAAACTATATCAGTTAAGTCCAAGAATTAGTATAGAAATACAAAATTTTTTGTATAAGGTTTGACTGTGGTCTATAAGATAGTAATAACATCTGTAGTTCCTGGAAGGTCTAAATTCTGGAAAAAAAAAAAAAGTTTAGCACAGTTGGTAGTTTTGTCCACGGGGAACATGTTTAGCTTTGGTAAGATTTTGATTAAGAATCTTCCAAAGCTGCTCTCAGGATTGTGGACAGAGCAAACACTGGTTTTTCTTATTTTGTTTTTTCTTCACTATAGAGAGTTGTTTGTTAACCACACACTCTGAGCTGGTGGGTGTAACGTGCTGATCAAGACAACTTCTTTCCTCTGCTGTACATATTTTTTTTAGAGCATCACTTGAACCTGATGAAAAAGATAATTCTATCAGTGTAATACATGAAGAAGTCGGCACGATTTTTTTTTTTTTAACTTTTGATGTAGTCTTTATATGCTGCCAACCTTTATCACTGTTGGTTTTACCTGGAAAGATACTAAATAAGTACTGGCCCCCAGAAAATTAGGTTTCTTTAATTTTTTAATGACTCTGTGTTTTTAAGGTGACTGTGTATAAAAAATTAAAACCTTCTATTCTTCTAAAGTTTCATTAAACTTAACATCCCCCTGTGCCCCAACTCATGAACTTATATGTTGTTATTTAGGTTACTGTTACTTCCCTGTAATGGTTTCTTGCTTTTCCTGTTGAAGTTTCCAAATGATGGTACTTAAAAAGCTTGGAAAAGGATATTTAATCTAGCCTGGTTTCTCTGTAGGGTTGATTGATTAGGAGAATAATATTTCACAGTCTTTTGTTGAGGATTGTGTAAAAGTTTTGAAGGCAAAAGTAGGAAGTGTATGAAAAGCAGGTAGTGCACCACTTTTGACAAAAATGAGGAATGTAAGCCAGAGTTTGGCTGAAGCTCTCTCGTGTACGAGCACCAAGCATACCTGTAAGTCCTTCATACCTGTAAGTCCTTCATAAATTACAATCTTTAAACCCTCTGGTTTTATCTAAATGAGTCTTTTCATTATATTCAAATCTCTTGCATTTAATTGGAAAGTCCCTTAGGGTATGAAAAAATGTCTTCTGTGTGTTTGCACTGTTGCTAGCAAAGAGTGGGTGTTGAAGAGTTACAAACTTCAAAACCAATTAAGACAATAATGATTTTGCACCTAAGATAAAGATTGGCGTTTCGATGCTTTTTACCTTTTCCTTTCGTTCACTAGAGACTGAGAAATGGAGTATAGTCTCTCCAGCTTTCAGCTTCTCCACAGATGCAAAATTCTGGAGGAAAACATTGCTGCTTTTCAGTGCCTTATTTCCTACAGATCTTTTTTTTTTCCACCAACCTACAGAGATTCTTGGATGTATGTGTAATTTGGAGGTGGGTGCAGATATGTGTGTGTAGGAGGGGAAGGGGTGAGAGCTGCTGAAGAAATAGGTCAAGGAAGCCCTTTCTCCTATCTCCCCTGCATTCTTTACCAGGGAGAAGAGACCTTGGTGGGGAGGGACGACCCTACTCCCCAGCAGGCAGAGGACAGTCCTGGGAGGAGTGGCAGGCTCTGCTGTACTCCAGAGATTCCAGCTGTAGTAATGTGGGGGCAGGTGCTGTGGTATCAGTGCTGGTAGAGATGAGTTATTCCCCTGCAGGCACTTGCCTGTCTGTGTCATTTTTTCATGTAATGCCATACGCCACTTTCAGCAGCGTGATCGGGTTTTGGGCAGTGAAATGAAAAGGGAATTAAGCAGTACAAATATTAACTTGCTATAAAGAGAATTTCGTGTAAAATTGAGTAGAATTAACATACTAGTATTAATAACTAAATAAAAGCTGAAACCAGCAACCTGTATTGTGTAGTGTAGTTAATCAGTATGAAAGCTGATGTTCCTGTGCTTTTTTCAAATTTAATTTTAGTTTCGTTTTAGTACTTAACTATTTGAGATGGCTGCCTGGGGGATTAGTTTGTGGGTTTTAAATTGCTTGCATTCAGAAGTGTTAAGAGTTTGCATATTTTCCTAAGCTAATGTCAGCATGCTTTGGCCCTCCCACACACTGAACAGCCTATCGTACACAGAGGTTTATCATTTTTTAATGGGACATGTTCTACTGCTCACTGTCTTCATATATAGTTTAATGGCTTTTTTTTTTTTATATATGGAGGATTTAAAATCTGCTGAAAAAACTTTGAAAACTGGTTAAACTTCTAAGCCTTAAAATGCTTGTTTGCAAAGCCATAAGACACTTCTCTATCTACCACTAACTTGAAGAGGCTGAAGTGTAGGGTTTCCTGTCTGGTTCACAGAAATAGTCTTTAATTCTTTCTCCTTTGCCACTGATGATGTTATCTGGGGAATGGCAGAGACATGTAGATGCGCATGCTCATCATCTAACTGTTGAAATAGATACTTCTGTTTTGAAATAAAATAAAACATGATCTCGGCTACAGAGGGAAGCGTTACGTAAGTGTTCACAAAGGGCTTAAAAACCCCTGAAGCCAAGTGAAGTGTTACTTTTATTACTTAAAATAATTTTGTGTAGTAAGAGCAATTTGATTGTAGCACTGTTTTGCAACTAGTATGTTAAGAATCTGTATTTCTCATGGCAGGCTGACATGTGATAACTCCATGATATTTACAGACACATACTTAGGATGGAAAATTCTACGTGACTGACAGATGAAATATTAAAATGCTGAAAACATTAACTTCTATTCATCTTTAGGATTTTTCCATGTATCTTGGAGAACTGTAGGTTTTATATTTAGAACTGAGCAATTTGTGTGGAGGAAGACTTCTTATATTTTGTGAATCTGGTTTAGAAGAAAGGATTAAAACTTAACACTGAACTTTATATGGAAAAAAAAAGAGAAAAAGCAGAAGCGAAGAAAAAAGGCCTCAACAAGATTTTGGGTGTGGTATCTGCACTTCCTGAGATGGGAAAGCCAAGGCAGCAGTTTACAGTCATACTGTTTTCCTTTGCAGAATTCTCAATCCTTGTTTGGAAGGTGCTGTCCAAGTATTAAATCCTTAATTAGAAACAAGGCTTGAACAACGCCCTTAGATTATGTTTCCTGGGTCTGGTTTCTTTACACATTTGAATGGGTATTCAGATGTAGATTAAAACCTACCTAAAATTAAAAACTTGTGTCTGAAAAGAGCATATTGGTTAGTGTTTCTGTGTTTTCTCTGGAACATATTTTACAAAGTTTTTAGTTAATGGCAAGTTTGATTATCATAGAGGCATAATTGCCATAACCAAGGTATTTTGCTATAAATGGCTTACCATTGCATTTTTCCTTAAGCTCAGAATGATAAAGAGCAACACAAATACTTCCTATTCATCTGACTTTAGAGGGAGTTTTATTTGTTGTGCCACTTGAACCTGTATTAGAACGCATACAAATGTTGTAAAGCTGTGGTGTCATTGTGTAGATGGAGTCAAGTGTTTGCTTTTGGGAGGAGGCAGTTCTTTTGCTCTGTTACAGGAAAAGCTGAATGCAAAAATCTGGTGTCTTAGTATTTAAATACTGGCTGCTAAATGTTGAATTGAATTGTGTTGAGATAGTTGCACTTGACACTGAGAGGCCATACTGATAGTGATTATAAGGCACGGCATCGTTTCCCTCAGAAGTTACAAAGAAAACCTTAACATTTTAAGGCAGGTGTTTCCAGGAATGGAGTTATTACAGAATGACGATAATTTTTATATCCTCAGGTTAAGATGCAGTATTCAAAAAAAAATGTAAAAGACTGTTTTGTGCTACAGTGAATGTGTTTGTGTTCTGTTTAAATGCAAAATGAGAAAATGTAGCAACATAGACATAAAAGACGAGGACTGTGTGACGGCTGTAAACTTACCTGGAGGTCTGTCACTAGCTTGAAATAGTGGAGTGAAATCACTGTGCCTTTAGAGCGACAAGAGGGAAACAGTTATTGTAACTTAGTCTTGCTAGCAAGAGCTGATCGTTTATACATCCTCTTCCTAACTTTTGGAGGTCTTTTAGCTCCTAAGTTGTGTATGTTTGCTGTTTGTGTTTAGCTTCAAATAGCTGGCACTGCTAAAAGCATGTGAGGTAAGTGTCCTTCCCAGGCTTGCTCCATGGGCACACTCACCATTCAGCTGGTGGGGCTGCCTCTGGAGCTGACAGGAAAAGTTTGTTATGAAGGGCAGATAGGGAGAAACCAATAGGATTTTCATGCTATGCAATGTAGCATGGGCTGTTGTCATTTCTGAGTGTTAATTTCAAGTATTTTGGATTTGTTAAAATAAATGTATTGCCAGCTGAGGAAACTGGAGACAAGTAGGTATGGCCTTACTCTGTCCTGCTGTCTGCTTGATGGCTTTGTGTTGGAATTGTTTTTGGGTTATGTTAAACTCTTATCTTATTTTTGAGGAAATGGTTCAACAACTTTGCTGGTGCCTTTCAATTTTCTGTTCACATGACAGAATTTAGCTCTTAATAAAAAAACCAAATACTTGAAGTTAAATCCCTGTCACCCATGGTCACTTTCAGGTATTGCAGATTTGGAGATAAAGTTTTCATTTTGTATAAATAAAATTCTGTCTAAAGACCACAATTATGCCAGATTGGTATCCTGCAGTAATTCATAGAACTGAAAATAGTTAATGATATTGTGACATGACATAGGAAGTTCTGATAGACTTTGTGTCCAGCAAACACTTTTGCTGGTGTTCATACTCTAGGTAACTCTTCCCTGCTAAGAATAATCCCAGATTAAAAAGAACTTTAGTTTTTTAGTGGCAGATGAATTTCTTGCCTCTTTAGCTGAAGCTAATGAACTTTTGCTGTTGCCTCAGAGGTGGCTGTGATGTCAGTGATTCTGTACCAGGACAAGTAAAGCTTTCTGGCACCAAAACTGAGTTAGGTGAGGTTCTGAGAATTCGGTTGCAGTTTCAATCAGGCACTTTTAATTGGTGAATCTGAGTAAACCCATTTTAGTTTCTGGGAATGGGCATGTCCTATGCAATGTAGGTATGTGTTGGCATCTGCATCAACTTGGGGTTGGAGCCTTCTAGCATCTTGCAAGTTCTAGTCTAAAAATGCTTATAAAAGTGTCAACCAGGGGAAAAAAAGTCAAAACTACCATATGTAATTAGTAAGTAAGCAATTTATAGGGAATTTTCTTTCTTAGTCTTGATATAAAAGGATGTATTTTACGATTTGAAATATATTCTTTTGCATTCTGGTTGTGACAAAAAAAAAAAGCTTGAGATGACTGCCTTTCAAGTGCCTGGCTGAAAACATTTTTCACTGTCCATAAAAACCATAATATATTAAAGCCTGCCTTAAATTCTCTGGTAGCTAGTGATGGTAGCTCTCTTCTTTTTAAATAAACAACTTTATGTGACGTTACTGGACACTGACAGATACAGCAAACTGTCATTGAGAATACTTGTCAGGTCTTGCAATCCTTGGAGGGAATTTGCATTGTGTTTTCAACAGTGAACAAAGCAGAATCCTTTGAGCTCCTGCTATTGGGGAAAATCATGAAGGACAGAGTAAACCAGATCAAACAAAAATAAAAATAAATTAAACTAAAAGTGAAATAGGATGAAGGTTGGAAATAAAAAGGTAGTGAATTGTGTTGACTGTGGTCAGCAGAGCTCTTGAAGCCAGTAAATCCATGAGGATGGGGAAATTCCTGAGCACTTGCTCTCTAAGTACTGGGCAACGTGAACTTGATCTGCTCATATATGATCTGCTTTGTGCATTTTAGAGAAATGAGAAAGATCTGAAACTGCAATGTGCTTTAAGCTCTAAAAAGAGGAAAAATTACTTTGCTTTTAACCCTAAATTACTTCAATCTGTAGGTTTGCCTGACTCTCCTAAAGTAGGACTAAATGTCTCTCAACTCTGAAACACTGCTTTTCTCTGCATTTCCCAGAAAACTTGTTTTTTGCTCTCACAGAACCCATCTGTGTGGCTTCTCCTAACTGGTATTTTGGTTGGTGAGACTTTCTATGGTTGCTTGACTCTTGTGAACTGGAAAATATTCCGTGTGGTAATCTGTGTGAAAATGACAATACTTGTTATAAGATGTTCTCTGCACCCAGTAGAAATTTTAGCTTTCTGGTGAACAGTGGCTATACTTCATACACTGTCCAACTTTAAAAATATTCAGTAACCTAAAAGGAGTCAGAAGTATTGAGGATAAAAATTTGACTGTGTATGCAGTCACTTCAGTAAGTAGTGGTCTGAGATTGCCGAGTGATCTATACATTCACCAGTTAACATCATCATGAATGACTTTAATAAAAATCATGAATTAATGAAATCAATTAAACTTACAACAGTTGCAGAGGCCTCATTATAGTTGTATTGTAATATGGATTTAAAACCAATCTATGTAAAGTAAATGTATACCCTTAGTATATGCAGTTCTGGATTTGTGCTGAGAACATAACTGGGCTGTGTGTGGAGCTAAATCAGAATTACTCACATTGTGTCTTACAAACAAAATGAGAGTTTGTAATCTGATAAAAGAACATTGTTCATTTTGCGTCTCATCATGTATGCTCCTTCTTTTATCCTAATATAACAGGGAAACTTGATTCTGACATACGCTACTGGAGTACTTCTGCTACTGGAGTTCTGCCTCTGTGTATTTTAACACTAGAAATTATTCATCTAAGCGTGACCAGTATGTTTTAATTGTCAGCACATCTTGAAATATTCATCTTTCAGTGAGCAAGACAAAAAGTCTTGCTAGGACAGAAAGTGCCAGAACAGCGTAAACAATAGTTGCAAACAAAGTGATGTTTCAAAGTGTTCTGTATGCAAAGAGATCAAAGTGGGTTTGGTGTTTTCTTTCTTTGTTTTGTTTTGGTTTTAGTTAATGTTGCTTTGGATATGTAGAACAGTGTATATTATTTACCATAATAGCTAATATAGTAGCTGTGTGCTTGTGGGTCAAACACAATGCAAAGCATGAAACAGATACAAATTGCCTAATCTGAGACAAATGTTGAAACAGTTAATTGTTACAGAAAATGCTTTTCTATTATTTGATGTTCCAGAACCCCAATTTTTTCTTTTTAAGTCTCACAGTATATATTCAATTATTCTATTTAATAGGAATATTAGATATGTAAACCAAAAAGTAATGGTAGCGTATGGCAATACTGATCAATTACAAGAAAATAGTATGTTTTAATAACTAAAGAAACCACATTTGAAATATAAATCAGTAGTTCTAAAGTTTAAATACTGCACCATGTTCATATGTGGTTCATCAACGTTTCTGTAGGTTTTTGTTTACAGGGTATCAACTAGATGTACTGGAATAATGTGAGTATTGCAAATATGCAGGGTGAGGCAGAGGCAGATCTGGGAGATCTACTTTGAACACCAATGGCTGAGAGATGAATTTGAAATCAGTGTTTTCGACTTCATTAGGTTATTTTTAAGAAAATGTTTACTATAGAGTGGCATTGGAAAATGGTGTTTTGTTGAGATATGCTAATTGACTGCTCTAATCTGAAATTCTTAGACATTCTAATATGATTTTTAATTGTCTTCAAATAAAATATGTGAGCAAGTGAAACAAGAATTCTCTTTCATGTGTAGCCGTGTTAGAAGTTACGGGCATTGATAGAATGCACAAATGTGTGGATAAAATCTGCTTTATGTACAATGAACTGCAAATCCTCCCCTCCAGAAATATCTATGCCCAGAAAACTGATCACATACACGAAAGATAAGGTGGTACAAAACACAGTGTCATACAGGATACCAACCAAGTCTGGTTTTGAATAGTGATAAGTCAACAAAGAAAAGCGTTTTTTAAACAATAGATGAAATATCTTCCTAACTTGTGGCTGGGTAGCTCAGTAGTTATTAACAGGATACAAAAATCTTTCAGCTTTGGAATATGTTTACAGAGCTAACTCTGGCATTTTTTCTTTTTTCTTTTGAGTGTCCTGTAATTGTCTGTGCTTCCTCCTTTACATGTGTGAGGTTTATGTTTTCATTTGAGTTAGCAGCACCAAGGGACAAGGATGAAGAAACTCCCACTCCCACATTGTAAGGGCCAGACATAATCCTTAAACCCTGTTGGATTTTGCTAATGTTGAGCTTCAGCCAGACTGGGGGAAAAAATGGTTCCAGGAAGGTATAACACTTATTCTGCATTAGTAGGAAGTGCAAGCACCAGTCACCCTTGAAGGGAAGTGACAAAAGCCTGGATTGTGTGGCTGAAAGCCTGAGTGCTGCATTGCTGTGGGCCACATCAATGAGCTTTACTGCTAATAGGTGTCCATTAGGCAAGTTCTGCAAAAAAAGCAGGTCTTTGAATAGCGTTTTCCAGGAAATAGATGCTTCAAGCTCGAAATGAATGACTCATGCTGAGCATGGTGCATTTCTTGGTAGTAGCCGTTTTGGTGGTAATGGTAAGTGTTGCTGTCCTCTGTTCTGCAACCTGTCTTTCCACAGGCAACTAGGAGAAAGCAAAAGCTCTCTCGGTTACTGCGTGGCTGCCTAGAAACTGTGTTGGTGTAACTGAAGTAGAAGTGAGGGGATGAGCTACCCTGAAACTGCCACAAAGAAGATGGTACCTAAAGTGCTGGTTCTCAGTGCTGGAAATCAGGATATAATTGCATTATAGAGAAATTACATCACTTTCGTAAGTGGTAGCTTTTCTTGTGCTTGAAATAAATATTCTTTTGAAAAATAATTTTTATAATATCAGAAAATGACCTATGTTTGATTGTTTACTGGTGACTAAACCTTAATCAGTAATGTATTTGGCTGTAGTTAAGGCATCTTGATGAACTCCAAGTAGGAACCAGTGGGGATGAAGTCTATTGTTAAGCAGCACTTTCACCTCGAATAATCTGAGTTTGGTGGGTAAAACAGTGAAGGAGATTTGCTGTTATATAACATGGTAAATATATTTAAACTATAGAAAACCTTAAAAAAAAAAGTCTCTTTATAAGCTATTTTATTATGAAATATGAGGGGACTGTGATTGTGTCCTCATGGAAGTGCTGTAATATCTGCTCTCGAAAAGATTAAACAAGAGTTTGTGTTGTTCTTACCTTTGCACCTCAGCAGCACTTCAGCTGCAAATCTATGTGAAAGTTAAAACTTCCTGCTGACCTGTAACTTCAAAAAGAAAATTGTTCTAGGCTTTATTCAAAAAGGAAGTTTATCAAAAATTTCACTAAAACATTGCAAGTGTTTCTTGATTCAACAGCACATTTGCAAGATGTTGTTTCAAGACACTCCTAATCCATGAAAATCAATAAAATAATAGTTTAAGAACTACATGCCGTTTTGCCCAGGGCTCATCAAACATATCCTTGGTTATTGCCTTGTCACCGTTCAGGGAATAGCTCTTGTGAGAATGGTACCCACTCTGCTTCCTGTATTTACTGGCAGGGGCTTGGATGCCTTGGGAGGGAGAAGTGTGATTTATCACCTCTTTGTTTTGATGTCCTTCACAGCAGGAGATCCTGAAAGGACTCCTGACACCTCCTAAGACAGTGCCAGTGTTGCTTTGCTTCTCTAAACTCGTCCTGGGTGAGAAAGCAGGCCAAGCAAAGGTAGTGTGTGTCTGTGCCTGTTACTGGGTTCCCTGTGTCATGTGGAGAGCAGCTAGGAAACATGGAAGGGAGGGAGCAGATTAGGATTGTGCTTCTGTGTTGCATCACTCTTCATGTCTTTGTTTTTAGAGGGGAGAATCTTGCTGAACTCCGTTCTCAGAGTTCAAGGTACCGCACAGATGTGTTACATTTAAGATAAGAGAGTTCATTTGGTTTCTTTCTTTTTGCTCAATAAAAGCAATATGCAGAGAGTAGTGAAGTAGACTATGAGTCTGTTTCAGTTCAGGCTGGAAATTTTGCCACATTCTTAAGGAGTTTTTAGCGTTCCAGGGCATCTGATTTTTGCTTCTGTTAATAGCAGATCAGTATTGCTTTCTATGGAAAACAGATTTGAAAATACATCCATTTTTACAGTTCTTCAAAATATTGATGTATCTGTTATGCTTCCTTTATGTTGCCAAGGCCTTTCTATATACTTAGCAAAGAAATAAGAAACAGTAAAGTTCATGTTTGTTTTTTTGTTTGTTTTGTTTTTTAAAAACTGCTGTAGAGTTTCATTCCAAAAGCAAAACAAATAGGTGGTGTATTCACTTAGCATTTATTAGAACCTTTTTTGGGGAAAAATGAACAGTTTGTAGTCAGAATTCTCTTAAGTAGTTTTCAAGTGTTGCTGGAGGATTATAATCAGTAACCTTTTTCTTAAACTTAGCTGCAGGGCTTTGTGGTACTTGAAATGACTCATACACTGTACCATGGCTTAAAAACTTTTGTATGTATAGAACTATAACTCCCCTCTTTTGAAGGAGTTTTAATAGCTGAATAAGTGAGATTAATATGACTGAAGATGGTAGACAAGTAATTGTTGGTGTATCTGTTGGTGCTAAGAGGGGAGTTAGATGTACACTTGTGTGTAGTTTATTTTTTTCATGTGCTGCTTCTAGAATGGTTCATATTGCGTAATTGTTAGATGTTCATTTGGTTACATCCTTGAAAGCCAAGAATGAGAAACAATTTAAATAATTTTGTCTCCAAGTGTAAGAAAGAACAAGATGGTAAACAATAGCATATAGATGAAGATGAGGACAAAGGTCAATGAAGTCATCTGTGCAGGGTGATTCTTAAATGTGTGTTTGGTGTGTTTGGTTTGTAACTGTCTATAAAAGCAATTTTTCTTGGCACATCAGAGATGAGATTTCAGTATCTTGCTGAGCACCTTTATGGAGTATCCCCTTATCAAAGTGCATTTGGTTCCTTGTTTTGCTGTCGTCTTGTTTTTTGGGTTTTATTTTGCGTGCAAGTGTATGTGGGAGGAAGTTGTGACTGAGGCCTTTTGTTAAGGAGATGCTCTGTAATTTGAAGAACAACAGAAATGTATTCTTAAATTAGACTTCTGTGTTTAAAAATTCATCTTACAGAAGTTCTGTACGAAAGCAAGATGTTGCTTCTCATCATGAGGACAGGTAAAAATTCTGGGATTTTACTTACTGCAGATGAGTTACCTGTGCATTTCTTGATGTTTTATGCATAAATGATCTCCCTATGAAGGCACATGTCCTCTTTCACATAACTGTTAAAACGTTGGCTAATAAAACCAGCCACGGCAGGTGTTGCAATTCAGTGCTTTGGTGATGCTGGCCAGCATGGCAGAAGCTGACTGAAGTATCCAGAAAATGTCTTCTGAGATCTGCTAAACTCTTCTTTCCAGATCTGACAGCTTAAAATAGGTCTGATGTTGCTGCAGGGAGCTCAGTGTGCAGTCTGTGAAAATAAGGCTGCCTGTGTGGAATAAAACACCTGAACCCCCCAGTCTAAAATACAAATCTTTTCCTGCACTATGTGCAGCTTCTTTCCTGCTTAGATCCAAAATTAAACTATTACCCATTTCTAGTGGTCTCCAAAAGCAACAGGCCTCCCTTTTGTGTGTGTGAAAACTGCTCTGTCCTTCCTCATTGTGTGTGAAAGGGGATTGGCCTGGCTAGGGGAAGGTTTGGAGGGCTGCCCTGGCACCTGCTCCCTGCAGTTGTGTCCTAATGAGACTCTATTCTTGTGTTTATAACTGAAAGAAAAATGGAGAATGTGTCAAAATTCAGATTCTAGCCTTCCAGACAGAGAAGAAAAACCGTGAGGAGGTTTTACAGGAATTCATTCCTCTACCTGTTTGCAGTAGCTGGTGGTGGTGGGCGCTGGTACAGTGTGCTGTGTGTCACTGCTGCCCAAAAACTGCCTTGCTGGATGTCAACATCCTTTCTCCAGCATGGGTACCCACGGTTTGCTTGGATTTGGAAGCTGGTGAAAACTGACATTTTTTTTCTCATAATGAAACACAGGCCCATGGTGTTCAAGCATGCTTGGTTTTGAGCAACCTTTATATCCTTGGCCTCTGCAGTGGCCTGGAGAGATCCTGTCTGTGGCTGTGGTACAGAGTTTGTGAGCAGAGTTTCCTTTTCTTTGTTCTAAACATGCTACTGTTGATTCATGTGGATTATAGGTTTTTTATTACAAGAAATAGGGATTATTTATTTCCTTTTCACCTTCACTTGTGCCACAGGTGATCTTTTATTCTCCCTGCTGCCCAGCTGCATCTCTCACCTGAATGTGTAATTTGTTGAACCTGCCCATGACTAGGTGCTTTTCCATACCTATGATATATTATTTTATATTCTTCTCTCAGTCCTTTTTGGTTTTCCAGGAGAGAGTGGTCCAAGGTATTGTTGTGTTATGGATTTCTGTAGAAGCTACAGGGAGAATTTCAAAGTGCTCTGATTTTTAAGTCTCCTGTGTTATTTTTGTTTCTTCTCAGTAACCTTTGGTAGAACTAAAAATTGTAATGAATCATAAGAAAATAAATCAATTTCTATTATCATGCTCTTGAGTTAATGCTCTGAATTTGTTCCTTCTCAGACATTTTGTCTATCTGAAATCAGTTTTTATATATCCTCTCAGACAGGTCTACATATGTGTGAAAACGTGCATCTTGTTGAATTGTTCTCAGTCAATAAGTAAGCAAGTTCTTTGGTACCATAAACAGGATTATAGTATTAGATCCTCTGTTGTTTTCCTTCTGTGGCAGCTGCATTGTTTTGGGGTGCTTGCTTAGGTTGCTGTGTAGCGCTGCTCAACTGCAGAATGTGCTGTCTCACACCAACAAGGCCTTTTCTGTGGAGAGGGTGGATTGCAGTGGACATGGAGCAGAAGCATATCTGATCAGTGGTGTAAAAAGCAATCATTTTCCTTTCCAATTTAAGTATGGTAAATGCCATTATTACTATTTTTTTTGTATCACTTCTGTAGAGTAGATAACTTGATGAGATTTAGATATGATAACTCCAAATAAAAAGTAGTTCAGTAAAAGCCTGAGGGTGTTTGTGCTCCTGTGGCAGTGCAGCAGGTGTTGCAGCCAGTGACTCCAGTGTGCAGTACATCTATCGCTCCTTGGGAAGCAGTCCAGGCAGTCTTGGGAAAGATCACAGAGCCTAAAACATCAGAGGTTGACTTAAGTACTTTCATAGCTAAAGAGATTAATACCCAGCAGTCTCTAGGTTTGGCAGCTATCCTGTGTGGGCTTTTTTTTTTTTTCCAAAGGGCATTACAATGAACGTTAAAATACTTCCTAACCATGACTGTTCTGTTCTGTGTGGCAGAGGGAGACGGTGGCATGTGCCTGATGTCTGAAATTCCATGAAGACAGAGGTTATCTCCTGATTTCTGTCTCCTTTGCAAATGCAACCTGTTGAGAAAATTGGGTTGATGTTGGGCCCATCTTGGGTTGTTGCAGTTACAGTTGTGTTTTTGTCCAGGTTCTGAAATCCTGTTGCTTTCTGCGTGCTGCTGCCATGAGCAGGCTCTGTAGGGCGGCTGGTAAGGAATAAACGTTGTTGTTTTGTTTTTCCTGTTATGACAAGGATGATTTCACACTTTCTTGTTTCAGCACAAAACACACTTTAAAAAAACCAAACAACCCCCCAAAAAAATCAAGCACACCCACTCATGTTCCCCCAATCAATCAACCTATGCCAGAGAGCAATTCGTTTGCCTCTTATTTTGAGACATTCTGGCTCTCTTCTCAAAACAGATTGGTGAAATTGATGAGAGAGATGCATTTCCTCAGCTGTGGCTTATTCTCCTAACAAAGCCCTGGGAATTCTTTCCAAATACACACTCAAAAGGGACCATAAGAATTCTGCAAAGAATGCAAACATCTATTTTTCTGCAATAATTCTTTTCAATAAAGTATCATATGCTCATTCAAACATTAAAATATTGCTCAGATCTAGATTTTTTTTTTTTTTTTGGTTCTGTGGAGTTTTCCCCCCCCAGCCTACTTGTGGTTTTTTTTTTTTCCTCAAGATGAAAGAATAGATTTTTATTAATGTTAGTCCACTTCAGTAAACTTTCTTGCTATTTGCATGTATTATTTATGCTACAGCAATTCAAGTGTTTCAAAGAAACAAAATACAAGTCACTGCAATGTTTTTATGGTTTTGTTTTGTTTTGTTAGGTTTTTTTTTTTCCCCTGGAAAATCTGATGATTTATTTGCTCTCTAACTTTTTAGATACCCTTTCTTGCCCAGTTTTTCTTTTTTGATGACAAGTGATGTTGAGCACTTACACTTGTTTTATATGGGAAGCCTTAAAACATTTCTGTTGCCATACTTTGTTATTTTAGTTGCTGAAGATAGCATCACTACTGCTCGCTGTTCCAGTTATGCTTTCAGTTAATTCTGAAAGATACACTTCTTTTTCTGTGTCTTGGGCTCTGCCTTAGTGTATCTGCAGTGAGTATAAAATTAGGCTGTGCAAATATCCAGAATGCTAGGTGCTTGAGTATAATTTAATAATCTGTGTATTATTTTAAAGACACACATAAGCAATTGCTGCTTGCTGATAAAATGCATTTACTGACCCATGAATGAATTGATCCCTATGACTATTTAAACCTCAGGGCTTTAAAAGTTTTTTCTCTTATCTTTATGTTAAACAATGGAAAGTTTTACCGTATGTTCAAATAACGTCTTCATCAGGTTCACAACAGGATACCATAGTTAATTTTCAGTTGAGTGCTTTACAGGATTTTCTTTTTGCTGGCTGGTTGGGTGAAAGTCTAGACACTGAGAGACGAGGCGTTAGAGGGGCCTCACAATATAGTTATTGTGAATGGTAAGTAGGAGCAGCTTCCTCTGATGTACGGACTCCATGCCCAAACCAGTGGTACAAAGGCATAGCTTTTGTTCAGGAGGATAGGGGCTAATCCGAATGCTGCACACTGTGAAAAACCTTTTATGGAAGGGGGGAAAAACTTGCCTTGAAGGTGAGAGGTCAGCAGTTTAACCTCTGACCACAAAACAAGAGACTAGCGAAGAATGGGACGAACAAGGGGGAAAAATACTTCAAGTACTCCATTCTTTGTTTATCAGAAATGGGTCAAGCAAATGAGTGTCAGGAATGGTTACTGGAGTTCTGATGGGCTGCAAGGGAGTCTGAAGATGTGCTCTGGCTTGGCTGTGCATTGCTACAGCTTGCATAGTTCTTGGTTAAGTGCTTGATAAAGAGATCACCAAATGAAAATTTAATCTTTCAGCAACCCTTAAAAACACAGGTGGTCTCCTCTCTTTCTCCCCAGCCCATATCAGGTCCTTTTGCTATTACAGTGTTTTATTCCAACCTTCCTTTGCATTGATTAACATCATTTAGCATTTGGCTTTTAGCTGTTTCCACTGTTTCTGGGCTGGTTTTTTTAAGTTTGTAAGGAAGCATCACAGTAATAATGTCCTCACAATGGTTCAACAGGCAGTGAGATGCGTCTCTTAGCTAAAGCCACAAATCTTTGGGTGGTCAGTGTTATTGTACAACAGCAGGGGAGAGCTGTTTCCAATCTTTGTGCAAAGGGAATATGGAGGCTTTCCCCTCTGATCTCATTTCGGTATTATCAGTGCTGGGAATTTAGTCACAATCCAATTAGAAATGATGGAAGTTATGTTAACTAATAGTTAAGCCTCCCATATTCCCAGGTCCACCCATTTGGAGTGATTAATACACTTGGTGTGTTACAGCTCAGCTCCCTGCTTGGCATACAACCATTCCTTGTTACTTCACTACATCCAGCCCATGAGAAGCACTACTCAGCTCCCTCCTGGTCTTTCCCAGCATGCAGAAAAGCAAAGAAGACATAATGCCTTGCTTGTGCACCTTTGGAAGTTTTATACTTCACTGGACATAGATGTGTTTTAGATATGAGGTAAATTCCTCTTCCTGCATCACACGAAGGGATTAAAGCTAGGCTTTGTTGTTGACTCTCTTCGCATGTGACACATCTTCAAACATTTGCTTATGACTCGGACATCTTTAGGCCTCTTGCATTAAGAGAAGTGATCATGAATCAGCAGTATTCCTCAGCCAACCAGTGGCAAGGCCTCTCAGGCTTGAGGACATATATTCTGGTACATGCTTGATTTTTATTTCTTCTTGGAAATAGCATAGCTTCCTCTAACCCTTGACTGAGCTTAATCCTTTGTTTCTCCGTTTCGTAGACATCCACCTTTCTTATTTTTAAGTATTTTAGGGGTAAATTCCTCAGAAGGGTGGTACTGAGTGTACTTCCATGATCTGACACATCTTCTGGTGAGAGAAAAAAGGCTTAATTCTTCTTGCATTCCTTAGAAACTCTATTGGTTCACTGATTTCAAAATATGGTGTTTTTTAATGGAGAGCTTGTTAAACATGCAGAGTTGTTTATTAAATAAATTTTAAATTAAAGGCTTATAACTGTGGCTGTTGCTGGAATTACCTGAGCAGGTGATTTCTATAGCTATTAAGTGAAAGTAAGATGAAGAACCCATTATAGTCTCTTTGCCTTGCTGTTAATGGGTTAGTTTTGCCATTTTTTCAGTGGGCAGCTTACAGTATGAATTATCATCTTTTAGGCTTTTTAAATTTGATGGAGTAAAATGGTGTTCTCAAGCAAAATGACTGATGTTTTTGTCCTTGGGGGGAAGCACAGAAGTTAAAATGCTTAGGTATTTTAGAGTAGGCACCTTTCAGTATCTTGTATCTGAATCTGGAAAATAAGAGATACAGTTTTTTCCCCATAATTATTTCTTCTGTAATCTTTAAAAGCAATCTAAACCCCTTCCATACTTTGTGAAAGGTCAATGATGATGGCATTGTGGTCTGGAATAGCATTTCACACAATACATCCAAATTTCAGGAAAAAAAAAATGACCTAAAAGTACTGCTGTATGACAGTATGTACTTTGTATCTCCTTGATAAGTTTGTGGGTTTTTTTTTTTTGTTGTTATTGTTTTTTTGTTTGTTTTGTGGTTTTTTTTAAATCTTTTTTTGTGGGTTTTTCTTGGTTGGTTGGTTGGTTGTTTATGTTTTGTTTTTTACCTCCTCGGTTGCTACAATTGGAGAAAACTTTGTGGTAAAAATTAGTCTGTGTGTCCAAAATGCCTGTCCAGACCCCTCTGCAGAGCCTTCTTACCCACCAGCAGATGGATACTCCTGCCCAAGACTCCTGCACAACTGGGTTTCCTCCACAGACTTACTGAGGGTACATGTAGTCCCCTCATCCAGATCATGATAAATATATTAAACAGAATTTGCCCTGAAGTTTTTAAGCAGAATGTTATTCTGTGGAATTTACTATCCTGAAAAGAAATCTTCTGTGGGCTTGATAGGAATGAAGAATTTAAGCAATAAAAAGTCACTTGGGATAACTTGTTAAGATGTGGTATTTGCACATCCATCATTTTTCAAATCTATTTTTAGTGTTTTCAGAAATTAGTGGATTTTCCCTGCTCTGGAAAATTCAAGGATTTTGTTTATCAGAGTGATAGAAGACTCAAGATAAAAGAGGAATTTTCTGAGGCTTGCTTGAGAGAGAGTGTATGTGTTTTTACTTGAAAGGTGCAGCAGTGTTTTCATACCCTGTGTTTGTTTTTTTTACTATTCATAAAAACAATTAATTAAAAAGGTGCTATAAGGAGATACCTTATTTTATGTAGATATGATTTACAAATGCATTCTATCCCATTGATTATGAAATTGTCAGCATGGGTGATTATGATTAGTCTTCATTAATAAAAAAATAAAAGTAGTTTTCTTAAAGCAAAGCAACTTCTGCTTAATCTAGGTGCATATTGAACTGTTCTTGATGAGAAGTGCATGTGCATGGTTAGTGATTGGTTTCTTCTGCAGCATACTGTTATTTTAATGCAGGAATTTGCTTGTCTGAAAATGTTTTAATATTTCCTCCAGAAATTCTTTTGTATGTCTTAGGAAGATTGATTGGCACCTACAATTAATTCTTAGTGTTCTTAGCTTTTTGGTTTTCCTGGTAAATGACCAACAAGATAACTGTACTGTTTTCTTGGGCCCATCCACTCATGACTTTAATTTATTTAGATCAGAAATTATTAACCTGTAGCATTGATTCCAGCTGTACACTGTGCTTGCTTAGGTTCTACATACATCCAGAGCTCAACTGTTTCTCCAGGAGGTGAATTTCTTTTGTTTTCAGAAACAAAACAAAGAATAAAGAGAAAAGCTCCATGTAGTTACCAAGTTGTTATCAAACTGTACTGATCATTCACATCATCCTTTTAAGCCTTCCTGTGGTGAACATGCAACCATGGCAGCAGCCCTGTCTTACTGGTTGAGATGGGGAACGTGCAGAAGGACAGAGCCATAGGTGTGAAATGACTAAAAGAGGTTAGTGATGTGGGGCTTGCAGGAAATCTGAGGTTTGTTTAATGATCTGCATCAAGGAAGAAACTGAAGTAGATAGAAAATGGAAGCCAGAATAATATAGCCCTTCCAATAGCTAGCATCCAACCCTTTCATGCAAACACTGAACAAGGAGAAATTATTAAGTGAGAGAAGGGCAGTGGTTGAGAGGAGAATTTTTTATGAAAACTTTCATACAGATTAATGTAATAGAGTGCATAATATTTCATGCAGTGCCATATATTTTTAGCTCCTTGTACATCCTGTGTGTAGATGGCTGTTACTGTTGTGCAGGTTTAAAGGTGCATGCTGAAATATTAGCATCAGATTTATTTGGTAAATTAATGTTTTCAGATGAGACATAACCTTAATTTATGCTGTTGTTGATTTATTAGTAAGTCATTCCTTGTTCTTTCACACCAATAATACCATTTTTCACGTTGCTAATATTTTTGACTGCTGTGTGATGCATACACAGGCATTAGTCATGGTTTCCCTGCCCTCATCTCACTTCTCTCTGCTGTAGTGCTCTTTGGAAAGTAAAATTGTGACCTTCATTAGTTAAGAGGCAGAAATGCTCAGTTCAAACATATAGATGGCCCATCTTTCTGCAATACTCCCTTCCTGTACTCCTTATCTCCCCATCCCCTAGCACCCCACTGCTCTTCCAAGTGCGCACAGGTCTGTTTTCTCTCTCCTTCCTGCTCTGAGTGGTGGTACCACTCTCTGGGCTGCTGCTTTGCCTCCGTGACTGGAGAATAACCAGCTGGATCCACTGCCTGGCTGGTGTTGCCTGGTTTTCCAGTTGGCAAGGCAGCTGGCCTGGGTTGGGCTCCAACCCAGCAGCATAGCTATGTACCTTGCAGGGTGCCTTTGTGAAGTAACTCCTTCTGACAAAAAAAGTTCTTGTACTTTTAGAACAGTTAGTTTGAGTGCAGGCTGCTGAAATGGGAGAAGGCAGCTTCTGACCTTGCCTTCTGGAAAGGCTCAATTTACAAAGGATGTGTTGAGTTCTGACCCCTCATGGGCCATGCGAGTGCAGTGTGTTGTTTTGAACTTTAGCTTTTTCTATTAGAGTGAAATATATTGTCTGCTATTATCACACTGTTAAATTAATTTTCACTATTTTGTACATGATTTATTTGAGATTCCACTGGATGAAGCAGGCATGAGGTATTGAGGTTTCATAAGATAAAATAGTTTTGAACTCTAACCACATCAGAGTTACTCTGTAATGGGATGTGAATTGAAATCATGCGTGTATGTCACCCTTTTACTCTGCTGTTCTGAATAAATAATATTTTTGAAATCAGCAGAGCACTGTAACTCTTCTGTTTTATCACTGAAGTATGTGATACCAAGAAATGTCTTGGAGAGTTTCCTAGTTACTGAATGTGCCTTGGGATTTGTAACTCAAGAGACTGGAACCCAGATCTCCTGCCTCCAGGGCTGCAAGACACAATACCATTCTGGTACAACCTCTTTCTGTATTTTGGGTTGCTGTTTACATTCCCGATTTTGCTGACCCTTCTCCAACACATAATAGGGAATTTTGACCTGAGTAACTGTAAACACCTGTGAGAATACCCTTTGACTTACTTTAACTTGTCTCACATATTTGTGTGGCCTGTGCTTTAAAATAACTAAATCTTGGCCTATGTGGAAATGTCCCTTTTTTATGCCTTTTCTTCTGAATCAAAAAAAATTCATTTTTCCAAGATCTCATGATGTTTGTTAACCTGAAATAACTGATTGCAGGTTGGTAACCTGCAGGACTGAAAAAACAGTGTGTGTCTTCTGATTGCTGATGTTCTGTGCTGTTGACTGGCTCTGTGTTCTACCTCTGTTGAAGCAGAGAGGGACCAACAATTTTAATGCAGCTCAACAAAAAAGAACATACTTTTTTCTTCCTGCCCTTTCTAACTAGTTTGTGATCCTTCAGAGTTTTGAAGAAGTTGGAGAGAAAGGCACAGGCAGATGCAGCTATGTCAGCTGTGTTTTACTAAAAGATCAGTATATTTTTCAGTTAGAAAATGGCCAAAGAAATAAATTGCATTAGCCTTCTGCCATGTGTGGTGTTCCCCTTTAAAAGGCTTAGTGAGGGAAAAGTGCCCAGTTTGAAAACATCTCTGGGAGGGGTGTGACATGGAGCCGCTTCTCCTGTCCTGGGAGATCCTTGGTGGGGATCAGAGTGGTCTCTCTTCCCTGGGGCATCAGGTGCCAAAGCCATGGTGCCTCCGCTGGGTGAGCCCCAGCCGTGGGATCTCTGTGTGTACATTGTGTGTGGTTGCTGGCTTTGAAATGTCTGGGAGACCCTTTCTTAATGTTTTGTTTGTCTTCTGTGGAAGAACCCCTGTGTTGGGAGGTTCTGTGAGGGTTGTTTGGTGAGTGACTGGAATATCTTCATTAGCTGCACAGACTAATCCTAAAGGGGACTTGTGATATAAATGGTAGTGTGAAGGTTGTTTTCTGTACTCTTTTTTTACTGAACTTGGCTCTTGGATACTAAAGCATGACTGCTTCATGACAGAGAGAGAATCTCAGCTGTTGGAGTAACACTGATTTTCTGTAAGCAACCTCTTATAACCTGTGTTTTGTGTTTGTTCTTATCAAAAGTTTAGTGTTGACTTTTAAGGATTGGTATGTGAAAAATGTCAAAACATTGATTTTCAGCTGCATGCTGCCTACCGTAGACAAATCAGGGCTGAATATATGTGGGCTAGCCTCTAAAATTTTTTGTGCCTGAGTCTTGCTCACATGGAGGGCCCCTGGGACAGATGGCCCCTCGCTGTTGATGGTTCGATTACAGCGATCACCCACAGCTTCTGAAGAGTGCGAAGAAAAGAAATTGCTTTCTTTGTCAAGGTGTTTTCATTTCAATTCTCACCCATTAGCCCTGTTTGGTTAAGTTTTGAATTACTCCATCAGGTGACTGATGAGTTTATTTTTCCCCCGGATGATATTAAAATGTATTTGGGGTAAGATGGAAAGCAAAGGCAAAAAAAGATTTCTGCTTATTGATCAGTACTCCTTTATCTTTGTTCTGGCTTAATGTGTCATGAACAATAAAGATAAAAATGAACACTGAATCAGAATATGTTAGAAAATATATATTTTTAACAACTATTTTAATTATTTTAAATCTGAACTGCTTACACATATAGCAAACTATACGTAGGTTAAGGCTAATCAATAGCCCTTGCTAGTTATGATTTTAGAACTTTATGTAACTAAGAATGTTTGTGATTGTTTAAATTTATGTGTATAAAATTATGAAATGTTGCTTTATATAATTATAGCTTTTGAAGTTAGATGTGTCTCAGTTGTGGTGCTGTAGATGCTCAGAGCAGTAGGAATCAGCTGGACCAGGTCCTTGTTGCCAGTACTGTTCTACTTCCATACCTTCCTATAACAGCCAGTAAGCAAAATGCTATTTGTGATTGGAGAATGAAAACAGGGCAGAGAATAGAGCATTTGAAACTATGCTTTTATAATGTACAATTACATTCATTCTCTTTCACGCTAAGTAGAGTATCACTACACAATCCCCAGTCTCATTTCACAGCAAAATCATAGAGGTGGGATGAATATATGATACAGTAGTGTATATATATAATTACATATATAGTATTAATTAATTTAAATGTCATAAATAATCTAGAATAAAACAGTGAACAGACAATCTAACCTCTTCTCTTGTAGGTTATAGTGAGGGTGTCAGTGGGATTGGCTTTTCCAATGTATTATGTATTTCACTACTGCTCTGGCCTTTAGTTTGTACCTGTAAGTTACTGAGTAATAGGTAGTTACCTACCTGTTACTTATTAAGTAATCACATTTTACTGCTTGCACTAGTCATTATTTTAGGCAAGGGGCATAATTTACAGGGAAATCCTGCCCTCAGGTATTAATAGTTGGGCTGTGCCCAGGATGTGGTTCTCACCAGCGGAAAGTGGAAGGAATGTTCCTGCACTGTTCAGGCCAGAAGAGTAAATAGGTAGTCATTATATCTTCTTTGGCCAAGAGGGAGTTCCCCTGCAACATCAGTTTTTTTTCCTGAAGTAGCAAAAAGAGTGGAATGACTTCTGCTCAGAGAAAAAACTTGCAGAAGCATTAAGTTTGTGGTTTAAATTTTTAATTGCTTTATTTTATTTTTTTTTAAGATATGCTAACTCTAATGTAAGATTTATTTTTGTATTATTTTTGAAAAATGTCTGTCAAAATGGCTTCAATATTATTCTGTGTATTCTGCAACCAATCAGTTTGCTTTACATGGTCACATATATCCCTGGTTTCATGCCCAAGCTGGTAACAAATTTGTATTTCTTGAAGTACTTAGGAAACAGTAACTTGGGTATCCATAATATACTGAGCCTTTGTCATGTGCCAAAAGCTTTTTGATTTTTCTATATGCAGTCTCTGTGTGTTCCACGAGGCAAATATAATGGTATATTCTGTGACATAAAATGTTTTTCTCTATCTCTGATCAGAAGTCACTGACATGGGAAACCCAAGTGATGATCCATCTCCTGTGTACTTGGCTGGGCAGGAGCTTTGCTTCTTCCTAATGTACTTAGTACATATTTCTTGGTAATAATGTACTTGAACTTTTCTAGATCTTTCTCAAAATCAATCTTGCAGCACTAATGTAGGAAAATTTCATATAGCCCACAGTATTTTTTGGCAACTTTAAGTCCCATATTTTCATTTAAAACAAACAAAACACTGCAAGAGAGTCTGGTGTGTTACTTTTTCATCCATACAGGGTAGGATGTAACACTTGTGTTTGGTTGCACAGGGGAATGACCTACGTCTTATTGTTTTCAGTTATTGTTCATTTCATTAGATCACAACACAGCCTGTCTCATTGAAATTTCTTTGAAGAAGAGACCCAGTGAAAGCAGAAGTATTTTGTTTTGTAAACCTTCCTTAAACATTAGCAATGACTTCAGACATATGTGGTGCTCACTTGCTTGTTCTTTTGCTACCTTAGTTCTTAGATCCTTGTTTTCATGATCTGTATTCACTCACGATTAAAAGTTAAAAATAGAAGAATTAAAAATTTTTCCAGTGTAGCTTCTGAAGGCATTCTGCAGTTGTTGCTGCATTTTATGAGGTCGTTCTCAAGATTTATCAGGTAAAAGAAGCTGCTTATCTTGTGAAGAGACCAAATAAAGGCTGAACATACTCATTTTATCTGTGCACTGTCTGTGCAATGAACTCTCACCCTGATTAAGGTTTTAGCCTGAAGCATGGCTAATAGCATTGCAGCCAAAAGGACCCTTTTCTTTCTGCCCCTAGTTAGCTGAAATGACTTACTGCTCTGTCCTTCAGTGGGACAAATTCTTGTGCAAAAAGGGATTGACCTGCAGCTCTTAAGGAGATGTCAAGTTGTGGCTAGAAGTTTTAACCATCTACCTGCCCATAAAAAGGGGAAGAAGTACATATTTCCTGGTTTGACTGCCTTTCCAACAGGGAATCGGAAGGATCAGAGGAACTGTCAGGTCTAAAACCTGACAAAGTTCCACTTCTCTATAACATGCTAAGCTGAACTTTGCATGTGATTAACTGGAGTTCAATGTTTGCACGCCGTTCTAATGTTTCTGGGTACTCTGAGGACGTGTTGTCACATAAATTTAAAAGTAGAAGTACTTGAAAATAATTGTGGTAAACTGTACAGTCAGTAAATCTATTGTGTGGCTTTACAGTGTGATGTCACACACATCATATTCTCATACTTCAGTACAGATTGTGAGCTCTTAATGCCTTGATGGGGCAGTAATGACTGGCATGGAAAAGCTGCAGGGTTGCCATGAAGTTGTGATGCTTCTGAACTGGAGGGGCTGACTGAACTGGACTCACTGACTTCAAATGTGAGTTGTTTTTGCATGGGGTAGAGAAGAATGTGGTGTGTGTGGTTTTTGTGTACAGACTGAGTGACTCTTACAGTTGTGGATTGTACCTTTGTTTTCCCAACAAAATTTCCCAAACAAAATTCTGGATTTCCACAAACATGGTGTGAACACTGGTATCCTGAAACCATTTACTAAGTTACATGTCTGTAATTCTGAGTTACTTGATAAGTCTGTGAGAAATTTGGGTTACTTGTGATTTGCAGCACCTTTTAAGCATATGTCCGACAGGAATTACTTTAGGTGTTATTACTGTTATTATTGTTATAATTGTTACTACTTTAACTGTTATTATTAAAGTTAAAAACAGTTTCTGTAGAATAGGCTGCCTCATGGAAGGATGAAGTTTTCATCTTGCCTGTGCAGTCGTTGTAATTATGTTTCTGAACCTGACTGAAAAGTCACTGATACAAAAATCACATTTCTGATTGGCAAATGGGCAGTCAAGAAGACTTACAAACAACTGCTACTGTGACTCTGGGGCTACTGAACTGTTATTTTCCATTTTCCATTTCTCAAAGGGCGGTATTTAATGTGTGTTTGGTGATGCTGTCATCATGTAGTTCACACTTTACTTTCCATGAGAAAAGTTAGAAGGAAAAATGTCAGAAGTCACACATTCCAACTCTCTCTTTTGATGCCAGTGTGAGTTGGGTACCTTCACTGCCTAAAAAAATTTTCAAAATGAGGCATAAGCTTTGCAATCAGTTGAAGACAAGGCAGAGGGCACTGGTGTGGGGGAGAGAAAGGGGACAGGAGATTCTGGGCTCCTGTGCTGTGGCCACATTATGGCTTATTTTGAAAGGGGAGTCCATGTTCAGCACCTAGCTCAAATGTGCTGCTGGGGCTACTGTGTAGGCACCTACAGACCCAGAAAAATCTCAGTATACTAATATATGGCAGGAAATGGTGGCAAATATAATTCCTAAAACTCATTGACATTTTTCTATAACTGATGTGGTTGTCAAGTGTTCGTATTTGATTCTGAAAATTGTCACTGGTAAAGCACTCACTGACTGGTTTTTGGCTGTTCTAGGGGAACATACCTGTTTTGGTGCAGCCCTTTTTGCCTTGTATTTCTTTGCTATTTGGTGAAGTAGCAACTGTTTGAAATTATGGGGGCAATTTAGGAGGGTGCATTAGTGAATAGAGTGTGAGTAAAAAAAGTTGAAGGTGCTGGATTGTTAAGATCTGATGTAGTTTTGTAAATATGTTTTCTTTTGCTTTTCTGAAAAGACTACATGTGTATGGTTGCGTTCTGCAATAAGCTTTCTATGGAATGAGTAGAATGAGAACAGACTTCATAGTCTTGGAGAAATTTCAGTATTCCTTTAATGAGCAAAAAAAATAGGTGAACTACATGATTTGCATAAAAGTGTACTTTCAATTATTTTCTAGAGTGTGGCACCCTCATTTGCATATTGTTTCTAATCTGACAGGTTTTAAGTGCCAGAGAAGTTAGCGACTGTTCCTTACTTTTGCCTTTTTTTAATCAAATTGCATCAATGTATTTTGTCCATGTTCTTTCTTTTGATTACTGATTCTTGGAAAATACTGTAAATCCCTTCTTCCCTTTTCCATGGCATCTTTCTCTTCTTCCTGCTGCTGGTGGGTGCTCCACTTTGATCCTCCAAATCCAGGAGCTGAAGACCACTGGTGCACCCAGATCTTCTGTCAGCAGGGCCTCCTGTTCTACTGCATCTCTGGCACTGCATGTATGAAACTGTTAACAAACGGATTTAAATATGATATACAGAAGTCTTTTTTTGCAATAAGTAGCTTTTATGGGAATGCTGGTTTTTTTCATCAGATGATTTCATCTGTAAAAACTCTTGGGTTACATGTTACGGTTCATCTCTTATTTTGTTTCTGAATCACTGTTGTAGTGATTTGGATGAATATTAAATACTATGTTGATACAAAAGCATCATTACAATTACTGTTGGGGGTTTCTGGAAAATTAGTCTAAGTAAGTAACAGATTTTCGTTTTTGAACAATATTAATATTATAAACTTGGTCTGGAAAAGTAATTTTTTATTTCTGAAAACTGATTTAACAAAATCAATTCTGCTTATTGTTTAAATATGTGTTTATAAAGCTATTCCTTGAGATTAGATATAATTTCAGCTTTATTAATTAAATTCTCAGGTTTGTGTAAGAAAAACAATGTGGAACTTTTTGTTTTTTCAAGACAAGAAAGAAGAACTGTCTGCAATAAGCTTTGCTTTGCTGCCTTCTTTTTCCTCACCGTATTTCTTTCCCACCCTTTAACTCCTGGCCCCAGTCCCTTCTTTCCCTTCTGCACTGACAGCTTTTTTCCAATGAATATCTGTAAAGCATCAGAGAAAATATAGCTGGAGGGATACTGAGCAGTCATCTAGTCCATTCCTCTGTCCCAAGAGATGACCAACTCTGCTTGGCAGCCTTCTTGTCTGTCCTGCTCAGTAAAACCCAGAGGGATGAAGATTCCTCTTCTCCAGGCAGAACACTGGACTGCTTAATTAATCTGTTTCATTTTACCTTAGCTGTGTTTTCCTGTCTGAAATTATTCTCTGTTGCTATCAAGAGAATTACGTGAGATGAAGTTTCTCAGTATGTGTTTGTAATTTCTGTTCCATTACTAAATTGAATGTGTGCTAATTAGCTGATCCTGTTGTATTTTTGGGTGACATTTATAATCTGCAAGTTTGATTATGAAGAGTATTTTTAGAGTATGTTTAACTTTTTAATTTTTGGGGAAGTTACAACTCAGAAAGCTTTATCTTTTTTTTTCTCATAGGTTAGAATGCATTACTTCTATAATCTATTCTGTCATGAGAAATAGTACTTTCTTAGATCTGTTACAGAAGTTAAAATGTGTTAGAAGTTGTTTTCTTAAAAATACAGATGACATGCTTTATGATGTTGCTTCTTTGGGAATAGATTTTTGGAGAAAAATTACCTTGAGGATATGCATATGTTTTCCTCTGCTCTTAGTGTGTGTCATGCTTGCCTGCATTTGTCTTCTGGAGAAGTTCTAGGTTGGAACATCTTGCATACTTCTTTTTAAGAATTGCACACGAATCACTCTTCTCTTTGTATCAATTGTACCATACTCTAAGTTTTGGTCCCTCAGCAAACCACTCCATGCTTGTCTCTACTGACTTGTAGCAAGGAATATGAACTTTCCAGTGCTATAGAATGTTTAGCAAAGAAGTTTTCAAGTGTTACTGGCACATGCTAAGATGTACGTCCTGGATGTGGTAGGCGTAGGAAGAAGTGATGTTGGTACGTGCATATATATATATGTTTATTTATACATGTAACACACAAACTGTTTTATGTATGCACTTTACAATTTCCTCCTGCTACGACATTTACTTAAAATTGGTATAAAACTTTTGTCCCAAAAAGTCTGGTGGAAAATGAGGAGAAATTCTGTAGTTCCTCAGCTGGCTATAGCAACGGCTATTTCTGAGTGGTTCTCATCCTCTCACCCATAAAATCAGAATTAAATCAACCTAAGATAGCCAGATCAGATGGTGTATCTGGAAAGTAATCCTCAGGGAAAAAGAAAATTCAGTCTTTGTAAATATGAGGATAAAGTGCATAAAGTTGCAGAATAGGATTATACTTTCTCTTTTTATTTCTGAATCAGTACCCTTTTGTTTCTTCCTTTGCAGCACTTGTGAGAAGTTGCCACAAAGATATGTCAAATGCTGCCTGAGCCTAGCTCCAAAAGCAGAAACCAACATAATCTTTTGAATAAAAAAAACCCAATCCCTGACTCGGATAATTATCATAAAATCCTGAGGCTTTTTATAAGTGTTAGGGTTTGGTTTCAGAGACTAAAGACATAAAAAGAGTATAGTAACTTTTCTTTTTGAAGCACGAGTCACATCAGATTTTCTTACTTAATAAATGTGTGGCAAGTACCTACTAAAATAACCAGTTAAAAGCCAGTAATAACAGCTGCAAAAGCCGGCTCAAAACAGTTGGACAAATCTTGGAGGCATGTAATTTTTACTGAGTGTAGCACTGAATGTTTTTCTTGGATTTAGTTAGGAATATTTTTTCAAATGTTGGTGCTTGTTTTCACGAAAGAGTAGTAAAAGCATTATTTTGCCTGTTTAGATCACTTGATTTTAATTATCCTGTCATGATATAAATATCCTTTCGTGATATGAACGTAAATGTTGTTATACCTATAGTTGAGTGAACTAGAATTTACTTAAATATGTTTTTACCATTTCAAGTGAGACTGGAGTAGTCCAAGAGACCCCTAATACAAAGAGAAGATGGCAAGCTGAGCAGGACACTGAATTAAGGTTGTAGGGTTTTTATCTGTTAGCATATCAGGGCACCAAAAGAATTTACTGAGGCTGTTGATCTTGTTGCTTGTAGGTAAAGGGTGTGGTCCTGTGAAATGCTTTCAGCTCTATTGACATCACTGAGGTGTGAATTTTACTCATGTTTTGACCCTAATCCCAAGATACCTAGAGCCAAGTTTTGTTTAATTCTAAGATCGGACTTTGCTCCTGATTGTGACCTTTTAAAATAACACCTGGGGGTCTTGCTATTGCGATTTGCTTCCTTTTTTGAAGCCTGACAGTTACATCTGCACTAAGGACAATGAAAGAAAGCAATTACATTTCTGTCCGATTTCAGAAACCCCAGTGATTTTGTTACTGTGTTGCTAAAGCATTCACTATACTAAATGTTTCTCATGTAACTGTACTTCACATCTGCCAAAGTCATCTGCTGGCTTCATTGCTGGGAAGGGGCGAGCCTGCCAAGCCCCTGCGTGCCGGTGCTCCGGCAGCCTCGCTGCCCGGCGGTCCCTGCTCCTCCTCGCAGGCAACAGCACTCGGGTTTTGCAATAGAAGCAACTATAAATGGCAGAGCAAGCCTTGGGAAGTTGTGAACAAGAACTGGGTGATAAGAAACGGAACTAAGGGCAGCTGGTAACTGGCTTGTATTGCATGAGATCTTAACGCTTACGGCTGGAGCGCTGCCGGGTGAAGCAGTCCCGCTTTCTTTTCACCGCAACTCTCCGTTCCCCAGTTTTTCTTCCTTTTTTTTTTTTTCTGACACAAAACAAATGGTTTTGGGGAACTGATCTAGTTGACGCTGACCTGAGAAGTTTCAGACACTTGGTTTGATCTTGGTCGGTTCCCTCATCTGGTTCAATGTAGCAGTGGAAGAGTCTGTACCAAGACAAGGCAGACAGTGCTACAGGATCACCAACAAGTACCTGGTAGTGGAGTGCAGTGGGATTGCTCATTTGCAGAGGAATTTATGCTTGAAATGTTTGTGGACGTATGGCATTAGGTTACAAGCTCTGTTCAAGTAGCTTTTGGATTCTGCACAGTTTTTAGTGGTTTGTAGAAAGTAATTTATGAATTAGGTACCATTGAATATTTAATATCTCCTACCATACGTACTACTCCTTGGACTTATCAGGGATCACTATTGATATGTAATTGCTTTGTTTTTCATGATACTAATTTGGAATAAAACTGAGCTCCATTATAGGATAGGCAGGCACTGAGATATTCAAACTCCTCTTGTACCTGGTCTTTACAGAGATGTGTTGTCTATTTAAATACACACAAAACAGATGGGGATGAAGAGTCTCTGTCGTAAGTAACTGTATTTATTTGATCTCATATTTTTATAAATGTGACATCTTATCTCTTGTTTTGTATCTGCCTCCAAAAGTTCTTGCTCTCCATAGTAAATGGAGAAAGATTCCTTGTGCAAACTACATATATTTTAATAAATAGTAACTGCAGAACCCTTCCTGGATGTTGTTAGGAGAAAAAATACACTTGTCCAACAAGAGGAGTCAAATGCCTCCATTTTTACCTCAAATATCACTTAGATTTGAATTAGATGCAAATCAGGTCTAAATTGCATTGAGTTGATTGACAAGTTGAATTTTGCAGCGCATTTGAAAGGTGTATTCCACTGTTAGTTTAACATCTGGCCTGGGGTGAAGGAGGAATGCTGACTTCAGTTTCCAGCTCCTGGTGTTTGGGCCAGCAGCAAACACATGGGTGCAGCAGCTCTGTATTGAATAGTAGCATTTGAAATCAGCAGCTGGGAATAAAAAATCCATCAGTGGCATTTCCCTCCCATTGAATCTCCAGTTTGCAGCAGAAAACATACATGGGACAATGAAGAAGAGTAGAAACCTCCATACTTTGCCAAAAGTGGAGAACCCTCTGGTTCTGACATAAAACCTAGTGATGAGAGGGAAGTTTCTGAGTTATCACACAGTGCTGGTGTTAAAGCCTGAAGCTGGAACTCTGAATGGTTCCTGGCTCCTTGGATGGCAGGAATTGCAGCAGCTCTTGAGGTGGACAAGAGGTGGCAGTTCTCATCAGGTGATGTCCCCCGGTGCTTACTGGCGGGTTTCTCCATTAGATTTCCTGCCCTTTGGCACCCCAAGCTGTTGTCAGCCATGCCAGGCACTGGCAGGAGGATCTGCCTGATGGTGGCTGGGGCATGAGCAGAATTTGGAGGGCTCATCTTCTGGTCCAGGCTTTGTCACTGACCTGGGTCTTCCTTGCAGGAGGACAGGTAATTTCCCTTTTAGCACAAGGACAATTGCTGGTGCTGAGCTGTTGTACAGAAGTGCTGTGAAGCTTCCTGGATATTTGTGATATGGTGTAAGAGTAGCACCTTAGGAAGGTTTTGTATTACAGGCTGAGGAACATAATTCTTGTTTCTGTTGAAAAGTTATGGTTCAGATTGTTGTATTATATGCCTTTAAAATAACATTAATTTTAGAGTGATATATAGCCGAAATAACAATGATTATTTTGATAATTAGCAGTTTATAAGAGGTTAATGAAAACTTCAAGCTGTTATTGAAATGTTGGTTTTAAATGACTCTGAACAGAAAATATTGAAATGTGGTAGCTCTTCTAAACTCTTCCTTGAGAATGCTGGTTACATTGGTAGTATCTTTAAAATCACAAAGGATGTTTTCCTGCACTCTACAAAGATCTTTGTTTTCCCTTCTTATAATTTTATCCTCTTTTTTTCCTGGGGAGGAAAGAGGTTTTATATCACTTTATTTCTTAATTAAATTAAAATGTAAAAATTGAACATGTGCTTAAAAAATGAAGTATTCAAAGATGAAAGAGTTGAATATGAAAATAATTTGGTACATCATAACCTACTACCATATGTAAAACAATAAACATACAGTTTCATAAATATGAAATAAGTCTTTTTAATAATCCAGTATCTTCCTTGGTTTTTAGATACATTTTTGCACTTGCCTCAAAGCTTGACGCTAAGCTGACCCTCTCTTTAATATTAATGTACTCTGACTGTAATACTCTGTTCCTTTGCCTCTGATTAATGCTGTCTGTCAATTATTTACAGATCCAGTGGTACTGTGGAAGTTCCCGGAGGACTTTGGAGACCAGGTTGGAAACATGAGATTGAACTTTTTTTTATGATAGAATAATAATAAAAATGCTCTCCTATTCAGCTGTGAAGAGGCAGATGCTAATGATAAGAGGGAGGAAGTCTTCACCCAACTGGTGGCTTGGTGATTAGGTTGCCTTTGTGACAGGAATATGCAATAGCAGTTCTGGAGCGTGGAATGTCATGCTAATTCTCTGTATCACCTTATTTTTTGATAAGTAGTATTTTATCAGGTCATACTGTTGGATGTGTTTTTATCTGTTGTGGTATTAAAAATGTGGAAAATCTATCAATAAAACTTTACCAAATGTTGATGTTATAAATTGTTGTCACAAAAACCACCAGAACAAAAAAGTTAGAGCTGCCCATGTATGCCCTTTTAATGTAATCCTGTAATCCTTTCCAATGCAAGATTTTAGATATTTATTTAATGATATTTTAGAGATACCCTTGTTATTTTCTTGGGAAAAAAATAAATCCTCAGACCCTTATCAGAGACTGATCTAAAGTTCCTGATTTTGAAAGCGTGAAAATCCAGTGTTCTATCTATAATTAATCCTCAAAGGAAAGTTTATATATACAGGACTGATGGATTTTTCTCACTGTTTTTAGTGACAGCCAGCTATTAATTATTTTGTTAGGTTTTTTGCCCCATGACTATTTTATTAAAATTATTAATATTAAAAGTTAACGAAATTCAATTTTGTTATTTCAACAACTTTGACAGGAGTTTCTTACATTGAAATATCTTTGTTTTCATAAAAGAAAATACAACCCCCCCACTAAATAGAGTAAATATCTTAGTCCCAATGTCTCTTTTTCCTCTTGTTTTTAGACTGATATGGACTCAAACATATTCTTCATTGGTAATATCACCACAACGAATGATCTGGCAGTGTTTTTGTACAGTAGATGTTGATAAATTGTTGATTTTTTTGTTGTTGTTGTTTTTTTGAAATCAATAATATAAGATTCTTTAAAGACAGCTATAAGGTGATTCATGATGAAAGGGATAAATATACAAAGATAGAAGGTAGGATGTCTGGTTAGGGAATAGCATCAGTCAGAAACAGGTGCAGCCTGTAAAACAGTGACAAATGAGCAAAGTGTGCTCTTGTATGTTCTTAGCTAGGCATTCAGCAAGTTTTCATAATTATCCTGGCTGCAGAATGATCGCCTTTATTGTCATTTAAATTCTTTTTTTTTAGTTTGTTTTGTTCTCTTTCTTTTTCCCCAAGAACGACTTGATCTTAAGAAAAAAAAAAAAGAAAAGAGAAATTATGTATGAAGAAAAATGGGAGCTTATTCAGCAAGTCGAAGGTTATTCAGAGAACAGCTGGTGTAGAAAAATGATTAGAAGATGAAGCCCACTAAAGACTGGAGGGGAATCATACAAAGATGCAATAGACATACCTAATCTATAAAAACCAGAGGCCTCAGGCGGCTCTCTGCCTTTGGGCTCTGAAAAACCTGTGCCTGCTCATTGTGCCTTGACTGTGTAGGGAATCTAGTGTTTCAGGTAAATTGCTTGTGCAAACAGTATGTTTTAATCCTTCTCCTTGCAAGGGAAATCTTCCTACCAGAGTCAGTGGATTTGAACAGAATATCTAGCAGCTTCTATAGCAAACCCCTGAGCCAAGTCACTGAGTGAAACCAGCAGAAGCCTCCTGTGCGCATGTGTGTGTGCGTGTGCTGAACTTGGTAGGTTTGGATTGGAGACCTGAGTATCTGCCACATCTAATTTTTACATTGTTAAAAACCAAGAACTCACTAAAAACATCAAGGCTAATTTCCATTAAAGTTTGTGGGGAGAATATTAAAAAAAAAAAAAAATAAAAGAAAAAGAATATTCTCCATCCTATTTTTCAGTCATTTCTATTTTAAATGTAAAATGTGTGAGTTAGTTTTTGGATGTATCCCAAGGAATCATCTTTCCTAAAATTGAAGGGCTGTCTGTTTGCACAGTGATGTGATAACAGTGGGCAAAATATTTTCCTCTCTTCCTGAATTTTTCTACAGTTTATCATGTCACCTTTTTGTTGCTTTCATAATGCAAAGAAAACTTGTCTAAGCCATTTTGATATATTCCTCCTCTTTCTCAGATTTGTCCTCTAAGTATGATGAACTTTCTAGTGCTTACTCATCCCTAATCCTCTCTGTAATTCTTGTCCTCTCCATTTTCTTTTGTATTGGCCAATATTCTTCTTTTGGTCTTTTTTTTTTTTTCTTAAATGTTGACTTTCCAAAATCATGTTTTGCAAAACATCCATCTGTTGTGGATGAGTTGTAAAAATTACAGTTGATCAGGAGGAAGACAAGATTGGGGATTTGTCATAATCTTTTGCTCACACACAGTCCCTCAAGTAAAGGAAACATTAAGGCGTGATTTTGGTACCACAAAAGAATTTGTAAGATTCATTGTTGGTTTTCTTATCTACCAAGGCTGCAGAGAAACCACTTATTTTATATCTGGTAATTCTTAGATGCCAGAATAGGAAGGAAAAGAGAAAAACACAGGGTGGGGAAAGAAAAAAGGTAAGGCTTCAAGGCAGGAAATGAAAAATATTTTTCTTTGCCAGGAGTATTTCAGAAAGTGGGTTTACCTTTTTTTTCTTTTAATTTTTTTCTTTATTTTTTGATGGTAGGAATAGTTCCAATTTCAGTAACTCTCAAAACTATGAATGAAAAAATGAGCTTGTGCTGGGTAGAATTCAAAGGACAAAAAATCAGACTACTGTTTTAAAGAAGATCTTTATTAAAAAGTACCCCAAAACCCAAAAGAACTAATCTATTTGAGACATCGCAGTTACAATTTAGTGTTATACTGGCATTAGTGGTATAAACATGAGTTTGACAGTGTTGGAAAAAGTTCTGAATAAACTCAGCACTGTAGAAAATGAGTGAAGATTTCTGATTTGAGCATATATAGGTCTTCTGTGATTATCCTCACAAGCTTTAGATTTGGATGAAGAATGAGTTGTAGCCATTCAATGGACTATTTTTTTTGTTTAAAATGTATTTTGAATTTATATGCCCAGAGGCCCTGTCTTGCAGTATGTTCAGAAATCCCTTGTGCTTAACAAAATTCTCATGATAAAAGATGTGTGGTTTTTAATCTTGAAATTCCTATTTTGTTTATTCAGACTGGTAGAACTAGAGTTTAATTTCAGCCTTGCAAGCTCATTTTCAAACAGAAGTCTGTACAGAGAAAATATTAATGCTATGATACCTGGAAAAAAAATCTAGTTGTTTTTAAGAAGAAAGTATTTTTTAAGGGTTTTAGAAAAGCAGCCCAGATGAAAACAACACCTTGGCTTCCAAACTGAAATACTTCATTACCGTTGACAAAGAAAATATGTATTTCTGCAGAAATTAATGTTGCCTGGCAGAACTGTGATCTGCTGATGCTGGCTTGTCTCCTCATGGCAGTGGAGTCAGTAGCAAAGCCTTATTGATGTCAGATGTGTCCAGGTGCCTCCAGTGTGGCTCTATTAGTAGCTGTTCTGCAAATAAAAACACTGGCACTCCCAGTAACCTCATTGGGTTGAAACATTCCTGGGATAAGAGTAGTGTTGGCACAAGGAAGAAGGAGGGCACGGTGCCGATAGAAACAGCAGGAGTTAGTGGCTGTGCAAGAGGCAGTGCTGCTTTCTGTGTTGTCTTAACCTTTGAAGCATGTGAAGTCTAACATTTTTTATGAATTTAGTAATTACAGCTATATTGGATGTTATTTTTAGCTGTGTAAGAATTCAGTAGCTTTTCAATCTCACCACTCACGGGTCCAAAGTGACTTCTTTTCTGGTAGTCCCAGAGTATATGGTATCCATTGACTAACTCTCATTCTTTACCCTTCTAATTGCTTAAAAATTTCTTTCTTTAGCCTTCCACTTCTCTGCTGGTGAAAAACATCTCACCAGGAAGATGATACAAGTAGTTAAAACGGCAGGAAACGGTTTTACCAGAAGCCACTTTAGCGTAATACGACGTGTGACAAGGGGTTGTTCACTGAAGATGTGGGTTAAGAAAGAATTGAGGCTACATTAGATTGTTAGTTGTGTTGCAGATTTCATCCTAGCTTCTCTCACTTTCTCCTTTCTAAGAGAAGCAATCTGAATCTGCTTTTTCATGTCAGGCTTTTCCCAAACCCTGCAGATGGCATCTCATGTGAGGAATCTCTGCTGTCTTCTATGATGTTGCTGTAACACCCTTTATGTTATTATTTCGTATTTTATGTAACATCTGCTTTCTATTTTTAATGTATCACATTATGCAGAAGTCACCATTGAGCTGTAGTGACCCAGCTACTGAAGTCTGATACTATATGTGGAAATCTACTTGATTTTTGTGAAAATATTTGTATATAAATATTTGTATATAAAAATTTGTATATAAAAAATATAGATATACATGGATGTGTGTGAAATCATTTTAAAGGAAAAATCCTCTGAAGTGCTCATATGTCAGTCTTCCCCCAGCAAAGCACTAATTGCACACTTTACTTTCAATGTATGTATTATCTACTGAAAGTTTAGCCTGGCTTAAATAAGCATCTGATTGGAGACAAAGCATTCAGTTTCCTTCAAGATGGAATATTTAATTGCATAGATCGTGGCAGCAATTACATGAATGAGGTCACAGTGGAAGAGATAATATTCTTTTTTAAAATATTTGAATAATAGCACCAGGTTGTTTTGTTTGTTTATTAAATATTCTCAAGAAGCAAGATAAAATCTGTTGTCTGGGTCAAAACGATGTGTGGAAGACAATAGTGAGACTTTGTGTTCCTCTGTCCTCTCCTAAGGGAACAGCAGGAGCCCAGGAGGTAGGAGACTGTTTACACTCCCTTCAAGGCTGCAGGCATGCTGTTAGGGGATGCATCTCACCGGCTTTCTACATGTGTTGGCTTTGTTCTTGTATTCTGATGAGGCATTAAATGCATGTTTCATATGTTTATGCTAACTAGATAGGTGCTTGCTTTGGTGTTTTGGTTTTTTTTTTTTTTTTTTTTAATCAGTATATCTTAAAAAGGGGAGTGGGATTTTGTTGCTTGTGTATTTAGAAGTACTATTAATATTTGGGTACATTGGTATGAGAAAGGAGGAGTCAGTCTAATGAGATGACTGATTTCAATAGTATTTTTGTCTAAATGTTACACATTATTATTTTGTTTAGGGATATTTTGAAACTTGAATTTCTGTGTAACTTTAAGGAAAGCAATTAACCCAGCAGAGAATGATGGCAGCTTGGTGCACTCCATATGAGCTTTATCTGGTTAAGTTAGTTTTCTGACACTGTAATTTTCTGACGCTTTGTGTTTGAAAGACTGTGTTTTTATTGAAAAATACTGTGTGTGTGTGTAAGGCAGCAATGCTTTTTGTCTATGCAAATCACAGCTGATAGATGATCAACAGAAAAACAGTCAGAGGTGTATTTATAGTTACTAACTGCACTGTGGGAACAGAAAAGATCTGTCCTGTCCTGATAAATATTCTGTGAAACAACTGCCCATGTAGGCATGCTGGGAACACCCAGAATCACTGAGACCCTTACATCACTCACGATGTAAATAATATTCTCAATATTTTTCTTTTAATTCATCCTAACAGAGACAGAATAAATCTTTGAGATGTTTATTTTTAAAATTATAAAAGCCCAATACTGAAAACTTGGAACTTTCTTGAAATTTTGAGGACAGGTGGCAACATGAAGTATGCTTGTTCTCAGAATTGTGGGAGTTTTGTTTTATAGAGCTTTTAAGTTAAAAATGTTGAACTTGATCAGCATATGGTACTGGCTAGCCTCATCTCTACCAGCTCTTTTGTTATCTTGTTATTGTTACAGGTCTTAATGACAGTTGTAAGCCATAGTTCTGGATGCAGGGGTTAGTCCACCCTGGGGAGGAGAGGGAGAAACAGCAGTGTGGATTATGGAAATATGAATTGATCTAAAAAGCAGCTCTCTTGTAGCAGAATGGGACTCAAAGAAAGACTGGGGAGAAGCTGGTGAAAAGGCGATGGAATATGATGTGAAAATGATCATTTGAATGCTTTTCTTTTCATTCCCAGCTGCTGTGTTCTGGTGAAAAGGCACGCATTTGTATATCTTAAGGCTGGGTGAAAAAGGGCCAGATGAATGGAATTACGTGTTAGATATGTTTTCATTTTGAGTCAGATAAATTATGTGCATTTTAATAGACTGTATGCATATGTTAGCCATTTTTTTAAATCATACAGCTGTGATATTGGGGGACTGCATTTTGTAGAAATAGTCTCTTCTCTGTTTGCTCAAATAAGTACAGTATTAATATTTGACTGTCCTTCAGATATTCTGTATCAGCCTGTCGAAAATAACTGTTACTGATTTGGCTCATTTCAAAGCCAAATCAGATTCCAGACTTCAGTAATGTGCCAAACCAAAGAAGAAAAAATTAACTGATGGCTGAAATAGTGATGACAATCATTTGGAACGTCTTCCAGAAAGACTGCCAAATTGTCATGTGTGATGTCGTTGTTGACTGACCTCAACTGCCCTCAGAATATTCCAGTCTAATGTCACCTAATTTCTTATTCTGTGATACCTTAGACTTCCTCATCTGCTTGCTAAGCACCCTCCATCCACTTGAGTCTTCGATTTGTTGCCTCTGTTTTACTTTCAGTGTTGCTTTTGTGTCTCAAGCTTACTGCTGCATTTTGATGAATATCCTAATTAGTGCAGCTTCTTTTTATGTTAAGTACTGGTTGTAGTATCCCTGAACTCTGGGTTTGGTTCTTGGATCTTCTTCTGCCTTTCTTGGTGATAGTTTTCTGTAGAACTGGGAGAGCATTTGAGGTACATTGGTTCACTGTTACTGCTACAGGTATTTGAAATGTCACTTCAAATAATTTGCTTATATTTTGTCTGCATATTGCTTGTGTTAGGAAATGGTCTAGGATCAAATGGTATAAACCAAGTAAGATGAAATCAAGGAACCAGGCAAAGAGTAAGACTTGATGGGACTGAGATCAGGAACAGAAGCAGCAGAGGACTTTGGGAGCAGCAAGAGCAAGGCAAAGGTGGGCTGCAACTGGAGGGATCCAGACTGCTTGGTTGGGGATCTTGGACCAGGAATAAGTGAAGGTGGAGAACTTCCAGGCAGGTGATCAGAAAGGGAAATACATTAATCCATCAGAATATAGCTATTTCTGGTACTAATTACTTCTGTATAAGTTTTCAAAGCATTGTGGATTACTTGGTTGGTAGACTGTATTTGCTTCTTCCCTAAGCAAAGGTGTTGAGTTCCTGGGTTTTGTGTGTCGGTTTCTGTCTGCAATCATTAATAAATGTACAATCAGTAATAAAAAATCCAGATAAGAGAAATAACCTGTCTCTGGGGTTACAGTGCATGCTTATCTCTGTCCTTTATCCTTCAGTAGGCACTAATGACCACTATTAGAGAAAACACACTGGACCAGTGAAGACTCAGAGCACTGATTCTTGAATTTTAGACTAAAGCTGGGAAGAGGGATTTTTATTAATTTTTCATTTTGTTGTGAATACCTGGGTTGGGTTTATGAGTGTCTTCCCTGAGCATGGGTAGTTTAATTTTTTTTGGATCATAGCGAAGCAGCTGAAAACCTTGGCTTGTAGCTGCTTGTGACTTGTATTGCCTGGCTTGCTGGTGGAACCTGCCCCCCTCTCCTCTTAGCTGTTCAGAGTTGGCATATGGTCTATCTGAGGTTGAATCTAAGCTGATTGACTTAGTGCTGAAGTGGCTGACTGATGCTCACATGCAGAAACAGCAGCCAGAAATTGTTGCAGAGTAATCTCTAGCAATGAAGCCATCAGAAGCTTCAAGCAGGGAGCTGGGAGGTCTGGACAGGCTCAGCCGTAGGTGAAGTGAATGTACATTGTGTATCTTTTTGGGAAAAATAAACCCAACTGTATGTCCACTGCATTTTATTTTTGTGATAGTCATCTGTCTGCATTGGGTAACCCAATTTATATGTATGCTATATGTATGCATGTATTGGATAACATACACAAGAGGTATGTTAGCACTTTAAATTTAGGCTTCTTTGCTTGTTCCCTTTCCCTCTTTGGCCTTGGAGTTGTTTCATCTTCCTTCCGTTTTTCAACATGGTTGATAATATCTGAATTTAGCACCGAGAAACTATTACTGCAAGTTATTCTTGTTGAGCTACATTGAAGCTTAGAATTTGACCTGTGCTGAACTTAAAACAAGAAATAACTATTTCCTTTATAAAAATATCACAAATAAGATTTTATTTAAGAAATTATAATCCTAGGAGGTCCCTTAGGAGCTAATTTCCTTTCTCGATTCCTTTACTTTCATCTGTAGATTCTTCTAATCCAAGAAACTCAGCCCCGCCCCCAGTTGGTTTCGCTACTGTTTACAACATCATGGGGTTCCCGAATGTCCCCTGCTGCTGGCACAGCCATGGGAGCTGACAGCTGTCTCATAGGGCTGCACATCTGGGGGTGGATGAGCCGAGGTGAGGGTTTAGCTTTTGGACTGTCTCTCCTTATTTATCTACATAAATCACTCTCTACTACAGACACTTTCTGTTCTTTAACTTATGTGTTACTTCATTTTTTAACTACTACTGAGTTTCTGAATTGCCAGTGAAATCAGCATTTTGTCATGGCATCTGCTGTACCATCACTTTGTGGAAGAGTCAGTTCTGATTCTGGAAGAGCATCCCCTGGTGTTACAAGACAGTTTCATTCTCCAGTCTGAGCAGGGCAATTCTTGCATACAAGCCATCTGCAGAGCTGGTGCTGACCTCTCTGAGTGCACCAGTACTGGGTGTATACTGGGCAGGCCAGTTGTTCAGTAGAAGCTTTGTAGGCAAGAAGTGACATCCTGCTTAGTTACAGACACTTCATTTCAAGACTTGTCTTTTAAGTAACTAATGCAGAACTTACGGAGGAAAAAAATACTTTGAATATATTTGGAACAAAATATGCTTGGAGTTGAAATGAATCTGAGATGTATCAAGTGGCATCAGGAGTAGAGTTTGTCATGCTTGAAATGTTATGATATTTTTCAGTATATTTCATTTTCATGGAAATGCGGGTATTCATTATTTGTAGTGTTCTTTTACAGTTGATTTTCCTTTTATGAAAATAATTTCTTGGTGACTGAAAAGAAAATCTTGCAAATAGGAGCCTTTTGACCTAAGTGTCAACTACACTCTGCTCATGATATTCTTTGTTACTGTTTTGTAGACATTTCTGAGACTAAAAACTTCACTTTAAAGCAATATATTCAATGGGTAGAGTTGGGTATGTTACAAATAGGCTCATTTCTGTCCCTTGCTATCAGAATATTCCAAAGTGGAATGAAAAATCTCACAGATATAAATATGAACCAGTTTTAATTTGAGCATTATTTTATGGTGGTTGTTTTTTCACCACTGGAGAACATCTGAACAGGATGTGCAGGAGGTTCTCAGCGTTGGTACAAAAGATACATCTTAACTGCTGTTGTAAACAGTGGGAAATCTGAAAAGTCTTGAGTGAAACAAATATTGCTGCTCCCTTAGGTATGCAGGATGACATATGGATTTTAACCTGACCTTCAGAGACTTACATATTTGGACTTTAAAAGTCATGTCTACCTTAACTCTAGTTAAGGCAACTTCACTGTTGAATTTCCAGATAATGTTAGAAATGCTGTCATTGAAAGTATTTATTAATAGAAAACCATTTTTCCCCTACTGTATGGTGATAGAAAATGGAGTGTCATACACTGGTGCCTTTTTTTTTTTTTTTTTGGTACAAAATGTGGAGTGGAAGAGTATATTTCCTGTTTTTCCCAACTTTCTGATATTGCCTAGGGAGTAATGGTCTCCTTGACATGAGTCAGGGAAGTAAAGAGAAAACTATTTATTCCTGCATGGAATACAAAGATTTCATATGTGCCAGAGCTGTGTGGTGAAGTGTTATTTATCTTGGTTTTGTTTGTCTTGCCAGTAAATGAGTAGATGGTAACATTTCAATCTACCCTTATTCCAATGAGAACTTTCTCTGGGAAGAAGACCATTGTCAATTTTTGTGTTTTTATTATGAGTTCCGGGAAAGTTGAAGGATTTTTTCCTTAAGCAGGGAAATTTACCTATGTTGAACTTCATACTGTTTTAACTATTCTGTTCTTTGTAACTGAGCTTGTTATTTTATGGTGAACTTTGTTTCCATGTATGCTATGCTGGATACAACTGTGTCTGAAATAGGCTTTATTTTTATCTGGTTGTATGATGAGATTCAGGAACAATTAGACAGAGATCCCAACATTTTATAACTTAGTAAAATCTCTGAATTTTAAAACTTGCTCTGTGATTGTATAGGAAGTCTTATTTCTCAGTCTTGCAGGATACTGAGATTAACCATGCCTTTTAAAGTACTCAGGGTTATGTTTTCTTCTTGCAAAGTACCTTTGAAAGATGCTCTAAAAGCAGTAAAATCTCATGTGTACTGCGTGGGACACCAGCCTTAGCCTGCTGTACAGGGCAAGAGCATTCTGTAGCATGTCTCCAGTCAAAGTGTACCACACCCTGGTCATGTCACAGTTCTGGTCTTTAGTGATTTTATTTATTTATTTATTTTTCCGTTTATTTTTGTCTGTCTGTAGCATACTGTTGGTTCTAAGTGATGTCGCAACAGTTGTTTCTAAGGTCAGTAACAGGGACAGCTGATTGTCAGATCTCCACTGCCCCTCTACAGTAGCTACTTGTTTATGGGATTTTGCTTCTCTAAGATCTCAAGATCATCCTGTTACCATGTTGTCTAGAATCTTTCTGTCCTGCTACCTCATCTGTCTGTGCCCTTAACTGTGCTCTTGTTGCTGTGTAGAGCACAAAGCAGCGAGACTAAGCTACCAGAATCTTCAACTGCCTGTCTGGCATCCTTCCCCGAGGCATGTAACTGAGTGGAGGAGATAGGGAGCAGAAACAAGAGAAATTAAATCTAATTGAAATTCTGTAAGCGATCTCATCCTCATTTGCAGGTATTCAGCTCCTCATTCATTTTAGACAACAGATATTTTTCTGAATAAGCTTCAGAAAGATGAAAGCACCTTTTAGAGAGCAAGTCGTCAAAAAGGTTTGGTGCTTAAGCATTACGAGCAACCTGATTCTTCTGAATGTCAGTCATTGGGCTGTAGGGCCTTGCCAGTTGTAATTTACATGTGAGCCAACTAAATGAAGTTCAAAAATTGTTCTCAGTGGTGGAGTAGAATTTTGTGTTCTGTGGGTCAAAACAATCTACGATTGTAGAAATGTACACCTAGCTCAGTTTAGTGGAATTTTAATCTTACTTGAATCCATTAGTGACAACTTCTGCTACATGGTCCAGAATCTCCTTCCCCTTTGCATGTTTGTCAGTGGTGTTATGAACTGTTATGTGTCAGCTGTATTAGAATAGAAATATGTGTCAGAAAACACAGCGCTATCCGCAACTGACTCTGAGAATCATTAGCTGAATAGAGCAGATCTATTTTTAGGGAGCTGTAATTGCACAAATATTCTTTTTTATCTTCTAGGAGTAGAAGTATTGCAACAGGTAGAGCTTAGAGGGCACATCTGTGGGTCTGTGTTTTGCCACCCACACAGCACTGAAACTCCTGTGTCACACAGTAGTGTTACACCCATCCTGTGGCATCATGCTGCAAATGAAATGGTGTGATGTGCACAGGATTTTCGTGGGACTACTCTATCAATATGGCTAGAAAGCCAATTAGTAATTGCTATTAAATATTAATTTTCTCTGAAACGGTTTCAGAGAATTGTTCATAATTCGTCTTTTAGATCTAGAGGAAAATCTGAAATATCCAAAGGCAAAAACACAGAAAGTTAATTTACTGCTTGTGTTTCTTTCCAGAGGACAAAGTGGAAGTCACTGATTAGTGTGGAAAAGTTTTTTGTTTCGAATGGTTTATAAAGGTTGGAGAAAGGTGTTGCTTGTGTTGCAGAGACCTTGTTAAGATCATATAGTTGTACACCTCTGCTTTTCAGCCTCTTCTTCACGAGTAGCTTTGAACACATGGAAATTCTATATTGTCCTTACACTTTATTTAGCAAATATTAGCTAAAATATTTAAAACTGGAGATTTCTAACTTTTGAAAAAAAAATCTAAAAAAAGAAGTAAGAAAAGCTATGAAATTCAGTGGTTCATTCTTGCAGTGATGAAGTTCTGTAACCTTAAGGTACCTTTTAAATTTATTTATTTGCTTCTTAAAAGAGCTTTGCATCTCCACCCTAAACCATTTACATTAAATTTCCATATTTTTCATTGCTTTAGGTGGTCAGAAGGCAGCTGATAGGATAGATATTTTTTTCTTCTCCTTCAGAACTACTAGATATCAGTGAACAATCCACTATAGAAAGAGACCTGTAGAAGTTAAAAATAGTTTTGGAGGCCTGATAATGACTTCCATGCTTTAGACCCTTTGCATTTACTTGAATGTAATCTAAGATTAAAATTTCTTATTATTCAAACCATTTGGACCTTTCTTTATTGTAGCAACAATCTTCTGATGAGTTTTTTAGCAGAGGTAAGAGTTAAGTCTTTGAAATATAACTACTCTTGCAGGCTTCATACTGCTGTGGTCGTGCATGGCTTCAGAGGAGGGAAAAGGAAAAGTCAGTGGCAAGGACAGAGCTTACCTTTTCATCAGCTGTTTTATGTGACAGCATTAGAACTTTACCTTTATTGAGCCACAATGATGAAGGGCTTAACTCTGCAAGATGCTAAGCAGCCTGGCTTTGATTTAAGAATGAACCTAAATCTGTTCTTAATTCTACGCGTTTAAATATTCCCACTGAAGTCACTGGCTTGAATCAGAAATACCATGACAGTCGTGACAGTCTTAAATCTCAAGTAGATTTCTTGTTTGTATGTTTGGACTGGCACTGGGTGACTGAAAATGATGGTAAGAAAATGATGGGCAAAGAGAGTCCCCTTTGAGGAAGATCAGAGAGCAAGGCGAGTTAAGAGTGAAGAAGAGAGGACACTGGAGTTGGAGATGGAGATTTGAGTAGGGAGAACTGGTAAGAAGAACCAAAAGAGAGGCCTGCAATCAAGTGCTTCAAGAGAAGGCATTTAAATGAGAGGTTAGCAGGAAGAGGAAGTTCTAGAAGGAAGAAAATAAGAGTTTTGAAGAAATTATATGAAATGCTAAAATAGAATAGAAAGTAACGTTTGCCAACAAGGTTTTAAAAAAAGGACACTGGTTAATAAAGAAGATATGACAAAGGTGAAAGACTGACAAAAAAAAAAGATTTTCCCCTTTCAGTGGAAAGGGGAAAAATATTGTTACTGAGAAAGAAAATTTTTGAAGAAGTGAGGATAGACCAAGTGGGTGATTATTTGTGCTCCTATAATTGATATTTCTTTGACTGATTTCTGCCTCAAAACCAAATGAAAAGATAAGAATAGATAGATATTTGAGCACTAGTTTATATGAATGATTTTGGTAACCTGGTCTGGGATCTGTAATTGGAGAATTCAGATTATCTTGGTTACTGTTTTACTTAGGCTGTTTCTTCCCAGGGTATCCTGACATGTCTGTGGAATGGACACAGTCTGAGTGGGTCTCAGTGTAAGGCTGTCCCCTTCCTTCTCCGGAGATGCCATCCTTGCAGGGCCAGGAGTTGGACTTCTATGATCCTTGTGGGTCTCTGCCAACTCAGGATATTCTGTCATTCTATATTCTATGCTCTTTCCATAAGTAGAATGAACCTGGGGGAGAACCCACCTTCTTGCTTGAGAAGCAGTCTTATGCTGCAAATAAACACAGAAATAGTTGGAATATATCAGGACTCTCTTAATAAACAGCAGTTTATCTAGTGTTTTAAAAAGTGATTCAGCATTCTGGATGTCTTAAAATATTCCTGTAAGGGAAGATTTTTCCATCCTTTCACATGGATGCCCTTGCAAAAAATCAGGTTCTTTTCCCTCCCCCTTGTGAACTACAGAATATGTTATAGTAAGAAAAAAATGCTGGGGGTGAACAGTTGCCTCATCCTTTTAACCTCAGAAACTAATCAGATTAAGCTTCAATACTTAAATATTTCAGTAGTATAATACTAAGTGATGAACCTTATTTCTGTCAACTCATCAAGTTATCAGCCCTAATCTACACAGAAAAAGGAAACTGGTTGAAATGCATAAGTTAAAATGAAAAAAACCCACTCATACCTGCGTAGAGATACATTAGTATGCTCATTCTGTAATATATAGCAAATCTGGTGCAATTTTCACATAGAAGCTCTCCCATAGAAGCTGTACCTTCTTCCAGCTGGAGTGAGATCATGTTATGTCTTGTTCAAGTGGAGAAGGAAGAAAGTATCCTCCTAAATGACTGTGCTCTACAATGGAGACTGAAGAACCATGAAGGTTTCTTATGCTTGTATCAATTGACTGTGATATTCTAAGAAAAAAAAAAATCTATCTTTTCTAGTTAATAAGGAATATGGTGTATATCTGGAATCTAACCAAAATGACTAACCAGTAGTTTCATTTAAGGGCAAGATTGTGAGTTACCAGGACCTTTTTTTCCAGAAAGCTGGCATGTATGAATTCAGAAGCATCTTCTACCACTGTTTGCATTGCTTTATAAAACAATGATACACAGAATTAGCTGCATGGGTATCAAAATAAGCAAGGAAAGCTAAATAGTTCTTACCTTTTAGCCATCTGTAATTTCATCTCAATGTAGAGCCAGTGAGCATGACCAGGTCAGGCTGAAGTTGTACAGTGCAGCTGATGAAAGTGAATTAATAAAACCAGTGCACCATGAGCCTGTGGGAATGCAAGTTTCTTCTGCTGTGATATAGGCATAAAGGAAAGATTTTTGTAAATATAATTTCCATTTTTGTTTAAGCTTTTTGTGGGGAAAACAGCATGCTGTAGTTCACGTGATATTAATTTTATGATTTTATTTGTATAAGGAATGAAATAGTTATCCTTTAACTTAGCAATTAAACTCAATTGTGTATACCATTGTAGATGCTTCTTTGGTGTTTGAAAGCAAATAGACAATCCTTTCCTTGTGGTTTTGTTTTTTTACATCATTATAATTTTCCCCTTGTACACAATTTCTTTGTGACACAGTGAACATTTCTAAAAACACTAATACTGTGTGAACCAAAGGAGGAAATAATCATGGGACATGTGAATCCAGATATTTTGCTTTCTGAAGACTCGTTCAACCTTCTGTCTTCAGAAATAAGCAAATATTTTTATGAAGTTATGAATATAAAAGACAATAAAGATATTGTTCTTTTTCTGAGAGTGTGTATGTTGACTCAGGAGGAAGTCCTGACTGAGTTATGGAACCCTGAAAATGATGACCCATTAGGAGACAGAGCTCAAATTTTATTCAATAGAGAGGTTACTGCAAGTATCAACTGTAATTGTACACAAATAGTGACTGTGTATGTGAATATTTATCATTTGCATTTTAAATTTGTCTAGCAGCATCTTGAGGGCATCTTGTTTTCTTCCATTTTAAAAATCTGAATAGCACCTGTAATTAAGGAAGAAAACTGAGCCCTGGAAGCTAGGTAGGACTTCCATCTATTGATCTGTGTAAACCCAGCTTACGCTGTCAGGGGAGAAGCAGTCAACTGCTGAGCTGCTTTGTCACTGACATAAGCCGAGAGAGGATTTTTTTTTTTTTTGTCTATACTGTTTATACACCAGTCTATAGACCTGCTGGCTGGTTGAATTTTAAAGAGTGCGGAGGTTTAAAGACTTGTCCCCCGAGGGATGCTCCTGCCAGTTGGGAAGCGAGCTGAGGCTGCTCTGCAGAAGTTGAGTGCACGTGTGCTGGCAGGGGAGGGACGGGCTGCGCTGGGGGAGCGCCGGCCTGGGGAACGCTGCAAAACATACCCATAATTTTCAGGTTGTTTAGTCAAAATATTGAGCTAATACCTTTGGTTTTTTTGTTTTTGTTTTCTTCTTCTTGTGTGATAATTTATTCTGAGAGAGTACAATGGGGAACATAAATGAATACATTTCCATACCCAATTCTGAGTCAGTGCTAAGCTTACCAGGCAGCAATTAAAATCCTTGGTAGTGAGGAGAACGTAATTTCCTATAGTGTGAGAATAGGTGCAGATTTAGAAAAAAAATTACATACTCCATTTCTCTGGAACAGGAAAAAACAAACCTTATAAGCCTGAAGAGAGAGACTATTTGGAAATGTTTAGGAAATTCCTGAGTTAAAAGTTTTGATTAGCCTGTTCTGTTTGTTTTCTGTCTTTAGAGTTTATTATTGCTATGACTAGAATCCTGTGTGCTTGTTCCTGACTGCAGAAATTCAAATGTTTACCTGCCCTGTTTGTGTTTTGCTCCTTACCCTTCTGCAGTGGGCACTCACAGCAGGCAGGATGGTGCTTGAGCAGTTCTTTTTGGAGAGTATTATATGTACTGTTGTTGTTCAGGAGTTAATAACCTTTCCCAAACACAACTGTGGCTTTCATATCCTTTATCTTTGCTGACAAAGTAAAAGTTCTAAAGATTTCTTGAAGTCTCTTGTATGACTGGGAAATTATAAAAATGTTGACTTTTTCATTTTGTGCCACATGATATACCTTTGAAATTTTAAAGAGTGGGCACATCATACACCTTTGAAATATTGTAACTAGCACATGCATATTGTAGGCAGTCATCTTTTTCCTGAACTATTCATCCCTTGCTGATAAACTTGGACGGGGTCTTTATGTTTTACGCTATCCACTGAGCCAGGCAAATGTTTAAAGTAAATAGTAGTTGTAGTGTGTAGGAATTTAAATACATAATTTCCCCTAATAGGAGTTCAACATGCAGTAAACAGTGTTCAGGCTAGAGAGTGCTAACATCTTAGATCAGCTTCTTAAACACTTACATGCAGCTCTGGAAATTTGTAATCAATATGCATTTTTCTGTATCCAGAAATACATGTCTGTTGGTCTGCTACAAAAAGGGAATTCTGTAGCTTTGACCGACTGCATTGATGTCTGCTGTTCTGCCTCTTCTTAGCTGAAGCGCTTCACAGGGGGTTTGTTTTCCCAGTTGGGAGCAAGGAAATAAAACCTGTTTTTCTAGGATCTTATAAAAGAATTTTGGGGGTATTTGCTGCTAACTGATCTGGTAATTCACTTTAAAAAAAAATAAAAAGGGAAGAAAAATGTTGACTAGTTTGAGAGCATTTTTATATTTTAATTAACACATTTTATGTGCCACTAAACAGCTTCTGAAATAAAATTGTGCAAGAAAGAGTGACATCATCCTTTTAGGCTATGGTACGAATGTAAATCTGGTGGATTTTGCTCCCCCTCCGCCCCCCCCTTTATTAATAGGAAGGCTTGCTTGTGAAACCCAAAGGGTTAATCATATAAATTTCTACTTTGGACCAGCAGACGATTTCCATCATTTTCAGCGTTTGACTATGGAACATGTATAGAGTTGTTATACCTCTCTGTAATTCATTCTGCTGCCAACTTCATTCCCTTTTCTCTGCCTGCATTTTAATTGAAACAACATTTGTATTTTTGAGCCAGGATCTGTCAGAAGTCCCTGTGGCTAGTCTGTGGTACAAGTAGCAGCAGACGTGGCTTACCCATATGGTGTGGTGCTTCTTGTAAAATCCATATGGCCTTGTTGAAGGGAATCCCAGCGGGGATGTGAAGGGTGTTAATACCCTTCAGGCCAGGCCTTTCCCTCCTGGGGCTTCTGTGGCATTGTCTTTGCAATCTGCCAAAGCACAAACTTAATTCCTTTTTAATAATCAATTATTTCAGTCCAGGAACGTGTGCTGTATTTTTGCAATCGTATATTCCTTGAATTTATTATTTGTTATGAATATTTTTGGTCATTTTTAAAAAGCAAACCTTTGAAAAGCCTTTTCAAAAACCCGTAACTTTATTTCTTTTACTTACATTTTCAGGAAGTGCTGAACAGCGTTCCAAAGTTCTGCTTTCCTTTTGACATTGAAAGGTATGTGCTACAGTTATCATTTATTTAAAAATTTTCAATAGAAAATTACATTTAACGTAATTACAAGCAAGGATATAAAGAAAAGGAAAATGTAATGTACTCCCAAAGCTTGCACCTGCAGATGAGAAAACATGCCCTTTGTTGTTCAAGTAAGTATGAAGTCACCAGTAGGAAGCTATCACAGCAAAATGCAACCTTTACAGAATTTTGGGGATATCTCTGTAAAGTTAGAGCTACATTCTGACTCCCAGTTTTGTCCATTTTAATTGTAAACACCATCTGTGTTAGTCTAAGGATATAACATAGTTTCCTTCAAGCGGCAGGCTTCATAAAAATGTTACAGTGCACCAGGATATGAAAACTCACTGAGCAGTACTGCAAACATGTTGCTTTGAGTTCAAAGAAATTGAGACTTTAATTGCATGGAAGTAGCTGAATATGCAATTGATTTTTCTCAGAGAAGAATCAAGACCGTTATTTATAATTAATTAGTCCTTACCTTTCTGGTATCAGTTATAGTCTGTAATTCCATGTAATGCTGCCAGTCATTTAAATTGTTCATATTAAATGTTTTTATTAATGAAAATATTTATTCGGGCTTGTGAAAATGATTAATGGTAATTAATTTAGTAGGTTGAACTCACTTAGTTTGGAAAACTAGTACTGTCCAAATTGGCAAAGATTAAATTAGAAACTTGATTTGCATGATTAATGAAAGATATATCCAGGTAGTGTGCAGGCTGAACCAGTTTCAGGACATGGGCATCAGTTGTAGATGGAGATTCAGAGACCAGAAGCATTTTTCAGATGCAAGAAGATTGTTCTTTCCTCTCTACACACACCATCTTTTACTCCACAGAGAGCAATCTTTGCAGGAAGGCACACTGGCAAAATAAAGATCTTTATAAACACAACTTCCTTGAAGTAAACTAGGTTCAGTCTTTTATAGATGAATTTAATTAAGTTGTTTGGGGTTTGAACTGGTTAAGCTCACTGTCCTTTAAGCTGTTTTAATGACTTAACTAATATGGTTGTCAGTGTTGGCTTTAAAGCATTAAAGTCTTTAATGTGCTTAAGATATGTACAGAATTGTTTAAAATTGGTAATGAAGATGAATAATGGAAATAAAATTTGAGGATAACAGAAAAAGGTGAGGTTCTGTTGCTGCCATCCAGTGGCAAGAAGATAATCAGTGGCAGCAAATAATTATTTTCAAATAACTGGCCTTAACTATTCCTGTTGAACCATTCAGAAGGCACTTGGCTACTTGTATGAGATGGATGAACTTAATCAATAAACTGTGGGAATACATGAATTTATAGTATAGCTAAGCATGTATTTTAGCTGAGTGTCTGAAGGAGTAAAAACCAAAGAAAATAGAAAAAAAAGAAAATAAAAAGTTATGGGACGTTTGTTGCCTGTCCTTTAATACCCTCTGTGCCCCCCTCCCCAGACATGCTTTTTGACTGTTGGCCCCGTGCTTGACAGTAAGGCAGTGCTCTCAAAGGTGCCAAATTTCTACAAATTTTGTAAAAACTGGTGGTTGGGCAGAAGGAGGAGAGGTTCTTGGGAGCTGAGATAAACCGATGAGGAGAATAAAGCCGACGTGTTCAGTCTGGCCCGCTGACGGCTCAGGGGCTCCGCGGTGTCTTTAAAACAAGGTGCCGCACTCGCTGCTTCCTGTGTAGCTGGGAGCTGAGTTGTAGGGATTTGTGGGAGAACCAAAGGCAATGCGGGATCACGAGAGTATAAAAGAGCACAGACAAGGAGGAGGGAGGGGCAGAGCTACTGTGGAGAAAAGGACAGAAATGCTGGAAGCTCATTCAGGAAAGCAGGAACTGTTTACTGGCAAGCCGTTTGTGTGAACAGCTTACTGGCTGCTTGGTGTATTTGCCATTTGCTTCTCAGTTCAAGCATTTTCTATAATGTGGACATTATTTTTTTTTTTTTTAAGAAAACCAGTTGCATTCTGCTTTCTCAGTTTAATTTTTTTTTTATTTTGAAATTTGAATGATAAAGAAAAGGATTGGGAAAAACTGCTGTAGTTCCTTTTCATATGGCTTTTTTCAATGGACATTTAAGATGTGACTAGTTTTTTTTCTAGTCATATATGTGCTTTTCACTTGCCTGATGAAAATATATATATATATATTTTTTTGTCTCGTGCAGAGGATCATGGTAGATGATACACCTAATACCCCGAAGTATTTTACAGACAGATTTCAATGACAATTTCTCTACAGAAAGCTTTGATTAAACCAAAATAGAAAATATGTGTTTCATTGATTGAGCATATTGAACTCTAGAGAGCACAGTTTGTCAGCCTGTATTATGTGTATTATACATGTATAAACTACGTCAAGCAATATCTGAGCCTATTAAGAGGTAGAAATTACCAGTGCTAAAGTGATAGATTCCACTGATTCTGCCAATCAAGATACTTAAATCAAAAAAATGTGACTCTGTTCCACAGATTGCCTCTGGATTTCTACTATACAGTAGAGTTGTAGGGAATGGAGTATTATTTCTGTTATCTAGCTAAATAAAACTCATTAAAGTAGGCAACCAACATTCTTCAAATTATGGAAATAGGAACGTTAAAGCACTATTAAAGCACAGTGGTAAAATCATCATCACCTGTTTTCTTTCAGCTCACCTATATTAGTTACCGGATGAACTGAAAAATGAATAAAATGAGAATGTATGTTTGATTTTCTTTTATTCACTGTACTACAGTGATCATAGACAGAGATCCAGATTTAGTTCTCACTGTTTGATGCTGCTTGCATCCTCTCACTGGATGTACTTTATCTTTTATGCATATGTTATAAATAAATGTACACTACTTGTTCTAATTATTAAAAATACATACTGTGAATGGTGATTAAAAATCTAGAGGTAACTCCCATTAAATTTAAGCTTAAAGTCAAACAAAGAGAGGCACAATGGTGTTAAAAAATTCTTTGACGATGACTTAAACTTTGAGTTTTATGTATAATTTTTTATTGAAAGCAAGCACATATTGTCATTACTGCTGGTTATGGCTTACATTTTATTCTGAAGAGGTTAGGAAATGAATTGCATCATAAAGTTCTTGAGCATTTGCTCCAAGAACCTATTTCTTTTTCTGAGAATAAATTATTTTATGTTTAGTAAATGATGCACTTGTATAACATTCTGACAGTTTCCTTATATATATTTACGAATAAGTTCCCTTTGGTACACAATTCCTTTGGTTTTTTTATATGGACTATGAAGATTTAACATTTGAGGACATAGAGATTTTAATTTCCTTTTAGTGTTTGCTAAAGTAATATTAATGCATCAGAGAAAAACACTCTGTCCTCTCTCTTGTTCTTTGAGTCCTTTATGTAAATTCTGCATGTTTTTCTTCCCTTTTCTTTCTCCAATAGTCTTCTTTATTTTCACTCTCAACCCAAAATTCAGGTGTAACTTTGCAGAGTCATACACTTTGATCTCTGCATCCATCTCTCAGTTATTTAGCTGGATGATGACTAATGAACAAGTGACTTCTCCTCTTGTTCCTTTTGGAACCATTTCAGATTCAGTCCGAAGTTGTGCTACGTCACTGCTTGACCCCTCGTTTTTATCTGTGCTTCGAATCTCCCCCATTTCTCTCTGCCATAGGTACCTCCCCTCACTTCTTTCATTCCTCAGTCTTTTCCTTTTCAGGATGAATTTCTCCTGCTGAATGTGTAGCCCATATATATCTTTAGATAAGACACTCTGGGAACTGCCTGTAGGATCAGCATGGAGACAGTGATACATATCTCATTAACTCTTCCTACGATACTCACCCAATCACAGGGAAGCATTAGATTTTGGAGCATAAGCAGTGATGTTGCTGCTGCAGTAGAGGATTTCTCTTTAGCAGCAGAATATCACTCAAGTATGGGAATTAATGTGAATATTATTTAACTCCTAATCTGTTAGGGTCGATGAGTAATAATAGCAGGAGTGACATCACTGGTCACTCTCCTGTTCTTGACTAATGCTGTTTCTGTTATTTCTGGTGAAAGTCTGTGCAGAAACGAGACAAGTGCAAAACAATGGCTGTAGAGATCATTGGATTTGCAGATCTCGTGAAAGGCAGTTATATCTTACACGAAAACTTTGCCTTCAGAGTAAATAGTTGAGAATGAAAAGTAAATAATCAAGAAAGTATTTCAAGCTGGACAGGTGAAGATAAATAAACTAGCATTTCTTTTACACTTCAGTCATTGCAGTCAGTTTGCAAGATGGGTTACAAACTCAAACATGCGGCAGCAGTTCTATACAACTGATTTCTTTGTATCTTTTTGTCTCACTGTATTATGGTCAGTGTGTGCATAATATTGAACATATGTGTGAGAGAGAAGTGTTGGTAGGGACAGGCTGCAGTGTGCACTGTGTGCACTGTGGAGTTTCCATGTGTGTGCAGAAGTGGACCTGTCTGAGAGGAAACCTGGGAGTGCCAAGGGAGCCACAGTGTGCTCCCATAGACCCTTGGCCAGGTATGATGATCAGGGCCCCTAAACAGAGAAGACTTCTGTTGCAACTTAAATACTCCCAGTGAGAGACTTTGCTAAGTAACTGTGGTTTCTTTTAATGCTTCCAGCATTTGTTGTTCTGAAAACATAACCCTATTTAGAAGATAAATATGCTTTCTATTCATGGGAAATGTCTTAGTTGATGGTGGCTTTGTCCATTTCTGTATCTTCTGCAGTTTTCTTCCTGTTCCTTTTTTTTTCTGAATTGTAAGGGGTTGGGGCTTCTGGGAAGCAGAGCTCAAATGGGATAACTCAGTTGGAACAGAGCAGCCCTCCACACAGGGAACCTTTGGAGTTGTTGGAGGGGGTCTGGAAATGGAGAAAATAATCCCTGAAGCTTAGATTTGAATATAGCGATTAGTTGAAGAAGACTGCCCAACCCTGAGTTACTGTCTATCTCTCTAGTCTCTCCATCAGCTTGTACCACTACCTTAACATCTGTTTTTCAAATTCCTGCTTGAAACAGTTTCTAATATGTTCTTTGATTTGGGGAAAATTAGGGTGAATTTGCTTTTCACCATTTAGCTTGGGAGTTGAAATACCTGTGAAATTCTCAGGTTTAGGTAGCAGCTGCTAAAACTCCAATCTGAACTATGTACTTCAGTTACACTTGTCAAATACATGTACGTGCCATTTTATAATTAATGATACGAGTAACTTTATGACTTATTTTTGAAACCAAAAATCTGTATTCCCATGCATAAGGTCTTTAATTTTTTGGAACTCTTTAAAAATTCCTAAAATTCAAAGAAAAAATAATTTCAAACATCTACTCTATCCTAAACTAATTAATTTGGAAGAGGAGCAATTTTTGTTGAGAATAAGGAATACATTTAATGATTAGATATGCTGTTTTTTGTTTGAAGGAGAGTTTCAATTCCTGCCTTAATCAGCTCTCTTAAGGCTCTCTTAAAAATGAGACCTGAGTGATGGCTGTAATGTAAACAAAAAACTTTAAAATGACTCTTTACCTATTCCATGGGTACCAAGGAGCCTTTTCTGCATTGTGTAGGTACATACTTAAAAAATTTTAAAACCTATTTTTATTTCTATAGTGAACTGTAATAACCTTGAAAGAGCTCATTGTAGTCTGCAGGCTTAATAAGTATTTACACACATTCTTCTAGTGATTTATTATTGCTGAACTAAGATTAAAAGTAAGCATGCAGGGCAAGAGTTGAAAGTGAGTCAAAAGCAAGACAGAGGAATGAGTGAGGAGAAGGTCGGTGATGCTTGGGAACAGTTTGTGCCTGCTCTCCCCTTGCAAGTGAGCAATTCATGCTCTCTTCAAATCTCCAACTAGACCAATGTTCTGCAGGAAGGTTTTGAAGCTTGGCTAGTTGATCCTGTGATCCAGTAAAAAGTCTAGATAACATTTTGTTCAGGGAATTCTGGTATGTAATAATTGCATTTTAGCTGTGCTGATTTTCATGTGAAGAAAAACTTGAGAGGCATCAGTGTTGTGGTACAGTAGCAGTACCAGGAGCTGCTGCCTGCCTCTGGAGGTGAGATTTGATTTCTGAACAACTGAATGTGCCATGGTGCAACAGAGAGGCACCAAGTCACTTGGCCCAACATTTGTCTGCGTGATGGAACATGCTATATATACGTTAAAACTGTAGTGCTAGTGCTTCTGGAATGTTTTGTGTGTCTGGTTTATGCATTGTGGTTGTCTATTGATAGACAGAAATCCCCAATTGACATTTGTTTTTCTCTGTAAGGCTTGCATATAGTTAGTTTTAATTCTGCTGAAGAGGAGTGGAAAAACAGGCCTCCTTGCTGCCCCCACATCTTAAGTGGAGCTCTCAAATTAGAAACCTAGAATTAATTCAGTATTTTAAACTCTGATCAGAGAATGTCGTCCAGATGGATGGTCACTGGCTTCTGTTAGCTGTTCTTTTGAAGCAAATGGGACCAAATGCAAACTTTTGGGTTCTTGTGGATATTCAGTTTTAGTCTTGGAGTTTTTCTCATATTAAAAATCTGAAACTTGCTGCTTACATCTCTTTCTAAACTGTGTGGGAAGCAGTTTTCAAGCCGGGCAACTTTTACACTGACTGTCAAAATATGGAGCTGACTCTCTTAAAAAAGCAAAGATATTGATTTGGAGATGGTGAGATGGCATTAGAATTGATTCTCACTGAACTCATAACTTGACTGGGCTATTTTTAATAGAAAATACCAGAATTTAAATCTCATTTTTAAGGTGGCTGTGTGTAGTGATGTTTTGTTATGCTTTAATTGCAATACTGGTTATTTTCCCATATCATCTTTAGGTTTTGGGAAGGGAGGCTGCAAATAGCTGGAAGCAGGAGATCCTAATTGATGTCAGTTTTTGGGGCTAAGGAATTGAGTTCAAGAAGTAATGGTGTAGTCATTTGTCTAACATACATGTACACAGTACATCAAAAGCAATGCCTGCATAGATGGCATGCTGGTTATGAGTTATGAGTGATCTCTTTAGGTTAAGATGATGGTGCGCAGAGACCCCATCCTAACCATGCCAGGTGTTCTATGGTGTAAGGAGAAGCCAGTCAGGGCTGCTGGGAGCTCCAGGCCTAACAGTGGGATACAGCAGAACAAAAGAGTGGGAGCAGGAGGCAGCCGAGGTCACTGCACTGCATTGCCAGTGCTACTGACTGAGCAGCTACTGCTGAGTTACTGTGTGAGCCCCTGGCCACAGTGCGCGCAGGGGCACTGAAACCACGCTGCAGGTTTCATGGCAGTCTGCTCTCAGGAATAAAGAGGAAAATGCAGAGATGTGAAATAGAAAATTGCTTGGTTGGCAGGGGAGTAATAATGCCCTATTATTGATGGCTCTCCGTGGTACCAGGCGCAGTGTACAGGCAGCATGACACAGAACCTGAGCGAGGAAGGGCTGAGCAAAAGCCACTGCGCATTTACCATTTAAGGAGCGCACTAGGGTTGTTCCAGTCCGTTGAAGAGAGCTGAGGAAAGTGTTTGTTCTAATTATTTGAGTTTAATTACCTAACTAAAAAAAGTCCATTCATTGTCATGGGTTTCCAGTGGTTATATTGTACTTAATGTATCTTGTAGTGTTGTATGCACAGGCTTTTGTTTCAACCCTGTTGCTGTATGTTCATGAGGGACTAAACTAAACTGAAAAGAATGGGAGACTGCAATCTGGGTAGTGGTACCACTTAACTAATCTTTAAGCTTTTGTCATACGTATGTTAAGCAATATAATGTACCTGTGTCCTATGTAACTTCTCTTGCCCTTTGATCATCCACTTTTTTTTTCCCCAGGGGAAAATTTTCTATATTTTATTTCGGTGGAGTTTTAAAAAAACACAAAACAAGCAAACCAGGAAAAAACCAACCAAAACCACAACAAAAAAACCCCAACCCGTATTACAAGGGATAAATTAAAAAAATATTTTGTGGTCTTGGACTGATAGACTGAGGTTTGTGATGGTTTTCAGCTTCTCTGGGAATTCGTTTTCAGCTCGGTCATCTATGATTGACCCACAAATGACACATGTTGATCATAACACTTAACTAGCAGGTGCTTAGCTATTTTGCTGTAGAAAATCATGTAAGAATAGGAAAAGAACAGCAGACAATAGAATTACAGGCTGAACTGTTGCATTTTATGCTTTCAAATCTCCACGCACTCCCCATCTTAACTTTGTTTTCATTTGGTTTTAATGAAATCTTTAGTAGTCTCTTCTGGACAAAACCATTCTATGCCACACATCACCTCTTTTGGCTGAGAATGCCAAGTCTACCTAGAACTGATTTTGTTTGGGAGATTTTGGAAAAGTGAAATATGTATTTCTGTGAGTAAATTTCAGATACAGTTTGTTTGTCTTCTAAAATGCTTACATCAAATGCATTTTGCAATTTCTGTGAAGATCACTGAAGTTTGGTCACGCTGAGAGCGGGTCCATCCCACAGTCTCAGTTATATTCTGTCTGAAGCTGACAAACTGCACAAGAGAAAAACGTCCTGCTTGAGAGCCTAAAGGAGAATTAGAAACATCATGACAGTGAAGATGCCATTTGTTAAAAGGAAATTGAGAAAAGGCTCATACTGTCAAGCAGAAAGTGGGGGATCAGGACTGGAGGTTGGAACTAAGATCTGGAGATGAGTATGTGCAGTCAGAGGTGGCATGGGAGGGGTGGTAGAAACTCAGTACAAGTGCATTTTAGCCTGCACTGCTGAGGGAGTGCTGGCTGCACAGAGCTTGGGGATAAGAGGAGGTAAATTTGGTGTAAATTTACTCTGTCTCAAGTGGGTATGTATTTTGATACAGTCTTGAAGATATTGTTACTTATTTTTTTTAACTCTTGTGCTGTTAGTTCTTGATTATGTTCTAGCTTTTACATTTCCAGAACCAAAAAAATTTGCACCGGAAGATAAACTCAGCACAAATTCTTTTCTGGGCAATGTGTAGAGCAAAAAAAAGGAGGAAAATCTGTGGAAGATGCATAGGGAGGCTACAGGCTTAACCAGTGAAGATTAGTCAAAAGGGACTGAAAAAAAACAAACTAGTTTTATAATAGCTGCTGTAAGCCAGACCCATGTTATGACATGTAATAAATTATTTGTAGAATTTTAAAACTTTGTTTGGGTTGCTGTTCTCCACAGCTGAGGTGTGCTCAAAGCCAGTAAACTGTGGCAAGCTTGTACTGGCTCTGGCTTAAGTTTATTCTGTGCTTAAGAACAAACCTTATGAAATGCCCTGTACTTTCAGAGTAGGGGCCAGATGCAGTGGAGCACATCAGCAGGAGCACGGAGCTAGGGCAACAGCTGGGGGCACGAGTGAAGGAAGGACTGGGCTCTTCTGTGCCGAAGGGAAGGAGTGGGGTGCAAGAGACAGCCTGGATGGTGGGAAGGGAGAGAAGAGTAGCAAGGTTTGAGCATGGAAATACTTGAGACCAGTGACTTAAATGCTTGTGTTTTGTGTGATTTAGTGGTTTTATGCTCTGTATCTGGTTTTCCAGGGTGTCCCAAAACCAAGTAGGACAACATTTCACCTTTGTGCTCACCGACATTGAAAGTAAGCAAAGGTTTGGATTTTGCCGTTTGACGTCAGGAGGCAAGGTCTGCCTCTGTATTTTAAGGTAAGTTGGTATAAGAAAAATTAAGTCAAGGAGTCAATATAAAAAAAATACAAGAACAAAATTAGCTTTTGCAAATTCTCTGCTAATGTGTTTTACTTCTCTATCAGGGTATCATTTTTCTACAACAGTGATACTCTGAGTTAATCTTTTCTTCCTTCATCAAGCTAGAAACAAATTTTTTTGCTGTACTCCTAACATTGTCGGTCTGGCTTCTAATGCTGTAGTAACAATGTTTAATCAGTTACATGCACTCAAGTGTGCACATTTAAATACAGTATGGACTGCTGCAGAGCAAAGGATGTAAATTCTCAGCTGGTGTAAACCTGGGTATTTCTTTTAACATTTCCCTGTAGACATACATTAGCTAAAGATTAGTCAATGGTCTGTTACTTGGTAGAAATAGCTAGGAAAATGAAAAGTGGCAAGCTGTAATTTTTCACTGAACCATAACCAAAGCATTGCCTTTATTGCTTATATTGTGACAATTTCAAATTTACAATGCACAGCTGAATGCATAACAGCACTAGCTTCAGACCATTGTACTTCTAGCTGGGGAGTCTGTTTGTCTTCTCTGTGTGTGTGTGTGAGAGTGTGTGCTGTGTTTAGCTCAGACAGAAAGAATGCATCAGTTTCCATCTGATATGTTCTGGTATCCAGTCTGGTTTTCGCTCTGAATCCAAGATCCATTAGAAGTGATGAAATGAAAGAGGACTCACTAAGCAGATTTCTTTTGGCATTTTATCTGTTTCCGCCTTGCACATGATTATTGATCTTAAATTAACCAAAGGAAAAAAAATAAATTAACAAATGAATGCTGTCTTTATATATAAAGAGTGTGTGTGCATGTTCACTGTGGCTTTTGTCTATATATCAAAATAACATAAAATGATATTTGCTGTGTTTATATACACACGATGACTGATGTATGAGCAATTCAAACTACTTTTTCATTGCAGGTATTTGCGCAATAGTCATAGACTTTTAAACACACAAGGGCAGGTGTACATAAATGCCATGTTGAATTACCATCTCCATATGCACATCCATGTATATTGCCTCAAACAAGAGGAATATATTAAGATTGCCGACCGAGGCTTTTACAAAGACATCTAGAGATAGTCCAATACAAAAAAGTTAACTAAATGAAGTCATCATAAATAACTGAAATATAAGCAAGAATCTCTGAAAAGAAGAGCAGAAACAAGCCAGTCAAAGTGATGAGAAGGAGATACCGTAGAGATTTAGATAGGCTGGTGAGTGGGTAACAGGACACAACTTTTCTGTTGTGCGTGTCTTTTGTCGATGGTACCAAACCATGTATTAAGCTACTAAAGATGGAGGATTTGAACTACTGAGTGGCATTCTTAACTGAAAGCTGAAGAAAAGGCTGCTTGTCCATCAGCAGTTTAAAGCGGTGTCTAAGATTAAAGTCATGTGGTTTATGAGACTTCTCTCTGTAATTCATTCTTTATCTGAAACACTAGCTAAAGGAAATTATCCCTGAATTTGCAGCCACATGATCCTGCTTTAAACTGGATAGTTTGAAACAGAAAATATACTTGTACATAGAAAATTCTTGTATAAGTTTTACGGGACTTTTTTTGTGTTCTGTATACACATGTATATGAATTGTGTAAACAGAATCTTCTCCCAATCAGAATGTATTGTTCAAGTTCTCTGTATGTTTATCAAGTGAAGAAAAAATCCTCCCAGGTAGCTTTCTCAGGCATTGTCAAAAATGAACATGCAGAGCTTTCCTGCAGTTGCCAAATTCAAAGTGCCTGTAAGTGCTAAACCATAGTAAGGTGAGAAAATAAATCTTGGATTATTATCCAGAAAAGTTGTGCGATTCCTTTGCAAGTTTTATTTTAATTTTTTTTTTTTTAAACTGCATGGCTGCTTTGTGAAGCTCTCAGTGTGGATTCTGCTGTATCGCCTCCTCCCTCTCCACAAACTGTTGAACTAATGCAGCCCTGTAAGACAGCAATAGGCATATGTCACAATAGGCATATTGTAAAATACCTTGTTGTGCTCATATCCTGTACTGGATCTTTTCTCCTAGTTTTATTTTTTCTATTTTTAGGAAATGGTTTTGTTAGTTGAGGTTTGAAGTGGCACAATAGAAACTTCAGTGTTCACTTTTGAATAATGGGAGCCTCAGTTCTTCTGGCTGTTGTTTCTAAGTACCACTGCTGCTTGCAGTAGGAATAATACTTTCAGGGTTTACATGAAATTGTTTTTGTATTACTTGAACGGTTTTAGTGCAAAGTACAAATAATTTGTAAAAAATCCTGAAACTGTTGATGGACTCTGAGGTTGACCTTATGTATGCCGAGGAACACAAAATGCATCATTAAAATGCTTAGTCCTAGATTTCATTAATTTTATGACTATAAAATTGTCACCTACGTTTCTAAATGAAATACTCTAATAAGGAAGACAGGTTTATGTGATCAGGCTTTGTAGTTCTTCAGTTCAGACCACGCTTGAAACTTTTTCACTCTTCCTTTAGGCAAATCCCTTAGAAGCAGAATGTTTCAATTTTACACATTTTGTGTCAATTTTCCAGACAGAAAAGCAGCCCCTAGACATTAGACATTTAGCTACGGAAAGGCAGTTTCCTTAGTTTTATTTGATTACTAGAAGTTAGATTCCTGCTGATAGTTCAGGACTGTTAGTGGTTACCTGACTATTTGACAGAAAACATTTCCTCTCCTTTGTTTAACCTTTGACTCATGAATGTAAAAGTTTTATCAGAGCTATAGCAGAAGCACCAGTGAGGTGGAAGTCTACTTATGGCAACAAGGGTTATGTGTGACTTTGAATAAAAGTCTGAACTCCTGCCTTGTGGCTCATTTGGATTGAAAGAAAATGTTAAGTACGTTTTTAATTAACCATGAAATATCTTGGTCTCTTGCTTTTGTGGCAGACAGTGGCTGTACTTTTAAATAAAGACCCCTGAATTCTCAGTCAGGGAATATATATCTATTAAAACAATACTGTGTATGTTTTGATGTTTCTCTTTATTATGGAAGAAATATTTAGAAAAATTTTTGTATGTTGTTGGAGGTTACCCTATGTTTGTCTTGTATGTTTGTTTCTCAAACAGCTGTTGATTATAACATGAGGAATGCAAAGACAATGTGTACAATTAAAGAAAAATAAATAGGAAACTAATAATGATTTCATAGCTTAAGAAATAAAATTATTTTTATTTGAAGTTTAGGTTTCTACATACATTAAAATTAAACATTAAAGCCCTGTTTTTTCTCTGCTTTATCTATTGTGAAGGGGCTTCATTGATAACCTTTTGACATTTTCATAAAACAGCTAATTAATTATAAAATGCACTCCTCATACATAATTTTATGAATACAAATGTGGTGGTAAGGTCTTTCTAGTAATGGACTTTAATTTTGATTTTTATCTGTTGTTAAGGTACATATTAGTGTGACAGTTTTGAGTTAGGAATAATATATTGCAGGTCTCTGTTAAATTCAGCCACTTCAAAACTATGTCTTTCACACAATGCATTTCTGTACTGACTTGAGAAAAAGTTGTTACCCAACATAATAAATGGTGATGGACACTTGAGTACTGGATGACTTTTCTGTACATAGACTAGTTCTTCTGTGCAAAACAAAGATTAAATAATCTTGCAAGATTTGCTAACAGGACAAACTAAGAAGATTCTTTTACCTGTAATACTTCTTGTTTTTAGCTATCACACACAAAAGTGCCATAAAAGGCAACAAGGCCAAGTGCCAGCTTTCTGCACATGGGTCCCAACAGCCCAAGCAGTGCTGCAGGTTGGGGGAAGAGTGTCTGGAAAGCTGCAGAAAAGGACCTGGAGGTGCTGGTGCAGCTGAACATGAGCCAGTGTGTGCCCAGGTGGTCACAGAGACCAATGGCATCCTGGCCTGGATCAGAAATAGTGTGAGCAGCAGCACCAGGGCAGTGATTGTCCCTCTGTACTGGGCACTGGTGAGGGGTGTCTCAAATCCTGTGTCCAGTTCTCAATTCAGGAAACACATTGAGGTGCTGGAGCGAGTCCAGAGAAGGGCAACGGAGCTGGTGAAGGGTCTGGACCACACAAGTCATATAAATAGTGGCTGAGGGAGCTGGGGGTGTTTAGCCTGGAGAAAAGGAGGCTCAGGGGAGACCTTGTCACTCTCTATTACTCCCTGAAAGGAGGTTGTAGCCAGGTGGGGTTCAGTCTCTTCTCCCGGGCAACCAGTGACAAGAGGAAATGGCCTCAGGTTGCACCAGCAGAGGTTTAAATTGGATATCAGGGAAAAATTTCTTCAAGGAAAGGATTGCCAAGTACTGGAACAGGCTGTCCAAGGAGGTGGTGGAATCACTGTCCCTGGAGGTATTTGAAAGATGTGTAGATGTGGTGCTTAGGGACATGGTTTAGTGGTAGATTTGGCAGCGCTGAGTTAAGGGTTGGACTTAATGATCTTGAAGGTCTTTTCAAACTTACCGGATTCTCTGATTTGATGTACAGTGCTTTATCCAATATGATGTACGGGATAAAGATGTAAAACATGGGCTTTAATAATCATGGCAATGTTTATCTATGAATAAATCTGTTTACTAGAGTAGTCCAAATGGACAATTAGGATTATTAACAAATGTGCCTTCCAAAATGGGCCTATGATATGTGGACAAAAGTGTTGGCTGACAGCCTTGAGGATGCTACAAAATGTGAAGAGCTTATACTTGGTCTTTGAACTGAGAATCTAAAATACCACCTGAGAGTTGTCTTTATTATGAACACAGCTGTGTTTACTTTTGAATGCAGAGATGCATTCTATATGCACACACACAAATGCATTCTTTATTGTTTATGAAAAGGACAAATATAACAATTCTTTATTATATTGAATTAATTACATTTAGCAAATATATAAAAGAAACATATAAAGTGAACTTTTTTTGCTTCCAATAGGTCTTTGTAATATTTTGTTGCAGTAAGAACATTATAATTAAAAATATTGACAAAAAGTTTTGCAATGAAACTGTTCTATTGAAGAACTGAAGATTATGTGGAAAACAAGCATGGGACAGGTTCTGGTGGCCTTTGGTTTCATGCCATATAATGTAATGGAGTACTTGTTTTGATTTCCTTAACTTTTCAGGTTTAAGAGGCATGTAGAATTTATATTAACCTCATGTCTGTGATTATAAGGCTTAAAGCAATTCTTTTTCCAGCCTTTCAGCTCAAAGGAAACTGACTTTATTTTATAAACTATGTTGAAGTAGTGTGTTTTTACAGTGTTTTTCTTTGTACTTTCGTTACACAAAGACATGGAAGTGTATCATGAGCCTGATTTTGCTAAGGGAATAAATTCTTGTTCAAGTGCTCTGGTCAGCATACCTCACTGTACGAAAGAAAAATTCTCCCATGGCTTTTTGCTAGGGTTCATTAATTTCAAATAATGAATTTGACCTTTTTTGCACAGACTTAAAAATTGTATTTAATTTTTCTTTTCTCAGTAAGAGAGGAGTTGAGCTCATACATACAGGAAAGAAGTATGGTAATATTTTATTGAAGTAGGAGCATTTATTTTTGTAGAATGCTGTTCATAAATGTTCATTATGAAAAATAGATGATCAGATGATATTTTGGAGTATTCGACAGCAAAATATACTGGGGTCATGTATACTGCTAACACAGAGGTGATAGCAACAGACTGGAAAGCCTTTAGGTAGTCTCACCTGTTTGTGTGTCCAGTGTTATAAAAATACTTTGCAATTTATACCTACCTTGTGCCTTGACTTGGACAAAACACTAGGACAATGTTACAGTCCCTGCTGCAATTTGAGGCTGTAAAGCTGTTCAGTAGCTCTGACATTTGCAGGTACTCTGAACGCTGTGGTGAACAATTCTGTTTGCCCATCTAGGCTGTGTTTCAATGATGTGTAAAACCAGGTTAACATGATTTCAGGAGATAATAGAACAGGAGTCTTAGGTGAAAGAAAGCTCAAAGATCAGATGTTTTAGGTGCTATTATGATGGGTGTTTTACAAGGGCGTGCAGCATTCATGCCTGTAAGCAGTGAGTGACCTTACACAGGTGCACTGAAGTAAATTTTTATGATTATATAAGAATATATTGAATAGCAAATGCAATAAGGTCACACCTTAACCACTGTCAACAATACCAAGCATTAAAGGTGTCTGTGAGCATTAAGAGGTTGATGTAGTTTTGATTAATAGCCAGCACAGGGTATGGTAAAGCGTGATAAAGACATTAATAGAGTGGCTTTAGAGGAAATCATTAAATCATTGCCACTGTGTCTCTTTGGTTTGGCAAGAGTAAATTCATGATGGGTTTTTGTGGTTTGGTGGTTCGTTGTTTTTTTTTTTTTTGGTTTGGGGTTGTTTGGTTGGTTGGTTGGTGTTTTTTTGGTGTGTTTTGTTTTTTTTTTTGAGAACCAGCAGTTAAGCATTTATAAGGATAGCAAAAAGTAAGATTGCTAGACAATGCATAGCTGTGTTCAGATTTCTGCTGGTTTTTTTTGTTTTTTTTTTTTTTTTCCCTGAGAACTGGGATCTATTTCTACAGCTTTGCCAGCTAAGTACTGAGAACAGAGGTGTTAAAAAGAAAACATAACCCTTCACTGGAGTCACTGCACAAAACCCTCGCTTCTCTACCAGCTGGGCTTTCCCCTAGCAGCTTTCCTTTTCCTATCAGGGAAAACATTTAGGTTCTGCATGGTGGGCTTTTTCAGTGGCAGTTAGCACGTTTCCTGAAATATATAAATTTGAAATTTTAAGGTCTGTCCACAACGTGCCCTAAAGCCTTTAAGAAATTCACGTCTGTAGATTTACACTGCTCTGAGTAACAAAGTCTGTAGTATTGCATATAAATAAATAAAGCATTTCAGGCTTTATTTCATTTCCAGCTCCCCCTTCTAATCTCAAACAGAGATGTCTAACAGACGTGAGAAGATGTGTAATTTGTAAATGGGGTGTAATTTATACTGGTACTATTTAGTTTATCAGATTTATTAGCTTAAATAAGGGCGATGGAAAGTTCTGTAGCATGTGGTCACTGATGATGTCACTGTTAAAGGTAACTCTTCTGTAAATAGGTGACAAAAAATGGAATTTATTCCATTATGTTTGAATTTCTTTCCTTGTGCTCTTCAGTTTTGTCTTATTTATCTTGCATTCTGTTTAACTCAGAGTATTGCACTCATACGGGCTGCAGATTAGTGTTAAAATTCTCTTAAGTATTCGTGTATTAATGTACTTCATGTTTACAATATTGGTGAATGTTTTTATTTTTGAAAGTTAATTCTATCTATAAAAATGGCTTTATAGGGAGACCAAAATTCTTACCTATAATACAACGTCTATTCTACTGTGTAGCGTTGCACCACTTGTCAAATATGGGGTACCTGGTCTGCCCAGGTAAAGTCGTTTTTGATTCTTTTGGGAAGCAGCAGTTCTGGCAGGACACTGGGTATAGGAGGATGTAGAATTTCAAAATTACAAATAACTACTGAAAGCTGTAACAATTAAAGATAGTGGGAAGGAGATTGGACAGTGTTTGAAATGGGTTTTTTGGTGCCTTTAAAATAATAAGTCTAAGTATTATGAGCTAATCTATGCCTAATGGAACTTCATAGAGGTGCCCAGCATATCTGTCTATCAGTGACATACCATTAAATGTGTGGGGAAAGTTTTATATGCTTTTCATTTATATGTAAAAATATTATAAAAATGAACAAGTCAGATCAATCATCATAGTATTTTATAAGCTCTGAAAAAATACATTGATATTTTATTCAACCACTTTTTCCCTCCTCTTTTAGTTACTTACCATGGTTTGAGGTATACTACAAGCTCCTAAATACCCTGGCAGATTATTTGGCTAAAGAACAGGTAATTTTAGATATTCTATTTCTTTGTGGAAAATATTTTCCTTGAAATAGTAGTCACCATTTGAAATGCTGAAAAGGGATTCTATACTTTTTAAAAGTGTAAAATTTTAGTAGGATTTAGTAGCAAGTGTATTCATCTTACCGAAATTCAAAGAATCTGAACATACAGCTGCCACAGTCACTTGAATCCCCCATTAGTCTTAAAAAGCTGCTGAAAATATACCTTTGTAAAGTGTCAGTCTCAGCATAGACAAGTCCTGGGTGAAGTGTGAGCAAAGTGTCACATCACTGGAGACTTGTGACGTATCAACTGTAAACCGTAGATCTCTGGAACTATCTGATTATCAGCTGCAAACGCTTTTTGTTCAGAACTGTATAAAATATGATGTACTGTTTCACCCTTCATATTAACTAAAAACTACCTCTCATAATTCTGTCATCTCAGCTAGCAGGACAAAATTACTTGCAGCATTTGGTGAAGAATCATGATAGTTTACTTTGCATATTCATGAGCAATTAGATGTATTCCAGCATTACACAGCAAAGGAACCACTGGCATCTGCCTTTACTGGGAACATTAAAGCTATACCTTTCTGCTTTAACTGTATTTGTGTACTAGATTACAATTAAAAAAAAAGGCATCAGTATTTAGCCATATGCTCTTGACTGGAGAAGCTGACATTTCAAAAATACATGAAGTATAGAATAAGCAATAATTCTGCATTATAGTAAGTGGACTATAGAGAATGATGATATTTTATGTAAAAAGGAAATGTAGTAGGAAAGTTTGGTGTTAGCTGTGTGTTTCAATAAAGTGTTAAATATATATGTCTTACAAACACTGTAATGAGAACTTGGTTTGGACCCCAATTTCACTGCTATAGAAAAAATTCTTATTAAGGTTCTATTTGCAGAAGGGGATGGGTGTTGTCTTGATCACCAGTGCTGGCATTGCAGCTATTACTTGAAGCAATTTAAGTAGTAGAGTTTTATGTTTGTTGTTTTATATGCTAAGAAAACTGCTTTGATGGGTCAGAAAGTTTTAGCAGTACTGAAGTATTTTGTTACAGTGCCTGGTGCCACACCTGTTGCTGAGGAGGCTGTTGGAGGATGTTGCTCCCTCCTGGCCCCAGGCACTGTTCATCTGACCAAGAGCTAGACCCAAAGTCTTGTCAATTATCTTGTTTTATGTGTTCTGATGAAACATTTTCAGAGTGTACAATATAGATATGTAGCTGCATATTTAGTAAAACTTTGAATAGACATATATCCTGGCTAACAGTTTTAGGAAGATGATGTCCAGGATGCATGGACCAACTAGATATTTTTTCACAGTTTTCAGTTGCAAATGATGTGATTCATTTAAGGAGTATATGGGGAAACATAAGAGATTGCCTTAACTTGCAGATACCATCATTTTTTGAGATACAAAGCTGGCCTGAGTTTTATACTTAATATTTAGATACTTCACTGTGAATTACAATTGTTTTTGTCCTTAAATATTTATACTCTTTGGTAACATATAGTTTGATGTGTAGTAAATAGTAATTATTTTTTATATGATAATTAACTACCTTTTAAAAATATTCCCTACAGGAAAATGACTCAAATGATTTGTTGAAATCATTGTATAGCCATCCTGTGCCAAAGGCAAATGCTTTAGTCAGTTTAAGTGTGGTAAGTATTTTTTCTTTTTTATTCCTACTCTGATTACTGATTATGAAATAGTAGGTAAAGTTGAAACAAAAAGAAACCTCAACCCTTTGAAAGAGTAAATTTATGTTGCTTCCCATTATTAACTGGATTGGACAACCTTTTCTTTTTTTTTTTCCTTTTTTTTTTCTCTGTACAGGGTAGAGTTTGTCTCATATTGTTTTCTGAAAGTCAGAGTCATAAAGAAGCAGAAATTTGAATTTTGTTCTATGGATGAGAAAGTAAACTGAAGTGGGATCTGACAGTGCTAGAACTACTTCTTTGTGCTTCCAGCTGTTTCATGTAGACAATTTTGGTTTCTCCTGCTGTGCATCAGGAGACACTAACTCAGTTTTATTGCCTCTTAGGTCTGAATAGGTAGATTTGTAGGATTGGACAAAAGTCTGTGTAAGCTGGCTGCTTTCCCATCCTCCTTCCCCTTCTTCTAGTTTTGCTTAATCATGCAAAAATGCTGTAGGAAGAACAGTAGAAGTGCACTCTGTTACAGGAAGCTTGCAACACATCTAGGTGAAAGAATGTGCCCAGCCTACCTTGCTTTTGTGCTCTGACTTTCTGGGATGTCAGACAGGGCACTGAATCTATGGGAAGATGATGTTATTGCAGAAACATCAAAAAGTGAACCTGTCATTGTTACAGTTCCTAAAGTTTTAAGCAGAAATAGCATATGTTTAAATACAGTTGGAGAGCTTGTGTGAAATATAAAGCCCATACAGAGCCTCTGCTGTCTCCAAGGCATTGTGCATGTTCAGAGCAGTATAGTTACTGCACTTGGCAGTGTGTAAATAGCTGTTTCTTGATTGAACCAGCACAGTTTTCAGGATGAAGAAAGAAGGGATTTTTGTAAAGGCTTCCCTTACACACACACTGTAAGATGATCAGATTATTTATCTTGACCTTATTTGTGTCATTTCTTGTTAATTTCAAATCTTTTATTTTAGAACTGAAGCCAATACTTCCGTTAAAGTAAGCGCAGACTCTAGAAAAACCCTCTTATGAAGGCATAGACAAATGAAGAGTCTACCACTTTTGTTCCAGCAGTTTCTGACCCTTGCTGCTTAACATAATGCTACCTTTATTTTAATTTCTCATGTTTCAAATCCCTTGTTTTTTACTAGGCTACAGGGACCTAATATTTTCCCACCTCGAACAGTGCTAATCGACTGTAATTGGAAGTCCTTCCAGTCTTGTTTATTGTTTTTCACCAGAACAATACTGGGTTTTGAGGCTGCAGTTGGATTTTTTCCGTTGATAAGGTTTTTTTTCTTCTGTTGTCAGTGTAATGTTTCAGTTCCTAGTACCTTTGCCAAAAATACTTCTATATATCAAATAATATTTTTCTGCCATTAATTGCAGTATTAAAACCACTTATAATTTGGCAACTCCAAAATGCTTTATAAGATATCCTTCTAAAGTCCTGTGGTTCAGAAGGACATGTAGAAGTTTTAAGATTTCTTCCTTGCATTTCTTGCAAAGTGTTGCTCTCAGTGTTGCAGTTCATCTTGGATAGAACTTGCCCACCTCAAAATGAATGTGGTGGTGAATACAGCTGGCTATACTGGAACAACAAATTGCTTGCAGTGAAGTTGATACTTGTTAGTTTTTATTTCAATGTTGTATGGCTTTGGAATTGTTTTTTTTCTCAATTACGCCTTGTTCCTAGTAGCTTGTTACATCAAAGAGTATTGTAATCTTTCTAGCTGAACAACTATTGTCTAAATTCAAGGCTCTTGCCAGGGACAGTTGAGCAAATATTGTGGGTTCAGATGGGGCAGAGCAGGAAGGAATAGATTATCTGGACTCCTGGTGCTTGTTGGATCTACAGGCATCTTTGTTTTTGTAATGCTTAGTGCTGCAGGGAGCAGGGAAATGGTTATGGCCACTTTCAATTCTAACTCTGTGTGCCTGGTCTTTTGTATTGATGTTTCTTTCTTGGTCCTCATACATTGTAAATAAGCTGGACTGGAACCTTCAGTAATAATAGACTTAAAAAGAAATCATAGTCTGAAAAATAACTGTAGAAATGACATAATGAAGAGGCTTTTCTTTGTGCCAGGATCAGTGTAGTTCAAATTTCATGGTACAGAATTAGGAAGATGCCTCCCTCATTCACTCAGGTGTGCAGCAGGGTACATTGCAGCAGGGTTTGGATGGCAGCCCCCAGTGGTACGTAGGACTCTGTGTGTATTACTATGCATAAATAACATCCATTATCTGGATACATGGTGTTTTCTAGTAATCCTTGGTTAAGAGGACACCAAAATGCCTTGGTCCAGTTAGGGATCAAGTTCTCCTCTCACCTGTTGGTTGTAGTAACAAATAGTCTGCAGCTGAATAACAAAGAGTCTGCATTTATTCTAATGAAATCTGAGCTTAAATTTAAATAGGTCACTTTTCTTTTACCCATAGAGGGCTAGCAAAAGTGATTTTTTTGTTAGTTTGGTTTGGGTTTTTTTTTGTTTTGTTTTGTCAGAAAAGCTAACTAAGTCTGAATTCAAATATGGGAGAAATAAAAAGAAGAAAACTTATTTTCAGCCAGTATTTTAAACATGGAATTTTACAAGCATTAGAGCCAGCTTTGGCCTTTTTTGCTGAAAAACTAAAAAGTCAATTGTTCAATCTTTCTCTCGTCTTGCATAAGAACCAAGAGATGATTTTTACAAGTGAGCAAGTTTTGAAAAAACAGCCTTGTCTTGTATCGGTGAGTTTAAAAGGCACTGACTGTCTAAAGCCTATTGTAATTAAAGAAATAATTACTTGCTATCGAATATCTCTTGATTTCAGGCTTATTTGTACCTGTCCTTTGGGAGATTCTGCTCCTGCTTTAGCCTAAAAGAGCAGTCTGATATTAATGTGCCTTTTCTCTTTAAATCAAACTTCAGAGCTATGTGTGCATGCATCGTAATCCTTGAATTGATGAACAAAACTTGCATTTTCTAGTGTCCTTTTTAGAGAAAACTTTATGCAGGACAGCAACTATTAATTTAGTATCTCTTCCAAGGTCATATGTCTTCCTAAGGGAGTTCACAAAGATGTGCAAGGACTCCATACACATTATTTTTGCTGCTTTATGACTCTTAATGACTGCAGTAATGGCCTTTGCTTCTCATGGTTCTGGCTTCCTTTTCTGTTTAATGAATGAAATATTATTACTTTGTTAATTATAAATAATTACTTCTCTAAGTTATTAACTTCATTACTCAGAAATCTTTTGATAAATATTCTGTGACCTTATTACATATAGGAAATAATTTTCTATTTTCACTATACTTCTGAAGAATATAGGCATTCTGTCTGAATATTTCCCTGTTCTTGACTGGAGAAAAAAAAATCTCAGCTTTTTTTCTCTGTTGATGCAAAACAATAAGCAGTGATATTTATTGTGCAAGTGGTATGATGTTTATGGGATGCTGTTTTAAAGCCAGTTTTTTTCATTAAATTTTAACTACTGCCAAATGACCTAATTTGTGGGAAAAATTTTCTATTAAATGTATCAAACTGGTTTAATAAGTCTCCTACATAGACTTAATAGTATTATTATTTTTTTTTATTTCTTGAATGCAAGATACATTTAGTATCTTAATATCTTTGTTTTGGTCTATCTTTTTCAAGTTTGACTTGAAAACAAGCTATGTCTTTGTGTTGTTGATTGTAATTTAAAAAATGTACTGTGAAAATAAAGTCTATTAAAAATGTCAAAATTTTATTAAAAACAAATAAAAGCCAAATAGTTAATAATTATCATCTTTACTTAGTATGCACTAAGTTTTTTTTCTCCTTCAAGATTTAGAATAACATTCAAAATGCCTTAAAATTACTGAGCTAAATCCATGTCTGATAACTATTAAGAGCATTCGATTAATAAGAGTAATTTACATTACATCTGTTTTTAGTTTAATCCATTTTATATTTGCATCCTAGATGGCCTCAAACTAAGATGCATAAAATTGCTAATATATTTCATAAATGGTTGCAGAATCTCAAGCATTTCTATTAGCACATTTTTGATTCAAAGATGTTTGGAAAGAGAAGAGAATGTGTATATCTAGTAATAATATTTCTGTTCTATTCTGATTAATTTTCTCATGTGAATGATTTTTCTTTTCCATTCTAAATTTACATTCTGTCCTTTAACTTTTTTTTTTTTTCCAATTTTTAATTCAATGCTTAAGTTAATCAATGCTACTCTCAGGCTCGTGACAACACTTAAAGCTGGCTTAATTTTAGTGTTATTTCAAAACTGCAGCCCAACATTTTGTTCCCTTAGTTTGTGTGCTGTGTTGAACCAGAGCTTGTCATTTCATGTTGTGGTCTGCTTAAGTCTTTGTCTAGTAGTGGTAAGAATATTATTGGAAAAATGGCTATTTGCTTAAACAAAGATGGGGTTGGAAATCCTAAATGCTGGGTTTTTAAGAAGAGAATTTTTTTTTCCTGTGTGCATAAATTATCAATTATTTTTTTTCCATTGATTAGCACTCGTATTTCATTACTCCTGATTTAACTGGATTGCCAACAATCCCTGAAAGCGTAAGTATTCTGTTTTTATTTAACCTCATTCTGGGTTGGGCTGAACTTTTGCTTTTATCAAGAAGAGATTTTTTTTTTTCCCCCAACTGTTTTTAGAAGATGATTGATGTCTATTATTACAGCCTTTAGCTAGTAGTTACTGTTGCATTCATTAACTCATTTTAAAGCATTAACGGGGCATTTTTGACCACTGCTATATCCACCCTTTGTTCATAATTACTTGGCTTCTTTGCATTTATTGGGATTATTTATATAAAATATATTCTACTTCTGCACCTTGTGTTATTTGAATACTCGCCCTTTAAACACTCTATTGCTAAGCTGCAAATTCAGCTATCAAGACATGCGGTCATTTTTTTGTGCAGGAAGGCATTGTTTCAGGCTTTCTGAAAACATGCTGTACCTGCTTACACTTGGATCCTAACCAAGAGCCAGGAGCAGAGGGTTTTGGGAGTTTTTTTTTATTTATTTTGTTTTTATTTTCTTTTCTTTACGAAGATTTGTATTCTGTAGATGCTAAATTCTTGGTGGTGCTGTGGGTAGATTGCAAATGTGACATCTCATGCACATTCTCTATAACCTGTTCAGCTGGATAGCATCCAATAAAAGAGCTTCGAAGCTTTCTGGTTTCCACTCTTGCCTTTAAATCTGAAATTGAAATATGGATGTATAGATGTGCATTTATACACTTTGAAATAATGACCTTGGCTGGAGAGGAACGGGAGGGTGCTGGCAGCAGAGAGATCTGAGAGTACAGTGGTGGGAAGGTGTCTGAGGAGATGGCATGGCCCATGTTGCAGCCCAGAAAACTTGGGAAAGTTGCTGTATAGAGGGATGAAAGAGAGAACCCTTATTGTGTGGGCTCACTGGGAAGGACAGGGCTTAGTTTTTAAATGTATGTTTTCGTCTGTTTCACCTTTTGTGTTGAATTCCTCAAAGAGATCTCTTGTTTTAGCTTATTATTTGGGGTTCTAATGAAACATAATTTTGGAGGTTAGAGGGTGTGTTATGGGTTCAACTTGAAGAAAGGGTTGAGAAGCATCTGTGTGGGCCTCTGACTGATGGAGGATCTTGGGGTGGTGCCACTGTGAATTTATTTTTCTGATTCTGTGAAGGAAAGGTAAAATAATTTCAAGGTGCTTTTCTGTAATTATTTTTTACTCCATTAGTAAAAGTCTCATTCTTTCAGTATGAATCAAAATAATATGGAACTACTAGAGAGTTAGAACACGCAGGGAGTGAAGAGATTGGGTAATTGGAGTAAATTAGCAATAAAATTAATTTTTTTATTTCTTGTTGTAAGGTCCACGTATTTCAGGAACAGTAACTTTTCAGATGTTAACAGAAGGATAACTGTGACTGTATCCCAAAGATATATTGGTCTGTACAAGATTGCAAACTGTTTTTTTACTGCAGCTTTTGCAGCAGAGAATCAGCACACCGTTATCAACTGCAGTGTAAGAGGGTGTCCAAGGTACATTGGACTCAAATTCTCATGGTACATCTGCCTCTGACAATCACTTAAAAGTAGCATTTGAAAGACCAGAGTTTTTTTCTAAATGAAGTGTTTGTAGCCTTAAAGCTCTGGTTTTTCTCTCTTCCAAAGTTCTATGCATCATGGACCAATAATAACTATAATACTCCATGTATTCAGATTAATAATGCATTTCTGAATTTGCATGAAACTGGATTGTCTGTTGGATCTTTCTTTACCTTTTCAGTATCTTTTTTTAATTTGAGATTGCAATATGTCCAAAAAGGAAGTCACCCCACTCTGAAGGTTTTACTGTTTGTCTTGCCCTGGCTGTTTTTTGAGGTCTGCGTGACCTTGGTGCTGTGTGCTGACCACATCCAGAATAGACTGTTAGTCTGCAGTTCCACTGTTGATGTCTGTCCTTGGGCTGGGGCCTATCCTTGATAGACCTCCTACGTGAATGTTCAGTGATGTTGTTGCCCCTGAGAAGAGATGAATAATTGTTCTGGTAGCAGATATGATAATGAATATGTGAAATTAAATATTTTGCATATTTATTATACACTATTAGTGTATTTTCATACATGTTCTCTAGTGTTTACAAAAATATGCTGCTTTCCCAAGCATTTTTGCTGGTAGCTGTTTTAGCTTTAGCTTACTCAGAGCTTGTATGTCTCTGGCACTGTGCCCTGCAGAAATCCTGTTAAGTTCAGCTGGAACAGAGAGATCCCCCTCCAACTTTTTCTCTTTTTCTCCCCCTTTTCTGTTGTCTGAACTATAAATTGGAGGTGCTGGTGACTTTGCCTTTTATTAAACCCCACAGTGGGGTTCTTATCAGGGGTGAAAAGAGTGACTCCAGTACCTGCCACCAATTCTGGATGTTTGATGTCCTGGCACATACAGCTCAAGCAAAAGCTTGGTGTTTTTCAACAATCTGTTTTGGGGTGCTTGAAATGGAATAAAATGTGTTGGCTTTGGGAGAGGCTGGCAAAAGTAGCAATTTTATTAATGTAGCTATGACAGAACAGTTAGCACAGTGGTAGAAGGTGTGTTCCTGGGTCAGAAGTAATGGTCACCTTAAAGCATATGGTGCTATTGATACAGTCCCAATTTAATATTTTTCCAAAGTTGAAAAAAACAAAAGGGCAAATCTAAGTCACAAGTGTAACGAAGTGAGCAAAATGTTAATAACTTACACCACAGTTAGTTTTTCATTGGCTTTAAAACCCAATTAATTATTTTTAAAGCATAAAAATTTTAATGCAAGGGGATTTGTTTTAGCTTGTTTTTTTTTTCCCCCACCTACTAATTGAACAGAAATTTTCACACGTAATATATAAAATGTTCCACTTAGCTACTACTACTGTTGCTATATTGTAAACATTTTATTTATTTGAACAGAGAAACCTCACTGAATATTTTGTTGCTGTGGATGTGAACAACATGCTGCAACTTTATGCCAGTATGTTGCATGAGAGAAGAATCATTATTACCTCAAGCAAACTAAGCACTGTAAGTACTTCACACATCTCCTTTCAAGTAGGATATATTGAACATTTCAAAAAATGACCTGCAGACCTTTGTGGTTTTAGATATGTTCCACTTATAAGACAATATCTACATACTCTTCTAATATATGGTTTTAGTCTGGCTCTTGAAGTACAAAAGTCTGATTTATGTAAGACCTACTCAGGTACATTAAGTCAGGTTAATTATTTTTCTTTTTAGGAGATGAGAGTTCTTTAACTCTCCTGAGTTCATTTCTGTGCCTTCTAACCTAAAAAGAATTCTTAAGGGCTATTATAAGATCTTTATTATTCACTTGTGGCTTATTCCATTGGAGCTACTTGAAAGAAATCAAGGGTCCATAATAATAGCTGCTATCCTAACCTGGTAATAGGTAGATTCATCTTTGTTACAGTGGTTTGGGAGTGCACATTGTAATATCTCTGATTTGAAGCAGCTCTTCGGACTGTCAATAACATACAACTCAAAATAGCAGTTTTTTAATTAAAGGTTTTAGTCTACTACCCACATTAAATTTTTCTTTCTCTAATGCCTGCTTAAAATGCTTAATAAAAGAATGTTGTGTTTTGTTTTGTAAGTATTCCTAAATAATCAGATGTAATTTTGTTTTACTCTTCACAGAATCTTATAGGCTTTTAAAATACCCTATTTTACATTTGTACAGGACTGTCACTTTATAACCACTGTTAATCATAGAGCATAATCCTTATGCAGAATCTTAAGCCTATTAAGCTCAGTTACCTTAATTTTTTTTTTCAACATTACTGCCTAAAACATCTTGTTTAATATGCTTTCTGTGGTGGAAAATACTCTTTATATTTCTGAACACTGCTATTTGTACTCCCAAATAAATGAACATGAGGTTACAAGATTGGATACAGCACTAAAAGTTACTATTTTCAAAGACTTACAGGTGCCAATTTCCAATATATACATATGCATGTAAGGAATGAGAATTTTTGGATTCTAAATAGAGGATACAACTCCTTTAAATTTTTTTGAGTCTAAAGTAAATTGAAGATAAAGAAGATTCATAAAAGTCTGACAGGTTTTACAATCCTTGTAGGTAGTAGCAGTTATCTAAATGCAAACGTTGGATCATACAAGTAGAGGCCACATGAACAACTGAAAACAAGAAAAATAGTAAATGAATTTAGGCAATCTTCAAATTAGTAGTCTGTGATATACTTTTTAACCACCAAAGATTTTACTTCATCTTAGGAAATATTCATATTGTATTACAGGGTTTTTCTCTTCTCCCCTTCCTGAAATGGCTAGGGGAAGAGCTGAGCATTACAACACAGTAATAAGACTGCCTGAATGGGCAGATAGAATTTGAAGAGAAAGCTCTTTTAAAGAACCTGTCTTAGTAGAAGCTCACATGATGTAGCAAAAGTGTGGAGTCAGATTTTTTTTTTCCCGGTGTGCCGGTCTGGAACACAGCTTGCCATATTTAAGGGAAAAAAAAGGTAGAAAAAGAAAAGAAATATGCCATTAAAAAAGCTTATCTCCAATGATGCCCCAGTCAGGCCTCTTTTACTGCTCCAGTAGAGAGGAGATAGGAATCATGATGGCAGCTCTGTGCCTGTGGAAGATTCATTTTGCAGGTGGGCACGTGTCCGTCTGCTTAACACGATTTAGAATCGTGCTCTCAGCCTACACTTGGATCGATTTGAGACTTGTATTTTTTTAGACTGAACATCTCAGCTGGTCTCTATTGCTGGGATATGACAAGAGAAGATGAGGTATCAGAGTTAGTCTGCACTGATCTCTGCACCTTATTTATGTGTTCAAATTCCAGGCTCTTTGGAAGTCACTACAGAACAACAGATATAATATCCTGGTTGTGAGAAACCTTCACTTTGTAAACAATTCAGCTGTTTATTCCAAAGCTTTTAGTGAATTAATAGTCATCTTGCTGGTGTCATCACTTGAAAATAATTTATATCACTTTCCAGACATTGGTAGTGGCATTTGGATGTCCTGGAGAGTGTCCCCAAGCTGTAAGTGTAAACAGATTGCAGATCAAACCAAAAAAGATTGCAGATCAAATTCAAAAACCCACTTTCTTCTGGTTACTTTTTCAGTCTACTAACATTACTTAAGTCATAGCTAAACAAAATTACTGCCACATCATGTTGTATCCACTTCTGATATAGGATAGGGTTAATTTTCACTTGCACTAGTGAGTTATGATAAAACAAAATAAAAAAAACCAACTGGCTTTGATTCAGAGAACTGCTACCTGCTCATCTCTTTCATAAGCAGAACAGGGCTGATGTGTGGCTTGCCTCCTTACAGAGCAGTGTAGTTTAAAACTTAGTTAAATGCTTTTCAGTTTCACCTATAGGAATTTAATCAAATTGCCAAGAATGATTAAATGTGGCTTGGCATAAGTTATTTCTTCTTTAAAATATGGATTACTTAATGTAATACAATAAGCAAATGGAATATATCTGGACATTGGCCTTTACGAGCTTTGTGCTGTTTTATTATTCCATACAAAACACAGCAGACTGGTACTTTGTGTTGCAAAGGTCATGTTTTAATATTCTGAAACTACAGCTTGATACTTGAAAAGATTGTTTGTTCAAGAATAGTGCTATCAAGTACAACTTTCTGTTAAGGGAGTTGTGCCTTATCTTTGGGGTTAAGTGAATATCAAGTGTTTATGTCAGTTCATGAAGACTGGGTTGTGATGTCACCTTCGAGTTATCAACTCTGTTTCGGTTCACTATCTCAGGGCAGTGACTGATAACAAAAGGCATAATTCAAGGCCTTGCTCACTTTCTTCTTGCCCTTCTTGTGGGGACCAGGAATGGAAAACTGCACTTACTTATGTACAGGAATTCTTTGTCTAGCATTTCTGCCCTATATACTTCCATTATACTCAAGTGAAGGATCAGTCTGCTTATGGAAGAAAGCGGGGGGAAATGATGGTATACTTAAAAATGTTTACTTTGGAGGAAAAAAAGGAAAGAGAAAAGACTGTTGCCTATTTTAAGCGGATGACTAGTGTTTTTTAATTAAAAAAAAGAAGTACTGCCTTATCTTGAGAGTGTGTTTCAGCTTATATTTTATTTCAACCAAGCAGGCTTTGTTTTTTGAGCATCATCAGATTTTTGCAGTTGCTGTGTATTCTTTGCGTCTTCCTTTAAATTGATTTTCTGTGGTTTTATCCCCTTGAAAACTCCTTTGGTGGAGATATTCATCTGCTAGCCTTTCCAGTTACTACCAAGATATAAGTGGAAACTTCCCGCTACTCCTTTCTGTTATAGCTTCTGGGTCATTATTTGCCCTAACTGTTGATTCTTTTATTAGCTTGACTTTCCAACCACCTTAATAATGTGATTATCACCAACCTCACAGCTTGCTTCAGGCTTAGCGTTTAGAGTGAGATGGATTCAGCTAGCCTGAGGATTATGCTCTGTAAGATCTGTTTGTAGCAAAAATTACCATTTCTGTCTTTTGAATGGTAAACTATGAAAGAGAAACAAATTATATGGTTTTGGATTAAGTGAAAGGATGAATGAAACAAAGGGATTGATCTGTTCACAGAAGTGGTTGTTTTATTTCACTTTAGCAGTGAAAAAGGAAGACCTTACCGAAATGTCATGCTGTATGTTCTTGCACAGCACTGTTTTCTCACGTTACTGCATCTGCATGTATTCTTATTAGTTGCATGGAGCTGTATGAGTTTCAGTATAAATAATTTTTTAATTCAGTCTTTCTATAAATTATTAAAGTGCTGGGGTTGGCTTTTTACAGGAAGGCTGAACTACAGCATTGATTTTATGCATGCTGGAGGCAGGCTCTAGATGTTTCGGCCCCCAGTGCACCTGCTGTGGTAGTCTACCAGAACATCATACCACACTCTCATGTATTCAAAGCAAAGGAATAAATCATGATTTTACAACAGTGCATCAGTTGACTTATTGCTGTTTTGTGACCGGAGGTAGGAAGGATTGCTGTTTAAAGCCATGTCATCGGTTCTCAAGTCACTCAAGCATGAAAGCTTGTCATATGCCTCTGTAATTGTACCTCACCAGTCTCTCCCTAACTAGTCAGCTGGGGCTGTGTGTTTCGTCTCAAACACCCGGCTGGCCAGTGTCTGACAGGAGCTTTCTCATCATTCTGTCAGTAATATGCTAACTAGCTTGTATCTTCTGTGGCCTACACTGGCAGGTGGAAAGGATGCTACACTTTAAAGCAAATGTCTGAATGTTTTCTCCACTTTGACCAGTATTTGTTTCAGGTAATACAAACCTGATGTGTCTGAGAGCATGGTGGTTACAAGTTCTGCACTGCACTGGCTGTAGGTTTCTTTAGTGAGCCCTACAAAAACAGTCAGATATGTCAAAAAAAGATACAGGGTTTGTTTTGGTTTGGTTTGTTTTTTTGGTTTTTTTGTGGTGAAGGAGCATTGAATGTAAAGTGACACACAAACATACATTTGTGGAATCACTTTTACTGTTGCTTACATGCAAAGAGAGCTTTTTGCAGTTGCCCTCAGTTGCCACAGTGAGTTGGACTGAGCAGTGGTTTTGTTTTCCTTGCCTCATTAGTGTTGTTCAGGTCACACTGTCCATTGCTTCTCAGGCACTGGGTGGACACAGAGGCTCCCTGGAGAATGTAATACCAGCTACTAGAGAATGGAAAACACCTCTTACTCCAAACATATTGACTTTGTGAATCCCCTCTCTCCTTCTGCATCTCAAATCACTGGGGTGTGGTGTTGGAGCTGTACACTAACAGTGTGTGTTAGTGTACAGCCTGGAAAGACAGAAAAGCTCCTCTTTTGTGTTTCTGAAATCAAAGCTAGCTATTATGGAGTTAGTTCTCTGGTGCAAACTAAGGATCCAAGACAGTGGAACAACTGGCTTCATACAGAACTTCCATGTTGGAGAAAATAGTGGCATTGGGAGCTGTCATACAACTTAGTGATGTCCTCACATTACCTTATGCTAGGGTGATGCTCCCAGTTCTGATTAAATGGACTATAGCATCTCATTTATTTTAATTGTGCATTGTAGTGCAGTCACCCTCTAGAAAAGCATTTGTGAAGTGTATGGCAGATCCACTGTAAATAGTACTGTTCCATTGTAAATAATACCATTCCAATAAATAAAAAACCTATAGATTTAAAATTTAATTTATATCTCAAATTCATGTGACTTGGAAATGTTTGAGAACTAAATTTAGTTCTTAGAAATCAAGAAATGGATGGGAATTTATCATTAACTTGCAAGGTGGAATGGATATTCTGATGAAACTGTGCTCCCAGAAGCATAATTAGAATTAATTTTGTAATATAACCTCAATTAGACCATTTAGTCTGGAAGTAAATGAAGAGTGGCATTTAATAATTTTGTATAGTTCAGGTGTAAGCATGCTAAGATGAACTGTGCAGAGGTGTGTGTCGTAGATGCAGTTAAGGTCCCATTGGGACACCCATAGGGAGCATATTTCCAACAAGGAAGTTGCAGGATGTCAGTATGGAGCAAAATGTCATTAGGATATACATCCAGATCTGGAAAGCTCTCTGTCTTAAAGTTTAGAGTAGTTTTCCCATTGCCCCAGCATATCAGAATAAATAACTGTTGAAAGAATTTGTGAAAAGAAGTTGAAATGTGTGGTTTAAAATTCTTTTTGCTTTAATGGGGGGAGAACCCAATAAAAAAATTGCAGATTGCTATTACCTGCCATCTATGTAAAACATGAAGAACTTTACCATGGGGTTTTATAAAAAAAAATAAAAATCCCAGACTCCAAACAGAACCCCAAAAATCCACACCGTAGAAGAAAAGCACATAGACAGAAAGACAGATATACAAATTTATTTCAAAATTTAACTTTTCACTTATTAGCATTTTCAGGAAAAAGAAAACTCCAAGATTGAGTTGTGTCTTTTTCCAGTTCATAGGACCTTTGGCAATTCAGAAGAAGCTGAATAAAATGCTGTGTAGAGGCAGGCGGGGCCTGCTGTGGGCACGTGCAATCTAAGAGAAGACTTTAAGTACTGAGTCCTTTGTGGTTGGGCTGTATGAGAACTGAAGGGGAAAGAGTCCATATTTTCTTGAGCAGAACTGTCTCACCCCCTACAAGAAGTACCACTGAAGTAATTTGGTGGTCATCTGAAGCAAAAGAAGTGAAGAGTTGCTGAAGGGTGTATGAGTGTAATATCAGCTCTCCTTCTGGTGTTGTTGGGATGGCAAAATTTGCCCTTTTTACAGTTGCTACTGCTTTATCACTCTTTTTTTTCCAAAATTCACCCGTGACAAGATGAACTGTAATATAGTCGGTAGTTATCTGTACTCCTGCTCTCACAGTAAGTTGTCTGTCACCTATTCGCAAGGAAGTTGTTCCATACTGCTTCCTAATTAGTGTATGGCAGAAGGACATGCAGTGGAGTTACTCTGGGGGAGGAAATGTTAATAAAAATTATTTTTCTGGGAAGTCTCGTTTCAGAGGTGAGAAATGTTTGCAGAACTCCAGTAGCTCTTCCTCAGTGGAGGTAGGTCATAAAATAAAGGACAAAGGAAAGGAGGCATGAGGAGACGGTCAAGTAAAGGGACACAAAGATGCATGTTTATGGTGCTCTGTGTTTTTGTGAGAGAGGAAGAGATAATGGAGTTAGGGAAGAAATGAGTGTCAAAATGAGAATAAACAAATTACCAAGAATGTACAGAGATGAAATGAGGAAATATGAGGAAACTCCAATTATTGAACAGATGATACAAAGAAACAGTTAATTATAGGATACATGAATACCAGAAGAGACATATTAGTGAACCTAATCTATAATGTTTTGGGGATAAAAACTGATGATTAACTTCCAGAAGTTTTATTTTAAACCTATGAAAAATTGGTTTTCATACCATTGTGGTATGAAAATGTTGAGTAATTGAATGGGATTACATGGCTTTTCTGTGCACCCATACCTACTTTGTTATATACATAACTGATTATCTGTAAAAGTGCCTGTAGGTCCCTGGTGTAGGCACAGTATGCCAGAGGTATTCCTTGTTGAATGCTCACCTGTCTACTACCACTTCAGTTTTATTTTCTGCTCAGCTTCTGTTATCAGGAAACATGTCACTCCTGGAGCCATAGGCAAGGAACAAGCCGTGTCTGCAGTCCTTTCTTTTCCCTTCCAAACTAATGCACAAGAATGATGCCATAATGCTGCTTTGTGAATCAAGAATAGCAAAAAAGAATGAAGTTGATTGTACATGAAGTGCTGTCAAATTCATGAGTAACACTCATGTCTTCCCTTTCCTTCCCCCCAAAAGAACGATGAAAGGAAGTGAATAATACAAAAAAACCCCACAAACCCAAAAAACAGCAATTCCAGGAGAAAATAAGTTTTTAGATGTGTTTTCTTTTACATCTTTAATTTTCATAGTGGAAAAAATTAAAGTTTTCATCTGTGAACTGGAAATACATTTCCCTTCCTCTCTCTCCCTTCTGTGAGAGAGGAGAGCTGGGGGTCTCATTTTGCCAACAGGAGGAAAATGCATTATGGCTCATTTAAGGCTCTCCCTCTTTATGTTCTTCAAGATTATGGGGATGGCAGATGGAAAACGATTAGCTAGGAGCAAAATTAAAGAAATGCATAGAAGTGGCTTTGCATATCATGGCTTGGACAGTATATGCTGTTGTCTTTCGTTGCTAAATTTTTTTTCCTCAGTGATTTCTCACCAATGCCAGCAGAATGGACTAAATTTATTATTTGGTCCAACTGTTTAATCTTTCAAGCTGGGAAGTGATTATGCTTTGTTGTAAACAGGCAAAAGCAAGGGCTCCATTCCCACTTTTACTACCTAGCAGTCTTCTCGAGAAATGGATGGGAAGGTAGGTCTCCACAAATGTTAAATATCTGTTATGGGTTTGGGACCTGATCTCATTCCCAATCAAACAGGATTTAGATGCAGTTGCCTCTCTAAAAAAGTTGATTGTCTTATAAGTTATAATGAGGTAGAGGAGAGGCTTCCTTTCACCTGTATAACTGTTTCCCTTTTAGGAAGCAGAAAGTGTTTTCTCAATAATTCCCATGACCTGGGAGTATTAGGGTAACAGGAATAAGTTGGTCCAGGCTGATGGTAAATACTGGAATTGTGGTAAAATGGTGACCCATCCCCTACGATATATTGCTATAGGTATTAATAAGTAGATGAGATAACTAAACAGAATCTTGGACATCTTTCAACATATGTGTGGTCAAGGCAGTGGGAGGGAAGCAGTTCTTTGGCCTATTGGGACTGTGAGGGGGGAGGGAGAGAGCACACCAGTACCCATTTCTGGACATGGTGTTGACAGAGATTGACAGTGTTTGATGATTTTTCAGGAAATGGTTTTATCACAGTAGTTCTTTAGTTGCTTACAGTAGATTTTGAAAGGTTGTATGGAATCACAGGTTAATTTTACTTTAGCATTTGCTTAACTTCTGTTGCTGTTTTTGGCTTGCTGACAAGATTCTGCTAATCAGTTTCTGTCTTTCTAGTTTGTACATTGCAATGTGTGCAAATCTTACTACCTATGTTCTTCCTCTCTCTTTACCTTTGGTTATAGAAAAGGCTTTGAGGAAAATAATTTATATAGATAGAAAATAACTTCCAGGTAAGTTTTGTGCAGCATGTTTTCATGTTACTTATTGAAATGATGTGAATAATAGGTATCAAATAAGCATCATCTATAAGTCTGCAGAAAATCTTCCAGCTGAAGTAGTGTGGCTCAGTGTTTTAACAGAAACTAAAATTAGAAAAAGAAAAAAAGAACAGAAAAAGGGACCAGTCCCTTTGAAATACAGAGTAGAAAGATTCATTGGTAGAAGTGAGCTTTGGGGTAACAGATACCCACATTAGGATTACTGCATCCATGTGAAGGATGGGGAGGAGCTGCAGTCTTTATGTACCCAGGAGCAGGTAAAACTGCTTTGATCAAGTCTTGAACTAAAACTTCTCCTACTGTTCCTGTTCAGCATTGCATAGATTTTGAACAACAGTCTTCCCAAGTGGCTGCTTATTGCCATAACTCCTCATTGTCTAGAATTTGTGCATTATTTGTGCGTATTTACTGTCACTCAATAATGAATTTTGCTAACAAACTTTGTAATGAGGTCTCACACTATTTGGAGAGACTGTATAATCACCAGGCACATAGTTCCAGATTTTTTTTCCGGAGACAAAGATAAAATTATGGTACCAGAATCACTGTAATACTCTGGAGAAAACACCAGATACTTTTCTTGCAGGATGAGTGTTGATTCTGGCTGCAATGTCTTATCAGAAGAGATCAGAAACAGACTGAAACTTTCAGTTGTACTCAGTAATGTTAGTAAATTCAGTACTGATAGAATGGGACAGAAAGCTTCTTTTCATGTCCAGTGCAAACACTGGCGATTTCGAAATAGATTTCTTTATTAATTAGAGGGTTGAATGTTGAAATTTTTTGTTAAAAGTTGCTCTTAACTAATTCAAGTCAGTTGACTCATGCCGTTTATGTAGTTTAAAACCACATTATTTAAACCAATTTTAAAACCATAGTTAGATTTATTTTTGAAAACAAAAGTTTTTTAAACTAAGAGACATTATTTGAAATGGAGAAAACCAGTCTAAAATATCAAAGTTGATGGAAGCAAAAATATAAAAGTTCTGTTCAATGTTGGCAAATGGGTTTCAGCCGACAAAAACTTTACTTAAAAACTGCCTGCCCATTTTATTACGGATAGAAACACAACTCCAGTAGGTCTTTTCCAGTGCAGTGAACTACAGGAGGATCAACATCATTTGTTTCCTTAAAACTCATAATAAATTATCAGATTTGCAGAAACAAGGTTCTGCAGCACTCTTCTGCTATAGTTTAAGATTTTTTAGCAAACTGCAGAGCTGAGCAATGACATAGTAGTGTGCATACATAAACATATAGCAAATTTTGTTGGATAGAAGCTTTTGCCTTTACATAAAACTTACCTGTAAAAAGTATCACAGTTCACAGTTGATGTTATCTCCAGTTGTCACTGGCAAGATAAGTGGGGTAGTACACATTCCTGAAGGCAACTTCAAGATACTTTAGGATAATGTCTACCTCTCTATGAAAAGAGATTTTTCTGATTTGTGACATATATTTTCCTATAATTTCTTTTTAAAAAGAAGGTGAAACTTAAGTCCTTTTGGAATAGATAACAATTGACAGACTCCATACAGATGCCTTTGTCCCTAAATAGTGTAAGGATTTGTTTTCTGCAAAAATATCCTCACTTGGTCAAGACTCTCATCATCTCGTTTCTTCACCTGGGAGTTTGTGCTGTGCACAACCTGCCTTACCACCTCCCCCTGCAACCTTTGGTAGGGGGTCTGCTGGACTCTACCTGGCTCTGATAGCAAGCACAGGTGCCACTGGACACCCCCAAATCCAGTGTTGCATTTATAGACCTCTGAATTCTGATTGAAGTGATCGGGCTCTACCTGGTCTCTGAATATTCCTTAAAACATGCAGTATTATTCCAAGATTTACAGCAGCTACCGTTGTATTCAGAGGAGTGGATGTGCCGATTAAAGAGATAGGTTATTTGAATAGGCTAATGCATTTGAGAAATGCAGTCACACTCGAAGCAGTAAAAAAAAAAGGTAAAAAAGGGATTTTTCCAGAAAGTGTGCAAATTTTAATATGAAATCCATAATTATCAGTATTTGCTTAAAGGCAGAATTTGCAGAATATTAAAATGTCACACAGTTTGAAGAGCAACAGAATCCCATAGCTGCTTGTATTACAGGGTGTATGCAACAGGAAACTATAAAACATATTCATGGTATACTGAAATGTTTGGAAACCTACTGCAGCAGCATAGATGGAAATGTTGAAATAAGATGTTACATGAGGATGTTATTAAATAGAAAAGCAAGGAACAGTACAACAAAAACTTGAGGTGCAAGTAATCAAATCTTTACCTTTCCTGCTAGAAATAAAAAACTTAGTAGATTTTAAAAATTGCAAATTGTAAATAGATGCTAATGTGAGAGCCACACTAAAACACAGATTATAAAACAAGTTGATAAAACTTCAAATATTTTTAAGGAATTAAGCTCTTCCTCTGTTAAGTGAGAATTAAAATATAACACTGACATATGTGTAAGATAAGGAAATTTTCCTCATGCAAATAATATATCCATCTTAATTCATAATTTAAGAATGCCTATTAAGAGGAGGAGGAGACAACTGTATACACTGGGGATATCCTGTATAACTGTATGTTCAGCTGTGTTTCGGTCTGTGATTGAAATACATGAAATTCTAATTTTTATATAGGTAGTTATGGTTTTAAATTTCTATAGTATGTACAATAGTATGTGAACATACAAATTAGTAATTCCATATACATTTGGAATAAACGAGAAAAAAACATGATGCTGAGCTTGACTGCACTATCAGTAGTGTTAGATAAACTACAGAGAGAGAGAATATGGAAATAAACCTTGTAAATCCCACTGTGTTGAAGAGGGATAAGATACTAATTTGTTTCTTCCCCCAAATCAATCTTAGTAGGTACACAGTAATTATTAAAATAGCCATTATTAGAAATATAAAATGAGACTAATTGTGGAGGTTTAATATAAGGCTAAGAAAGGAGATGTTAATCTGAAACGAAGAGTTTAAATACAGAATTATGATATACTTGGCTTTCTGTAGTGTAGCTGTCAAGCTCGGGCAGTTTGCTGGTCAATAGTGACATTCTGTGTGTCAGTGAACAGAGTCTCCTGATACCTTAACCTGCAGTTCACACATTACTGAAGCTCCAACTGTCGAACATTCAAGTCCCTTGGTACTACTGCAGCTTCCAGACTCTCCTGACTGGCTCATGTTTCATTCTTTGGCAATTTGCCCTAATGATATCCCTCAGGAGCTTTCAGACCCTCTTCTTTTCCATATTTAATCGTGTTATATTAATCTGAGCGCTGAGCAAACTATGCTGCACAAATTGTAATTGTCTCTGATTTCTGCTGCACTGGTCTTATAATTACTTTTTTTTCATTTTTACTGTAAAAATACATGTACAAAATTGCAGTATCATTTTTATTTACAAGTCTAAATGTCCAAGACAGCCAGAGTGTGAAAGCTTTAACTGCTGATCTGTTCCACAAAGAGGTGGGGTTTTTTTTCCCCCTCTAAAATCCATAATATTTTAACACTTGCTGTATGGACAAGATTTACATTTTATTTTTAGCTCTTTGTTTTGTTACTGTGAAAGTACATGTCTAATAAACAGCGCTATTATCAAGTTAAACTCAGATAGTGATTTTGTCGTGATACAAAACATCAGGACAACCTTGTCTTTTTCCATAAGCTTGGTGTCCTCTATATGGGGCATTCTCTTTTAAATTTTTTTTTTCCTTTTCTTAATGAGGTTTGGAGTGTTTTATGTACTGGATATAGGCTTCCTTTTTTTTCAACAGTCTTGACGTTTTCTCACTGCTGTAGCTCTGTGCCTGAGATATATATAATAAAATATTAAAGTATTAATATTCAGTTATAATAAAATAACTGAATTTGAAAGACTCCTCCCTCATAGGAAGGTGAGTTTTGGTAGATGAAATTTGAATTCTTTATGTATTGCAGATTATTTTGTTCACTTGAGGAATGAACTTGACCATGTTTCTAATGAATTCCATAGTTGGTTGTTGGTTTGTTTTGAGGGGAGGGTGGGGGTTGTGGTGGTTTTTTGTTTGTTTTAGAAAACCAAGAGATGTCCATTTTGAATGATAAGCAGATTGTTGCACCTCCTTACTTGGTCAAAGACTCCTTCGTTTTCCAGTGATGCTTATACCAGGCTTGGCATTTTCTGCTTTGGGAAGGGAGTTTTGGGAAATTGTAATAAAGTTGCTTTTCTGTCACAGGGGATATTAATTCCAGATTTTTTTTTTAAGGTAGTTTTTTAAGTTTGGAAATCAAGATAGTGACACAAATAGCTTTTAAGTTTAGTGCTATTCTGTAGTTTCATGCAGGTTCAGATCAATTCCAGTTGTTAAAAATAGCAGAAATGGAGACCAAAAAACTCTCTTGAGTCTTTCCCACTCGTTGGAGGTGAGTGCAGCTAGGAGGCACTCCAGTCCTGTGTGTCCATGGCAGTACTCACATTTGACCATGACTGCATCAAGTAATTCATGATTGTTTCCCTTTTTTCAAGGAAATAGCTTAGCAGGGAGGGCTAACTTGACTTGTTAGCCTGACTTCTTGCAGGTGTTGTACTTGTATGCATGCATACATCAGAGTTCTCCGTAGATGTGTTTCAGCAATAAAAAATAATATTAAAAATTAAATAATAAGTGGTTTGGAGAAGTTAAGATTCTTGCATGTGTAAAACTTAATTTAAGATTTTGTATTTTCTTTTTATTCATGGTTTTTTGTTGCCAATTCTGTGTGTGTATTTTTATTTTTAGTTAACTGCTTGTGTTCATGCGTCAGCTGCATTGTTATATCCAATGTATTGGCAACATATTTACATCCCAGTGCTTCCTCCACATCTTCTGGACTACTGCTGGTAAGACAGCTAACCTGTTATCCCCATTTCTGAGATTCTGACCTGTCTTGTAAACCTAACTGATGAAAACACTAACTAGTTATCTGACTGAATACACAGGACCCAGTTTATGAAAGCACTTAAGCCAATGCTTAAATGATGACTTGAACAGAGATTTTCCAGCATGCCTTGATGTGGTGTTTGAATTGGTACCATGAATTACAGTGCTGATTACTATTAATGCAACATTTAAAATCACATTTGTAAAACTGTTCCTGTTTTGTTGTTAGAGAATTCATTCAATAATTTAAATGTGTTAAAGTTTTCTTTATTTATTTATTTTGAGATAAATGATACTTACAGAAGCATTCAGTCAAAAACCCGATCAGGTTTTTTAGAATCAAATGTTAGTAGGCATCAGTGTTCCCTTTTGGTCTATACAATACAGTGATTTAGTATTTGTATTTTAGGCTCAGCCAGGCTCAGGCTTCTAGCCACCTTCCCAAAAGAGCTTAAAACTCCTTTTGGTACTTCCAAAATTTTCAGTATAAGAATTCTGTTCTCTTGATTTCTGTTCACATGACAGACTTTGTGGTTTTGGCAAGTTTTTAAGCTGAACAAATCGCTTTTTGAGTCGCTTCTGGCCCTTCAAGAGGGTGATGTTTCCACATGCCTGTTTCACAATTGCAGGCTAAAAGATCTACTTTCTTTTATTCATAATAGTGGCAGAGATACCAAATGAGAGTTTCCATTAAAGAATCTGCAACAGGAACCCCTGGAGATGTTCACTTTAACTAAACCGTACGAATCTGTTATGGAAAAAATGAACCATTTCAAGCTATTTTAGAGATTGGGAATTATTATTAGATATAAAAACTGAGACCAACTCAGATGCTTACCAACATAGTCTGTTTTCTTCACAGAAATAAATTATACGTTTGTTGGGCTTTATGTTGTTGATTTTGGTTTGTTTTTGTCCCCCCTTGGATCTATAAATATGTTGCTGTTCTAACTCCACCCTCTCTATTGAACTTTTGTTTTCAAACAAATTCTCTCTATGTTTCTTTAAGTCTCTTTGATAGTTTTCCCTCAAGTTTACAGTATTTGCCCACTGTATATATTTTTCTGTGGTAGTTATTACACTTCATGTGTATATTATTTATTGTTTTAGAAATCTATTCTTCTTCCACTCCTCCCTTTACTTCCAACTATAGCTAAGCCTTTCATCTTTAATGATAGTTTTCTTTTGAAGAAACTCTGTCCTAATTGTTTTTTCTTCCTGGCTTTGATAAAATGCACCAAGATGGAATAGAGCTTGGATGTATTTGTTTAGTTTTCGTATTATTTCAGCTTACTGACAGGAGCTTTGTAATTTTTCAGTATCATCCATAAATGCTGTTCTCAGAAGGTAGATCAACACCTTTATTCAAGCTGTACCCTGTAGAGTGCATCCTGAATACTAAAGATTTTTTTATTTCCCCTTCTAAGCACAGATAATGTTTCCAGAAATAATAACGTTAGATGCTGTACACAGCTCCTTGTGATGATGATAATAGTTGAGATTCTAGGTCATTGTGGCATGACCTGAGAATTTTTTTTACTCATTAAAAAGAAGCATGGAGTTTCTTAAACTTGTAAAATTCATTTATATCCCTTTTTATTTTTCACAGTAGTACAATAGAGCAGAGAAAAAAAGTTTCCCTTTTTTAGAGTTGTTCAAATAGAAACATAAAGTTCATGAAAGGAAATGCACAATTGATGAATTTACCACAGTAACTATAATTCAGACCTTTTAACTCAGATTTTTGTGCATTTACATTTCTCTTTCTGTTTGTGTCTGGTTTGAATGGTTCTTTTGTGAGATGGGTTGGAAAAGTGTAATAAAAACACATCAGTTACTTAACTTTCCTCATGTTCTGGTGTATTAACAGTAAATAAATGTTCTCCTCATAGGTATATAATATATCAAGTTAAAAAACCTTGATGAATTCTTAAGGTCAAAGTTTATGATAGGCCAGACCTAATTTGCAGTCCAACGGGATCATGTCAATTTAAAATTAATAAAAGATTTTTGAAATTATTTTTTATTGGCCACTTTTTAAGTCATTTTGATAAACAAAGTTCTTTTTATAAAGGTGCTTTCTTTCCTTTTAGCTCAACATGCATTTTCATACCTAGAAACTACATTGTCAGTGCTTCATTTGGACACTGTTGGGGTGTCTCCCATGAACTCATTTTCTTAGTGTTTTCTGACATGGTACTCAAATATATGAAGTAGGTGAATATCAGTTTGATAATTTTACTCATTCCAAGGTAGTAAAGCTTTTTCTAAACACCAAAAAAATACATTTAAATCTACTAATTTAGATATAGGCCCTGATTCTGTAACTTTTTTTGCATGTTAATCATCCAGCATATTTGGAAAAAATCCACTTTTTTTTGATATGAGTTGGACTGTGTATTTTCGAAATTTCATAATGATAAGGGATATAATTCTGTGGGGTTTAGAATCTGATAAATTACATGAACTCCCTAGCTGGTACATTTTGTGAGCACGAAAAAAGAAAAACGTATCTTTGAGTGAAACAGCTCTATATTAAAAATTATTTAAATTCTTCCACTTGCCTTTTTAATCAAAAAATCTGTTAGGTTCCATCGTGCTGCCTGATTTACAGGCTGGATTTAGACCTATTGTAACACGTTCCTGAAGTAGCCCAAACCCAGAGAGCAGAACATCAGTATGGACTGCAACACCCTCATGGTTGGCCAGGTTAGGAGTGCCTGCGGGGTCCAGTGTGTGAACACACTATCTATTTATTTACTTCAGAATAGTTTTTTACCTCCATGTAACTTATCTCAGCCTTGAATTCCATTATGAGAACTCCAAAGTGAGAATTGGAACAACCATCCAAAACAGGAGAGATAATAAATTTCTTTTTCTGAAAGACAGCAAAATATTAGGCTGTCAAAGTAATATTCATTGTAACTGTAGAGAAAAAAAAGCACAGCAGAGTTAATAAAAAAATTGAATTTTGTTATTTTTTATAAAGAATTGATTTCTAAGTTTAAGTAAAAAGAGACTGTTGCACTCAGCAGAGTGGGTGGCTAGCTTTCAAGAAAACTCTTAAATTAAGTTTGAACATTGATATAGTAATTATATTTGAATAAAATTAATTTTCGTAAAGGGGAAAGCTAATTTCATCAAATTTCTGTGTAATTTCTTGGCAAACTAAATCACTGATATTAGAATGTATGACAGTTTTGTCTGTGGATGATAAAGCATCTGTTATACTGAAGCTCTGTTAAGAATATAATGCAATTAGAAAACTCAAGTTACAATTGCAATATGTCTTCATGAGATTTGGTCTCTTCTGAATTGGGATATACATACGCCTGTTTTCATGAGAATGGGACAATTATTTTCCAATTAACTTGCATGTTTTGCATAACATTGTAATTATTTTAGGCAATACTACTGGTAGATTAATGACATTTTTGGTAATAACATGCGTAAGTAAGAGAAAAACTATATAGCAGCTCCCAGTAGTATCATAGAAAGCACTTTCATGTACATGTTAAAGTCCTCTGCTGTTAAGACTTCAGAATCCAGCAGTAATAAAATTTATTTTTTGCTGAAAATGATCAAATTGACTTTCCATACCTGCAGTTTTTATTTCATGCATTTTCAAGATGTGCTTTGTACCTTTATTCTGTTAACTTCAAAATTGAAATGAGGTAGCTGTTGCTTTGTTCTATAGAAAGGAGCTACATGCTACCCTTTTTAATGACAGATTTATTAATGGAGCAAATCATCAGCAATTTTAAGTCAGTACAGGCCTGGTGAAGCTGCTAGAGCAGTATTGGTGTACAAGAAAACAAGTGTTTACAAAATCCATACATGATATAGCACTTTTTTGCACTGTATTTTCTCTAGTTCACATTATTTGTAACACTGATATTCTGATATGAGCAACGTGAGGATCTATTTTGCTCATATTCAGCAGCAGAATCCTCAGTTACATGTCAGTCATAGTAATTCTTATTGGCTTGGTTAAATAGTATAAAGCATTCTTAAAATTATAGAGTGTTTTAAAGCTGTTTAAATCCTCTCTGAATATAAATATGTGTCTGCTCTGGAGTGACACTCATTTACAACTCCATGTAATTTGGATTTAGTTCACAAAGGCATAAGGATTAGCCTGGATGAATTCATCAGGAGGTGCTGATATTTGTCAGTATTAGGCTAAGAAAAAGATGTGTAGGAGAACAGAGGTCTCTGCTTTTTGGAAGCCCCATTGCAAAGAAACCTTTAGCAGTTTCAGCAAACCTATATTTTGATAGCATAAACATGATGAAATCTTGTTTGGGTCTCAGTCAGCCTGGGTTTTTGTTTTTTTGGTTTTGTTTGGTTTGGTGGTTTTGTTCTGGGTTTTTGAGTTTTTTTTGGTTTGGTTTTTTTTTTTTTTTTTGATTGCATTGATCCTCTCAGATGGGACATTGTTAATGAGAGCAATTGGCTAATCCATAGGGTGTACAGATTTTTCTAAAAAGGGCTGCAGTCGTAGGCAGGTGAGAATTGCTTCTTGGTTCCCAGAAGTGGAACCAAATGGATGAGACCACGTGAACTGATGCAGTGAAGCCTCTCCCCCATCCTCAGGAAGTCAGTTGCCAGTTGCTCAGATCTGCGATCAAATTAGTGCAATGAGAGAAATTACTATATGTGAGCTATCTGTGTAACTTAACTTACCTTCCATTTCTTTTTCAGAGATTCTTTTTATTTAGGTTTTTTTCTCTGTGGTCTGTTAATGATTCATTTCCTACTGAGTTCTTAAGCCATCTTGTCTATTGCTCACTTGTCTGGAGTGAATATTGTTAGTAATCTCACAGTGCCCAGAAGTGTGATGATGATTGTTGGATGATTTTTTCCTTCACTGGATATATTCTTGGTTAGATGTTGACAGAACATATGCACTAGAGGAAGAAACAGAAGATTATAGGAGACAATGATAAATGAGCCTGACTAATTTAGTTTCTTGCTTGCATACTGCAGGAGGTCTTAATTCACAGACTTTGTGTGGATATTTTTTTTGTTTGGATAATACAGTTCTTTGTCTTACACAAATTTGAAAGGAGAAGTTCATCATCTTGAGTTAAATAGGATATTAATACAGCTTCGAAACACCTACCAGGAAGGGTTTCAGAACCACATTCAGAACCAAAACTGGTGTTAACAATGTTTGTGTTCCAGTGTGGTAATGTTAACTGGTACCATATTCTCCAGAGTGGTGTTTTAAAACGCATGTAGTTCTGGAGACAGGCCACTTTGGGATCATCTGCTGGGTTACCTCTGCCATACAGGATGGCCAGTTATTGAAACTAGGTCTGGCAAGGCAGATGGCAAGCTGTAGGGTCTCCTTGCTCATGCATCATAGTTTGGAGCAGCGTCCTTTATTTTGTGCGGAGTAAAGTAAATTTTCCTTGTCTAGTAAATGTTTCCGTAGTAACTGTGTTCATCTAATACTGACTTAAAGAGTGGATGTTTACTAGTGACTTAAATGCCAAGATTTAAAATATCTTTTTTGCTCCACAAATATTGGTACTTAAAAGTTGACCTTTTCCACTCTTTTTCTTCAGTGCTCCGATGCCTTATCTGATTGGCGTCCACTTAAGCTTAATAGAGGTAAGCTCTCTGTATGCTTCAGTGTACTGGTAAGCATGAGGTGTGTGCATCATAAATGATAATTTTGATGGAAAAGCTTCAGAAAAAGTCCCTCTATTTTAGCATACAGAATTACAAAATTCAAGCTTCAGATGTTTTTTACTAAGTAAAATATGTCTCTCTTTGAAATCTTACTTCTGAAGTGTTTTATGGAGACATGTAAACTCTACATCATCATTTGTCTCTCTGTTAAAGCTCAGCAATAGCTATTTTCCTGCCTTTTTAGCGGTTCAACAACAGATTTGCCCAATAATGAGAAAACTTACAATTTATTTTGGGGTCACCATCAGTCAGATTTCAGCATTAGTGTGATTTCCCAGATAATTTATGTTCCTGACCCTCTGAACATTTGAGTCAAACCTCCATCCCATGACATTCATAACTATTAATTTAGAAATGAGTATTTTTTGCCAAAAAACAAGTGGTAGCCTTTTCAGATTTGAACGTAGAGCTCACCTGATTGGTAAGTAATAGCTGGATGATAAATAGTTTTGGCTTTTGCCATAACCATTTGATGACACCATCAAGCCTGCATGTGTCATCTGAATATCGTGCAGAGTAGGTAATGGATTGGGGAACATTATTTGATTTACACTTCTGCTAAAGCAGTTTCTAAGCATCAATTCACATTTGCTAACCTGATGAGGTGGGTTCTTCCCAGATCTGAACCACCAGCACTTTTGTGTTCCCAAAAAGGGCCTTCTATCATCTACACTTGTAACTCTAGTCACAGCCTTCCGTACTCTCACATCAGATTCATATGACCTGCATGCATTGATTGTAATATCTTGAATAGGATGTTTTTTTCTTATTCAATCAGAAAATAATGGAACAGAAAGACTAGCTCTGAAAAGGAAGTCACTCAATTCCTTCTGGAATTATTTCCTGGACTGCATTATTATGTATTATTGTAGGACCATATAGAAAAGAATTCTATACCTTTTTCCTGAAAGGAACAAATTGTTTAGTTCTTAGGTGGTAGCCAAGTACGCTGATGAAAGAGGGTTTCATTCATTTGTCTTTAATACTAGTAGACATCACATGCCTGGGACTTAGATAAATCTGCAAATAATTACTTCATTTTTTTCTAGTTTTCATCTGATCATACAATTAACATCCTATCTGATTTTCACAAAGATGAGAGAATGAAATGTTGTCATAAGATATGTATAGTTCCAATATATTTAACTGTGTTCTGTAAATCTTGGTTTTCCAGAATTCATTTTTTGAATATGTTTGTATTTCAGACATTATTAATATAACCTTAATGTTTGAAGAATAGGAAATGTTTTTAAAAGCTACTCTGAATGCTGCATCTATTTCACAAATCCTACTTCTGAAGTTCCAACTGTTGTTTTTGCCATTATTGCCCTTTGTAAAATCATCATTTGTAATCTAGTACATTGTAATAAAATGTATTTCAGGAGGATGCCACAGTAAATTGCATTTCCACTATTTTTTTTCTTCTTAACAGAGAGTAAAAAGTAGATCACTGGAGGATGTGGTTTTGCTAAATGTTGACACAAACACTCTAGAAACCCCGTTTAATGACCTGAACAACCTACCTGGTGAAGTGGTGAGTCTTAGATATTTCATTCTTTCTTTCTTATATAGGCACTTGAATTACTAGTAGTTATTTTTGCCTCATTTTGCTAACTGCTATAAAAAGAATAAGGGGGTGAAATGCACCAAGTGTAGACCCCTACATTTGAGATTTTTACCTTTTTGACAGTTGCAGAGATGTTGAATGGAACATCATATTCCTTATTGTAGAAGTAGGATCATAATTATAAAGCCGGCTGCATTCATTAGGCATGGCTGCTTTAAACGCAAGAGCCTCTTCATCTCATCTTAATCATTATATTACAAAGTAGGCATTTCTGTCTGCCTAGTGGCATGTCTTGCAAAAGAACGAGAGAGTTTTTGAAGGCAAAAAGAAGAAGGGGGCCAATTATCGGCTTCTGCTTCTCTGCCACCTGCCAGCGCTTTCCTTTTAATTAATGATCTGATGGCACTGGTCAATATAATAAGAAATGCTTGTACAGTTGGGGTCAGAAAATTCAGGCTTTGATCTTCTTCAACTTTCTGAAACATTTATTTGTTTTCTCTAAATTATTTCAGTTTTATTTTAATCTCTTCTATCCTGCTGAGGGCTGCGTGAATGAAAACCTATACTGTTTGTCATTTGCTTTGGCAGAGCAAAGACTGCTTACTTAGAATTCTATTTGTAAATTAAACTGCAAACCCAGTTTGTCATAAAAGACATCTGATCCTTTTGAAATGACGAAAGCTGTCTTTTGTCTGTAAAGGATGATAAATTAAGTGCCAGTTCTTTCTGGACTTTGATCTTGCAGAGGGTGCCCCCCCTGCTTTTTTTTTTTTTTTTTTATTGCCTATAGGGGAACATACTCTGTATATCACTTTAAATAGCCACAAAATTCACTTATCTTGCTTTTCCCAATAGAATTCTAAAAGAATATAATTGTGAAACCACCGTTTTCATTATTTAGTCATAGATGCTCCAGCTATCACAAATAGTTGCCAAGATAAAGAATTTTATATCAAAATGTGAAATCAGAGAGTTAAATTTTCTGAAATTTTAAATCATAAAAAAACCCCCATGTTCTAATCAGAATAAGGTGCTACAGTAACACACCGTGTCTTTTGTTATTGTTGGTAATTTGTATATATTTGGTACAGCAGAAATGAAACTCTTGATGATTATATTCATAACAGTTTCTTTTGATTTTAAGGATGTTAAAATCTAGACTTTTTATAGATCATTGCAACAGTCTTTCTTTGGACTCAGTAAGAGACTATAAAAATTGTTGTGATGTGTTGTGATTTAAATTAGTGTATGGAAAAGTATATAAGTGCACACCCCTATATACAATAATTTTTACTGTACTCTGTTGTTCAAGAGTATTACAAGTTAAGAAAAAAATGAGTCATTTTCTGGTGTGTCAGTAACTTTAACTGACCTTGCATTCAGTGAGTAAGGTTGAGGCTATAAGGCCATAAAGGTCCATACCTCTTCCCAAATAATAGCTAGATATGGAATTGAGAATTTGGCATCATATTCCATGAAATACTGGAGTTGTAGCTGGAGGTCCTTCAAAAAGTCAAAATGTATATTTGTGCAACGAGAGGCACTGCTCATGTATTTTACAGGTGCATATCAAAATGATCTCTAAATAAGTAGGCCAGCATGAAGAAAATAGGGATACAGATGTTCATACTTCTAGAAGTATATTCTCTCCCAGAATATGTGCATATTATTATTATAAATATTAATGTAGATTATACAAGTCTACAGACTATAAACTCAACATACTATAGAGTAAACTCAAAATACTTTGTTCCATATCTAATATAAAACAAAACAGAACAGCTATGTTCTTTGAAAAATATACTTGCAGAATTTGAGGATTTTATATTGAAGCTTTTAATTTGAATAATCCCATCTCTTACTCCACTTCAATCTGTAAAGCACTTTAATTAAAACAATTTAATGGAATCCATACAGAATTGTAGTTGGAAAACCTGGAAACAAAAAGCATAGACAAAAGACACAAGTCTGTGTTTGGCTCTTAAGATTACAAAATGCTTGTCTTTCTTCTACATTCATGAGGGGCAGTGCAGCTGCTAATATCTTGGGTAAAAAGTGTAAGACACAGGAGTGTAGAGTCAAATTGGTAAGTTAGACTTAAAACATTAAAGCTAATGTCAAAGATATATATGTGAAGCATTTTAAGTTATGTAGACAAACCTCATAAGCGTACATACAAAAGTAGTGAAACTTTTGGTGAAAAAGATATAATGAATACCTCTGAAGAACATTAAATGGAATGAAGAACTGAAAATGTGATGGAAGCTGTAGTCTTACTATCCCTTTCAAAAATCGATTCCAGGTTACTTAACAGCCTAACAAAAGAAATGCAGTATTTTCAGAGTTTTCTAGAACTGTTTCTTGTGTTCAAAGGAAACAGAGTAATTATTTTCTGATCAATAAGCCTGATGATGTCCTCACAGCATAGCTATTTAATAGTTTAGCCACCTATAAGTAATATGTCTACTAAAATGCTCTGATTGTGAATTTTTTCATGATAAATTTAAGATTGAAAGAAACATTATTATATGGCATTGTCTAATAAACTATATAATAAATTAACTGAGATTTAAAGGCATTTTTAAATCATTCACTTAAGCATTTAAATTATAGTTACAGGCTAGATGACTTTCTATGCATGTGAACTCTATTATTCTGTCAGACTGACCAGTGGTCTTGACTGTGCAAAGGTCAGTGGTCACAGTTGTCCTGAATTACCAGTCCTTTTTTCATGAGGACCCTCTGCTGCGTTGCATGCTGTAATCTTCTTAATGGCTTCATTCCAATATTCACACATAATATTTTAGATTTATTGACTGTTAGAAATACTACCATGCCAGTAGCAGTTCCGCTACTCCTAAGGTATTTAAAATTGGAAGAATAAATCAGGGCAAGACTTTCAGGAATCCTTTGTTTTCTTAGAGGGGGGAAACCCCTCTTTTTCCTCTCATCTGACAAGAACGCTTGTTTTTAAGTTTCATCATTTCGCTGTGAATTTGTCTATTATTTTTTAATTTAAAAAAAAATGAAAATAAGTAGCTACTTCTGTGGGAGTAAATTTCCTAATACAAGAATGCTGAGATCACCACTTCAATAATTTGTTGGCAAAAGAACATTTGTTGCCATAGACTGAAATTTATAAACTTTGGGCTTGATCCTGCAATACCTGCTTGCAGTTAACTCTGACAAAAAGACTATTCCTTTGCTCAAATTTGAACACTTTCCAAAACAGCTTGGAGGACTGACAGCATTAGTTTTAGCAGCCAAGTCTTACTGTCTTAGAATCATAGACTGAGCAGAACTTTTTTAAATATCATCTTCAGAAAACAATAGACTTCATAGGTTTTTAGCTGCTTCTGTGGTTGTTAAATGTTGTTAACTGTAAAAGCTACAGAGCTGTTGAAAGATGCACAGTCTTTGTGGTGCATGGTGCCTACACACTGCAATGATGCAGTGTGCAATACAGAATCTAAACTGGGGTTTAGACTTTTAAGTTTGAGATTCCTAAAGTTAGAGGATTTTAACACCATAAATTGGGCATATGAACATTACTGTTCTAAAAGTAGCATTTGAGAAATAGGCTGTATTTCATGTAGCAAACTGGTTACTTTATAAAGCAATTACTGGGAGTGCAAATTATTTCTGAAAATATGATGATTAATGGTATTATAAAGAAATTAGGGTCACTGTATAATAGTGCAACTAAAAAGATTTTTGGAAAAATGGAAATAGCATAATTTATGGTGTTACTTCCATCAAGAAAATAGCCAAAAATATTACCAACGTATCTCAGAGGAGTCAACAGTGTTTGCAGTGTTATGAGGCAACTGTTTATTGTGAACAAATTGTTAGAGCTGCAATTCTGTTCAGCCTTGATATAACCTTAGAAGCTAGAATGTGAGATTGAAAAGTACAACTAGTATTGAAAACATTTGCATTTAAGTGGTTGTTTTCATCTAAATAAATGTGTGATTAAATGCTGGAGGACTCTCTGAAATGCCTAAATCCTGTGTGTGTAGATAGTATCAAATATGTAGAAGCCCTTTCAATTAGCAATACTGATTTAGATAATATCAGATTCTAGTTTGTTTTAAGATTTGTTTTGTTCTTCTTCTCTGCCATCTTCTCTCACTTTCTTGCTGTTGAGAGTGGGCTGACTTTTATAGTGGTGTCATCTCATGGGAAACATCAAAAAATAGTTTAAAACATAACAACTGTTGCTGACACCAGAAAAGTACCTGGATGTGTTTTTTTTTTCAGAGACCTGGTGGTCTTTGGGAACCCTAGTGCATGGTTCTGTATTTCTCAGGCAACAAACATTTTTAATACTTCTGTATGTGCTTAAATTTATATGTGTGCTGAAGTTTTTGCAGGAACAAAGATTGTGATTAATAGTTATGTGATATTATTAACCTTTTAATTTTATGTAATTCTTCTACTCATGTGGTTATTGAAGAGGTATTAGTCATGGTTTCTTTCTTTCTGAGATAGTTCTATTTTAGGAATCTTAGAAAGGACATATGGTGACCATTTAAATAAATGATGCTTTTTGTTTTAATGACCAACACAAGATGTTTCTACATTTTAGATACACTTAATTACATATCAATCTCATTACTTTCTATATCTCTGAAAAGCTATTCTGTTGATTTAAACCTTCCTGAAACTCAGATTGCTCTTCATTGGCAGTGTTCAGTAGTCCAGTGAAGTCACCTTCCGATGAGAAGCTGTTGCTAGGAGAAGATAAAAACAGTTTGCTTCTATTGTAAATTAATAATACCTTTTCTGAAGCGGATCTCTAGTGTCTTCCAGAAATAAATTTTAACAGCATTCTAACCCCTGTGGTTTGTTTGTTTGCAGTTCTTTATTTTTAAACTTTGTGAAAGGCTATTTCTGCTTAAGACGTGCAAAGAAGGGGAGAAAAGAGTTTGGCATTCTTAATCATAGAGAGATAAATGGATTAAAATATATATGAGGAAAAGATTTTGATACAGATGCTGCTTGCTGTTTTTTTGGCTTCGTGCCAGAATTCTGTGATTTCTTTTTTTTTTTTAATTTTAAGTGCTATTAATGATGTCACCAAAAGGGGTCTCACAATTCTTTGGTTTGAGGTGCGTGGATCTAAGCAGTCACAGTCCTGCTGTGCACTAAGTCCTCCAAGTAGTTCAGAGCACCCAGTCTCTTATCTATACCTGCTATATTTACTGTAATAACTACTTTGTCATTCTATCTTTGATTAAATGGAACTGGGAGAATTTGACATTAACCTGCCCAAATGCACAGCTCGGCTGATGGGTGGGATGAGCACTGAGGAAGCACTCTCTCTCTGCTTGTGTGTTGCTGACCTCAGCCTCAAGGAAACCAAGGCAGGTCCCAGGGGCACTTCAAACGTGCTGCAGCCAGGGTTCCGGTCAGAGCAACTGGGAAATCAGGGTTGTGGCTCACATTATCTCTGCAGGCTTTTTCTTAAGAGCACTGTGTTCCTGGTTTTTCTGCAGAATGATCTCATGGAGCTCTTCTTACCTTTAAGCATTGCCTCCTGAGAGAAGCAGGAATTGGAAGAGCTTTCTTTGAACTCCAGCATAGCCTTTCTGGGGCTTGAACTCCCTCCAGAACAACAGCACAAAAGTGTGCATCTGCCTGGAGAACCCACCTCCAAGCTGCCAGCCTATTGGGATGTTCTTAATATTGCTAAATAATACCATACCAGTACGGCAGAGAAGCGGGAGATTTGTTCTTTCTATTGTTCTTTTTAACATGTTTTTGCCTAAAGCATCCTATTAATCGAACTGAAGGTAGGATGCATAGGGCTTGCCAGAACTGAGAAAATTAGACAATACCATTTTCCTTCACATTCTCCACTTTGTCATGTAATGCCTCTACTCTTCATCATCTTTACCTCCTTTCTTCTTTTACCCTCTCTTATCATCTGCCATAATTTCCCTAAACTCACAGGGTATGATTTAGAAGAATGTAGATTTAAAAGAATGTGGAGAATTTTCTACCTTTTCCCTCCTTTATATTTAGAAGATGCGTTGCTTGTCATAAGAGACAAAATTTTAACATTGACAGTTCTTTTTTTGACGTCTTGTTACTGCTTTTATTTTAGTCAAACTAAGCTAACATCAATGGGCAGATTTTCCTTTACCCAGGATATATGCATTTATTTTCCCCAGAGCGAAATAAACCTTATTTTTAATAACTATAGAATAATCATACAGTACAGAACCAAAAAGAAAATACTCACAAAACCAAGACATGCATTTATTTCTTCAACCTTGAACTTCTTAACTGGTTTTTGTACTCAGACTTGTACTTTTTTTTTTTTTTCCTTTTGAGTTGTAAGGAAAAAACGTAAATGAGCCTTGGTGTGTGCTTTCCATGGGCTAAACGAATCAGGCTCTAAACTTTTATCTAGATCTGTGGAGCTTGGATATAAATTGAAAAGATCACAGCTATGGGGAAAAGACCTATACTGTAAAGGCCTTTCTGCATAGATTATGAACATCGTAACTCAATAATTTTTTTTTTCAAAACTATAGTTATAATTGGACCCAATGGGGGACTCTCCCTTTGATCAGATCACAGTAACTGTGACTTTACACTGGAAAATGTCACTACTGTGAAGGTTTATCACCTGTAGAGCTGGTCTTTTCTCTGATGCCGTGTTCAGTTCTCATTAGCATTATTCAAAGTTTAGTTGTTAATTAGGTTGACACTTCAATTATAATCATCGTCTACAAGAGCAGTCAGGACTGCTTGCATAAAGAAACAAAATGATACTCATTCTTTTGTATATTTCCAAAAGAATGAAAGCTGTTTTGGTGATAAGTTTGTATTTATAATGTTCTGTTTAAAGAGTAACTCTGAAGGTTACTTTGTTTAGGGACTTGTATAATGCTCTGTTGGGTATATTGTAATACAAACTTATATAGAAACATGTATTCTACATAATTGGAGTTGACTTAGATCACCAGGTCTCCCTCATGATGGAAATCAGGAGAGTATAGACTACATGTGGGTGTAATTCCACATATCTTTCAGGAATACTGCAACAATTCCAGAATTATGTGATTTTCCTCCAAAGTGTGTCCAAGTAAGGATGATCTAAATTAAAATGTCCCTTTTTTTCCTCTAATTCTGTATTATCAGTGGTTGTCATTTGCCAATTAAAAAAAGACAGACCTTAAAAAAAAAGTGAACCACTATAATAAGAATGTTGGGGTTTTTTTTCCTTTTAAAGTAAATGCATCTTCTAATTATTGTTCTTATTTTTTTCCTTTTCATGTGTTTTATATTTGAGGACAATTCTAAAGGCATCATAGCACTGAATTTACACAAAATTTTCTCAACTGTTTGACAGGGGTAGCAGGTACTCCCATGGTGCATGAGAAATGATGTAAGATAATAATTTGACTTAAGAGGTATGCCCTGAAACTGAGTAGTAAGGGAACATTAAGGGTCCTTAAAAATAAACCTTCATAGCATAAATAGAACATATCCAACTGTCTTCATTCAAACAAGTAAGTACATGTTTTGATCAAAAAAAATCTGCAGAAAAGTGGCTCACATGAATTTTACTGTAAAATAATTAAGCTTATTTATGTCAAGAGGCCTTGGAAAAAAAGAAAAAGAGAACATAAACCAATTTGCATTAGCACTCTACCGTCATCCCCTGCTTTCATTTCAATTAACAGACCAGCAGGTGCTCTTTGCAGTTAAAAAGATAAGCTATCAAGGAGGAGGATGAATTTTTGGCTGACCTGTAGACACCATGGTTTGCCTGCTGATTAGGTTCATACCTCGCTGTACCAATTTCTGAGGTGTTAATTTAACTGTTCCACTCTGTCGTGCAGGTCTCGGCCTTGAAAAATAAACTGAAAAAGCAGTCCACAGCTACGGGCGACGGAGTAGCCAAGGCCTTTCTTCGGGCACAGGCAGCACTGTTTGGATCCTACAGAGATGCACTAAGATACAGACCAGTAAGATGGCTTCATTATTACTTTTTCTCCTTAATTTCTAAGAGCGTGGTCTCTTTCTTTGCGAGGAAAATATGAAATGTTTTATCCCAGTCTGAAACAGCCTGTTTTAAATCTTACTCTATGCTAAGGATACATTGACACTACCATTTCCTGACAGTGAGTTGTACTGAAGAATAAATAGTCATCCAAAGTCAGCTATTTTCTAATTTGTATTAGTTTTATAACTTATTTCGTATAAAATGAGATTGTATTCATGAAACTGCTTACACACAGCTCACCTGATTTAATGTGGTGAAGAACTGAAGAGACTGTGCCTTTCAAACTCTATCATTTTTCACTGTACCAGTCCAGAGACTTTGCTGTGTTTGAGGCCAGAATCTTATTTCCTAGTAAACACCAGATATGAGTCAAACATGCATTTCTCATATTATAGATTTGTCTTGATTACTATTAGAATTTAGGAGAAATGAAAACTCATTTCATCCCATCAGAACTTTTTTCTGATGTTTTGCTGTTACTCAGTCAATTAATGTGTTATGGACTTCCATAATTTCTGGTTTATGAGGGTGGCACATATTGAACCTTTTGGAGATAAAATAATTTACCAGAAAAAAAATTTAGAGATTCATTTCGTCTATCACTCCAGATTGTTTTCCTATGATACTTGAAAACTGCTGATAGTAGTTCCATTTGATAAAATGCACTGAGATGACATTGGCTAAATTGGATTCCATGGATACAATGTTTGTTTATCTGATGAATTCAGGTAAATATGGAGATTTGATAGAAGAAAATTATCTCCACTTGAGAAGTCAAGTTTGTAAAGCTGGTGGATGTTTGTTTGGGGGTAAGGAGCACGATGCATTCTGTTGTTGGGTAAGGAACTATGTGGTTTTCCTTGATGGAAAAGGTCTCCAGATGAGCCTTTTACTGGAGGGAACATTAAAATACAGTATGGCACAGTCCTCCTTCTACCCAAGTGTTTCTCTTACAAGTGGTCTTTTTTGCCAAGAGCATTTTGCACACGAGGTGTCTGTGCCACTGATGGATGGCCTTTGTTACTGAGATGGAAAGTAACCCGTTCAGAAGTGAAGTGTGTTCAAGGGTTTAGTTCAGGTGTTTGTGTTTGGCAGTTTTCATATGATATGGAAAGCCAGTCTGCATAGCATATTGAAGTGGCTGCACCTGTTCTAAAAAATTGCTGGATTTCAACACTTTCCCTACTTGTTTCAGTAGAATAAATAATTTCAACAAATCAGATAGTGTGGCATTATGTGGCCTTGCTTCAGAAGGGGTTTTCTGATTTGTTCTCTAGTCTAAAGGTGAGGACACTAGTCCATGTTGGTTCACAGCAGCCTGCAGTAAGAGCTGTTAAAAAAATGTCTTAATCTACATTTGATACATGTGAACAGAATGATGTCAGCCTGGTTGATCTCCTTAACTCTGTTCTGACCAGGACTAAGCTTCAGTCAGTCCTTTGTTTTGGTAACTGTTGAACTGAATGTGCAAGTTCTTTAGCATCTCAGTTTGTATCTCTGTTGAAATGAGCTCTCCTTTAACTGATTTCCATTTTATTTCAGTTTAGCAGTTGGCATATCTGAGATATCTACATTTGTACTGCATTGGAAGTATTGCACTATGCCTCATTTGACTGGCAGACATTTGTCAAAGTGACCTTTGAAGTCTTTCTGCATTGTTTTCTTTTGCAGATTTTTCTTTTTTTTGGCTCCACTGATTGCATGTAAGAGAAGATATTTATGAAACCATTGTGGCCTGATTATTTTTTTTAAAGACAAGTTATTTCAGAGTATCTTAGCAGGCAGAAGTCTGCTGGCAAATACTAGCTTATCCTGGATTGATATCAACTTGTCCAAAGACAAAGCATATTTAAAAACAAATAAGAAAAGTGTAATGTTTATTTTGTGCCGTGTTCACATTATCTTAACTAATTTAGGATTTCACAGAATTTTTATTCTGAAAGAAAATTTGAAATAGTAGATTTGGATTAGTAGAAACTAAAAGGAGTTTTCTCATGATTGTTCAACTCATTCCACATTTACCTTTTGCATTGTGGATTGGGAAGCTCAAAAATCAAATCACATCTGACTGTATTAGGACTATTTCAAGAGTCTCAAAACTCAAGTAGTATTCTTGGAGAAAATTTGTAGTGACAATACTTAAAATGAAAATATTTTCTATAGAAAATATTTTCTATATAGATTTGAAATCCTTTCGCTATAAATAAGCTTGTATTTTCAAAATCAAGAACTGAGAGGTTTTGGGGGGTAGCATTTTGAGGATTGCAAACATCCTGATGAAGAATAAAATAGCGTATTTGGATAGTTGTCGATCGCTGGAAAGGTGAAAAATATGTTCAAGTGAACTGTTTTCCTTGCAACTGTGTCCTGTATGATTTTTAACTCGAAATATGAAACAACTGTCATTAATATTCACTTTGAGTAAAGAACAGCTTTAATAGTGTCTGTACTCATCCAACACTTCTCTTCACTCCCAACGCTGTTCATCACGCTGAACACTCATTCTGTGCAACTGTTTGTTTTCAGCACAGGACAGATTCTCCTCGGTGTAGCAATATGTCTTGAACAAACGTCTAGCAATTATTGAAAAAAATGATTGGTGAAAGGGAAAATGGGAATCTTCGGGGATCTTGGAAGGAGTTCATGGGACTCTAAAAGACCATATGGAAAATCTGACTACTCTAATACAGACAGGAAATATGACATGTAATAGATAAAGGTGATAATATTTTTTGTGTGTATTAAATGATAATAAAAAACTTAATCCAGTAAAAGTTTCCAAGAAAAGTAGAAATTGTTGTTTTTTCTGATTTAATCATGATACTAAATTAATCTGTCAAACTGATATAACTGCCAAGAGTGTTTATTTAATATGTACACTTTACATTAGCAAATATTGCATAATAGGAGTGGATCTGCAGGGCAAAGCAGCCCAGTTAGTGGGCTATAGTGTGCACAGTGTGCATTTCTGGCTCTGTTGTGGTTCTCATTTTCGTCTGGTGTTGAATGCTGAATACCTGTGACTAGCTGGAGCTCTGCTTTAGTTTAATCCAGGAGGAATCCACTTCATGCATGGTAGGTGGGGATGACTGAAAAAATTGCTTCAGTGTCATTATGATCAAAAAATAATCCAGAAAAAAAAGTATTGTCAGCAGAATGGTAAATTATAATGGTTTTGTTTTATGTGGTCTCATTCACATAGAGAACTGCGATCAATTTGGAGACCTTGGGTGAAATGCTCTGACAGGGGAATGTGCGTGGCCTGTTTGGGGGCAGATTTCCAGCAGTGGCAATGAGGCCATTGGAATTGTTTTGCCATAAGGAGCCCTGGAATACAGAAAGGCAAGCGGTCAGTGTGTTGTTATTCTCACCCAGCCAGCAGCTGCAGTGGGAGCCACTGTGCAACATCAGTGATCACAAACAGTTTTGATCACCAGAGTCTAACCCTGCTGAGGCATTGCAGTGAGCAGTGTTGTGGGATAAATGCTTTTTACATCATGTAAATTCATGTACAAATCCAAATTATGTTTGCTTTGGATGCTTACGGCTTGGTCTTGAACCTTTTGTTGCTCCTAATTTCTTTAGGTAGTTCAGCATTTGGGGATTTATCATGGATAATATTGCATATTTCATGTTTCAGAATTGCATGCATATGTAGGACATAGATACAAATATGGCAATTTGTGCAATTTGTGTAATGTTATCGTCAGAATATGTGTGACATTGGGTTTTTCCTACCTATTTTACTTTACATGTTCTTGCTTGCATGTACATGGGCAAACCTTGCTGATGAAAGCAAAGACTAGTAAATTTTTTTCCATTAGTCATATGCAGTATTGTCAGGTAATAAAACAATATATGATGTAAAGAATTCTTAAAAAGGCAATATTCACAATCTATGTCTAGAGAGGGAGAGGCAGACAATAGAATGAAGAAGTAGTTAAAAAATAGTGAGCCTAAAAGTGTTCACCATGATAGAAATTAATTTTAACATCATCAGAAAAAATAAGCAGAAAAGTTGTATGATTCTAAGCAACAAACATCTGGAGGAAATTCAGATGTGATATTTCATTTTTTATTAAAAAATGGCAAGAAGAATACACTTCAAATAAACAAAGCCTATTACTTTATGACACTTGTATTAAAAGAAAATGAAAAGTAAGGAACATTAACTTATTTTCTGCCTTTGAAAAGTTGGCTTTTTTTCAAGACTTATCTAACAAAAGATGAAATCACTGAAAAAGATCACCTCTTTTGGGGAAAAAGTCCTCAGAGCTCTAGATGTTAAAACAAAAGAAATAAACCCAGAATAGCTTTGTTTTAAGTTATGATGGTTGTAACATCACTCATCAGAAATTAAGAAATGAAGAGCAAAGGCTAATGGCTTGCTCTGAAATGCTCAGCAGTAGGAGTTCATGGTCTCATCATCACACCAGGGGGCCAAGCTAACTTCCGTGTTGAAGATAGCACAACCTGTCAGACCTCACTTTAATTGAATGCTAACTGGAGTGCTTTGGGCCAATATTGACACTGTTTTAAGTAGTGACATCAGCTGTCCAACAGATGCCAAGTATTGCATTCAATATGCAATAAATCAAAATAATACAATAAGATGTTATATTGGAAATAAAAATATTTTGAGATTCAGAATGCACCTGAATTATTTGAGAATGCATAAATAATGATTGATTGTAATTGAGTTTCAAAATGAAACCTTTTGAGGACAGGTGCCTCTTGAAATGACCATTGACTTGTTTACCTTTCTCCCAAGAGTGAAGTATAGAAAGTACAGCAGAGTACAGAAGCAAGAGTAATGAAATGCCAGAACATAGTTTGTGTATAAATCCAGAACCCCCCAGTGGAATGAAAAGCAGAGTTATGACTATTTGTTGTGACTTCCATAAGACTTCTATTTTACATGTTGAAAAACTTATTGTTTTATTTGTCTTAAGGACTGCAGTGGTCCTTTCTTGAGTATAGATATTGTATTAATAGGAGTTGTTGTAGGGGATAATTGTGACTATAAGAAATATCAGCATATTTGAATTTTTTTTTTTTTAGCAGATTACAAAAACTTTACAAATTTGTGAGAAATTGGTTTGTAAATGGTAACTTCCTGAGTAGAATCATAATGCATGCTCATTTATCCCTTGGCCTTTATCTCTGAATGTCATGACAACAGATGAAATTTCAACTTTGTACTTCCTTGATTTTAAACAGAGAAATTTTAATATCTAAACCAAAATGGTGTTTAAAATTATGGTGTTTTTAAAAAATAAATTATAAAAAAACCCAACGAAGCTATGGCCATACCTACCTGCCCTATATTCCTCATGTAATAAGTGAGAGCTGCCATATGAAATTATATTAATTGTTGCAATAGAACTAATAGTTGGCACGAGTCATCTCTTGCTAGAGCGATGCAACGTTGTCTGAAATAAAAAATTAAAATATTTGTACTTCTTGTTCAAGTTAAATATCACTAGATTTAGAAAGTACAAACATACTTTCTAATCTAGGTTATTTTTTCTTTTAAAATGATCACACTGGTTTAGCTCAGTTTTCATGTTCCATTGAGGTCTGTATAAATAGCGTACTTAAAATGTGAATGTAGCTTAGAGCAAGAAATTCCTGCTGTGTGTGGCAAGCTATGAAAGGGAAAGAAAATTCTATAGCAACTGTTGTTAAAAGGACAGATATCATGTTTGGGCATAGATTGTTTGGTCTGAGTATTAGCTGTCTACTTTTCAGTACAGAGTCCCCACTGAGTTTTGATCGAACTTGTTTTGAAAGTACATTGTAGATCAATACGACAGGGGCCAGTTGATGGTCTGGTAGTTAAATAACAGTGAAGCATTCATCCAAACCTCAGTTTCTAAAGGTAGTCAGCTGTATTTACAGAAACAAGAATGTTACAAGCTTTACATATGAAAACATCTAGGGCTATTTTTGTTTATATCGATTCAATAATTTACTTGTTAAATAGTACTTCAAGAGGCTTTATGTTTACAGTAATAATCTTGAAGATTTGTAAAAGTTTTATTCAGAAAACGTTTTTGTTGATCAGAACCTTGAACAAATAAATAACTCATCGAGTTGTGTTATTTAATTCAGTTTCATTAAAGTTAGCACAGATAGCCCAAGAAAACTTCTGTGTGGAAGTTGTTACAGGTTTCAATAGATTTTCTCATTTTCATATGCTGAATAGGTAGGAGCTTTATACCTACTCCAATTTTTAAAGCAATCTCACAGTCAGTGGGTTCAAATAACAAGGGTGGGGTTAGGATGTGAACTCTTTAGAGAACTAAATACATTTTCAGGAAAGAAATAGCTTTGGTTATTCTGTCTCTGAACTGTACTGATAAGGGAACAGATGCACCAATGCATGAGTGCTTACCAGGTATCTGAAGCATCCAGTGATTAAAGGAAAGTATTTGGGAAAACATTACACCCATGCACTAGAAATGTGTGTTGAACTACCATATCCGGGTGTTCTGTTAGATGACTTGGGCAGGAAAAATACCATCAGAAAACTATCTGACTTCTCCCTCTTCCCTGGCTGATGTGAAAGGGAGAGCAAGCATGCCTGTTTTCTCTCCTGCTGGGAGACAACCTCTCCTTTTTACTCTTTCATCTTTCCCAGACAAGTGGGGAAGTGGCAGTGGGAAGCAGGAGCTTAGTTTTTATTTTCCTAAATGATATATTTTGAAAATATTTTCGCTCTTTAGTCCTAAATTTTATGTTTCTTACTATGTCATGAGCCATCATCTGGTCAGAGCTGCACTCCCACAAAACCTCTATATTTCCAGAAATCACTTCTTTGTGTAACAACACAATAAATAAATATATATATATATAATATATGTATATATAAGGAGTTGTTTTAATTTGCTGCCTTGAAATATTTTGGAAGAGCAACGGAACGGAGGAGAGAGTCTGCCCTCAGGAGCACTGTGTCTTATACCACCATGTCTCACTGGAGACTATTCCATTTGTTTTGATGCACTTTGATTTGCTAAGTAGCTTGGAGTCATCTTCTTAAGACAAGAGTCTTTAGGAGCTCAAGAATAGCTAATGCAAAGTGGGTCAGGAAGGCAGTGCTATTTAAAGTACCACGAACATTTCCAGCTATTTGGCAGATCCAACATGTCCTGCATGCGTACAGTGTTCACCAGTTATCTCAGGATAAGTAAGGGGAGTAACTTGGGTACTTCTCCTGGGATTTGACTGATACAGTGCTGCATATTGTACTGGGGTGGGTTTGTATCAGAGCACTCCAGCTACCCCGTGACAGGGGAAGGGTTGTGCTGGGTAAATTTAAGGCTTCTAGCTCTTCCAGGGAGAGATCTTTTATAAAGTCAGAGGTTCCATAAAGAAATAAGGATGTAAAACTTAAAAACAAGTTAAACATGAACTTAAGTACTTTGCTGAGTAGGACTGGATCTCTTAAAAGAGAGACTCAAAAAGAGGAAAGATTTTGATAGTATAAGAATAGGCTTTTAAAATGACATCACAATGTTTCTACTGCAGCATTTCTTTAGGTCACACTTGAACCAATTAGAATCCAAGTGTAAGGTGTAAAGAACACTTGAAAATGATTTAGAGCTGCTCCACCAAACCCAGGTCACATGGAGAAAACACTTTGTGACATTCTGTAAGCACCAGAATGGTGGGGAAATGCGTGGAGTGACATGTGCCATCAGAGTTAAACAGGGTTAGGAGCACAAAGCTGTGGTGATCGTGGGCATGAATAAATTTGTCTTTAAAGTGGCTTGCCAGTCAGAGCTGTTGTAAAGATCAGGATAGTGGCTGTCTTTGATCTTTCTTTTTTTTGAGTGGCTGAGGTATCTCTTATTCTGCTGTGGAACTGCACTGTAGATGTATCTTTTGGGCAGTAAAATTTTCTGTGGTAGTTTTAGGTGTTGCATTTTGTTAATTCCAAGTTTTGTCTTTGAGACCCTTGGTAGTTTTTTCTAACCTGGTAATTTTGTTTTTGTAAATCTGGGTGAGAGGCTTTTTGGCTTTTTGGTGAAATCCATAACAAAATGAAGGGAATGCTCCTCAGGAATGTCCAGTGGTCTGTGCATAGTGAAGACAGCAAATGTTAAATGAAATTAGGGAATAACATTGGAGTGAGTTTGATTGTTTATAAATACTCTCATTAACATTTTTTATTTTTAAATGAGTGTTGTTTTCAGTAAACATTTTTTTCCAACAAGCACTGACTTTTCAATGAATACTTGTTTATCTTCTTTCATCATCCAAGTGGTTTGGTGCAGGATTTTTGGTGACTATAGGCTGTGCACTTTTCCCATGTGGGAAAATACATTTTACTGTATTAAGTGTTAATGTTCAAACTTTTTTTATAACAATGTTTCAAAAAGTTTGTATCTTCTGTTTTGGGCTTTTTTTGTTGTCCTCTAGATCTGTTTAGTTGCATGCACATTATCAAGACTTCTTGAAAGGGAATATTTGTATGTATCTATTAAGAAATAGATACAGTTGTGATGGAGAATTTTGTATTAATCAATATATATGTATACTCTACTTACCATCTAACTTTTTCTGTTTCAATTTTTTAGGGAGAGCCTATAACTTTCTGTGAGAATAGTTTTGTGAAGCATCGTTCCAGTACAACTAAGCAGTTCTTGGAAACTGCTGTTAATCTTCAACTGTTTAAACAGGTATGAGAGGTTAAATGACCCATGTTTAATGATTTTCTCTTAAAACATATCTCTATTTAAATTCATTTTCCTTTCTGTCAGGTTATGGAGCTCTGGGATGAGATATAAGTACAGGCACTTTGTGTACAGTCATCACACTTTCGTTGTATTTTTAAATCTTCACTTATAGTTAAAAAGAGCAGTGATGAAGCTGAACAAAAAAATAACTCCAGGGTGCAAAGCCAGTGCAGCATTTCTTCAAAGCCAGTCAGAAACCCATCTAAACAGGAAAAACCATGGATCTCCCAGCTTGATGGTTGAACTTCATTTTCAGCTCTCTTGGCTCACAACCAAAGAACTTAAACAACATAGTGCTTACTTAAATTGGACTTCAGTGGCATTTTATTTAAAAACTGAATTCATACTGCAGTTGCAGTTTTCTTTGCTAGGCACAGAGAATGTTACAAGCCTTAGCCATAGGGGTGGCCTGAACATATTCTAGCTGATCTGTTAATGCAGATTTTGGATTAATAGGGAACAAGTTGTTGAATGTCTGGCGCAGCATAGTTATAGTTTGATTACAGACTTTAAAATTATTTTTGTTCTTTGATTTTATGCTGTAAGTCCTTTTTTTCTCCCTTTTCATCAGGAGATTGCATGATCTTGCAATTGCATCAAAAGGGTGTTAAACTTACTACTAGATTTTTAGGAAAATCAAGGAAAATCTGAATGAAATCAGAAGATTCATAAAAGTACATATTTGCCTGCAAATACCTGAAATGATTGATACATAGGAGTTCATGTTTAAATAATCTGGAGGACTTTTTTGAAGATATACTACCATGATAGATAAGGGAAATTCATTCTATATAGAATCTTCTAATTTTAAAAAAAAATTTGGTGTTAATCAGAGGCTCATGTCTAAAGTAAAGATTTGTGTAGTGATGATGCTTTTTAGAAGTCCTGTGAAAATACGATCATAGAATGGGGCTCATTCAGTTTTAATGTGGTTTATGTTATACAATAAAAAATGTAAATTTAAAATAAGAAATAAGAAATCTGAAACCTTTTGAAGTATGACTGATTGGGCTGAAATGGAAAGAAGTCACAGACTGAAGTGTTGTTTACATTTTGTGTATCTTGGTGAGATAAGGTAGCATGAAACTTTCTTAATAGAAAGGTGCTTACAAACAATGTTTCTAAACTGTTGTCATATTACTAGTACTAAACCAAGATCTCTAGCTGTAAGAAATAGGTTTTATTCCACTTAAATGAATAGGCTTGTCAATGTGGCTCTGTACTTACCTATTACATTTTAAAGTGTTCAATTAAACAGAATAAGTTTACAGTTTGTTTATAGGTTGTTTTAATTTTATTTCCACTAAAGGAAATAATATACTTTAGAGGATTAGGAAATAGTAACAATTTTGATGATGTGTGTGGTTTAATAGTGGTAGTAGTAGTAGTAGAAAGGTTTTTCATTCCTGTAGTTCTTGTTGCAAAGGTTACTCCTACTTTTTCAGCTAATCCTCAGCCCAGCTGCATCTTCTCCAGTTTTTCCCACTGACAAATGAGCTGTTTTCAAAGTTGTTTGTGTTCAGAGATACCAGACTATATTTTATTCTGTTATGGAAGGTCTTTTAAGCAGGAAATAGTTCTTAGAGGCAGCCTTAAACCTAGACCAAGCAGAAAGTTGGTAGTTTAAATATACCCTTTTTGCCATAACTGACAAGTGAGCTCTGTTTGTGCCACTTTATAAAATCCTTCCTCTGTCCTTTTTTCTTTGTAGGTTTTTAATCGTCTCTCTCCTACATTAAAACATGTTAATTCCTCTAATTTAATCACTCTTTCAAGTTTGAAAGTTGTAATGTATTTTCACCAAAGTACCAGGAAACCTCTGGCAGAATAAATGATGGGATTAATTAATTGTGTTACTCCCATTCAGATTATTTTCATCTTCAACATCATCTGTTTTTACTTTGTCTTGCATTTTGATGTGCTTTCTGTTTAGTGATATCCCCAAATGTATTGGCACATGCCAATCTTTTGTACCAAAATCATTACCTAACCTGTAAATGGGATCAGTCCCAGTGCTTACCTTTACCATGGCCACAGCTCATCTTGACACTTCTGTCATTACAAGCTCTTATCTCCTTCTTGGGCCAGTCCTCATCCAACCTAAAGTTCAGGTGTACTGTTCAGGTACTATGCTTTTATTTCCTCTAACTAGTATTTTGAAATGCAAGAGTCTTTTCTGTGGTATAGATGAATTGCATTTCCTTTATCTAGGAAATTAATTGTCAAAGAGCCTGTGAGAATCAGTGTTTTGATAACTCATATATTTTTCATTTACTCATTTAGCATTTTTCTCCCCCAAAATCTATTTGTAAGCCTCATTAAGTTGCTAAAGGCAAACTGACAGACCAGCACTTATAAAAATTTTTGGTTTTTAAGTAATGTTACTGTTATTCTGCAACTGTACTTCCTTTACCTTGATGGATTCATAAAATGAGATTAATTTCCAGATGTATGTGCTGGTTTTCTTAGCATCGTGTAGCAGATTTGAAACTAGGGGGTTTTTGACTTGAGTTTTATTCCTCGGGTGTTATAATGTTCATCTCTGTGTCTTATTTTCATTACCCATATTCAGCATCTTAGTCTTTACTGAGAATGGAGACAGTATATTTTTGGCAGGGGCAATGTCTGTATTATCTTTTAGCCTCCAACCATTCTCTCAGACTTATAAATTAAAGAGTTAACTTTTACATCATGTTGATGACTTCACATGTTTTGGAAGTTGAAAGGGCTGTTTATATATCTCTGAAAGAGAGTAAACCAAACTGTTTATGGAAAACATACATTTTTCCAGGAATTTGTAGAAGTAATTAATGATAAATATGCTGAAATGGATCACAGCTATTAGGGGTGTGTGAGGTTCAATTTGCTACAATTCACTGGCTTCAGATTTGTAAAGATGGCTTTTGCCCTGAATAGATTTAATGTTAAAACCCTGGTAATCATTATTCTTAAATTATTAGGATATTTAATTGTATATTTTTCTTAAAAAGAAAATAACTGTTATTTATGTATTAAATATTCTTATTTCCTGATTAAATATGCTGCATGTGACAATTTTTCCTGAAATACCAGGCCCAGATTTTTCGAGAGTATGGATTTGAAAAATGGAAGGAGAAAGATATAAATTTTATGTGTAATTCCACATGCTATTCTTTTCATGTAGCAGTTTAAGGGCAACCATTAACAGTAAATTACTCAAAAGTAATAACTACTACTACCACCACTAATACTTATCATTTCCTTTAAATAATGTCTCCAATATCTTTTTGCTAACAGTTCTCTTTGTCAGTATTTACATTAAATACTCGAATTCAGTCAGTGTTTCAGTCTTCTGTTGATAGGATTTTACCAAATGATGAGTATGTCCATAAATCTTACATAAGTTTATAGTATGGAATGAATTCATAACTTTCCCCAAAGAGATAATGTGGTACAGTTCAAAGGCTGAGATGGTGAGGGGGTGTCATTGTTTGGTTTGTTTTTTTTTTTTCCACAGCAGTAGCTAAAGGTGCTCTTATCTCTTTTTCTTACTGTGAAATAATCCAGTGATCCCACAGTGGTCTGACCATGAACCAACCTATTTGGAAAAAAAACAACTTGGAGTAAAATGAAAAAATAAGAAGGAATTTAGACAAGGAAGAGAAAGAAATTATCTTTGTGTTTGCCTTATTCTTGCTGCTGGAATTTTTGTGCTCTGAGAAATTAGTTTTTTCATGTCACTGGTCCATTCACTGACAAGCATCAGATTGACACTGACACTGTTTGGATAATCTGTGGTAAAAAATGATAGAGCCAAATAATTAATTCTGGTTGGTTCCTATGTACTGTTTAGTACCAGCACATAACTCATAATTCTTGCTAGGAGATGAACTGTGTATGATTCTATAAATGCTTTCTCACTTTATCTGTCAGACTTGATTTAGCCTTTTCAAAACAAAAAGGGAGGGGTTGCTTCTTGAAAGAATTTTAAACCTATAACAATGTGCTTGTTATACTTCCTTGAAGCCTGATAATTCTTGAAAAGAATGTATTCATCCCTTCTGAGAAGTTTAATAATTAATTGTCTAATTTTGACTTTTTCTGACACATTTGGATCATTTCAGTCTTTGTATGTAACTTGTGTGTAGATGCAAATCCATGTGGTCACACAGCTGTAACCTCTGCATAAGGACAAGTGTCGCAACATGCATCTGTAGATGCACCTAAATAAGGGTTAGTGGTTAAAAAGACCCAAAAGGACAAAGAAGTGTATTAGAACTTAAAAATACAGGGGTGTCAGCACTGCACTGTGCTCAGGCAGGTGCAGAGGGTCTTAGGGGTCTGCCTTGGCATTAGGCCTTGCTTTGTTTTGGTGCTTTGTGTTGCATTCCTGTAGAGTTAAGTGAAATTCACTTCAAGTCAGCTCAAACTCTGCCCATCAAATCCATCCTGCTTCTGCCACCATCTCTGGAGCCAAACCACTGCTTTCCTCTGCTGTTCACTGGACGGTCCTGCTACAATTTCCCCTCACTTACTGTCTCTATGGGGCCATTTTTCATGTGGAACACATGTGCTTGCCATAGACTTCAAGTGGACATCATAATCTGTTGTTTCTTTGAACTGGGTTTGGTGAAATATTTACAGTTTTTCTAAAGGGACTTTTTGTGTACAGCAAGTTCTATTTCGTATCTACTGTAGTCTACCCAGAAAGAGGTGCCACAGGGAGGTTTGTTTATATTTTTCTGATGAAGTAAACTTACAAATTCACAACAGAACGTCAGGGATTGTCTCAGTGACCTTTATGTGGGTATCATTACAAATCCAAAGTTACCATTTGTAGGGAAATAATTAATTTCTTTTCATGCCATTAGGAAAATATAGAAAATATAGATAATTTACTTGATCTATATAAAGTACTTTATATACCTACTGCATATAATTACAGCTCTTGCAAAGTCCATCTAACAGCCTTATTATCCTTAAGCCATATGTTTTCTTTAACATACATATTCCATTATAATGAACACATTTAAAACTATAACACTGTAAAGCAGTAGAAGAGAAAACAAAGTGTGACCCTTTTTTTTTTTCCCACCCCCAGTTTATTGATGGTCGACTATCAAAATTAAATGCAGGAAGAGGATTCTCTGATGTTTTTGAAGAAGAAATCACAGCAGGAGGCTTTTGTGGAGGTACAGAATTAATTTGTGTGTACTCATTGACACTTCTTCTTTGGGAACTGTTCAACATGATGTCCTCATGATGTCCTGTAAATTTTAGAAGTCATTAATCTTGTTACTGCTTCATTGTTTCCATTCATTCTTGGAAAGGTTTTAGGCATTAACAAATCACTACTGGGACACATACTATTATGTGTCTGGTTATGTCAGTATATTAAATGAAGATACGGTTGTTTAATCCAGTAAAATAATTCTTGTATTTCAGCAGAGGATGGGATATCACTCTAGTGTTCACGTTTATGTAATATGATATATTCTCTATAAACTATTTTTAACATATTTGATATTCGTGATACTTAACTTTTAGATAGTTATGTTTTCCATGAGCACTTCTCTTTTTTTCATATCTACTTACTTCTGCAGTGCAGAAATCAGACTGATTTCCTAAATCTTAAGAGAAATTTGCTTTCTCCAGCAAATGTGTTCCTCTAGAAAAGGGGAAGTTTTTGTAACTTTTATATATGATCCAAGAAGGGACATGAAAGTTTGCCTTCTCCATAAACAACAATATTATTCCTCATGTTGTTTGCCTCAGTTGTGTTCACTGACAGTTGTTACAGTGCTTTGCACATTGGGTAACCCATATGGAAGAGTACATGCTGAATCCAGTCCTGATTATTACAGGATTATTGAAAGGTTTCCTGTTAAACGTTTAGTACAAGTCTATTGTTATTTGAGGTATTGTCATGTTTTAACCCCAACTGGCGACTAAGCACCACACAGCTGTTCACTCTACCCCAGCCAAAACCAGCACAGGTATAAAAGATGGGATCAAAACATTGGATCAAAATATTCAAGACCAGCACAAGTACTGTTTTATGGTCAATCTTGAAAGTAGTGTAGAAGCTTCCTCAGTAAATGGAGGTTATGTGATATGAGCAAATCCAGAGAGTTGCATATGGCAGCTTCCTTTGCAAGACTGCTTTTGAATGGGCACCCACAGAGAAACTATCAAGTGGTGCAGAGCCATCTGTACCTCCTGCAAAACACCTTTTTTGTACTCAAAGTACATAATTGCTTTTGTTCAAGATTTTCACTGCCTTCTCCTGCCCTCTGTGTCTTGTGCCAGGATCTAGCACATAATTTGTGGGACTTTTTCATGATTAAAGTGTGGTTAGTTATACAGAGATTTACTTCTTTCCTGCCTTTTTAGGGTAACTTATGCTGCTCTGTAAACAGATTTGAGGCATCGAGCATCCATTATTCAGATAGGTGATGTCAGTATTCAGAGCTCGTTTGCTGGCTGCAGTTAGAGGTCAGGAGGCTGCAATAAAACTGCAATAGAAGTTAGATAAAGCTTGTTTCTTGGCTGGGCTCTGGCAGCCTGTGAACCATGTCTCACCTGGCTCTGCTCAGGAGGGACTGCTCAGCTCTGCTCTCAGTTCTCGGGTAGATTGCGCTGCGTGTGTACTTTTCACATCAGGCAAGCTGAATATTGCCAGGCTGTGGACAAATTGCTTAGGGCACATATTCAGTATTTACATAACTGCTGTCTCATTATTGTTATGAAGTGCAGGGCTAACAATATGTATGCAATGGAAGATGACATTTTGTGACGCTAATGGGGTAGAACTATGATCTCTTTGCAGAGTTAGCTCCCATCAACTTGATCAGGAAGCCCAAGGTTTTAAAAAAACAGGTGAAACTCGGATTTCAGAAAAGTCACAGAAAGTTAGTGTGAGCTACAAGCTGTTAAAGGACAGGTGAACACAGTCTTAACTGTAGAGAGTATAATTTAAAAACTACTGAATCCAATTGAAAGTGATTCTTTAAGTAATCTCTTTTTAAATTGGCATTTTTTCCCCATATGCAAGTGTAACTAAACCAGAAAAGACAATTAAACTAGAAATTGAAGATTAAAACTTAAATTTCATTTTTTTAATTATTTTTTTCAATAAAAGTGGTCAAAACTTATTTCTGTATGTCTACATCTGAAAATAAATTTGTCAACCATCTTCATTACAGTTGCACTTGGTGCTTAAAATTTTGTTTTCTCTTACATATATTATTCAGTGGAAGTATTAGTTCTCAAGAGTTTTATGTAACTTTCAATACAAGAATATAGTGATGGATTGGCTTAGCACTTGGATCTCTTCTAGAATACATTAATTAAAGTAATTTGTAATCACATCAATTTTACTCCAGTCTTTTTCTTTTCCACTGGTCTAGTATCAATGGTGGTAGAATAAGGAAAACTGAAAAAGTGAAAAACATTTGAAACTACAGCTCAGACATGGAAAAAGTCACTGTTAAGGACACCAGAATCCAGATGATATATGAATATTGTTGATAAGAATTGAAGTTATGAAATGTCATGTTAAAGAAAGTAGTTACAGTTCATGCAGTTTCTTTAACATACTAGCAATTGTTGAATTTCACCCTGTAACATGTTATTTGCATGCTTCCTTCTGTGACAGATTTAGGGAGCCAGATCAAATAAGTGCAAAATGAGTTATTTTTGCTTATTTTGACATTCTTAGAGAGAGTCTGAGAGTCTGGCTTTCTCAACATTGCTTGTAAAAAGTTTAGTGGGATGTGTGAAAGTGCCTGATATGAGTATAAACAGCTTGTTTTTTTCACCTCATTGAGAAACTTTGGAATACCTTTTACACTGATCCAGTTAGTTCTCAGACCTGTTCTAGGAGACTGTGTTGGCCTTCCACTAGTCATTGCAATAATTCTACCCAGATCTTGGTTACTTGATTATTGCAAAGGTTAAGAAGTTTTGAAAACTCCTCTTAAAACTCTGCAACTTCAAAGATGTATTGGTATGATCCTTTCAAAATGGTCAAACTCTGAAACTTCAGCATTCTTATTGAAGTGAATGTCTTGTAAGGGGTCCATAGCAACTCATGGTACTGGAGTATTCAAGTGACTGATATACTCTAAAACTTTCTCAGGGATCATGAACCTAATCTTTGGCGTTCAGCTGAAGCACTTTTAGGAAATAGTATTCATTTCTTCATTGAGTAGAATTTAACATTGTCCTTCATGGCCAGTTTAGTGGCACAGTAGTCTTTGGTGGTCCTACAGAAGCCAGTAGCTCTTACTTGCCTTTAGAGTGTCTTCTTTGTGAAAGAAAGTAGATATAGTTAAGAACTTAAAAGCATTTTTCCTGCACAGGAATACGTAGTTGTACCATAACCCTTGGACTTTTCTCTCATTCTTTTTCCTTGGGATTGTACCTTCTGCATCCATGTCACTGTGGGGCATGAAAATTTGCCCAGAGGGATCTTTATGGTTGAATGCAATTAATGATATTGTATTCTTTCCTTTGAGTTAGTGTTTTTCTTTGTAGACTTTATAGCAGTATGATACCTTATCATAGTTTTAATTTCTCTTTCTACCTCAGTTGGAATTAAAAACCTTGTGTGTTGAAAAGATAAGCTTTTATGAAGGAAATAGAAAACATGAAATAAGAGATTCCTAGGTTTCTTTCTTAGTGTACGTGTATTCTTATCTTCACATTCCTTGTCTGTCTGGAAAGAATTAAATTAATAAATCATCCTCTAAGGGCATTTTTTTATGCATATAGTGAAGAAGGTTGAAACATTTCAAATGTTGAATGTATGTTTTGTTGTATTATATTTTACATTTCTATTTCAGGAAATTCAAGATCTTACCAACAGTGGATGCATACAGTGAAGGTATAAACTTGGTTAAGTAATTATGATGGCTGCCTTGTCCTTTAAGTCTTTATCCTTTTTCTTACATCTATATAATGGTAAAAGTTTGTTCGTTTGTGAGGAAAATGTGTGTTCTGTAATAAATAACATGTCTATGGTATATGCAATAATTTTGTGGGTTTTCTTCTTGGAGATTTAAAAAAATGCAAAAGTCCCATACAAAAAACAAATAGCAAAATGCATAAGGTTTTTCTCTCTGTATAGTTAAAGATTTCACTGCTTTCTGTATCATGTTACATTCCATAACTGTGAATTAGGTGTGACAGTACAATTTGATATGAAGTTTATCACTTCTAGTAAATAGCAATTCTGTTAATATGGATTTGTGCGGTTTGGCTGGCAAAAGAACCTTGGTATAACCTTGTTATTCTGCAGGATTAGGAAAATATATTATTTTAGATTAAGAGAATTCTTGTGTGATTAAATGAGATAGTTCTTTCCGTGGGGTCAAAGTATTTTTCAGTCGCATAATAAATATGATAGGAACACATGAAAAATAGCCTTAACTTCTGAATTGATTTTGAAATGGTAACAGTGAATGAAGAATGAGAATACATCATTCTGTTAGAATGCATTGATAAAAGTGTCAACCGTGGTCATGACGTACTGTAACCCTTGTGTGGCTGCAGACAGCAGGTTGGAGAAGAAACACAGCTGTGGTTGCTCTTACCCATTTAAAAGGAAGATTGTTATTTCTTCACAGTACGCTGTTTATTTTTCCTTGCTGTTGTCTTAAGGTTTGACTTGTGTTAAAATGTTGCTAAAATACATTTTTTCTTCATTTCAGAAAGGCGGTGCGCTGATCAACACAGCAATGACCAAAGCCACTCCGGCTGTGAAAACAGCTTATAAATTTGTAAGATCATCTATTTCAAATAAATAATACATAAAAATACTGCAACTTCCTACAACCTCTCATTCTTCCTGAATGCTTAAAAACCTAAGCATTTTTTAAATGTATTGCAGAAAAGCACTTCAGCCTTTAGAAATTGTCTTGCTTCACTTGTTTTCTCATCTAGCACTAGGATTTAGAGTTGATTCAGAGTCTTCCAGATAGCTTGTACATAAAAATAGACTTTTTCAAAGCATTAGTGCACTGGTTTTGTTTCAGTTTTAATACACACTAGAAGCTTATTTGAATATCATTTAGCTATTTGAGACACAGCTGCAATTTTGCTTTGGCACTAAGTGCTGCACTGTTGAAAAGATGTGGTAAAGCATCAGTAATGTGTGCAGCAAATCATCTGCTCTTTTAAAGATGGTATTGGAATACTCATGTTTAACTGGATTTAATGCTTATACTTTTGATGTTAAAAGATCTTGTTTTCGAAGGCTGCCGAAGCAGTAAAACACTATATGGTATTGTGCAGTATGGTAAAACAGCAATAGTATAAAATGAAGTGGGAAGTATTTTAGGGTTGCTTTTTTAATATATGGAAGAGAGTTTTGGCTTCCTTTTTGCCTTTCTAATTGTTTCACTAGTTGGATGCATAATAAGTAGTCCTGAAATAAATCAGAAAATCAGTCTAAGCTAGTGTATTTTCAGTAAAGTTTTCAAACAGAATTTTTAATTTTACATCACTTGAAAAACACAGCAGTCATGGAGAGAAACAGGTAAATAAATTAAATATACTTCATATTCATGGACTCATTTATAATTTAAAAAGTGATTCATTAACAGGTTATCTGCAAATTATTCATCTTAATTTGCACTATCTTAGGCGGCGGTTACATGATCTTCTCCCAGCCTTCAATTTTGATAATTATGTCTTTGATAGTAAAGGTTCTTCAAAGTGAACTTCTGTACATGCCAGGAAACACTAGTAAATTTTTGAGGATCCATGTGTGTATGGTATTCATATTTATACCCCATTTTATTTCTTTTGTTGTTGCCCTTTATGGGGCCTGCTACTAGAGAAATGAAATATGGATTTCTTAATTGTTAGATAACCGGTTGGTAGTTTTGAGTAATGTGCTTGGTACCATCCCTCAGAGTTAGAAGAAAGCACTCCAAAATTCATCTAAATGCTGTGAGCATGATCTGGAAAGTTTAAAGTGGCTTTCAGGTTAGCATTTGCTACATGGCACCCCATTGTGCTGTTACTGAGCTTATGGATGTATGATTTAAGGATCAAAAAGACTCTCTGAGCTCTTGATTCAAGAAAATTATTTTCTTTTTCTGAATTGCCATGTACAGAAAACCATAGAAAAAATAGGTAGTTTATGGCCTTGAATATATTTTTTAAAGTCCTGTTTTCAAGACAACCTTGAAAACTTCTGTAGTTTTTACCTTTTCTACTATTAGGGTTAGAGTTTTTGATGTTGTTCCCCCCATCTTTTATTTTTTTTCCTACTCCTCTCTTCTCTCTCTCAAATGTTTTTTAGCATAAGGACATGGTATTCAATATTGAAGAATATTCTTGGCTGTTTTCTATGCAACTGTGATCCTTGTCTGCCTCTTTTAATGCATACAGAATTTTCCCCTAAATAGCAGCACTATGCTGTTCAGCAACACTGGGCAAAATCTCCATCTGCATATGAAATCACTTCATTTCTCTTAAGATTGATGTTGCCCTGCAAGTTGCCAGACTGGAACACTGTAGCAGTCATCTTAAAAATCTTAGCATTTTTTTCAGTGTGCTTTACTGCTAAAATGTCCTTTCAAATTTAAAGGAGCATTTCAAATAAAGGAGTGATGTATATGACCATACTTAGCCTGTCCCTAGTAATAATGGAAGATTTTTGAGTATGTATGTTTTCACAGCATTGGCATGCATGTACTGAAAAAAATCCTTAAATATACAGACAAAGCATGAATATAAAAAAATATAGTGACAGTGCATGTATGAAATTTGTCACAAAGGTTATTGCTGCTCTTTATATCACCAGTTGTTTAAAAAAGAAAAGGTAAAATAGGTATGGCATCATAAAGCATGTTCTGTGACTACAACCAGTGTCTTGCAGAGCTACTCAAGTCCTTTTCTTTCTCTAGGCAAAAAACCAGGCAAGGCAAGGAATAAAAGAAGTGAAGAGTAAGTTAAAACACAAGGTATGTGGTGCACTTTTTACTTTCTTACATTGCTTCCTGTATCAGTTTGAAGCTTATACGTTACAAATCACATGAGATTTGTGTTTTTAATGACTTTTGAAATATGCTTAGCCCTTTGTTCAACAATACATTTTTCATAACGAGCCCTCTGGCAACTATCTGTCATTCTATGCATCCACTGAATAATCTCTTTATTGTTTGCATATTTTATCATAGAACAACAGAGGTCTTCAAAGATACATTAAGAGGATGTATGTTTTCATAAAGTTGATTGCTTTGATATCACAATCCCAGCCTTTGCTTCAAGCTGAGAATTTGAGATGGGAGAGTCTTTCAGTACAATGTATTTCAGAAAGTGTAGTTGTCCAGTTTTAGTTTTGCAAGATTTTTGAACAATAGCAATGTTTAGAGACGAATGAATAGTTTCATTAGAAAAGATGTTTTAGGCATTTTGCAGCTGCTTTTCCCATTCAAAATTTTGTGTCCACGTAAGATTTTTCTGTATGGAGAAGGAACCATTTTTTGGACAACTTTTGTGCTATTTTAAGAAAAATTTCAAAAATATTTGAACAATTCATCTTTTAAATGACAGTGTGTGTAATCCAGTGTCTTGAAAAGCTAAATTTGATTTTCTTACTACAGATGGTATTTTCATGACAGTAATAGATTGTGGCAAGATCATTTTGAATGCATTCTGCATGCATAATATGGAGGGTATGTTTGCAGATAGTGATTATAAATAAAGGAATTTAAATCTGTTTTGCTGCATAGGAGAGTGAGGAAGAGTATGGAACTTGCAGTGCTGGTGCAGTACAGACTGTTCCCATCTACACATCACATTATGAGAAAAGAACAAGCTCAGAAAAACGAAGACTGGCACAGGTAAGACACCTGAAACTTCTGTTCGTATTCACATGCATATGAGGAATTTGTTTTGCTACTTATAGTAGTGTTTTGGTGAATTTGTTTAAGATTATTTTACTGTCTGGGATGAGATAGTGTGATTAAAAGGCTGTGTTTGTAGAAATACTGCTATACTGCTTGTATGGAAAAAAATACTATTTCTATTTCATCCCCGTTGAGAGGGGAAAGAACGGGAGATTTATAAGTATGGATTTGGGATTTAGTTCTTAAATACTGTTTTTGATAGAGGCTTCTCACAAAAAATTAATTCTGGTCTATTCAGAGATCTCTATTAAGCTATCTTTTTTAGTTTCTTATGGTGAGACGCAATAATTTTGTGTTTCTAATAAATTGTTTTGGCAGCCATATGGCCTTTAACCTTGCTCAGATCATTATGATTTATTATTTTAATAATAAGTCAGCTAGTTAATACAGTGCCAACATCTTGGCTTTTTTTCTCTAATCCTTTCTATTCTAGATTTGAAGTAACAGGTGTAGTGTCTCAACTTTGGCAAGTGTTTTAATGTTTTTGGATTCAGTTTGACAGTTTTATTTCAAAGATAACAACAAAATAGGTTTTGTAACACATTTTCTGCAAATTATTACCGGCATATATACATATTTTTAATATACAGGTGTTTATTTTTACATTACATTGTTATTGCATGTTTTTAATATCTTATATGTGGATTTTTAATGCCTGTATCTTCCTCATATGAGAATTAAGTCTAGAAATTCAGTCCAGGTGATCTAACAACATTTATTTTTTTGCTCTAGATATTGCAGCAATAAAAATCTGGATTGTCTGTTTAATGAATTTGATTTTAAATTAATTTTTATCAGTAATAAATATAAAGTTTGTGAAATTTAACATAGAACTGATGTAGATTATTGCTAAATGATGGTGAAATTGTACATTAGCATTAAGTAATTTTTAGTGGGGTTATAAATAAAGCAAAGACTTTCTGCTTCATTGATCTGGTAGTGCTGCCCACTGTTATATACAGGAGTCTAGGGATACAAAGGAATATAATTTACCTTGGTACAATTAAACATTTCTTTTGAAGGCATGTGTTCACACAGAACAATTTAACTTCTGTATGTTTTTGTGGTCATACAGCTGTATAGTGCTAAATCCTGTAATCGTTGCTGTTCCTACAAGTTGTCTTTTAGCTTTGAAAACAAGGTAGGAGTGAATATCTGCCCGTAGCTTTTTGCACACATACACATGCATGTGAACATGTGTGCAGACACACATACATATCCATGTACTTAAATAGGGTTTATTCACTAGCAAAGCTTGTAATAACAGCCCCGTGGTTTTGCCCTGCTGCAAATGAAGGTCCCTTGTTTTCTCCCCAGCACCAAACGTCACGTGAACCCAGTGGGCAGGAAGGAGCACATGGGGATTGCTCTCCAAGAACTCCTTCACCCCTCACTCATGCCATTCCCTCTTTTTCCTCCCCCTCCAAAAGCAAACAAACAAAAAGGTTTTTTAAAAATAATAGTTGCTACTCTTATTTTTATTTTTATTCTTTGTGTTTGAATAAGATAACATAAATACAAGTTCTTTATTAATAAGTGGTAATTTTAAACTTTGCATCCAAACAAAAATATATATTTGTGTTCACAATGCATGTGTATGAGAGACTGTTTGATCTAGTACCGAATCTGCTGTTTAAAAGAAGTGAATTTCAGTGCCATTGTTGTCAGATTTAATCCTTTTTCTCTTTATCCTGCAATAACTCTTTATCCTGCAAATGAGCCTCTCCACTCAGATTTCTAAAATGATGTCCATGAGTGTCTATATCAGTAAAAGGATAGTGCTAAAATAGGATTCATGCAATTTGATACATATTTAAAAGTAAGGACCAGATATTGATTAAGTTGTTATGTCAGTGTATTGAATATCACCCCAAACCGTAAATAAACAATGAACAAAAGAGAGAGATTGCTTTTAATAGTCATCTTGCTTCCAAACAAGAGGCATCTCTGCACTTTATTACTATTTCTTCCATAGTGAAACATTTAGAAAATTGTAAATATAAAGAATTTGGTGTTACATTTTATGTCATATTAGATGCCTGTGTTGAGCTTTTTGTTCTCCACTTCTTGGAAACAGTTAAATACTAACAGTACCTGAGATGCTGTAAAACATATTTATTTTGAAAAGTTGTGTATGATATGAAAGTTTGCTTCACTGAGAAAGATTATTTTAAAAATTGGGTCGTAACAGGATTTTTGGGGTCTGAGAGGATGTTTCCTTTACAATAAAAAGTGAATCTTCTTTTACCCCAACAAACAGTAGTTTGTATATGGGTCTGCTAATTAGTACGGTTATTTCCTGTTTTGTTGATGAGACTTTAATAAATGTCAAGGGTACAGCCATGAAGATCTCCCAATTAGGCTTTGCGTTTGTAAAACCCAACCCCTTTGCTTTTGTGTGAAGATGACAGTTCCAACTGCAGCCTCAGCCTAACAGGGCTCAAGGGAAAGGATAGTTCTCTGGTTTTATTGAAAACAAGGCCAGTTTGGCCCAGGGAGAATACCAGCACTGGTCACAGTGCAGAGCCATTTTTAACAATGAATATTTACTAAGCTTTATGACTGCTGTCATAGTGGCTTTATTTTTTTTTTTAATAAAAAACTAGCAGTAAATAAAAAAAGTATAGCGTGTAAAATAACTGTCAAAACCTAATCAGAGGATAAATAATTAAATGTGCTATTGCAAACTGTAGCGATCAGCTTGCCCTCCTATAATTTGCATTTTGTGAGTCTTCCCTAAAAAAAAAAAAAGGAACTGAGGGGAGTGTACTCCTACGTGCCCGTGTGCATGCGCGTGTGTGCACACAATTAATCTGTGCCTCAGATGAATCCTTCTATCTCTGTAATATTCATTTGAGCTTCCCCTTGCTTAGGTTCGCTGTTCTAGGCTTTTTATATGTGTGTGAAGCTTAACTATATTGCAAGTCAACATTAACAGATGGATTGCCCTAAGCAAGGGAAAACCACAACAACAAAATCTAGTGAAAGTGGAGGATTGAAGCTTTTTATTGTTAAGCCTTATTAAAACCTTGGCATGTGCACTGCTGTTAACTGTTTCATGCCTAGAGCTAATAATATGTCTCTGGTATGTTTTATCTCTTGCATTAATAAGGGATGTAGAAGGTATAAGAAATCACCAGCTAAAATTTTTGAAACAGAAATTAATGCAAGCATGAGATCGCTTCAACACTGCAGTATCTTCCCAATGATGTTGCTGAGTTCCTTTAACTATTGATGAGAAGGGCACAGGAGGGCATGTTTTAGACTGTGGTGCATTCAGTTTTTGCATAATCTGTTTTAGTTCTGTTTCATTATATGCTCCCAGGTTTCTGGGTACGCAGGGGCCTAAATGCAGTAGGAGCTCTGTAAAATTGTTCCAAATTAATCTATAATTAAAAATAAAATGTGTTTATTATGATCCTGGTTAGAATGCCAGGAAGATCGGTTTGATTTCATGAATATGATCTTTGTAATTTTGGTGTTATATTAGGTGTTAGGGTAGCTTATTGAAAATGGTGCATTTCAGGATATCAATAGTCCTAATGTATTTTGTGGCTAACAAAACACTCTTGAAGATTTGCAGAATACCGAATAAGAACTACCAGTTCACTTTGTAATTAGTAAGTTAGCAATGCCCCCTTGTCTCTAAGGAAATGTATGTAATAGTATGTGCCTAAAGGTACTACAGGTATCTTGCATCTGTAGTGGAAATCAGCATTTGGATTCTAAGTGTGGATTTACCAGGAATCCCTGTGTGTCAGCAATACTTAAAATGTTCCTATATTGAAGATACCAAGTGAACTATTCGCTGTGACTTTGCAGGATCCAAATACAGTGACTAAGAAGGTTTTAAAAACACTTTTGCGTAAGGTAATAAAATCCAACTTAGACTAAACTTTTTTCTTGGTATGTTCCCATAGAAGAGAACTACCAGTTTTTAGTGTTTTGTTTTTTTTTTTTTAAAGCATATTGCAAATGGAGCCTTTTCACTTTTATTGAAGTATATCCTAGTAACTATACAATACAGAATTCAGCTTGCAGTAGGTATACTTGGCATCTGTTCAACAAAGATAGCAAGTGTCAAGCAGGAAGATGTGTTCAGAATAACCTTACCTTCAGGAGTGCCCCATTTATCAATATCCTTACAATGGCCAGTAAAATAAATGACATAATCATTAGCTACAAAGGACTTCTAGTAACTGATTACCCTCCTAACCTGAAAAAGGCTGTGAGACTTGGCTATTCTGAATACTTTTTTTTTTACCAGTAATGTAAGAGAGGAGATGACATGCTTGTGATAATGCAGGCTGAATATACTGAGTATTCTGTATAAGATGACTTTCTTTTGGAAAAAAAATCCACAAACAGCCCCACAATGGTTTCAGAAACATAAAAGCTCTGATTAAGGGCATTTACCTGTATTTGTATTCAGATAATGTGCTTGAGATCACATCTATGCCTACCATCCACAGATAACACTGATTATGTTACTGGAGGTCTCTTCTGCTCTCATTGTCTAAAATATTATAAATTGACAGATGTCATAAAGTAAGAGCTTTTTAAAATGTAAATCACATTTTGTAAATAAAAAGTAAAATACAGTGTTGAAGTAAGCTTTGGTTGATCAATAAATTGTGATTCTTAGCTAATGTGTAATTTGAAAATATTGTAGATATCATTAGCTTCCTTTAATTTGGAGAAAAATCTTTTGTCTTGGTGTGTCAAGTAAGATCTCTTCATTCTGCAAAACAGTCAGATTTCCTTTTAATTAAGAATGAGAAAGCTAGGCAGCCAAAATTCAAATTGTAGATTACGAGAGTGCCCTCTCGTGGTGCCGGTACCTTTTCGAAGAGGTGGAGGCACATGTATCCTCTACCTCGTGCAAGGCTTGCTTGTTACAATAGAAAACCTCTCAGAAATCAACTGGTACTTCCTTTATTTTTGTTAAGTGAAATAGTACCTGGGTTTTGTGCAAAGTAAGCATTTAGATGCTTTCATGTATGGTGCATAATATTATTTTCTGGAATAGGGAATAATAAGCTACCAAGGAGAGGCAGAATTACAACATTGCTCACTGCTCCCACCTGCCCTCTCTGCTAAACAGAGACAGTGACATTCTGCAGCAGAGTTCTGCTCTTCCTTCTGCACCCATAAACAAGTGTAAACCTTGTGGCTACTTGTCTCCCAGTTTTGCAGTAAAGCATCATTTAAGAAACCTCTGCACAGATTACCATGCTTCCAGTTAAAAAAAAATAAAAAATAAAGAAATGGGAAGTTAGGATAATGGCCAGGAAATCACTCTGGAATTTTTTGTTACCCTGTGAGCATTTTTTGGAATGCTTGGTTTTTCAAGGTGAAGTCATCACCATATCTACGTCTGATCTTACTGAAAGAAAAATTTATTCAAGCAAAATCTTCACAGGTGCTTTTCCTGACTATTATTGACCCCTGCTTAAGTTTTTTAACAAATAGAAAGACAGCCTTTCTGAGGGTCTTTTCTTCTACAAACAAAGACACCACACTGGTATGTTTCCAGTGTTTGCTTTTTCTGAAGTATATAAAAGAAAAATGCTGTCTCACAAAGTACCTTCAAAACTGGATTAACCTCTCTGTCCTTAGTAGTTAATTGAAATAACCGGATTAAATTTTTTGTCAGGAGAATTTATTGACATCTTTATGTAACAGTGGTGTCTTCTGCTTTCGTTTGCTGTGTATCTTCTGTCTTCCACGGGTCACATTTTGGCTCCCTCAAAGCAGGGAGCCAGAAGAGCTGTCAGACAATGTTTGGGATCTGCATCCCAACTTCCATTTTTCTTTTGCCTTCTGACCTGAAACACCACTTTACATCTAAAACTTCAGCTCTAGTACTGTATGTTCCCTAACCTTTTCTTTCTTTCTATAATCCTGTACCTTAGAATTAAAAAAAAAAAAAGGGGATAAAAAAGTTCAATTAAAGAAAAAAGTTTGGCTGGGGGCAAAAGGAGGGAGAATTAAAAGAGACAGGAAAAGCCTTTGCTACAGGGATCTCAGCATCTCTGAATGTGAGAGCTCAGATTCGACCCATCTAATTTTAGACACTTCTGAAATGCTGAAGTTATTAGCTGCAGTGCTGCCCTAGGCTGTTTCTGTAGTAAGTGGAGAGAGAGGGGCATGACCAAAGGGCAACTCAGCCCACCTAGAATCTAGACTGCATCCTGATGACACCTCTATCCTGCTGTTAATTTTCTAATTTTGGCCCTAAAATATCTAAAATTAGTGAGTAGCATCCAAATTCGAGTGCCAGCCATATTCACAGCACCTTGCAGAGAAAGACCTTCTTTGTTGAGCAGAAGACTCCTACTGATGCCAAACAGAAGGAGGGACTTCTCTTTTTTTAATTCTTCTGGTTGGGAGCCTTAAACAGTCTAGAGATGTGCTTGGGGTCAATATTTCTGTTTCTAAGGCAGAGTCTTTTTTTCCCTGCTACCGTGATTAGTTTGTCTGTTTTCAGGCTTCATACAGAGCTTCCCTCAAATAGGTCCGTAGGTCTGATGGACAGAGTTCAGTGTTTCTGAAGTCTAGAGGTATAGAACGTTTGTCTTTGTGATCACATCCACATTGTACATTTCAGCTTCAGTATTTTTTGTAAGTTTTCCTCTGAGAAAGTCACACACGATCAGCAAACAGTGCTCCCAGCAGTGATTTTACCATGCGATAGTTCTGCTGATGTCAGCATATGATGCCTATTTTAACTAAAAGATCGATTTATGTTCCAACCAGGCAAACTGGGTTTACAGCTCTTAGATTCATTAAAGTCACACATGGTGTACCTGAGTTAATTCCAAGTCTCTCGACTTTCCTGTTACCTCAAACCCGTGTTCCCTTCCCCGCCTTTTTGCATATAAACATTTATGTGGCTTTGTGCATATGGACACCAGATTAGTTTTTCCTTTTCTGACACACGTTCTTCCTTATCTCCTTGCTCCTCTCCACTGTGACCCCCTCAGTGCTCCATTCTGTCATTTTCCTTCCATCACTGAGTGTACCGGGGACATTAATAACCATCAGAAGGGAAAATATGTGATATTTTTCTCAGTTTTTGTAACTGGAAATTCCACCTGGTTAATCTGATTCTTAGAATCATCCACAAAAAAAAAATGAGCTGCTGGCTTTAGTTGTTGCAAATGGCACTGCAAATCCCCACATCCTATTTTAAAGGACTAACACTTGTGCTTGTTGCCAATTAAAATGGAACCAGGCTGCCTTCGGATGGTACACTCTTTGCAGCTAGAATGATGTGTGGCATGGTGCCACAGTGCATCATCAGCTGAAAACAGGCACTTTAGCTAAGAATAGCCTCTGTGCCATTGAGAAGAACGAGCGGGATGTGGCTGCTCGGAGGTGATGCCTGACTGTGGGCAGTGGGGAGCCTCAGGCTGATTCAGGGGGCTCAGGCTTCCTGAGTCAAAAACGGCCTGTGATTCTTCAGGGAAAGTGGAAGTTTACTTGTTGCTTTGGAGAAAAGCAGACTATTTTTGAAAAATAGTAATTATTAAAAATTAAAAGCAGTGTTACAAAATCCTCCAATGATACCTATGTTCAGGTATTTGTTCATTTTTTCAATTCAGAACATAAATAATTAGTATGCTATCCATGACTAAGTATCTCAACAGATTTATCACCCTTACTTATAATAAATCCCACCTCAGCACAGATATTAATGCTTCTTTACCTTTGCCATAGTCAGTGGAGGTTTCTGTGGTATTACAGCGTACTTGTCATTTCAAAGTACTGTGCCTGTATGCATATTTCTGGTTGTCTGTATCTCCAAACAGATTTTGGGGGATTTCCTGCTCTTGCAGACTCTTTATTGTCACAGAAAAGGATTTTTCTCTGTCATTGGGAAGCTACTTATTTTATCTCTGTTTCCCTATCATTTTAACAGGATCTCAGAATTGATGACATTTTCATGGCATACAGCCGTGCATGTGTCCAGTCGCTTTATGTTCTTTCAAATGCATCATCTATATCTGCATCTGTTAAAGCAGAGGTGGTCTCTTTCCTAGAAAGGATGAAGCTTCTTTTTATATATAACATTAATAGTTTTTAAATTTTACTGAGTCCTGTGTTATAATAATAATGTTCATATATAAAAAATATGGCATCTTAGATAATATATATCAGAGCATTATTGTTTAGAAATTGTACTTCTTTTTTATCTCTCCTTTCCTCTTCCTTTCATTAGTCTCAGCTCTTGTGGAGTGTAATGTGAAGTACCTTCCTGTGATTCATCACTTTAGGTCACAGTGTTTAACCGGAAAGGAAGGCGACAGGTTGTGCTTAACTAGAAAGTTTGATTGAGAGATCTTTTGCTTCCCTACTGGATGGAACCCTAATTATATCTGTGATTTGGTTGTAGAGGAGGATGGGTAAAATGAAATACTGAATCATAAATAACAGCAGACTTGTATTTGTTTTGCTTTCTCATACTCTAAATTTGTAAGAAAAAGGAAACAGTACTTCATAGATTTAAAACATTGTATGTATTTTAATTTTCTTGAAACTTTATATGTGTTGATGTATTGAGTAGCCAGTAAATGTGAAATTGTATGTGTGCTGCCATTTATCAAAAGATTGTTTTTCACTTTGAGGACAATTAATAGCAGCAGCCTTGTTAAACTTCCTGCCTTAGTATCAATCAATAAGCACTCATTCCCAAAAGCAGGACTTCTGAAAGGTCTAGCATTATATAAAAAGCTGACATTTCGGAGATTGACTTTCATGCCCAATCAAGAATGTAACCATCTTACATTTAAATCCTTTTGCATTCATGTATTTTGGCATTTTTATGCCAAAGCAGTACATTTTGTGAGGCTACCAGCAAGCAGAAGAGAACAGTTTAAGGACTTATTCTCACTTTATTTGGTTCTTACCTGTATTTATACCATCAACTCCTTCCTTTCCTTATTTCAGTGATCAGCAATTGCTGAGCTCTGTGTAGGTTGCAGACCACTTGCACAAGGAGATTTCAAAGTGGAGCAGAAACCAAAGAGGATGTATAATGTGTATACAGAAAGGATATATAACCTCATACCATCTGGAGTTGTTCCTTTGCTGCACTTTACAGGCTTGATGGTTCAGCAGTGGCTTGTGGAGAGTGTGAGCTTGTTGTCTTTAAGTGTGTTGAACTGTCTTACATTGTGAACAAGATGAGAGGTGGAATCTTGTGGTGCAGTGTACCTGAAGATGAGAAAACTTAAAACTAGCAAAAGTTGAATCCCTGTCCATGTTTTGGTATAAAGTAAATACATTAAATAATAGATTTATTATCTAAACAGAACAAGTTGGAAGAAGCAAAACAATTGAGTAGTTGAAAGAAGTTTTTTCCTTTATTTTATAGAAGAAAACATGACAGCAGTCTATTAAGACTTTATAAAGTTCTGGTGCAGCAAGAAAGGAGTGTTGCCATATCATTTCTTGTGGTAATAAATTTAAATGGTCTGGTTGTTATTAGAATGCTAATCAGGAAGGAAGCAGAAGTCTGTCCTTTTTTCATAAAGAGGTATAAAAAAGGTTACACACTTCAAAATGTAGAAAAGACAGAAATTAAAAGCTTAAATAACTGCAAACAGCAGGGTACGTCAGTAATGGAGGGACTTCTTAAATGACTCTGACAGCTTTTGCAGGTGCACGTACTCTGTCACTTTGCCTAGTGGAACATTGAAAAAGTTTTATGGCTTTCCTTTTGGAATTTATTAAGGGTTTCTTTCTTTCTTTTTCTTTCTTTGCAAAGTAGTCTGGACATACCCCTCCCTTGCAGTCGTTTTTATTACAGCTCCTAGAGGAAAGTCACCTATTCAAAAACATATGTTGCTTGTTGTCTCCGTGGCTAGCTCACAGAGTTGTAAATGCTGGAGAAGGTTGTTATTTACAGCCAAATATTTTCCTTTCCTTCTCCCCATTTTTTTTTTCTTCGTGTGTAAATCCCATTTTATTTGATTTAGTTTTTGAAAGTGTCCCTCTATAATTTTATAATGTAGCTCTGAACATTTAAATTGGTAACAAAAATATTTTTTCAAATACAGATTCTGACCATCAGGAACTAGAAGTTCTTGGTTTTTGGGGAGATTTTAGGTTTATCAACATGCTCTGTTACATTCCTTTATATGATATTATTCTTGCTTTCATTAACACTCTTGCATAATACTGTCTGTAAGTGCTCTGAGGGGCCACTGCTATGCCTGTGGTGTTTGCTGAATCTAATGAATTTTATTCAGTTCCTGTTTCTCAGACACAACTTTTTTCCTTTTTTCCTTTTTTTTTCTTTTTTCCCACTCTTTTCTTTTTTTCTTGAAGCTTATATCTATGCTCTTTGAAATATTATTTATTATTTCAACAAATCAGCAAGTGTCATATTGTAGGATTTTATTCCATTGACAGAGTTAATTCATGTACAGATGAAGTGTCGGTTTTCATTTTGTTTTCTGAAACTTCTCAGCATTTTTAAAGAACCTTCTTCCCTGCAAAATCTCTCATTTATGTTAGTAGAAGTAAATGTGATGGCATCATCTAATTTTGCTGCAAATTGAAGGGTTTTGCCTTCCAAGAGCTAGTTCCAGGTTAGAGCTTTAATTACAGTGAACGTCATGTCAGAATTTTCTTGGGGAAGTGGTTCATTTTCAGTGTTATAGAAACAAAGTATTTTAATTGTCCCAGTGAAGATAAATACTTAAAGCAGCAACTTATAAACTGAAAACAGTGACTGTAGTTGTGACAGTGATCAGTAAAATAGCTAATTAGGAGTATCAGTTAAGACAGAATGGTTAACCTCTCTTTAGTTACAAGCTGGAAAACGATAGATTGCAACAGTGATGGGAATGACACAAAGAATTCACAAAACTGTGAAAGAGTTAGAAACAGTTTTTCTCTGCCTTCCATCCTATACCTTTTGTTCAGTATGAATCTTAGGGTTCTTTCATGGGCTTTAATATGCTAATAATTCTCTCATTTTCTATCAACTATTACTTGGTTTAACACATTAAGAACCATATGTTTCCTCTTTGAGAGTGAAGAACTATGGAAAGTGTTATCAAAACTTGCTGCTTTAATTAAATCCTCTCTTGTTGAACAGGAACAAACGTCTCAGTCTATAAAGAGTGAACACTGAGACATTCCTGAAAATAATGCGGGGGGGGGGGGAGGGGGAGTTCCAGAGAGCGTCCTGGTCTATGTAGAACACTGACAACATCTGTAATAGGTAACGTCCTGGAATCCTCGCAGTACAAGGTTTTCAAGCTCCTTGTAGTCTGAAATTAAGGCCATATTTCTTCCCCATCAGGGGCTTGTTGCAGGTTTAGGCATTTGGTGAGCTGCATGATGAGATGTGGGCAGTAGCACTTCTTGTTACTCTCTTGATTTTCCTCAAAGTTAGCTAGTACTGTTTTCCCTTTGCACAAATTCTATCCATATGTCTTTAAATTATGGGTGGCTATCCAAGGTTCAGAATCTCTTCAGTGGATTGATTGCCTGTATAGTTAATCTTTGCGGGTTTTTGATACTAAACAGGTAGAAGAGATGTATAGCCTTTAAGACAGTCATTTGTGAAGCCCAAGTGACTAAAATTCCTGATTTAAATGTTCTGGTCAAGAGAGAGAATTTTTCCCAATTATCATAGAATTCTTTAGCCTGATTTTATTTGCTAAATAATAATGGGATATAACAGGCTAGTGAGTAGTCCATAAGGTAGTGTGTGAATTTGCAACACACTAGCTAGTCCATGCAAAGTCTCCATGGGATGCTCTGAGTGTACACTGAGTTAGCTGTAATCTACAGTAAATTATCCTGCACAAAGGCATGTTTAGGGCAAAGTTTTTGAGCTGGCATATTACTTACTCTGCAATCCTGTATAACACCTTAACATAAACCTACCTATGTAAAGAGACTCCTGATTTCTCTTGTATTTGCTTCTTCAAAAGTCCATTTTTCTTCATGCTCAGTAGACCACATCAACCAGAGCTTGGCAAATGTTTCTATCAGAAAGTGCTAAACCACAGTGCTTTTTGTGATATACTTTCAAGAAAGGGTAGCTAATAGACCTGCGTGATGATTTTCCTCCAGTAGCCAGTTTTCTGCTAATCAATGCTTTGCATAAATAATAAGGCACGCCAGGCTTTGCATAAATAATGAGGCCCTCCACAGGCCACGAAGAAAAATAGTTCTCTTTAACTGCTGATGCTTGAGGACTTCACATCCCCTTTAACAATCTTTACAAGACTTGATCAATATGTGGTTTTACTCATCAAGTGCTCAGGAAGTCTTAACAAGTAAAGTGGCAGCTAGTCTCCAAATAAGTCATGCTGAAATAGAAAAAAAACAAACAAAATTATAATGCTAATTTTTTGTCCTCCAGACTCGTTTCAACCAGCATCTCAGTAACCAGGATTTTGCCTTAGATGAAGATGATGATGATGAAATGGAGAGAACAAGCAAGTAAGAAGCCTGTTTCAATGTGTATGTATGTATAGGAGAGAGCGTAACTAGTATTATTCAGCAAAGTCAAGTTCAAGTGACACATTTTGCTCCTATCCAGGCTGCTAGTTTTATTCTTGATCTCAAGATGATGTCAAGTAGTTTAGGATTTAAATCTGCTTTAAAAACAGAGACAGGTTATTAATATATTTTCATTATTTCTAGTGTCTAGAAGAGCTTGTTGTAATCTGCAGTCTTCATAGACTCCAGATAAAAAGACTACATACACAAAAAACTAGTGAAATAATATTCCTAAACATGGTGGGCAGTAACCTCAGCTAATGTGTTCTTTAAGGCTTGTGTTGTGGTTATGACAATGAGAACTTTTTTGAAGGGTCTGAAAGAAAAATAATACCTTGTGAGTTTTATATCAAGCTCTTCCTATGTGAGAACTAGAAAAAAATCATAAATTGAAGCTTAGGCTGCACTGAGGCATTTTCTGAGTTCATGAGTTGATTTTTGGATAATGAACCAGATAGGTTTTGATATAAACAAGAAAGGATGCTGAAAGCAAAATCAAGCAGGTTGAGCTGTGATGTAGTAGGGAAGAGGGAACTACTGAAGTATTAAAAGGATATAATCAAAACAGTGAGCCATGGGAAATACCCCTTGTAGCAGTATTCTGGATAGACAGAGATAGGAAAAGACTGTGGTAGAATGGGGATCTGAGGTAAGGGTCTTGCAATGAGCAAGAGAGAATTTAAGAGACAAAAGCACCAATTCTCAGTGCAGATAAGCAGGACTCCAGTAAATCTGGTCATGTGATGGAAGAAGGGTTTCAGTATGAGAGTCTTTCCACTAGAACAAAGTGTGTGGTTAGGCCAGGAGACAGCTAATGGTGAGTGCATCTCCATTGATACCATACAGCTATGTTTAGCAAAATCCTTGAGTTGGAAGAAATTCCAGGTTATTGTTCCCTTTCAAAAGTCGTGAAATGCATTCTCCTTTCAGATGTGACCATAATAAAATTACTTTTAGGTTCCTATCTGATGAAAAAGTTTTTGTTTTCAGGTTATCATCAGAAGACAGCGAAGAAGCTTCTGCTTACTTTTATGATAGTGATGGTTCTGGTGAAACAGGAATAATTCCTCAGCATCAAGGAGAAATGGACTTGCTTGGGGAGATCCTGGACACACTGAGCACACACAGTTCAGATCAAGGAAAACTCTCAGGAGCAAAGAGCCTGGATTTCTTTAGGTCAATGGATGACATTGATTACAAGACTGCGGTTAGTCTTCTGCTTTCATTTGAAAAATAACCCAAGTCCATTTATAGTGGAATACTGCACTTGTGGAATCAACAACATGGAGATCAGGCACAGCAGCATAGTCCTTAGAATTGCTAGTGTGTCTTAGGGCTACGTAACAGTACACTCCTGCTGGTCACTGCATGATGGTTTTTCAGCAGCCAAGAAATTGGTTACACCTTTGTCCAGTTTACTAGGTCATCTTGGAATGATGTACAGATGTACCAGTGAATTGTATAATAATTTACTTAAATAGTTTAGTATTACATTTACCTGTTCAATCTGATATGCCTGGAGAAGGATTTAGTCTTCTTTTTGTGCAGTTTAGAAGGTATTTCCATTTTCACTTCACAACCTTTAACTAGGTGTAGTGATATAGTGATGTTTCCATCTTGATTTAAGTCATGGGATCTATCTGGCAATTGCACCCAAACCACTGCTAGAATAGCACTGCAGAGCTTTCTAAGAGGACTCCTTGTTGCTTTTTTGGGTAGGGTTGCATAGGTCCTTTAGTGTAAACAAACTGCTTGCCTACAATTTTAAAACCCTCACCAAGTCACTGCTGTGATATTAGCCAAAACAATATTAGTGTTTTTGAATTCCAGTGCATATCAGCTGTCCAACATTTACTTTTGCTGAAAGGGATCCTTTAGTAGAGGATTTGTTACTGGAGCAGCAAATACTGATGCAAATGCTTATAAAGCTTGTAAGATGTTATGAGTGTCACACAGGGGTTAGATTAATAAAATGCCCATTTTTGTTTGGCCAAAAAACTTTAATATTGAAAGTTGGTATAATTAATTACTGAAGCAAAGAGGAAATGCCATCTGGTTTTAGTTTTAGTCCCCCACCCTCTAATATTATGGCTACAAACCAGAAAAGTGTGTCTTTGTTCATTGTCAAAACTTCTTGTGCCAAGATGAAATAGACAGGGAGACAGAAATCCTTCCTCTGTACCAAAGGTGATCATTAGGATAAGAGACAATGTTCTGGTGAGGAAGTGTAAAAACACTTGTTCTCACATTGTGTCCGGGATTGTTGTTTTGTGACACTGAACCCCAAAGGAGATCCATGGTTTACGAACACATAATATCCCTTACAGTACTTTTGTTTCAGAAACACCAGCACAGAGATATTTTTTTGTCTCTACATTAACTATAAAAATGTTTTTCCTTTCAGAACAAGTCAAATGCACCTAGTGAGAGCAACCTTACCCTGCTCTGCAGCAGTGCTAATGATCAAGCAGAGTGGAACCTTGGCCAGGATGACAGTGTCCTCCATGGGAAGCAACTCCCTCCATCACCAAGGAAGCAAGTTTCTTCTGGTGGCCTGAGAGAATCTCTCACAAGGCTGGAAGAAGAAAAGAGTGACAAAACCCTTATTACTGACAGGATGGACACCGCTGGTATGACATCCCCATCTCCAGTACGACCAAGCGCTCAGTTTACTTCCCTAGAAAGTTTCAAAGCAGGCTATTCTTCCTGTGAGCATGCAAAGCAGAACGAAACACTAAGCAATACCTCAGAAGATCAGCTCCCAGGAAGTCTTGCTCAGCATCCATCCATTCTGGTCCCTTGGGAGAAAGATGGGAAGGAAGGAGATGAAAGTCCGGAAGAGGGTGGTCTTCTTCAAGAAGTGGTGTCGTTATGTAAACTGAGTTCTGCTTTTCACTATGGTTTAAATATTTCGAAGGATAGCTTATCCAGCAGTAGCAGTGGAAATAAAACGTAAGAAAACTATGAGAAGAGAAACTTGACTCCCATTAGAAGTTAAAGGGAGACTACTCAGGACTCCATATAACTCCATATAACATGATAACCAAAAGATGAAAAAGGAATAAGAGATCTAAGTTATGAAAATAATTCTCTTCAGTTGAGTATGCATTTTCTGCCATTGGGACATCTGCTTCTATGTTTACTCAGTTCATTTGTTGGCTGTAGTTAGGTCCAAAAAAATGAAACTAAATATATGAATGCACTCTTAAATCAGGTACTAGTTAGTTTCTGTGTTAAAAATACAGCAAGTGTATGGTGCTTCCTAGCATTTGCTTCCTCTAAGCAGCAGTAAAAGTGTCGCCTAACAGGTAACCAGGTCTTGAAGGTACTCTGTTAATCCCGGTAAGCATGAAATGAACCAAGCCATCTGATTTGTCTGAAATGTACAAATGTTAATATTTGTAATGAATAATAATTGCCTTAATCTTTTGAGAAGAGGTTTAACTATCTTAGAAGATGAATGCAAATCTACAAAACAGCAATAATGATTTTCCATGGCAGGAATTTGCTTCAGCAAAGGTGGGGGGGAAGGAGACTTTTTTTAGAATAAGGAATTTCTGGTGAATATAACTTGGAACTTACTCCAAACTAAAACTGTGGCTCTGTCTTCCAGACTTCAAAAAGGTAGCGCATGGTTTTCTCTCTTCTATAAAGTACATGAAGCGCTGAATTATAATGTGACATTTATCAACTTCTGTTTACAACTAAGACACTTTAAAGACATATTATCTGGTTTCCCTAGGTAGACTATTTCACCTAAAAACTTCAGAAAGGAAAGTGTAAGTGGAACTGATAGATTTCTATTATATTTTATTTTCTACAGTTTAATAGTTGGAAAACTGATTTGTGCCTAATTTGTAACACTAGAAAACTAAAATTACAGATTCAGTTTGATTCTGCATATATCCAACTCTCATTTTAGCCAAGTTGAACAACCAAAAATCTCTTTCTAAATTAAGTGAAGGAGAATAAACGGACTTGATGTATATTGTATTTAGAACAAGAATTTTTGCTTCTTCTGGCAGTGTTCCTGGGGAATATTTGGATATTAAAAGTGAAAATTTTTGATTTTGTATGGAGCAGCTCTTTTATTTTTTTTCTTTTTTAGTTTTATTTCTCTTTTCTTTTTCCACCTCACCATACATACCTTGGCCTCCACACTGGCTCAGGATAGAGAAGCCATTAGATCAGCTTCAGCAGATTGGAATTGTCAGCCTTGAAGGATATTTGTGGTGCAGTTGTTAGAAGTAGCACACAGGTATAAAATGAACTCTGCCTGAGAAGAATGTTCTCCTGCTCTTCTAAGTTACGTTAGAAACCTTTTTTCTTTTGTTCCATCTTTGGCACGAGCGACTTGTCTTAATCTCAACGTAGGCCTGAGTGAGCGTGTTCATGGGGTCAGTATTTGAATCAGATTGTGCTTTAGTACCTTCATAGTATTTTGTAGCAAAGTTTAATATCAGTTGCCTCATTGAGATTTATTAATTAGTTTTCCTTCAAGCTAGCACAAATGGAAAGGGTCTTTTGGCTGCTTTATTACAAGGCAGCTGACCTGAGGGAATTGCTGCGCATTGTTACAGAGTCAGCGTTTGAAACTCCACCAAAGATGCAGTAGAGTGAGACCTGGGAATTGTTAGTGCATAAGTTTCAGATTGTTCCAGAAAGAGAAGGTCTGGGCCAGTACTTACACTGAGGATGAGCCTCCAGAATTAATTTTTTTAATCAGTGCAACAAAGCTAAAAGGTTGTAAAAGTGCAAATCTTACAGAAATACCTGTTTCTGTTTAGAACATGAACATTCCAGAGAGCATTTGCAGTCTGCACTGCTGGAGAATCTCAGGATTCCAGAGTTAGAAGTTGTACATCCAGAGGTCTGTACTCCAAAGTATTTGTTTATACTTTGATTTCCTCTTATGTATCAACATAGTATGTTGTGTATTTTTTTAATATCAACAAATGTTATTTGGCAAAATATTTTGCACTATTAAAAATTGAAAGTATCATAAAAAATAATTAAAATCTTCAAGCTTTCCAGGTGGGTCAGACCAGGTGTCTCCAGTGCTGTTCAGATGACAGGGCTGCAGAGCATCCTTGTTTAGAGCTGTTATTAATGACTTGGTAGAAGGCATTCTTCTCCTGTACTGGTACTAAATATTGCCCAAACATAGTGCTGCAGTTGGGTCTAAGAGGAGACAGGCAACACAAATATTTTTGTTCTTTTAATGCTTCTCACTCGTTCTCATTCATGTCCTTGGTGTTTTGTAGATGAGAATTTCAAGATTTACCTTTTGTTCTCCTTTGCATCTGATACGATGTTTCTGTCCCTGGTTCCATCTAAGTTGTTTTATTTTCTTCATTTATTAAAGATAATAAACAGTATTAATCTCTTTAGGATGAAAATAGAGAAAAAAATCAGAAATTATGGCCATCATTACTTTCAAAACCATCAAACACCTAAGTCCAGGAATACTGCCAGAAAGTGGTTGTAAAAAATGACACTCTGGTAGAGGCATAAATCTTACTGACTTTCCATAGGGTTAGGCACTGAACAAATAATCACATAGATTGTCCTATTCTCAGATTTGTGGAATAAATATGGAAGCCATGTGAGGCTGCCAATACTCTTACAGTTGTTATAGAGATCATAAAATTGAAAGTTTGATAGTGGAATCTTTCAAAATTAGGGCATTGTAGCAGTAATTCACTGTTACATTGAGTGAAAATGCAGGCTGAAAAGAGGTAAACAGATGAAATAAAAGATGGAAGGTAAAATTCAACTTAGAATTATTTTTATTTCAGTCAAAATGGTTCTGTGCTTATGCTACATTGTTTCCTTACTATTTACAAAACCCATAGTGTGTTTACAATTGTTAAATAGTATGTCTTTTTTGGTTTTGAACCTTGGTATGGGTTCAGAAATAACTTAGTTTTATATGTATGTTGATTTTAACTGTAGGTACATTTTTTACTCTGTAATATACAGAATCTTTTCCACTTACTATCAGTGATCTTTTAAAAAGGCTAATATTTGTGCCTTATTTAAATAGAATTACCAGTTACCAAATACATTAGAGTCCAAACTGATATTTCTGGTTCAACATTCTTGTTCTCTGTCCTTGTGATAATATAAGACTGTTTATTGGCTACATATACTGTATTTTTATTACCGCATTGGGTTCTATATTAAGATAAATTGTCCAGGTCCAATACTTTTGGCAAGTTTTATACTTGTATGCTTTTTATTTGTGGAAATCCTTCTAGTGTCTTTGAAAGTCATCAACATTCAGCACCAGCTGCTGGTGAGAACTGAATTCTGCTCAGTCAGAGCTCCTGTGGTCTTCTTCAGAGGCATCTCTTTTCTTCAGGATCTCAAAAATCTTCCCATTACTCCTGTTTCAGGGAGATACCAGGTCATTTGATAAGCTGTTACTTACACATAGGAACAAATTTCTGATGTAGAAAGTCAAACTAGGACTTGAAATGAATATTTTTGAGTTTGTTTTGCATAGATGTCTGCCTAAAATGAGCCGAATCACTCATCTGGTTTGGGAGGAAAAAGTAAGGGCAGTAGAAGGAGAAAGGGATTCCTGGGTTGTTCCAGTGGAGTGTGGTGAAGCAAAGCCTTGGGAGTCCACAGGAGGGATAGTAACTTTGAAGAAATCCAGATTTCAGTTCTAGCTCAGTTAGTGTGATTCCAGCCCAGACATATAGGCAAAAGTAATATTGCCTATGGAATTAATCCCCTGTGGGATTTGCAGGAGGATGGATAATGTGTTGTCACAGTCAAAGCCTTCCCATTCATGTGAATAGAGATGTGACTTGGAACACAGTGCAGATATTCAGGGAAGGACAGCACTGTGGATGCAGAGGTGATCCCTACCCACCCTCTATGCATGCAGAGGGCAGTCTGTGTAGAATAGGCAGTGGTTTGCTCTTCCATCTCACATATTTGAGCATCACGTAGTTCTGAAAAATAGACTTGTTCTGAAGAAAAAATGTAGTTGTAGGAGTTGTCATAGAACTTGTTGACTGAAGCCTTCACTGTCATTTAGCATTTCAGTGGTGCTGCTGCTGTTGGGGTGGGATCATCAGGAACTCTCAGCACTGGCTGAAGTCCCCTCTCAGGCATTGTAACACAGACTTCAGGCAGAGTTTTAGACAAATGCTGGGTGCTTCTGAAAATCCCACCCAATCTATTAGAAGAGTGTTTTAGACCTCAAAAATCTGTTTTAGATGTCTTTTGAGGTTTTAGGGTGAGCTAGTTTACAACCTTGTGTTCTTGTAACCAATGTAAAGTCTAGGCAGAAGAACAGTTAAGCCAGGTTTTTAAAACAGCTTCTGTTTATCCACCTACAGTCAATCATATTCAGTCCTACAGAACAATCTTTTGTTGGTGCAGCTGTCTAATGGAATTGCTAGGAGCATCTAAAGTTTTCTCTATGCATGTAAAGTAATTAAAGAAATATTTCATGCAATAATCCAAGTGCCAGCGTGAGGCCCTTTTGTAAATACCCCCCTGTGTAATGCTGACTGTACCCTGTCCTGCAGAAAGGAGCCCCTAACCATGGACCTCCTTGACTCTGCAGGGAGAAGTCAAGGGTGGTCTTTATTTCTCCCTTGTCAGCACCCTCACACCAGGTGCTGTGAGGCTCCAGACGATATGTTCCCAACAGCCTGAAATTTCGAGCTAAACAAGCGTGGCTAAAAAAATAATGCCTGAGGCAAGCAGCTTCCTTATTGCAAAGCTCAGGATGGTGAGGGCTGTCTGTTCCCATGGTATTGCAGTAAATCTTTGGAGAATGAATGTAGAAATAAATGCACCAGCAAAACCAGTATGAATGGTGATGTGACTTGTCTTCAGTAACTTCTTTGCTGCTATTAGGTGTGTATGTTGTAGCCAATTGCTGTTTACTTGTTAGCAGAGCCTGAGCTGACTAGAACATGTCCTCATCTTCACCCTGAGAGTGTGGACCACAGCTGGCCTAGAATCCATGTTCTTCAGGGTGTTGAAAATAAAGGAATGGAAAGGGATGATTTGGTTTGTTTGTGCAAAACCTTCCTTGATTTGCTTTGTAATACCTGTTTCACAGTTTTAGTGAGTGGCCAGTTGAAAGTACTTGACAGGTCTTTGTGAAAGCTTCTAAGTAGAGTTGCCTGATGAATCCAAAGCCACCTCAGTCTAGAGGGCCATCCACCATCCATGAGGTTGGCAGGGCCATTGCCATTTTCTGCTGGGTTGGAGTATGAAGCACGTAACACAGTTGGAAGTTACTCCAAGGTTTACTGTAGTAAAGGGTACTCAAATAAAATTGTGCTATTACTTAGGTCAATACTAACAACACTTGTATTTACAATCCAATAACAGTATTAGCATTTGAAAAATAAGTTGAGTTCAAGTATGTTGACATTTATTATGATTCTATGTGAATTAACTTTCTGTTTCTGTTAAAAATAAGGGAGCTACTTGGTTGTGCGGGGGGAGGGGAGAAATGTGTTGACTTTCAAATCTTCAGTGAATTTTGTGCAATATTTCTCCTTATTTCAAAGTGATTTAATAGTGCACATCTGCTTTTAAGCAGATCCTTGAAATGGTATTTTTCAGAAATGTGTAAAATTACATGTAGCTTTGAAAAATGGTTGTATGATAAGAACATGAAGAAGTATATTCTAATAAGGCAAATGTATATTTCCAGTGACTGGGAGTGATTATGGATGTCACATTCTGTAGAAATAATAAGACCTAAACCAATGTTCACATACCATTAGTTCCAGGCAATTCTTAAAACTATAACCTGGTTAAATTGAAATGGGGTTAAATATCAGAATTTATGATGTTTAGTTTATCATTTGATTACTTGTTTATCACAGATAAAAAGTTGAGGAGTTAAGCATTGCTTTCCAGGACCAACAATGAGGTGAGACTTCATGCTGATGACCACAAGAATTTGGTTTGTGACATCCCTAATTATCATAAGTCATTACTTAAAATATTTACTAATGTTGCCAGTATCCTTTTAATTTTTTGTAAATTAATTTCTTTGTATATTGATGTACATTTTCTTTTAACCTTTGGTTTTTCCTTAAGAACTTCTTTAAATTAATATACTTGAATGAGGCAATAAAGCACTGTGGAAGAGCTTAGTCTTGGTGCAGCTTGCACACAAGCACATCACGTCTGTTATTTCATGATTTTTGAGAAGGAAGAGCAATTTAAAATGCTTACATGTTTGGCAAACTGACAATTTGTGTTAGTTACTTCTAAATCTGTGTCAGATATGATGAGAAATGCCTCAACATGGAACAAAGCAACATTATATATCCTGATAAGGTTTTCTTTTTCAGAACATTTATTTGGTGACCTTTGAAAACCGTTCCTGACAATGCCCCTGTTGTGAGTCTTTAATACTTGTAGGAGAGGCATGAAGTACAGGACACATTGAAATTTTATTGATAGTTTTAATTTAGAGATTAAAAAAAACCCCACACACCAAACAACCAGCATTGTCCTAACAGTTTTAAAAATTTAGTTAGTTACTGATCTTTTTTACAAAATTACAGCCAAATCTCAGAATTTACTCCATGCTTTTGCACCTTCTGGACTACTGTTCAAAGTCATCTCGAGAACTTTATTTCAGACCTTGACTACTGTTAGTAGTGCACTGTCTAGATGTAGTAAATGAGCTGTGATGTGTGGTGTGGTTTGTTTTTTCTTTTTCCTTCCAAAGTTTGTGATGTCGGTAGAAGTTTTTGGTGAACTCCACATTACCATAAAGTGCCCAACACTGTACTATAAAATAAAATTTAACAATATCAAAATTCCTTGGGTGATGCAGGTTCTTGTTTGATGGGTTTTCATGCTTATCAGGCATAAAGGTTAAAATGATACTGTATTATGTTGGAAGTTTTTCTCTGTTGAATGATTATTTCAGTTTCTCAAATATAGAGAAAGCAGAACGTGTTTTCTCGATTGCAATTGATTAATTAATTAGTGCAAAAGTTAAATGTTGATGTCCACTGAAATTCCAATGGTATTTTGCATCTTTTAAAATCCTTAGCTAAACCTTAGCTTTTTGTTTAACAACTTTTCTTGGTCTCTAGATCTTTAAGTTATTGCCAAAAATGTAGGTATATTATTTTGTTTAATAGATTAATAAATTGACATCTTAAGGAGAAATTACATGCAGACCTGCTTTTATCCCCCTCCTTCCTCCCGGTGGAGAGAGGCTGATGGAGAAAACACCTCTTGGCTTCGTGGAGAACAGGAATACAATGGGGATAGATTTTATTTGTAACTTAGGTGGGCTAAATAACACGTAAGTGGTGGGTTGACCCTGGCTGGTCTCTGCTGCTCCTTCCACCTCAGTGGGAGGACTCCTCACACTCTTCCCCTGCTCCAACATGGGGTCTTCTGTGGGCTGCAGGTGGTTCTGTTTCCCCATGGACCCCCATGGGCTGTAGGGGCATGGCTGCCTCACTATGGTCTGCACCATGGGCTGCAGAGGAATCTGTACCCTGGTGCCTGGAGCACCTCCTGCCCCTCCTTCCTTGTAGACCTTGGTGTCTGCAGGGATGTTCCTCACATAGTCTCACTCCTCTGTCTTGGTTGCAATTGCACAGGGATTTTTCCCCTCTAAACTAGGTTATCCCAGAGGTGCTATGGCTGTCACTGCTGGGCTTGGCCTTGGCCAGCAGTGGATCTGTCTTGGAGCTGAATGGCATTGGCTCCGTCACATATGGAGGAAGCTTCTGACAGCTTCTCACAGGAGCCACCCCTGTGGCCCCTCTGGGACCAAAACCTTGCCCTGAAAATGCACTACAACGCAACACAATAACACATCATGAATATGTTATCAGATGTGGCTTAACTTTTTAATGTAGTTGCTTCACTGATTTATTTTAAGTGAGTGCATGACTGTAATTCAGCTAGAATTTTCCCTTAAATGTCGATGCAGTATAATCTGATCTGTTATTTACTCTTCTAAATTAAAAGCTTTTTGATATCTTATGCAGACAAACCATAGAGACTGTGGTTTCAATATTTTTGTAGTAAGTCCACAACTGATGAAAAAATTACAAATTATCTTGATACAAAACAGTGTGGGTGTGATTTTAACAGTTGCCATTAGACTTGTGCTAGCTTACTGCAGCCAGTAGTGATACCAGCTGAAATGATCTTGCAGTCATTTCTTTGTTTTTCCAGTAGATATGTCCACATTTATTCAGCTATTGAAATGATAGCTGTGGAAGTGAACTTTTTTGTCATAGGTCCAGATTATGAGTCGGTGGAGAACATTATAAAAGCAATTTTTCAGAAGGAGCGACAAAGTATGAAGATGAAGTCTTCCAGGTAAAGTTTACCTACTTTCCTTAGTTTTTTATCTCAGGGCACTGAGAGTGGTTGCAGCTTGCCTTCTGTGGATGTTTCAGTTGAGTAAGTTCTTTCAAATCTGGAATGACAAAGGATTGAAGAAGAGGAGGTAATAAAAGAATACAGGCTAAGTTAAGTTGGCAAACTTTACACAGGTGATGCAGCAGCACTCTGTTCCTGCTGACACAGCAATACCAAGTGTTTGTTAAAAACTATTTCAGAGGAGTTTGGTGTACCAACCATGTGGTAGCGCCCTGTGTATGAAAGCTGGCTCATGTATTAAGAGTTCCGTTGTTTCCCTCATCTGGGGGAAAAAGGCAGCTCAAAGCAGTGTCTTACTGGGGACTTGTTTGGGGGGAGAAATCAGAAACACTCCTATTCATTAGTAACTTCTTGGTTGGTTGTGCTTCAATAGTGAGATGAGAATTGCTTTTGCAATACACTTTCACGCAGTGCAGCTGCAGCCGAACCTGAATGATGGACAAAACATTTAATTTTCTTTCCAGAACTCATTGTGTGTTAACCTCATGTTCACAAAATGAAAAGTAACTTTATCAAATTCATGGCTTTAGATTTTTATTTGATGTGACAAGCAATAACAACAACAAAAAAAATCTGAGCAATGCCTGCAGTGTTGTTGTGTGTTTGCTGGTATTCAGATAAAGCAGAGTCGAGTCGATCTGCAGATTTTCATCAGTCAGAAAAAAATGCTAACAGCTTCTTGCACTTCAAAAGCCCAGAGGCTGTCAATCCTGTTAGAAATTCTGTGTGAAACATAAACAAGTACTAGTTCTAAAAGCAAAGTTTGGGAAGCACATTTGGAGTATGCTATGGGCTGTATATCATTTCCTTCCTTTGGCTACCTGTTTCACACTCCTCCTGAAAGTCAAAGGGCTGGGCTCCTGATGGTGTACTGCTCCACTTGTTTTTTATTTTTGGGTCCACTGAAACTTGGGGAACAAAACAGCAACAAAACCCAACATACAATACTGAAAAAGAAAGGTGACCTACAACGAATCTAATAAAGTTGGTTTCAAGCCTTTTCCTTTTAGGTCTGTGACCTGGTATTAATTGTTAAGTCCTGCAAAATACTCAGTTTTGTGAATGAGACACAGTAAAGGTGTACTCTGCCATGTAGAGTTTACACAATGCTTATTTGCCTACACAAGTTTGTTTTTCAAGTATATATAACTCTATGAATAACTCAACTAATATACTTTCAAGGTGGGTATTTTTTATCCTAGTACAAAATTAGTTCATTTGGTTTATCTTAAGATAGTTCCTAAATGGTGAGGAGGAGCATTTCTGTTGTGTTCAAGATGGGCAGAGGGTGCTTTTCACAGCCTGGACTGTTGAAAGGCCAAATATTAAGAACCATCTTGTGACTTTCAGGTTTTATCCTTGAGATGCTCATCTGGAGCAGGTCAGTTTCTGGAGCCCAGGTTTTTTTAGAGTGGTTTAGCATTGGTGACTTAAATTGTGGTAGATGAATTCTGAGGTTCTGCCTTGAAATGTGCTTTAGAAGTCGTAGATACAGCTGAAAGTTGGGGCTCCCTGCTCCCCCCATCCTGCCTGCAGACCTCTGCTCAGTTTCACACTAGCGTTGGCTCCACTTTCAGTAATACCCCACTTCATAGTATCAGCTGTTTTCCGTTCACTGTTCCTTTTAAGAAAATAACCTGTTAATATAATACCACCTGTTTAGCAATGAGGAAGATTATGTACTAAAATGTTCAGCTGAATAATACATACAAACATCTGACATTTGGCCTGCTCTGAGAATAGGTGACATGCTTATTTAACGATTTGGAAAATGTTAAAATGGTGAGGTAGAAATTAAAATGTCATTTTAAAATATTTGTATTTAACTTATGTGATTCAGTCTTATTCTACATTTCCCCTTGGCATATTCGTACTGGGGGTCATGGTAGCAGTCTGACACTGCGGATACTTTGAACGATATACTGAACATTGTTGGCATTTCAGCCTAATTAATTGCATCCTATTTTGTGATTTGTCTTTGGTCCTTTGGGTTGCTGGCCTAAGATTTTTTTTTTAACTTTTTTTTTATACTCGTCGTTGTCTCATTTTAAATGTCAACAGACCAGTACTTGTGTAATTGGGTTTTTCCCCTTCTTTTCTCCCCAGTGTCAGAAAAATTGAGAAGTGATTTCTATGTCTCAGGCAGGCTACACAAAAGAAGTATATCCCAGGACTGAGTGACAAACAGGCTAATCCAGTCTGTGCAGGTCTTGAGTTGCAGGCACATGTTTTTCTGGCCAGTGGTCACTGTTAGCCATGGTTTTGAACTAGAATAATCTTCTCTGGGACTGGTTTAATCACTTGTGCCAGCACTGGGCCACCCCAAAAGGCAGATTTGCATCTTCTCAGTTGAAGTCATTTCTCATGCAAAAACCTGCTGGAGCCTCCTTGTCCCTGGAGTCAGGTTTAACACAGTTGTCTATGATCCTGCCACAGATCCCTCTAAAAGAAAATGCTTGGCACTGGGCTTGTTCAACTGGACATTGCAGTTTTATACACTTCAGAAGGGAAGTGTCACCCTGCTGATTTGCTTTAAACAACCCACACTTGACATATTGGTATGCCCAAGGGAATATTTAAATCTCTGGAAGAGCTGCAGCCACTGACACATGAGGAGGCATTGCCAGAGATGGAGGGAGAAGAGCAGAGCACCTGCATGGTCTTCTGGTTTGCTTTTTTTTTCCGGCTTTGTCACTGAGATCGAGGTTTCTCCTTTTGTGGATGTTTCTTGGTCATTGCAGCCAAAGCATGAAGCAGTGTTCCCACAGTAGTGCTGCAGGCAGCTGGAGAGGAAAGCCTTGTGCTTTTTCCTCTGAAGTAACTCCTGGGCTTCTGGCTGGTCCTGAAGTGGCTGCAGTGCAGGCAGGATGCCCCATCACTCTGGATGCCCACAGCTTGTTATGTGGGTATCCTCTCCCTGCTTGAAGAGACTGAGGAGGCGGCTGGAAGCAACTAAAGCTGCATTTACTTCTTTAAGCTGTTTTGCCCTCGTAGGAAAAATACATGGAAACATTCCGCTCATCTTCCCTTCAGACTTACACTTTTCTAGTCTGCCTAAAGATTGTGAAATCACTTCAGGGTAACACCACCTGAAATTCTGTTAGCCTTGTGCTAGCTGCATGGAAAACATTTAGTTGTTTATTTTGTGGGACAGAAAGCAACCACGTAACCTGAGGCTGCCTCGGACTGTGACTGCTTGGGCGTTGCAAACACGCTGCAGTGCAGGGGCTGCTCCTGCAGGTGACAAGGGCTGGCAGCCCAAGCGGTCACATCGAGTTAGGGTTGCTGGGCAGATCCTGCTCTGCTGCTGTCGCTCCTCCTGAATTTCTGCTGCCAAGCAGGTTTAGCGCAGGTGCCAAGTGAAACTAAGTGGGTTTAAATTGGAAACACACATTTTTGTCAGCACTGGTTATTACAATACATGCCAGTGGAAATTGCACTTTTGCTGGAACTACAGGTGAAATCCGAAAGGTCACACACAATATTGAGCTGAGGAAAATGGCGTGCTTCAAACAGTGCCATGAAGCGCATGGAACCAGATGAAGGCCAGCGTAGTTTTGCTCTGATCAAAAAAGATGATTTAAAGCCATGGTTTGGACATGTCTGCCTTGCTGGTGTTTGACAATGTTAGGTGAATTGCTGGTGAATGTAATTGCTTTGTCAAATGATTTTGAGGAAAGAAAAATGATGGCCTGATAAAAACAGCAATTAAAAACAACTTTTGTGAAATAAAGTCAGAATACAATAAAGTTACTCTAATTGGCTGCAGTATAAAATCTCCAATACATTTTTGTATAATAAGTATCATTTGAAAGAACATAAACCCAGAAAAATCACCACTGAACTGAGAACTCCGCCTGGCCTTCAGGACTCCACCTGTGCCTTGATTCATAATTTATGCTCTGGCTTTTCACTGTGCAAGAGGTCTTCACACCTCATGACATGCATTATAGATGGAGGAGTTTAGGTTAAAACATGCTTTTACTGTGAGGCACAGGGTATCACCCGCTCTCCACATTAGATTCATGTGTGCAATTTAAACAAGACCTCACTCTGCTCCCAGTAAATGCACACCAGATGTATCTTTTATAAATGTTAGGTTTTGCTGCATCTTGACACATGCCAGTAGTTTGAAGCCTGTGCATGCTTCAGTGGGGCATGAAAGCCCCATCCATTCATTCAACTGTGACATTTTGCAATAGGCAAAATTCTAGTGTTGTCAGCTATTCGCTGTTCAACTTTATTGAGTTACAATGCCTAATCTGATGCTCTTTTTTTGAATTATTTTCAGAAGTGTCAGTTTTCTTTAGCTGAGAGGTGATTGAATAGCACAGGAAAAGGAACTTGGCCAAAGTCCTCTGATCTGTGATTCCTGATGTTATGTGACATTACACATGTAAGGGTTGTCCTTCAGTGAGACTTGGGGCTTATGTTAAATAAAACATAGTAGAGAAATTTTGGCCTGGGAAAAAGACTTTGCTGTCTCTTATCTGGACACAAGCTTTCTGCTGCAGGACTGCATGTATTATGGCCATTTAAAAAAGTTGTATTTACTATGTTTTTTATTTAATACTGTAATTTAGGTGATGTTTATTATTAATTAGCACCTGTTTGAACAATAGTCACTAGCCAGACTTACAGATGTAGACAATGGCTTAGCTTCTCATTGACCTGAAAGCTTGATGGGCTAGATGCTTTCTCACTTCCTCCAGGGCCAGGAGGCATGAATTTTGGAGGCTTGGGAAGGGGAGTGTCTTCCTTGGAAGTGTCCTGGGCTGTGGTCATGGCAACCAGGCTGCAGAGGAGCTTGCAATGCAACTGCAAGCACCAGAATAACTGAACTGGTCTGAGGGGACCCTTCCAGTGGCAACTACGTGATGCCTTTGGGGCAGTAGGACTCGTGGTGTCTGAGGTGGTTGATCTTTATTGAAAAGTGACAGAGAGACTTTTGAAGTGAGCAGAAAACCCCTCATAAAAATGGGGCATATTAAGTGGAGAAAATTGTTTCAGCTCCGCCATTTTTCTGCCTGCACTGTTTCCACAGTGTTGGAAAGACAGCAGTAATTTCAAAAACAGAGCATCTGCTTCTCAGCTTGTATAAATTAGTTCCATGAAGCTCTATTGATTTGTGCCACCTTAGTAGATGGTCAGTGTGGATGTAGACAGTGGATGGTGCACATTGCAGTGCTGAGGCTGGCAGCTCTGACCACGGCACAAAGCACATTCATCTCATTTCCAAGCATGGAAAATGTTTCTTGATCACTTGATCCCAAATGCAAATTTGACTTTTTAAACTGTAAATACTGTTCTGGCCTGGGCATAATTTCCTTTGTAATTGCATAATGAAATAATCCCACAAAGCAAAAAAAACCCAGGCTGCATGTGGCTCGATATAATCTTTATTTGTTGGTCATTTTGATCCTGTACATAGCGAAGTAGTAATACGAATACAGCATCTAAACTATAAAAATACTATATACATATAGAGAAGGGACAGTTAACTTTACATAAAATGGTGAAGGCACATAATGCAAGGTAATGCTCACTGTTTCACAGGCTGATTGCCACCTTTTTCCAAGGGAAAAGGGAGTGGACCATGAAAGGGAGATAAGTTTCATCCTTCCCCTGCTTCTGAGTATCTTGAGGGGTTTGGTGCAGAGCAGATTGTGTGCTCTAACATAGCACCCTGTCTTTCTTTGTAAGGCTATTAGACACGAAGAGAAAGTTTAAATGTGTAAAATTTGGGAGTATATTGAGCATTTTTTTCTTTAAGGGATAAGTTGCAAGTGATCATGAATGATTTATTTAACTTGAAGCTTTTGAGTCAAGTAGATTAAACAAATGTAATTTTGAAATATTTTAAATATTTTATATAGAGATACCTCCACATTATTGGAGATTATCAGTGCTTTTGGGGGAACCAGAAGCCAATTTCACTATTTTTTTCCTTATAGCAGCACAAATGCTCTCCACAACTCCTAGATTGCTCCTCCCTGAACGTCTGTGCTTCAATACACATTTTATTATACTCCTGGGCTAAGAAGCAGAAAATAGTTTGACATCTGCTATACTGGTTTTAATCTGTGGGTTGAATTTCATCAAAGATGGTATAAGACATTCTCTACAATGTATTCTCACCTGTTTAACTGTTGTTCCCTGGCTGAGATATGGCCCGGAAGGGTCAGTCTTCCTAACCATGCATTTCATGGTTGCTATAGCATGTTCATGTGGCGACAGCTTTGGGACTTTTGTGCTTCTCAGGCTGCCATTGAGCATTTCCAGCTGCAGCATCTACCTCCCTGCTGCCTTTGGATGTTGCTTCATTAATTCAGCTTTTCAGAAAGTGTATTCGGAACTGACGTTTGTTGCCTTCTGGGCCTTTTCCTGTTTGTTTCATAGATAGAGTTTTGAATATTTCACATTTTAATCCCTATTTGAAGTAAAACATGCTCCCTCTAAGTAATCTTACACAGATCTGCTTCTCATTCTTAACTCACCATCATTCTCCCTCCCCTTCCTGTGGTCTCACTGCTGTGAAAGTCCAGCTTCACCTTTGCTGCAATCAGCGATTGCCTCCACCTCCCTCAAGTGCCATTCACTTTGATTTCCTTTTCTTCTCTCATTTTTCTATGAATTTCCACCACTCTTATTTTTATCACTTCCTCTCCACTGAGACTGACAGCAATCACAACTTACTCTAATCTTAGTTTAAAGGTTTTCCCCCTGCCTTCTGTCTCCTTGACTTACCTTCTACAAACCACACTCGTATTTCACTGTGAGATTTTTCCCTTTTTTTGTGCTTTTATGTGTGTCTTTTTAATTCTCTAGGATCACATTCCTCCAGAACTCTCTTTGGTCTGTATAAAAAGTCTTCAGGCTTTCATCTTCTCTGCCTTTTCCTTACTCTGTACACGCTCCTGGGTATCTTGCTCAGCCCTATAGATTCTATCTGCAGCAACACTTCCTGGAGTATTTTACTACCTCTGTACAGAGTGTTTTTCTACTGTCTCCAAAACTTCATCCAGAAAGTCAAACCATCGAGAAGAGCAGATTTACTCTCCATCTACTCCCTTATTCTTGCTCTATCTTTCCCTGTGAAGAATAATGCTTTCCTTCAAGTTCCATTCAGACTGCCTCCATCTTTAGCTGCTTTCTCTCTTTTGTCCTTTTCCTTTGAATCACATAATAATTTAACCTGGAAGGGACCTGCTGATGTCATCCAGTTCAAAGAAGGGCAAACTTCAAAGTCACATCTTTATTATAACCATTTTACTGCTATTTCAGATATTGCTTAATTTCTGGTTTTCTTTTTTCATCTCTGCTATTCCCTGAGATCTCTATCAATTTTATTTCTCCTTTAAACTTATTGACCAAAATACCAAGAACATAAAGCAGGTGTGTGGAAGCGTTGTCTTTGTATCCAATTTACTAGTTCAATGCTGCTTCTGCTGCTTGTGCCTAATTCTAGATTTGCCCTGATGTTCAGAGCTTGCTGTCCCCAAGCGCTCCCCATCTCCTCTTTACTCACCCACTGCTTCCCCTCAGGTTGTCACAGCTTCCTGTGTCTCTGCCCACTTGGCCACTTTCTAGGCAGAGTTGGCCTTGCCTTTGGGTCTCTCACAGCTTTTTTGTTTGAGGCAAAAGCCGTGTGTTTGAGTCCACAGTAATCACTCCTGCTTTGCTTGTGGTCTCTCATCCTCACACACTGTTCTTTACTCTCTCTTTTAATTGGTGTCTTCTGCTTCAAACTCTTTGAGTTAATTTCATCCTTTTTTCCCAATGTTTATGTATCTTTCTAGAAAGGATCACACCTAACTAACTTTGTTATTCTTTATTATGCCTCAGTGTCTCATAGGGCAAAAGCTGGGTTAAATCAAAAGTTTCAATTAAATCTACTGCATCCATAATTACATGAAGCTATGTTTTGAAAAGATCTACCCTGAATTTCTGCTGTCTCTTATCATAATTTTAGTAACTTATTTTTCCATTCTTAGTTGTCATTTGAACTCTCTGAATTTAGACTGCAGCTGTACAACAACGATTGCATTTAATATAATAAGCTTCAGTAGTAAAGCTGTAAATTGGTCTGGAATAAAATCTGTTGTGCATTTTCGCTGTGACTACATTTTGTGCTTCTAACTCAGCTTGAATCCAACCATCTACTTACATTTTCTGTAGGCCCTTGTTTTGAAAGATATTGGTGAGGACTGCAAAAAATCCTGAGTGTGCTTACTATCATAGTTACTGCTATTCATCTAATACAAAAATAAATGTGAGTGGCATTGATCTTCAGTAATCCCTTAAGGGGCTCATTCAAAATGAATTATGAATTGATCATTAATTAAAAAGATGAGTTAAATTCTTGGGTACTGAATGTGCATACTCTATTATGCAACTCCTGGAATAATCATCTGGGGTTTGATGTGTCTGTCTGGGATGTTTCACAACTGCGAGAACACGTAAGCTGAAGTGCAGGAAGAAGGAAATGCCATCATGGACCTTCCACTCTGTCGCCTCTTTATTGTGGGTTCAGTTTGTGTGGAAACAATGTTTATACATTAATTTCTTGACTACATCTGAAAATAACCTGCCCGAGTTATGGCTAAAATTTGTCCCTACATTCCAAAAACCCCTTTAACTTGGGTGTGGTTTTGGCACGTATTTTTGGTACAGTTTTTAAGGCTGGAAAACGCTTCTAAGACCATTGAGTCCAACCATTAATCTACATTTTCAAATGTCTATTTCATGACAAGATTCCTTTGCACCAAATGTCTATTTCATTACATTTTGTGTCAATGTAATTTATATTACATCTATGTAAATGTCTATCCCATTACAAGCTTCTCCATTATGTTTTATGCGTTTGTTTCTTTTTCAACAAAGCAACCCTTGTGCTGCTGAGGTTTATGAGGTAGTTAAATGGGATTATCTCTTTTAAAAGAGGAAAATTGAGACATAAAAATTTATTTTCCCATGATCATATGAGAAGTCTGAGCATCAGGAGAGGCACCAACTTTGTTGTAATTGTTTTCAAGCCAGTGTTTTACCTGTAGACCACTTCTGTCTCTTTCCTGCTCTTTTCCATGAGCTTTGGGAAATGTTTCTGAGCATGCTTTTTGGCAGTCAGTGTATGTTTGCAATGTGAGAAGCAATAATTTTCTAAAAGGGACCATCAGGTAATATTGTAATGGGAAAAAGGCAGTAGTGTGGATGTCCACAATTTGTTTAGGATGTTTAGATTCCATGTTCCTAAGAGGTCGGGTTGTGCCCACTGGATTTTTTAGGATACAGTCATTTATACTCAGAGAAATATGTGCTTTTGTGGAAACTGGAATTCATTTCACCTTCATTTCGGTAGAAGGTGGAGGGATGGCAGATAAAGTGAAAGAACTGGAGGAAAGAAAATTAAATTTGAAGCATTTATTTTGGAGAGTTTTCACACAGCTTCCTTTTAATCCCTGATTAACAGATGAAAGTAGATATGCTGAGACACGGCTCTAGTACTAAACCCTTTGATAACAGAATTACAGTGTCTTTATTGTACAGGCTTGGTTGATTTGTCTGCATCAGCTTCTGCAGCAGTGATTCCTAGGCAGTCAGAGAAGAGCACAAACGAGGAGCTGTTATCCGTGTTGTGTCCAAGACAGGCACTTACATGTATCCCAGGAGCCATTACTGTCTGTAATGCCTACTGCTGATTATCAAGGCTGGAGCTGCTAGTGCAAATAAAAATTGTCCTTGGACGGGTTGGTCCAAAGCAATGATAAATGTCATTGGTCACTTAAATGCTAAAAGAATTTTCGTGTGATTGAACTTAAAGGGAAAACACTGAAAGCCCAAAGTCATCGTAATATTTATAACGAACATTTCTGATATCAGAATGAAAATTAATGTATCTAACATATGTACACTGTCCCCTTTCAACCATCTTCCAGGATGGAGGAGTACTTTTGCTGTCTTCTAAATCAGTCTTTCCATTGGCGGTGGCTGCACCATGTTCCACATCTCCACCCGGGATCCCTCCTTTTCCTGCCGGCTGGGGCTGTAGGTCCCTTGAGTCGCCCGTTTATTGGCAGCGATGACTGAAACCACAACTGCCAAGAAGAGGATCAATAACAAGGCCAGCGTTACTGAGCCAATGGAGGTGAATATGTTCGAGATCAAGTCAGTTGTCAACTGGAAGGATTGAAATAATTGCAATATAATTTCCGTCAAGAGAATACTGAGACACACTTGAGCTACCGTGGAAGGAAAAGAAAAAACACTCTATGGATAGGGCTCTGCACAGAGAAGCTACTGCTGAAGCAGTAGAGAAGTGCATTAACCCCACCAGATTTTGTTCTTTGGGCTCCAGAAAGATACACACGTGGTGCTGGATGTTTAGTATTCAAGGCAGAGCTGGATGAATTTCATGCAATGACCCATTTCTTTTGACAGCTTCCTTACCTTGAAAATAACTTTTAAGTTAATATGTCTGCAGACTATAGTAGTAATTCAGCAATTATTTGTTTATTCACTTAAATAATAATACATTATTCCTGTTTTGGTTGTGAACATGTTCTTGCTGGTCTTTGCTACTGCAAGTTAAACATGAGCTAATTTGACTGGATATATATTCAGCCGCATTTGTATTTCTCATGCTGGAGGAGTCAATTTTATGTGAAAAAACCCCAAACATATATATATATATATATATATATATATACACACACTTATATGTATAGATTATATATATTTATATATATAGATTATATGTAGAAAATTTGCTTTCATAAATATTTTTGTAAAATGTACTATTTTTACAGGCATTCCTGCCAGTAAACTTTTCTATCAGCTTGTTTGCATGATATATGTATAAAGGCTGCATGGGAGCACAGCTAAAATCTATTGCATGAGAAACTAATCAGTACATTTACACAAATATGTTTTAAAATATTCATCCAGCTCTTCTTCCACATACAGGCTTCATAGCTTCATCTACAGAAACACAAGCAGCACAATACAGGATGAATGTAAGGATGCTCTGATTTTTTTAAATTTTTTTTTTGAGTTTTCACGTGGCAGTGGGAAAGGTAATAATGTCAGAAGGCACAGTGCACATAAAGAAATCTATCAGTTGAAAAGCTTTAGACCAGAGAAACTTTATGGTTGGTACATGAACGTTTTATACACATCTATGTATATGCTTGCATGTGTAAAAAATGCTTATGGTGAGGTGAGCCAAAAAAGTGATGTGGTTAGTGTGGAAAAGTGGTCACTGTGGACAGAATGACCCCAGCAGGAATTGAACTTCTGGGCAGATTCTGCCATCTGTCATCTTTTGATTTGTATTATGAGTGACAGCTGAACTGCCCGAGATGAATGTGTGCTTCAGGCTGAACTTTCAAATCCCAAAATATCTAGAAATGGGAAAGAGCAGGTCAAAGCCCGTTTCCCAGTTAGATGCTCCGTACTACAGGGTATTTTAGTGACCTGCTTACTCGTCATTTCTAAGGAAGGGCAGTTACAGTCCAGAGAACGACGATGATCCTGCATTCAGCGATGGGTGCACTGGAAAGTGGCTGCTGCTGGTGTGTGTACATCACTTGGACTCCTGCCTTTGCAGGAGATCAACAATGCCAGAGGGAAAACATTAAAACAATTCTTCATCTTTTTAACTCTCTCCAACTCCACACTGATGTAAAAGGTCCCACTATAATAGTAAAAGCAAGTTTGGCTCAGGGATTCTCTCTAGGGGATATATGATCGACTAGGATGTTTTCCTCTGTCCTTGATGGCTAAATATATGGTCTCTATTATTTAAAAAAAATTTTTCCCAATAGAAATAATTTAGTGCAGGTGGCAGACCACATGAATCCAACTGTAAAACAAGGTGGCATAAGACATGTTGGTCCATTAAGTAGTATTGGATTGGGAAGGTCATTTTGTCTTTGGATGGTGTTACAGATATATTTGAGATCATAGTTTTGCTCTGTACTCTGTTAAACTATGACCCTTGTTCCTCTTCTCTCAGAGATGCTGCAAATTTTTAATGCAATTTTTTGTTCTCAGAAGCTGTCTTATATTTTCATTGTCTGGTCTGGGAAACTGAGGACTGAGATAGTCGAAGTTAACTCTATCCTAGGTTTGAACAGAACATTTGTGAAAGAAATTCAGTACCATAGGCAACTGGATGGTATTGCCTTGTCTGTGGTACGTGAAATGTCTGAACTTATTCTTGTTTTCCAGTCTATGCTCTTTCCATTCCTGTTAAGCATGTCTGTATCTATGGAGACATTTTCATTTATGATATCCTTCAAAATAATTTGATTTCTAAAAGAAAAGTTTTATGCAAAGAATTGGAGAGGGAAAAAAGCCTGTAACTTGTTAAAATGCAGTCACATATCTAAACCTCATTCTCAATTTAAAATCATCATAACAAGGCTTTTTTTCATTTTGCAATAATTATTCATAACAGAAACCTTACCCATCCTGAGCCACTATGTAAAAGAAGTTACTCCACTGATTGTTATCTAGACAACTGGGGTTTTTGCCATGAGCAAGGACATAAACTAACTTTATTTCTGTGTTTATGTTGCTCGTAATTTTTTAATATGAAAAAAGGACCCTTTCTTCATCTTTTTAGATAGATTGTATTGATCAAAACCTCTCCACCATGCAAGTGCTGTCCCCTGGTTTATCAGCCCACAGCTCACTGCTGAAGTTTACAATATAGGTGGCCCCCTTAGCAGTTGCACTGAACTGCTAACAAGAGTTGCCAGAAGGCTCTGCAGTCTGGTCCCATCAAAATCAACTGCTTCTTTAGTAATTAATGGCTGAACAGTTAAATTAATTTGGAAAATCAGCTGGCTGATCTGGAAAAAAAATCTGAAAAGCTCTGTCCCCCGTCATCTCAGAGTCTGTTCATTGCATATTTGTTGATGATGATAGACTAGATTTTAACAGGTGATCCCAAAAAGAAAAGGATTAAGCAGCATTTTTAGGAACATAGTGCTGCTGAGACAGTGGAAAAAGGGGTTTCTGTCCCTGACCCTACCATGTACTTTGAATAATGGTAGGGACCGGGCTTTAAAAATGCAGTTTGAAATTAAAGGTCCCATATCACTCTTTCAGGCTTTTCTGGTAAGTCCTTGCCTGTTGCTTCCCCCCTCGATAGATCACACAGGCTGCTATTCCCTTTCTGACATGAACTAGTTAAGATCTGGTTATTGAACTGACTGGTTGATACATGGCAAGGTACAATTTTTTGGTGTCTTTATCACAAAGCTGTGGCAGAGACCCACACCAGAGATATTCTGTGGCCTAGAGATACAAAAGCAGAAGGAGAAAGCCCAGGAAAGGAAAGAACAGAGCAAGACAAACTATTTTGTGTCAGCACAAAAAAAAAAAACCCAAACAAAAAAAACCCAAAACAAACAAACAAAAACCCCCAAAACAAAACAGAAACAAAAACCCGCAAGACTGCTGATAGCCTTTTAGAAAGAATTCTTGCTAATAAATACCACATGGTGATCACAGCTATTTCTGAATGTAACTTCAGCACTGCTTATGAATAATTAAATATATGTAGGGTAAATGAAGGAGGGTTAATTAACTCACTGGGCAATGCCTTAGAGATTGTCATTACATTTTGAGCAGGAGGCTGGACTGTGAGAACTCCTGAGAGCTCTTCCAACCTGATTTATCTTATGAGCCTGTTTAAAAGGTAATCGGTGACAGAGCAGTCGTGAAAGTTCCCCTGCCCCTGATATAGAGGAGCTGTCAGTAAAAGCTGTATCCTTAGTGGGTAATGGATGCTGATGGCAAGATGATGTCATGTCCCATGGTAATACCAGCAAAATGAAGTCTGCTGATACTAAAAGATCTATCTGCTTCTCACTAAGTTATTTTATGTAGCATGTTCTGTTTATATGTCTTTGAATGTCAACTGGAGCAAGACAAATGTATTTTGGCAAAATTAAAAAAAAAAGAAAGAAAAAATATTACTGAATTGAGTTTTCGTGTAGTGAACAGTTTCATCTGCAAAGACAGGAAGAAATGTAGGAAAAAATCTCTCTTTTTTAGAAGTCAAGTCTTTTGGCTTTTCAGTGGCAGTTTCATTTCAAAGTTGATTAATTTTTTAGGGTTATTCTAATTATTAAATTAAAATTTTTTAAAATATTTAGATTAGAGAAAATAAATTCTTGGATAGAGTGAAACTCCATTGTAGGACTGGGTTTTGCTGTTCATTTGGTTATTGAAATAGATTTATTGTTCCACTTTGGTTCCTTGATTTGCTTTGTAGATGAACAGTTTGGATAAGGAAGGCCCAGTTCACAAGTCAAAGCTCAGAGGCATTTATCAATCTAGTATATGTATGCTTATCTTTAAACCAGCTGTCCCCGAAATGGTCATTTTATAAGAGGGAACATTAGGGATTTGCTATATATGAACGTTTCCATGTGTGCCAAGTGTCAAAGGCAAGTGGAATTGCACTGAGAGGAAGCCAGCCAAATGCACAGGGCCTCTTCCCCAGTGAGTTTTACCTCAGCGTGACTTAGCTGATCTAATCCTCCCTTGTGTCGTTACAGGGATGAGAAGCAAGGCCAGAGACACCAAGGCTGAGCCAGATCAGGGAGAGAGAAGAGCGAGCTGTGGTGCTGGTGGAGAAATCCCTGCAGGTGTGAGAGAAGCAGGGTGTTCTTCTTTGGGACGCTGCTGCGTGGGCACGAGCTTTGCGTGGGAAAGTGTGGTTTGGATGTGTCTTTGGGATGTGAAAGGCACGACGTGCTCTGAAAGCAGCAGCATTCCTCTGTTGCTGGGCATTAAGAATTAGCCAGCTTTCATTTCAGCAGTCGCATAGGACTGTGCCTCATTCTGGATTCCTCGCCAGACAGAGACATCAACACAAGATTTAAAATACACGGATTGTCAAACCCTGGAGAATTCCCTTCTCTGCCACGTGCAGGGCTTTCTGGGAATTCTGCAGCTGCTCTTGAGCACCGGAGCTTTCGCTGGGAAAGTCTCAGCATCCTGAGTCCTGACACCACTCACAAGGTTATCACTTCATTCCCGATAAGAACATCTGATCCATGCCATCCAGATTTACTGCCCCCACATCAAAACCATTTGCTATAGTAATGAGGGCTGATTGGCTTGAATGGTCCTAATCCATGTCAGAATTTCTTTGAAAGGTTTGGGGGCGTATAGGGGTAATAGTGAGCAGCCAAAGAAAAACCATTTACTTGATTAAAAAGCCCATAGATGTGCTGAGTTTATTTCATAAAGGATAACTGATAAGCAGAAAGCAAGAGTTAAAAACAGACCTAGGAAGACTTCAGGTCCAGTTCAGGATGGCCTATAGTTGCCACATATTGGCTGTGGTGCCTTCTGCATGCAAAGTAACACCCCAAGGCAAGCATGACTGCTTTTTTCCTCCACATCTTAGGAACTTCTCCCTGACACCATGTTCACTAAGAGGAGGCTATCCTTCTTGTTCCTCACCTACCTCTGCAGTCCTCTGAAAAATCTCTCTATATGACATAAAGAGTTGTAGATCTTGAAATTCCATTATTACCATTGCTGTTTCTACCATCAACGTCTGAGTTGTTTTCCTGATATCTGCAGGAAAATACAATCCCATTGGTGGAGGGCCTGAATGAGACCCCAAGTCCTGTATGTACCCCTATGGATATTGCTGAAGAAAAAACTTCTGACGTATGCAGAATATCCACAGTATAACACATATAGGCAGTTCACCTTGAAGAAGAAAGATTGTAAGTAATTTATTTTTTTTATTTTTCCATTATCTGTTGGATTATTGTCTGAATATTTTCCTAAAATGTCTCTGAAGAAATTACATTCACAATGACCTCTGTGTGGTATATATATATATATATTTTATAAAATGTAGTTTGAATAGTTTGTCTTAGTTGACACATGACAGTTTTAATTGATTTCTTCCTGGAAAATGTCAACTTTTAGTTTTCTGACAGTTCTTGAAATCAAAGCAAAAGTGGAGAGAGAATTCATGTTAGCTGCTATAATGATAAATTGATCATCCAGCTTGACCAGTTATACATCAGAAAAATGCAATCTTTGCTATCAAGGAAGAATTACATCTCTGGTATTCTGTGAGAAAATGAAGATGGAGATGATTGAAGTGTAGGATTTAACTGGGCTTGCAAGGAACGTACCTCATTAAGAAATTCTGACAGCCTCCCTCCTGGCACATGAAGCTGCTCTGTTGTGACACTACAGAAGTTAACGAGGAAGTTTGTTCTAATTATAGTGGAGCAAGAAACTGGAGATTGGAGACGGAGCTCTCTGAAGTGTTGCAACTAAATTGTAAAGCGGACTTTGGTTAAACATGGGGTTTGTTCACATTAGTCTTGATCTTCCAGTCAGATTGGCATACCCAGACCTCCTCCTCCCCACATTAGATTCCAAGACCATTACTAGATCACTTTAAATAGTGCTGTGTTTAAATCAAAACAATTGGCCCCTTCCTCAGTGCTAGTACATGCAGTAATGTTCAGCTTACATGGCCTATTGACAATATTAGCCTTTTGGCCAAGTAGCTTTTCCAACTTGGAAGCTCACTTTTAGAAATTAACCTTTAAAGAACAGGCTACATACAGTAACTGTAATTTTTTTAACTACTTGTGGTATTGATGTCTGACTTGTATTAACTGTTTAATGAAAGTGGTCCAGCTATGAAAACAGTGGTGTTTAATATGTCTGGATGGTCTGTCTTGGGCAGATGGAATAATATTTCTGGTTTTGGCCACTGTACTGTACATGAGCCATGGACCTAAAAGAGGCAGAAGTACATAAGTAGGCCCTTAAAATCTCCATCAAATATTTTGCTGGATTAGTATCTCACAGAACAAAGTATTAAATGCCTTTTCTCTTAGACAGCACTGTTGGTTACACAGAGAGAAGTGACTTGGGTGGCAGTTTGGGAGGCCAGCTCTCATTAACCTGTGGGCTTTGAGAAGACTCCTTGATAGCTTCTGCAGCAACTGCCAGTGCTATTTTTGTAAGGGTTCTCCAGCTCTTTTTAAGATCATCTCGGTGGTGCAGCACAGATTAAATGTGCAGCTCCAATGTGTTGTTATGAGATGCCTTTTAAAATTCTATCGACAGCCTCTGGTGTAGGAACTTCACCATCTGCTGCAATCTGAAAGGATAAGAGGGGGAATCTATAGCTGGTGCAAATCCAGGCAAACCATGCTGAGGAGGAGTTTGTCCCATAGTTGCTATAACACTGACTAGACAAATGTTTTAGTAAAGGTGTCAGTCTCTGGGGTGCAACATCCCTTTCCAGTTTGGGAAATGCTTTGGGGCATCATATAGAATTATTTTTGTACATGGCTGACAGTGCCGTGCATCAGGTGGTGTTTCTGCACAGGGAATAACTACTTTACAGCTTTGAGGCAGCAGATTCTATATGAGTAAATCTTGGTGGTGGATTAAATCCTTCTCAGGCAAGCGTCTGCAGGAAGGAATGGATGATATTTAAACTCAAGACTATCACTGAAAACAGTAACTTTCTGTCAGTAACCCTGCGTGTAGCTGGGTTGAGTTTACTGCATCCCTGTAGTCACCACTGCAGAAATGACTCCTGAACAGAGATTTGGGAGAACACACAGTAGTGGCCTTTTGAGGAAGTCCGATCCTGCTTCATGGAAGAGTGAAGTGGGTGTAAGGGGATCAGTAGATTAAATCCTAAAGCAGAAGAAGACTATAAAAAGATGCTACAGCCCTGAAGATGAGGGCAGGACAGTTCCTGAGGAAAAGAGGTGAAAAGCAGTTTAGTAGTCAGGGTGAAATAGTTAAAATAATGAGATAGAAGAATGGATTTCAAAACTGCTTTCTTCATTGACTCCATAGGTGCTGATCAGACCAGCATGTGGAGGATGATGTCTTGATACTCAAGATGGAGCTGATGTGAATGACAGTATTTGGATAAGAGGGGCAGGAAATGATAATGTAGGGTATCAACAGCTAAGTCAAGGGGGCAACTAAACCATTCCTACTGCAAACTTCTGCTTTCCTGAATTTTGCATGTATATTTTATCTCTCACTCTACATTCTGTTTTTTTTTCTGTTTAAGGGGGGAAAACTATAGAAATGTTGCTGAGGAATATGCAATGTGGAAGCCCAAAGTCCATCTGTGTGGACTATTGTTTCTCCTCACTGATGTATCCATGTGTATTTCTTTCACCATGATTCTCCTGTGTTCTGAATTAGTAATCTCAGTTAACTTTAACTGAGTTGCACAACCTGAGTTGTGCACAACCTGGAGCTGCTCAAAACTCCACTTTTCAGCACACAGCAGTTGGGATAAAAGATCTCTTTCTTAATTAGTGATGTTAGAGGTGGATTTTTTTAATTTTATTTCTGTAATCAGATCTTTGAGAACAGCACCAAGTACCCATCAAAGACCAGCACCACATACAAGTGCAGCCACCTTCTGTGGGCTGTGGTTCCTGACTGTGACAATGTGTAGCAGGGGCTGATCCTCTTGCCCCCAAGTCCTGGTTCTCTTGCATAGGTGCAACCTGTGCTGAAACTCAGCCCTGTCTCCTTCCACTTTCTGTGGGAATAAGAAACTGCTCTGTTTGTCCAGTGATGTGTACTAGGTGGGTCAGCAGTGTATGATATAGCAGAGATCATTTTGATTTCTGTCTGATTTTGTAACTGCCAGAGACTTTCCATCCCTACTTCTCTGCTAATAGGAGAAGCCTACAATCTCAAAACTGTTCCATGAAATTCTTCTCTGTATTTGGTGCTAATCTCCTGCAAAACAGCCATGTGTTGCTACCTAGCATTAATATTATGCTGTCAAGTGGTGATGAAGTAAGTAGCTATTTGACTGTTTCACACTGTCAGACAACAAGGTATCAAGTCAGCATCTAGCCTTTGCTGGGTGCAGCACTTCGATTGCAGCCATCTCGTGCTTCCAACTGTAAATATTCATGGTATAAGATAGACCTTTATTGGCTACATAATACTTGCCTTAGCACGCTATGTGACACTGTCACGTTACTTAGCTAATTATATTCCTCGATAAAAACTTTGAGTGTAGTTTCATCCTACTGGCTTTTTTTTTCTACCAGAAAGTTGAATAGAGACAACATCACTATGGTTTAGCTTCAGGACAGACTTTGCTGGAGATGCATACAGCAAAAGTGTAAATGAAAAAAATTATAAACTTCCATGTTAGTAATTATTCATTGAAACCTTGTTTAAACTTGATTTAGACTTGTCATTTGTTGGTGGATTATTTTTTCTTATGGCTTTTTTTTTTTTTTTTGGTTAGTGTACTTCCATCTTGTTGATAGAATCATATGGGTTTGTGTCTCTCTACCTGTGAACCTTACCACTGTCCTCAGGGACTCCTGGATCAAGTACTGCATACCTAATATAGTATCTAGTTATTGTGTTAATAGCACTGGCATTCAACAGGTTTGCATCTGACTGTGAACTGGATGAAGCCAACTGTAATAATTAATTTTTGGATATCTGCTGAAGATGCAAGTGTTTTAGAAAGCCCCTTTCTATGGTATAGCTAGCATAGTACGTGAGGAAAAGGTCTCTAAAATGCGGTAGAGATTTCTCTCAACTTTCTACTCCATGCTTTTACCTTACTGCCACCTAAAGATAACTAACAGAAAATACATTGTACTTCAGATTAGAGAGTTTTACTCTGATGTGCTGGGAAAAAATGGCAGCCTTGTCAATGTCTTTCTTTTAAGAAGAATGCCTACACTTTCAGAAGATTTTCTTGAAGATCATACTGGGGATAGGAAAAAAAATCTGCTGACTCAGCTCACTGAATTTACCTCTGATCCTCCAAGAAAGGGCATATTGACCATGAAGCCAAATCACTCTGTTTCTAACTAGAGGATTAATTCTGATCTCCTCAACACAGGCTGAAAGTAGCATTTTCTACAGTGCATGGAGTCAGGTCAAAATCCATCCTGCAGGTGTAAGGTATTTCTGATCCAACCCCCCTTTGAGTCCACCTATGTCAGATACTGGAGTTCTGCACTGTTGAACAGGCAGCCTAAGCTGTTCTTCCTTCTCAGCTCCATCCTTGATGCCTTACTTCTTAAATAGCAGTTTTCAGTTTGGAGAACCCCTTTAAAGCAGGCCTTCTGTCAGAGAGGGAAACTGAAGCATCAAATAAAGACACAATTAGCTAATGATTAGTCACAGAACCCATGGTGGAAATGGTAATTTAATCTGTTTAATCTGTTCATCCTGCCTAAACACTGCCTGCACAGTACCCATGGTCTGTCACACCAGGGCAGTGCAGCCCTGCCCAGGCTCTAGCACTCCCTTTGCAATGAGAACTAGCAAGGTCTGGCTTAGGGTGTGCCCTCCAATCTCTACCTAGCTGGTGTTTGTACACTTGAGGCATGAAGCCCTGAGCAAGAAAACTTGAGCCTGACAGGTAGTCTTTCATGGAGCTGTTGCAATCAGACATTTTACTGTATGACATTTCTTTTTTGGAGTGAAGTATGGCATTCTCTGTTGTTTAAACCACAGGAATATTGCACTTGCACTGATAACAAAAAATCACTCATATGTACCTGCTACAGGCTTACAGTCTAAACTTAGTCTAAACTCACATTTCCACATGAACTGACCTGTTGTTATTTATTGCCTGAGCACCAAAACAGATGCTTTTTCCCAGGCTGACTGGTCAGTCAGTCCTCTTGGGCAAATGCCCTTGAGTGCACTCCTTACTCCTGTGTGCCCGAGGGCTCAGCTCCATGCTCTGTGGGACTATTACAGATTAAAGACTGCTGAAGGGTCTTGCTTTGATTCTACATATTCTCAGATATTGAAAGGATCTGGCTCCATCAGTCTCCTTACCTGTAACTGCCTCAAGCCAACAATGACCCACAGTTTGTTAAAGTACCTGGCTGTGCTTACGTTGCACTGTTTGGAGATAGTTCATCCTCTGTCAAAATTCCACCGTGAAGTCTCACAGACCTGACACTTTGCTTGTTGGCTATCTTTACTTTTTATACCACAAACAAGCCATTTAATTCAACTAATAATTTAATCAGGGATTTCCAAGATGCTTCTTTATTGGCTACGAGTTATTCTTCTGAGTGATACTTACGTGCTTCCTTAAAATATTCCCAATCTCATATGTATTTCAATATCAGTAAGGTAACCATGAAATAAAGCCAGTTATGTATAATTCTGGCAGAAGTGTCAAACATTAGTGTTTTCTCCTGGAAGAATACCCCTGCTTCCTCCATCTTCGGTAGTTTTGGGAGAGGATAGAAAAGCAGTGACCATGAGCTAGGAATTTTCAACTCAAAATTTTCTTGAGGTGAAATAAGTTGTTTCAGAGTTCTGAGTCCAGGCCAGTTGCACTCTGACCAGCCTGAGTGCTTCTCCAAGGGAGTACTGAATGGAAATATAGCTTCCCTGCCTACTTCATCTAGAGAACATCACTGTTTTGGAGACTGTTGTTTACCAGCAGGTTATACCAATAATGCTTTAGTATTTTAAAATGTTATGACTAAAATATCATTGAGTAGATTGTGGTCTCTCTGTCCTGTTCCTAGTGAAGAACAAGGTAATAACACTTCTGTGCCTTACAGATGTGCCATAAGCATTCATTTAAAATAATGAAGTTATTCTTACTGTGATAAGATATAGCCCAGGTGTTCAGTACTGCCCCCATCTGTTTGATTTTTACAAATCCATTTTACTTACAATTTTCCTATTTGTGTAATTTCATTTCCCTGAGTATCACTTTATGCTTCCAGGATCTCCTTCAGAAGTACCTTTTTTGATAGTTTCCAGTAATGATAGGTAACACTGGCTGCACTGAGGGTTTTTTGGGACTCATCTCTGGCTTCCCCAAGATCCTCAGCACCAGTGAGGTTCCCTGACAATATTGCTTACTGGAAGGATGGGGAAAATTCTGGATGGGGATGATAACTTCCAAACCTGTAGAAAGTGGCAGAACACACCACTTTTTACTAGAGAGTTTAGGTCTACTAGAAAGGATGTGTTACGTTTTCATACGTATAGAAACCAAACATTTTCTTTTGGCGTGAATGAGTTTTGTGTTTGATTAAAGGAAACAATAAAATAAGAAAGGACCAAATGGACTTTTCCATGAGACACAGCACGGTGTCTTATCTGGCTCTCCTGTGCAACATGCTGATCAGTTCACCAAATGGTAAGCTTTGGGATAAAAAAGGTAACAGTTACATCACTGTGTAAACTCTGTGGAGGAGTTGGATGCCTATGCTGGCATTTCACTGAGAGATTAGGGTTAGCCAAGGTAAGAGGACTAAATGTTAGGCTTTGTGAACACAAACTGAAAGAAACCACACAAAAGATGTGGTTTTGGGAGGTTGTTTTTGGTTTGTTTTTTGATTTAGGTTTTTTTGTGTTCCAGGATTAGCTGGTCCTAGGTGTCAGCCAGGCTGTGTTCAAACCATGCATCCCTTTCCTGGATAACTGGCAAAAAGTCAACAGGGGAGAAAAAGTCGTGTTACAGGATGAGGAGGGAAGCAACTACACCTTTAATTTCACCTGGAAATGATTACTGCTTGGAGAAGAGGGAACAGAGGGTCCTGTCCCTTGGGGGATAAGAAGAGCACAGAGCATAAGTGTTACCAGTGCTGCACCAGACAGAAAGAGAAATATTCCCATTTATTTCTGTAATGGATACATTAGACCTCAAACTATTAATGTACTTGAGAATCACCAGAATCCCTACCCTAGCATTTCACAGGGACCACAAACAACCAAAGCTGCCTGCAGTGGTGCAGAATCTGTTCACTCTAAAAAATTGCAAAGGTTTTTAAAGCTGCTGATTTTCTTGTCCTTAAATTACAGCATTATCACATTTTTTACTTCAGTGCTCTTATTCTTCTTGAAAAGTGAATAGTCTGTTCTACCAAATATTGTTTGAATACATTTGAGGACTGTTGTATTTGCTGCACGGTTAGATTGGTAAAAAGCTCAGATATTTGTATAACAAGCTCTGCCTCTCATTTAAATGGCTCTGTATCAAAACACATAAACGTTCTTGATCTTTTGAAATCAGTATGTTTTTCAGATCCTCTGGAACAGGAATTATTTTATTTCTTTTTAGTGGAAAAAATATTCTATAAACCTAACAAAGTGTTTAATTTTTTTCACACGTTATTAGGAATGGAGTCTCATATCAAGAAATGAAAAACAGTCTGCAGAAGAATATACTCTACAAGCAGAGTTTATCAAGAGATACTTAGGCAGATTAACATGCCAGCTTGTTTTATCTGAAAGCATCATAATTTATGGACATTTGATAGTAATCTTAAGCACATGATTAGTTTCCAAGGCATCAGCACTATCCTATAAGAAATATTTGCAGGGTTTCAAATCAAGGACTGTGGTTCCCATCCAGACACCTGAATAATGGGTAGATTTTCTGAAGTGCTTAATCTGTCATACCTGGGAAATCTCCATAATTACCTTTTGTCTGGCATCCTACTAAGGTGAGGGTAATTTTTGTTCTTTCTAATGTAATGGTGGATAATGAGCTTCCTTTGAAACCACGTTGGTCCTAATCCAATGATAAATTCCCTGTAAAACTTCACACCTATGTTTCAGTTCTGTTGATTTTAGAGAAGAGGGCAAACATGGAATCCCAAGATACTGCTGCTACCACACACTCACTATAATTTACCTTTTCCATTTCATACTCCTTAACTTCTGCCCAGTTTCCTTTTCATGAGTATTCAAGTGAAAGCCCAGATTATATTTTTCAGCTTGAAAGGGAGGTTGAATTTGCTTTTCTTTAGAAACTTTTGGTCAATTTAGCTATTTGGAATTTATGGAATTAAAACAGATTTATGGTCTTGGTTCACTCAGTATCCATATTTTTTTATATATCCGGTTTTTTTAAATCCATGCTTTTTTAAAAAACAAGTTTTAAAAATTACTGCTGAACATAGTTTTGTTTCCATTTTCAGTGGAAAACAGACACCAAAATACAAACAAAGGATTTTTTCAATGCTTGCAGCAAAATAATTTTCTTATCAACTGTATTTTAAGAAGCAAAGTAAATGGAAACATAAGATTTCAGCATTGGATCACAGCAATAGTCAGAAACACCAGAACTACCAAAATGTTCATTCATGTTTAGATAGTCCTTAAAAAGAGATCAGGGTTACTGTTTATCTGCAGAGATAATCTACAGAGACAAAAGTATTTGTTCCTGCTTTAAAAAAAAAAAAGAAAAAAAGAGAAAAGTTAGAAAAGTTGAGTATATTTTTTATATTTATAACAATTGTTCTAAAACAATTTTCAGAGTATCTTCCCTCAGTGCTACATTATTTGAAGAGAGGGAAAAAAGATGAAAGAGAAGAGGACATTGTCCCATGAGTCATATGAGGAAAAAAAAAGGACATAAAATTTAGTATCTGAACAATGCATGCAGTGCATGAATGTGTTATAAAGTGAGCAATGACTGAAGTAAATGCCCATGTGATGTGAATGTGAGTCTACAGGGAAAACATCAGAAGGTGAGAAAAGGGAAGACAATGCCATTACAACAGAAAGGATGGTGTACAGACAAAATGTGTTAGTCTGAATAGTAAACATGTTATGTGAGTCCTGTACTTGAGCTGATTCCTCTACTGCAGAGTGTTATGCTGTCATATGTCATCTGGGCTCCCTTTTCTGCTTATATTTACCGTGCACATTAAATATTCAACTGCTTCTCACTGATGCATGCAGTAATCCTGGCCTTGTGAAGAGCTTTCTTGTCTTTCCCAGCTAAGACACATCAGATAACCTTATTGTCTTTGCATTCTAATGCTTTTGTACCTTATGTTGTGACACACATTAAATGGGTTCCTTGCAATATCCTTTTAGAAGTTTTAGTTAAATCCTATGTTTTGAATACAGACTAATAGAAAATAGCAGAGGGTATTGAGGCGTTGTTCTGCTCTGAGAAGCAACTGTAAAAATGGCATTGTGGCATTTCCAATGAGTTCCAGAGCAGAGCCGCTCATTTTACAAATCTAAAGATGTTTCTTCTTACCCCACATTTGACCTGGCACAGGAATAAAGCTGAGCTTTCCCTGGCTCCTACTGTCAGTGGTAACAATTCTGCCATGATGGGTGATCTACAACCACGTGAATGACGTGGAACCAAATAAACTCCAGCTTTTTCCCAGCTCAGTTACGCTGATCCTGCTAGGCTAATAAAAATAACAAAAATTTACTACAGATGATTGAATAATATTATTTAAATAGCCTATCATCACACTGTATTAAATTTATCTGTGCTGTACAGTCCTTTTCTCCAAACAGTTGCCATGATGAGGGTTTTCTCAAAGTAAGGTGCTACAGAGGGTAAATCAGAAGTACCAGGAAATACCCTTTATGCTTCCAGTAGCAGCCTCACAGGATGGAAGTTCCAGGGCCCAGATTGTTTTTTTCCTTTCCCCAGTCTGCTCCCTGTCTAGGTCTTCAGAGTGTCAGGAAAGTTGATAGCAGAGCTATCAGAGAGAGCTTCTGCCCATTGATAGTTCTGCTATCCCAAGGCTTGCCTGGGGAGGAATGCCAGCAGGAATGTGTCATGGACTGGCTGTGCTGACCATGGGTGCTGGAAGCTGAGGGCTTCAGTTTTGAATTGGGGTTCAGTCCTCTCTCCACTTTTGCTTAAGCACTGCTGGCTTCAGTATGATGTTAGAGCACACTCATGAGTGGTTTCAAATACCCCTGATTTCATGAGGTTGTATTATCACAAGGCAAGCACCTCAACCACAGTGGAAATAGCTACGTGGGACAGGGAATTTCAGAAAAATGGATTAATGCTGAAAATATTACACTGTACATACTGGTCTTTTTCAATAGGCTTCAAGAGCTCTGGAGAAGGCAAAAGACAGAAGATACAAATGAGCTCACTTACTAAGACATCAGTCTGATGCTCCCCAACAGCTTGACCTGATCTTGCTTCCTGGAGTCCTGGGTTGTTCGACCGCCCTATACGAGGAGAAGCTGGAGCTGACCTCCACGCATGGTGAGACCCTCTGCTCACCTTCTGTGGGTTGTGACAGATGCAATAAGCTTGTCAGTGAGCTGGGGCACCCACAGCTCCTCAGCAGGTGCTGTGGAGGTGCAGTAGGTGAGTGGCTTGTCTGAAAATCAGGGTGGCAGTACAGCTTTACTTCTACATTTTCTCAGACTCCTGAGGCTGGCAGCTGAATATTACTGTCTTAGTGTTGTCAACATTGAGCATTCAAGATTAGACTAAGAATAAAAAATATTGTATTGCCTTAAGATATATTTTAATATGAATTTTTTTAAAATCTTCTGTTGTATTTTTTGTCCATATATAGCTCTTAAAGTCTTCTCTAAGACTGGAAGGTCTAGCAACTTCTTTGCTTACATGGAGGCTGAAATATGTATGTGAGCATAAATCTGGGGCAGAATTGTTCAATATGAAGTTGTTTCCAATATTGCTACCCTATTTTTTTAATATTGCTACCCTAATTTCACAAATTAACAAACTCTGAAGTATGAAAGTGTCTTAACCATCTGCAGTAGGAAAGAGCATAAATTCAGGACAAGAACAAATCTATACTGATGACAAAGAGAACAGAGTGCTTTCAAATTTTTGCAGTCTCAAGACAGAAATTGATGGGAATACTGGCTCAGAACTGGTGCAGTGTGGAAACTAACTTGGATGACTGTATTTGCCATAAGATTGCTCTATAGGTCTTGAAAATAATGTACTGTTTATATTTCTGTGTATGAGGTACAAGATATATATGTATACATATGTATACAAGATATATACAAGAGCAAGACATACAGGTGAAGCCATGGTGAGACTGGGGGAAAACAGTTTAGTTGTTACATTCCCGATGTCCACATCTTTTAGTTAAATGATAATTATCCATTAATAGCCTCATAAGTATGAATATGTAAATAGCTATTGAATGCATTATTCATGAATCACCAGGCATTAATTATTGTAATTAAGTATCATTTACTACGCTCATATTACTAACCCTTCCAGTTAATGAATACATTAGCTAATCATTGTAGAGCAGATTCAATCAAAATTCCGTGTGTCTGTGCTATGGAAGCCTGAGAGAGTTTTATTGAATTTAGATTCAATATTGAACATACCTTACATGCTTATCAGTGTATTTTTAATGACATTAAATGTGAATCGTAACCTCCAGTGCATGATGCTTGTCCTTGTGCCCAGGAGGATGGATTGGTACCAGCTGGAAGTGTACATGAAAGCAACAGTGGTGCAGCTCTGTGAACTAAAGAGAACTTCAATTCTGAGACATGAAATCCAGCACCCCTTTTCAAGTATCACATAGATTCACACGTACAACAGGAGAGGGTGTGCTTTGTGAGGAAGTGCTGTCCCAGAGGTGCTGCTGATGACCATGTTCAAGAAACAATTTCAAACTACGGAGGGAGGTGCTCACCAAGTCTGTGCTTTTTTGCCAGCACCAGCAGAGCACAGCGCTGCAGGGTATGCTCCTGAGTCTAATGGGGCCTTGGGGCACGCTTCAAACACAAAGTAAAATGAACAACCAAACCCTGGTTTTTGTTTTTACTCTCTGGAAATCTATTTAAAGTAATAGTAGTCTCAGTAACACAGAAAAAAAGATTTGTTGAAGGGTTTTTTTTCTTTGCCTTTTAAGGTTATATAGTTCTTAGGATCAGGCTTTGGGGTTCTTGAAGTAGAAATTTTGAATAATTTATTGCAAATGAAAGTTCCCTTCTTTTTAGGAGAATCACTAACTCAAGATTAAAATATGTAAGTTCAAATGCTGAAGGTTAATAGATACAAATAAAGTGCCCTCTTGGCTGAACTTTTGGCTATCAGGCCAGGAAAAATATTTGCAACGAAAGAATGAAACTTTATTTCATCACTGCTAGTTCAAAGCAGATTTTTTCCCATTTTTAGGTTCACATACACTGAGTAAAAGATTGGATCTAGTTTCTTCAGTAATCTGGGAGTAAGAGAATCTAAAAAAGTATACATCATCAAGGATATTTTCAAATGCACAAACGCATGGGCTCTTTCTAGTTAAAGCTGTGATAAGATACTGCTGGCAGAGTTCAGATTGTGCCTGCAGAGGAGGGTCAGTCAGAGCCTGTTTTTGTAAGGGCCAGAAGTAGAAATGGTCAATAAAGCAAATCTACCATTCCCTGTATATACTTCCTCAGTGGAATACCTCTCGTGTGTTTGCCAAACACAGTAAAGAATATGCTTTCATTCATCCCACAGCTGATGCAAATCCCTTTGCTCTCCCTTCCATCACTGCTGTCTTTCCTTTCTTTTTAGGAATCTTAATTCTACCTCAAGCCCAAACACTGTTACTTATCATTACCCAGCTTTCTGAATGACAGTCACTGGCATCTGAAAAACAGTTTGAATTGTAGTATCATAAAGGGATCCATTAAAGATAATACCAGTACTGAGCATCACAAACCATACCTCTTGTGTCCCTCATCTAATTCTGAGTATATTAAGATGATGGTTTCCCAAGCTCTTCTCAATGCCCAAAGTGGTAGGAGTGTGTTTTTAATTTTTTCCTTTTTTTTTTTTTTTTTTTGTTGAATAATGAGGTTTTCACAAAAGTATGAACTCAACATGGAGTTTATGTTCTAAATAAAAAAAAAAATCAGCCATCAAAAGATCTGCAGTACAATTGCAGCATTGGAGATGTATGAAGATTTTGCTGTTATAACTTAATTTTAAATATGAATAATGGCTTTTTAAAGCCCTTGAATTCAAAAAATCTTAGCAAATGGATGTGTTTACAAAAAGATTAGTGCTTAGAGTTAATATTCATCCAGCTATTTTTTAATGTTTGCTTCTAGACCTGTTTCCCTTTAGTTGTCTGACACCTGTATCTCTTGAAAAAATAGAGAAGAAAGGTATTTAAATTAACCTGGAATTTGTTTATTTTTTTAACTTTTAAAACTGAAAATATCAAGTGTGTTCTCCACTGGGTGTGTTGGAAGAGCTCTGAGTGTGACAGGTCCAGCCTATGGGCCACGATAGCTCAGTGAAAAGGGATGACCTAACAAAAATTGGGCAGCAAAGACCTTGCGAAGCCCATCAGTTTTCTCAGTATTGGCTGTGCCTAAGGAGGAGCAAAGCCATAAGAGTCACTTTAAGCCGTGTGGATAAAATCTGCTCCTCTCTGAATTGTTGCTGTGGGGGCTTGTTAATTTAGTTGTGCTCTGTAGGGTACCAAGAGCTACCTGGCAGAAGTGATTGCCCTGAGGGGTAACACAGCACTGCAGCTGGGGTGGTTCAAGTGGCTGGAGAGCTTTTTTGGGAAGCACCTGCCTGACCTTGCAGTGCCAGCCCTCCTGGAGAACACACTGGGATGAATTAGCCTCAGGTTTTGTGTGGTGTTCCTCTGAAGTGCAAGTGTTCAGAAACATGGCACACTGAAAGCAAATGAACAGTCAACAGCAGAAAATGAGGAGCAGACATAAAGAGACAAAGGCAGAAGGTTTATTTTGTGTATAAAGGTAGGAAAGTTATGTACACGTGCACGATGTAGTTGAGGATACAGAAGTACAAAGAGGAAAGGAGCAACATTTCTGAGGTCAGGGAATGTTTCATGATGACAAGGCATTAGAGGAAGGAAAGAATTCATTTACAGGTGAGTGTATTCAGTAAAAGAGTGAACTCTGCTAATATAATCTAGATTAATAACTTGCATATTGCTGTAAATTCATATAAAACCTGTATTTAACATTGTATGTACACTCATATCAAGTTTCTAGTATTGAAAGAGTTTGAGAATCTCTATAAAAATGTGTTCTTTGTTTTTCACATTATGCTATATAGCTATATAGCTTTAGTGGGACAGATGCACTGTTGTTACATATATTATTTCTACCTTTCTTCACCATTAGTACTAGAATGAAATTTCTGCTTAATGTAGTGTGACCTGTGGTGTATATTCTATAAAGCACATAACAGTTCAATTTACTTATGTGGAAGCTTAATTAAGCCCAGTGAGAAAAAAAAAACAAAACCCCAAAACTTTATTGTGATTTTTCTTAATTTTAATTATTTTTTAAAAATTTGGTTTGGTTAGTGGCAGCAGTCTTTTTCATTTGAATTTTTAAAATTTCTTCTTTCTTTGCCTTTAGTTAGCATTCTGAAATATGATAGCTTTCATTTCAAGTTATTTGTGTTTAAATTTTTCATTTTTTATTTCAATAATACTGCACTGAGTAATGTTTTTAGCTATGATTAAATGAAAGCTACAGTTTGGAATAAAGTTCCCAGCATAATATGTTATTGTTTTAAATTTTTCCATATGAAAGAAAATGGATAAACTCTAAACAAGGTAAATGTTTTCATTTTGTTTTGTCATTGATATTTTGAACCCAAAGGCAAACATTTCACACATAAATATTGATTTCATTTAAAAAAAAATAATGAAAAAAAAAGATAAAAGCAACCCAAAACATAAGTTTCACCCCATTATTTTATCTGGAGTAAAAAGCAATTTTCCAAAAATATATTTTCGTTGGGAAAAAAAATATCCAAAATGCAGTTTGATTTGTTTTTTTTCTCTTTGCTGGTGTTCTACAATTCTGAGTATTACATGTGATTCCCAGTAAGTAAGATAACTAAGCCCTACATCTGATAGAATATACATTTTTTTTCTGACCCCGCTACATTAATTTCATCTTTGGTGCTGGAACATGCATTCCCATCTAGTGTTTATTGACCGCTTTCAAGGAGGAAAGGATTTTTTTGCTAGATTATTATTTTTATATATATTTTAGGTGGTTTTTTTTTAATTAAGAAATTAACAAGAAAATTGCCCCAATCACTTTTCGGGTATGATAAAGACAGTAAAGAAATTATCCTTGAATACAATTATTATAAGTAAATATATTGTGCTTAATTTTTATACTAAGGCAGATGCTTGAAACAGGAATATGTGACAAAGCACAGGGATGAATCACATTTTTTCCCACAAATGTGTAGAAAAGTTTGTTCAGTTTTTTTCCTCCCCCTGAAAATAGGAGTAGGCTTTTTAATAGCACAGATGTTGCTGCAATTGTGCATTGAATGGTATTCAGAGAAATAACAGAAATTGGGACATTTATGAAAGTGGAAAATAAAAAAACAGAAGTCAGATCCACTTGCAGGGGCTTCTGCTGTATCCTTCACATCTCACTTATATACTCTCTTAATAATAAAACACCACCTTATACATGCTTATTCTTTTAATTCCTCATTCAAGGACACTGTTCAAATGAGTAAGAGTACAGAATTTATGCAAATATGATAATGAGTGCCCAAAGAGATGGTTTCACCATTCATAAATGGGGGATTTTTGCCTTAAAGAATTGTTAGAAAACCAAAACTAAACCAAAATTTACTTTTTACTACCGTTTTGTTTTTAAAAATGTATTTCAGTTGTGTCTGCACTCTCAAAGGCAGCTACACAGATATTTTGCTATTTTTTGCTAAACCTCCTGTGTTTATAATTTTCAACCCCCTTATTTTCATTCTTTTAAGAATCCATGGATGACCAGTCAACTGAATTACCCTGCTTGCTTCCTAAGAAGGAAAAATCCCATAATTTTAGTCTGATGACATCTATTATCAATAACAGATTTACTTAAAGTTGTAGAAATCTTTAAACAAACAACAAATATATGATTTTCAAGTCCGAGGTACTTACTGGGCCTTTCTTGAAAAGGGAACAATGGTAAAGATTGAGATGGTTGTATTTTATCTCAGTATAATATATTGGAGGTGTACAGGCTGCTGGAGCAGAGGATCAGAATTAGTGATATCAGTGCAGGATTGCCACTAATTCAAATAGATGTGGGAGCCTCCTCAGCAGGTTGTCAATTGCTAATCCAAACCATTATCTAATTATCCAAAAATATCCTACACAATTTCATAGGCATGAGACCTAACTGCCCAAGAAACAGCAATGAACGTGGTGTGTCACATAAAGGTAGCGACCATCTGTAAGATTTAATGTAAAATTAGCCTTATGGAAGGCAGTGGATCTTTGTCACTCTATTGTTGCAGTAGAGTTTGAATGCCACCATCAGTAAATCTGACAGTTCTTGTTAACATGAATTGCCTGCTGGTGTGTCCCAGTGTCACCCTGTGGCAGTGCCTATGCAGTGAAATGCTCCAGTGAAGGTGGGATGAAACACTTTTTAACATTTACTAGGATTTATTCTAAAACTAAGTGATTAATAGAAAACCACTCAAAGAAATATAAAACAAGTTTCAAAACTCTGATATTTGTATTGCTTTGCTAAGTTATTTGGTCAAGGCATCTTCTCCTGCAGTAAAAGACAAAACTTTAAAGACTGCTTAGTAGTCTTCCTGGTCACCCCACTCGACTGCTGGTTCATCATCCATTCGTAGAATAAGATAGGAGAGAAGCTGAAAGAGATTCTGCCACAACAATAAAGAGACAAAAAAGGAGAGGTCGCTTACATCTATCTCACAGCGTTCCCCAGCATAGTTCACGTCGCAGAGGCAGTGGAACTTGTTGAGTAGGTTCTGGCAGAGCCCCCCGTTCAGGCATGGGTCAGAGCTGCACTCATCAATGTCCTTTTCACACCTAGAGGAAAGACTGCAAATTCTAAGCCTCCGAAATCACGAATCAAATGCGTCAGACAGACATATTTTTAATTCAAAAGCTTTTGGGGGAAGGGAGAGGAAGATGCTCTGAGGCATATTTCCACATGTGTTTATGATTTTATTAACTACCTGATTAGCCACACTCAAATCCTGAACTTCCTGTATTATTTTCAAACACAGATAGTTAAGCAGGCAATTTCATATCTGTAAAGCATTTCATGGTTAATGGTGCTTAGCAAGGTGTAATGAAAGCTTGTGTATGATTTTAGAGCTAACTCTGGCACAAGTCCTGCTGACAGCTTGCTTATCCTTTTCATTGTTCCAGGAAGCTGAGGGCACATTTTCCTTCTCAGTAATCTGGATATAAGTCAAACAAATGTGTGTTTTTCCCAGCTGAGTGCTCCTGGAAATATTCACCTGCCTGTTTTTTTTTTTCTTTCATTTTTTTCCCCTCAATTTGGAGTATTAGTAGATTCCAGCACAACCTTCTACCCGGTCTCTCTGAGATGGGCCCCAAAAATGGTAAGAATGGTGTAGAACAGGCTTTTAAAAGCCTTAATATGTATCATCAAATGTTTTTGAGTTAATTCTGATGATAAAGGAGATTTGAGTTCTCATAATTTGTCGAGGTGACCAATGGAAGGATAATAAGGAATGTGTAAAATTATCTGAAAGCTTTTAATGATTTGGTGATTTTGTCCTCTGACAATGCTCCCTTTTAATTCCCTGCTCCCTTTCATTAAATAATGCTAACATTTAATCCTAATTTTTCCAGATAAAAATGCAGGTTTATTCTTGAAGAAGAATGTGAGAAACTCCCTCTGAGTAATAAGGAATTGCTTTGTTCAATCATATTCATAACCGTGGAATAGAATTTTATTGTTACATCAGAGAAGGGCAGTTTTTTATATTAAACACTTTTACTTTATTAACCTCTAAACATTTTTCAATGGCCTCTTTAAATGGTAAATTATATTCATGTATTTCAAAGAACTAAAGTATTTATCCAATGTATAAAAATTGTATAGTTATGAACTTATGCAAATTAAAAAACCTCCAACAACCCCTCAAATCTTCCAGGGGACCAGGTACCTGAATCCAACTGATATTCAGAAACATTTAAAGGCCTGACTCCCTTTAGGTAATTTTTGAATGTCCCAGCCTGAATTAAATGAAAAATTTGTTTTCAAGAACCAGCTATATCTCCTTTTATGAAGAGTAATATTTTCACATTTCCCTTTCTACCTGCTATTTAGTTTATTGGGCTTTTGTGTGTGTGATCCCGAGTCAATTGATTGGCATGGAAAGATGGTGTTTTCTCTATACACTGCATCAGTGGTTTTTTAAGGGATGAAATATTGTCTTAAAGGAAAATGCCTGCTTTATCAATCTAATACATAAATGTACAGAGGGGTTTGGTTTTAATTTTCTGATTAACGGATATATTTGAATTTGTTCTGAAAAAAGAAGGGGTGAAATTTTCTAATTTGATATACTAAGACCTCCAACCAAAGAAGTAGCACTGGTTTATGGTTTGGCAGCCTGAAGGAAAAGAGGACAAACAGTCAACTTTATACATTGGAGAAGAAATGTCTGGCTGTGATAGCCAGTTAGCGTGTGCCTCGCTTGGTTCAATACGAGAATCGTGGGAACCGTAAAATAGAGATTATTGCCAGCCAGTGGGATGGATGGAAGGAACCCTCATTCCCAAAGCTATAGTTAGCAAGTTGCCTGGCAGGGGAAGGAAGAAGGAAAAAAATAATTTCCTTCTACCTTAAACTCCCAAGAAATATACACAGGGAAGAAGTATCTATGAATATGCTTTTACTTCTTAAAATTTCATTTTAGTTTATTTTTTTTCACTTCTGCTGAATGTTGTGAGGTGGCACAAAAACAACCCTGCTGTTACCAGTGCAGTGCAGATGTGTCTGCCGACAACACTGTGCTTTGAGTGGGTGGGAATTTTCATTTCACCTATCTTTTATGCCTTAGTGTACTGTTTTCACAAAATCAGTGGGCTCGTAGGTTTTTGAGAGAACGAAAACCTTTTGTTGAAAACTTCTCTGTGTTATAGCTTGCTCCAGTTGCACTTCTGATATTATACTCGGATGTAACTCTAGTTTCACTAGGAGTATGTACGGTATTTCCTTTCTCACTATCTGAAAGTTGCCCTTACCTGTTCAGACCATAACAATGCCTTCCTATGTTTTTACAGCCCCTAATGCCCTGAGTCTGTCAGCCCTCCCTGCTCCAGAGCTGTTTGTAGACCATTATTAAATGGTAATTAAATTGCAAAACATACTACAAGATGATACAAATTTCACTGTGAGGAAGGCCCCTCTGTTTCAGGCTAAACAATAACATGTAAAAAGTTTTTCTTAACCTCTTCTAAAAATTCTGTTTTCCTACTTCAGCATTCAGTAAGAAAGTAGTGAGCTGCAAGACCACCTCATCCCATAGATTGTATATTCACAACACATACATGTGAAAATCAAACAGCTTTGTATATTCATGTGTCAGTGTATGTAGCTAATTTATACATATGAGCAGGGTATGTGTGTTTATGTGTCCCCACCTATAGAAAGATAACATTCTAGAGTGTCATACAAAAATTTGGCACAGAAGACAAAAAAAAAGGCACAGAGAAGCAAGCATTCCGTGCTGTTTAAGAACTAATATCTTGCTCTGGAGTTCCTGGTGCTACATTGGACTGAATCTGGCTGTATTCATTTGTGATCTTTGTCTAAGTAAAACTGCTTTTCTTCAGAGCCTCAACGTCACTCAAGCAAAGAACTGCTACACTTAAACAGCTGCCTTGTCTGTATTTCTGCAGGAGGGCAAAACCCCTATGGCTGTTACCCTCAGGACTCTTTTGGAACAGCTTGTGGAAGAATTGCTCCTCAAAGATCTGCAGGGCAAAGCATCTCACCGTTCTCCAACAAATCCCGGCAGGCACGCACAGGTCAGCTCACCGCCCAGGTCGGTGCAGTTGCCATAGTTGAAACATGTGAGGTTTCTCTCTTCATTCCCACAAACTGTATATGGTAATCTTCTATATCTAAGTAAAGAAGAAGGCAATAGCAGTTATTTGCACTTTCCTTGTTTCTGGATGTCTTGTGCTCTCTCAGATGAAGCAGGGGAGCAATGCTGTTACTGATTGGGATATTGTCCAAAAGAGTGACAGCAGCAACTGAGATTTGAGACTCACAGAACATGTATTGCTGAACTTTTTTAATTTGATGAATTTACTATCATTCTAGTTACATTACTAATGTGGGTCTGTGAGATACTTGGACAGGATTTTGCCTTCTCTGAGATTAATGGGGCATGCTTAGAAGGGAGAAGTTTATGGTGTGCAGAGAAGGGCAATGAAAGGCAAGAGAGGCCAGGGAAGAGTCTGCAGCCTTTCCAGAGAAGAATCTGAGATGAATAAGAAACAGTCATGAGAGGAGTGTCAGAAGTGATGGAAAAAGTGGACTGTGTGGTGTTTGTAGCCACCAGGAAAGCTGGGCTGAGAGCAAGCTGAGAGGAAAAGACCAATTTAACAAAGATGCTGTGCGTGAGGAGAAAACTTCTTTGCCAGCCTTTCTATTGTTATTTTCTCTTACCCACCAACTCCAAATTTCTTTATTTATAGTTCTAGAGCTCTATTGCTCTAATAAAAATATAGTTTTAGGGATTTAAAAACCTTTAAAATATTTTTCTAAAAAACCGTGTATTTTCAAGCTCTGGAAGACTTGTAATCCTGTCATCAGAGAGCTCGAAGGACCAATGCTGGAAGCAGAACAACAGAGCTATGCCTTGTTCCCTCTGCCCTTGCTTCATCAGTCTCTGCCTGAGCTGCCAGCGCTTCAATCTCAGTCCACATCTAATTGATCCATACAGCTTTCTGTATTGCAGAGTCCTTATACATTGACTCTGCAGGCCATAACTAATATATAGTTACATGCATAACATCTGTGTTTAAAATAGAGACATCAGTGACGTAATAACCCTTCAGAAGAGACTTGACAAAATCATATGGATCAGCTTTGTTTATAGTACCTGCAAAATCTTCCAGTGAAGTTAGCAGCACACAGGCAGGAGTATCCATTAATCCCATCGACACAAGTGGCCCCGTTTGCACACTGGTGGCCAAGGCAGTTGTCTATGTCCTCTTCACAGTTTTCCCCTGTGTAACCAGGTTCACAGCTGCACTCATAAGAGGTGACCCTGTCGGTGCAGTTTCCATGAATGCAGGGGTTTGAGGAGCATTCATCAATGTTGACTTCACAATGACTGCCAGTGTATCCGTCAGGACATGTGCAACGGTAGGAAGTGTACAAGTCTTCACATGTCCCCTCGTGCATACAGGGATCTGAGCTGCAGACATCTACCTGCAAACAGCCAGTACGAGCAGCATTTGCAGATATTTTGAGAAATTGCTCCTCTTGAGGCTTTTTAGTAGGGATGTCAGCATTTTCAAAGTATGAGAGATAAATGCCACTGATGTCTATGGTGCTCATACATCCTCGCAGGCCATCCAGGCTGTCAAAAGCCTTGTCAGCCACATAGATGTCTGTCTCTTCTCTTAAAAAGTTGAGGGTTCCTGCAGCAGCTGTGCTAGTTGCAGTGTCTCTTTTGTTATCTATATCCATGTGCCATCTAGAGGACTGGGACAGGGGCTCTACCATAGAGACCATCACTTGATGCCATTTCCCGTCGCTCACAGGCACTGAACTAGCAAGGGTCAGCCTATAAAAGCTGTTGCCACTTTGTAATTGGAAAAGTAACTTGGAGTTGTGAATACTGATGATAACAAACTCTGGCTCCTTCTCCGCATACAGCAGGATCACATCAGTGTCCCTAGTTCGAAAGCCAAACACGATATTGGTGAGGTCTCTGCTGATTTTTCCGTTGCTTCTGTAAAATATCGCACTGCTCCGGCCACTAAACACTGCGTTAGCAAGACCTGTGCGAAGATAATAATTGAGAAACCAGGCCAACTTTAAACCAATACCTGTGGAACAATATCTCTCCATGGTCCCTGTCATGTAAGTCCTTTTGGGTTTGCTGAAAAACAATCAAATTCCACCAGTGTTTCAGTTATCCCTGTCTGCCTCTTATGACTATGGAAATTACAGGGCAGTGCCAGCATCAGCTATACTGACATCAAAAGTGTGCTGCTTTGCATCATCTCGAGTCAACACTCTAATATACAATTCTACATTAGTGTCATCTCTGTATTTCAAAAGAAGACATACATTTGTCATTTTATGTTTCTTCCTTAAGTATAGGCATCTAGTTATTCCTCATGACAGATCTGGACCGGGTGAACGTTTCTTCTCAATTCTTTTTTTTCCCAGGTGTTTCTTAAGATGTTTTAGAAAGGATTTGATTGGATCCCAATTTACTCTCACTGATGCAAAAGGATTAATTTAATTGAAGTTAGTTGACAAATAGCCCCCTCGAAATCCATGTAAGAAGAGCCATACCTGTCACATTTAAAGCCAGCTTCTCCTGCTGTGTAGGCTCTGCCACAGCCCTGCTGACAGCAGTGAGCCTGTGCTGGTGGGACTGGGAGGGCAGCAACACTCAACTTGCACTGCTGTGAGTGAAAATTGATGGGCTACGTTGTGGCAGTTTTATGGACATCTTCACAAAGGTATTTGACATCATTCATTAGCATGGTTTCTACTAAAATGCACTAACTCACTGGGCTGTAAATTTACACATTCTGAGATTTATGAGAATTATAGACAGGGAGGACAGACAGGAAGGAATGTCTTCTGTCTGTATTTCAGAAAAAATTAGCTTTGAAAGATCCTAGCACTGAGATAAGGTGGGTTTCTGAACTATCTGCGGGCTTAGTAAGTGTTGAGGAAAAGAACCCCTGGGAGTCCCAGTAGGAAGTTATTGACTGTATATCCTGATACTAAGGCAGCAGAGGTGTAACTAAATTTCCTGGTGCATCAAATGTAGTGTCTTTCTCATAGAAAAAGTTTCCTCAGAGGAAATCGTACTAAAAATCAGTCAGAATTTTTCCAAATTATTTCTGAATTTTTAAAAATGTCTTACAAAGCAGCTGAGTTTTTTTTAAGCTCATAAAGCTAAATTACCCCTGTAGAACTCTTACAAAGTCCTGAGCACAGCAAGCTACCTTGATGTGCTTTTACTCTCAGCTGTGCCACTGGGCATACAGTTCTGCTGTTACTTAATGTTCCCCACATCGGCTTCTTGTAATGTTTTGTTCTCTTTTATGGAGTATCGTGTAATGTTTTGTTCTCTTTTATGGAGCGTATGCCTTCCAAAAGGGCTTGCTAATCGTAGCCATCTAGGTGGAACTGTGGCCACAGCCCCTGAAAAACAGCTTTTGTGCTGCCTTGGCTTAAAATTGTATCCAGAGCAGTAGACACCAGGCTGGCAGAGAACTCACTGGCCAGGAAAGCTTTTATTACCATCTGTTGAACAAGAAGTTTATCCTGTAGCTAAGAATACAATTAGTTTAAAATGCAGCTCTATACTACAGGAATTTTGGAATATCTATTACGGAAACTCTCTACTGTTGCCACGTAAACCAGCACAGAAATCTTAAAGTGATGACCTTGAGATACTGAAAGTGTAAATGACCTTGAGTATAGCAGAAGGAAACAGTTCAGATACTTTTCCCTTTGCTGTATCTATGTTCATATTTTACCATAATATGCAAGAGTAAATTTTATGAGAGAACATATATTGATGTTATAATGAAAGCCATCTATGAGAGAAGGTACAATTATTCTAATTTCAGTTATAAAGTTGAACAAGTCCTGCAATGCTGATTCTAACAATCTCCATAAAAATAGCATCATATTGGTCTGTCTGTGATAGAAGTCTTTTGTTGATCAACATTCTCATTCCTAAAACTGAGCCATTCTAACAGCTTCAATCAGATTGAGTGTGAATTTATCTTCCTTTACAGCTTCGTTAGGGCTTTCTTTGATAGCAAAAAGAAAAAATATTTCTTCAAGATCCTTACTTGCTTTTTTTAATTCCACTCCAGAGTGGGAAGGAGAAGGAAAGAGATATGCAGGGTGGCTAGTGATCTAAAGACAGCTAATGCTCATCAGTGCCCAAATAGACTGTTTGGTGTGCAGGTGCCTCTTATGAAGACACCAGTTGAGAAACTATTCTGCTGGTATTAAGGTGACTTTCTTCAAAGTTATTGAAGTTTATTGAAGAAAATCAAATGATGTAATGTATGTTATGTATCTTGTCTTTTCAGGAAGATCCTAAGGTTAATCCAGCACTGGATATCCTCTTATCTCTTTGCAGTGGTAATATGAGGGGTACACTTACACTCTGGCAATGTACTATTGTACAACAAGTTGTGCTGAATAAGTAAATATCAAAGGTCCTGTAAACATTAGTGTCTGCGTCAGTGTCTGTCTGACAATTTCTGGGCTTGGTAGGGCAGACTCTTCCCATTAACCTTACTTAAAATTGACATAGTCATTATTTTAATACAGAAATAACATTTGAATGAACTTGAGAGGCAGTGAATATTTAGTTTCAAGGCAATGCTGATGAAAATTTTGCTGATCTCCAAAGATGATTGGAAGAACTGAAATGTACCTACATTCAAATCCTTGGTGCACCAGCTGGCATTGTGCTTCATGAGGACAGGGCCCAAGCTCACACCACTTAACTTCCTCGCATGCCTTCCCCACTGTGTTGGGGGGGCACGTGCAAGTGAAGTCATCCCAGATTGAATAGCACACACCACCGTTGTGGCAAGGGTTGGACTATGGGGAAAGAGAAGAGATAACCTAAGTATGAATAAATTTTGGTGGCCTCCCAACTCTAGGGATGGGGGACTGTTTGGCAAAAAGGAGGTTTATTTCAGATGGAAGCTGATAAAGACGAGTACTATGACAGCACAGTGTGTTCAATAATTGGTGAAAAACAGTATTTCAGCCTTAAAATAGTTTAATTCTCCCCTATGCAAATACATTTTCCTGCTGATATTGATCATATGTAGCATAACTCAACAAAATCTGCTCCTTTTAGCGTTTTCACTTGTTTTCCTAGGATGTCATTATAATCAAATAATGTGTGGAAACACACAAAAAAATAAAATAAATTCCCCATTATAAATATGTGAAAATGCTCTCAAAAATGTCATTCTTACCTTGCAGAGGTTGTCACCAGTGCAGCCTTGGGTGACATTAATAAGGGTTCGGTTGATAAGAGAATTCAGTGGATTGGTGATGGGAAAGAATTCCAGCGGCTGGTTATTCACTCTTACATCTTGGATACAGCCTTTGAAATACCTGCCATTTCTATCAGTTTCTTTGTTGTCTGGTAGGCCTCCAATGTAAAGAATATCCTTACTTCGGATGGTTAGCAGTGGAGTAGATATAAAGCCTAGGTAGTGAGAGGACTGGAACAATTCCATCTTATTTGGTTCTATTTTTAATGTTATTAAGTGAAAGTTTCCATCGTTCACAAAGTGTTTTCCTAATAACTTAATGGAATTTAGAGCTGACATTGTGAGTTTCCCACCTTCCAAATAGACTCTTATGTAGAGGTAAGTACTGTTTCTCAAAGCCAGTAACAAGCCAGAAGACTTGCGTGTTCGGACAAACATTGATAGGATGAAGTTCTCATTCTGAGTGGCATCAATGGAAAAAGCAGCATAGCCTGAGGAGTCCTCAGATCCAAACCGGCCTGGAATGTACTCTTGAGGTTGGAGATACAGGAGGGAAAAAAAAAAGGAAGAAAAATAAAATAGTTAGGGCTAAGCAACAAGGGGGCCAATGCAACAATCAAATAACTACTTATAGTAATGTTTATGTATGGCAGTAAGATGTGCCTGTATTTATGGATGAATAAAGATTTGATCCAGCTGTAAATAGCTTCTATTTGAAAATTCCTGTTGGCCTCCATGGCCATAGCATTAAGCCCCTGTGCAGGACCAGATGTTATATTACTGGGCATATTTTTCCCCTTTATCATGTGCTGTGTAATGCTGTGTTTTCAAGTGGTTAAACAAGGACAGATTTCTATAGTTTCATGGACTGGTCCTCAGAAAGATCATTTTGGAACAAACCTAGCTGCTTTGATCCTCTGATGACCATGGAAGTTACTGTAATTCTGGAATTTTGTGATATTTTTTGCACAGATTCCAACTGCAGAAAGCTGATCGTCAAACCCCTCCTGCATAAATAGGGCACCTACGTGGTGCTACACGGGCTCCCCAGTTCTCTGCCAGACTTTCTGTTCCTGGGGCTCAAGATATGCTCATATACATCAACTTGTATCCAGTTATGAATCCTGTAAAGTCCTGTGAGTGCCCATCGTGCTGTGGTGTCATGGTGGAAAAATGATCCTACATCAAGTAAGCTTTCTTTTTTTTTGTGCTTATCAATTAAAATGATTAAACCAAAACCATCTGTCTCTCTCCCTTACTCCTTATTTTCAGTAATGATTTTCAGACTTGTAAGGATACAAAATATGTAGCCAAAACTGTATTTTATTCTGATGAATCATCTCATTAAAAAACAACAAAGTGTTTCTATTTTTGCACTGTAAGTTTTGTGATCTTGTCCTCAATATTAGACTTCCTGCCTAAACAATTTCAAGAGCTATTTTTAATATATCAAATTCATAGAAAGAATAAACCAAGCTTTTGTTTTTAAATGCTCACATAGCTAAAAATTCAGTCCTCCATTGTGCAGTAAAACTCCTAGAGTGAGATCTCATAGGCCAACTTTCTGCCTGCAGCACTACTTTTTATTATGACTGCATTAAAAAACCCAATGAAAATAGGGACTGACTGTGAAGCCCCAACAGACCCTTAATGACCACACTGCACTAGTATGTGGTATGATCATATTATTTAGCAACAGGAATAAATCCTAACTTGTTCCTAAACAGACAATTTCATAATTAAATTTGAACTAGTTTATTTCTATTAATAACATTTCCTATGTATCTACATCTACTTATAAAAACTCTTCTATGTAGAAATAAATACATGTTGAAATCGGTGTTTTGAGGCATTAAGTCAGTTTATATATTCTCTGTAAGGGGGTACCAGAGACTGAAACATTTTTTCATGAGGGTAAAAACAAAATTTCTGCTGGAATGGGGATTCCACAACTGCAATATTAGAAAGAACCATTAATCTTCAAAAAGGTATTTTGTGTTTACAATGACTTTGTTACATTTCTCTCTATTTATAAATATACACATATATCATCAGTCTGATCTGTTTGATGAGATGACTGGCATCACCTTGGTCAATATTAACCTCTTGGGTCACAACATCTGGATGCTGATCAAAATGAGTCAACATCTGTTTGTTATTTTGTATATGTAGAGAAAATATTGCCTCTTGTCAATTAAATACTTGGCAGCAACTTTTCTTCAGAAAGACACCAGCATTTCTTATGTTATCCTTTACCACAAGTCTCTCCCACTCTGCCTTTTAAGAAACCTGCCACAGTCTTTTAAATATGGCATATATCTAGAACCTATGTATCAAAATGGCACAGTGCCATGATTAGCAAGGAATATTGTGGTCAGCAGGAAAAAAAAAAAAAGCATTGCTTTCTAACCATTCTCAACAGTTCTAATGCCAGTATAAGCCGCTCCTGGCCCTGACTGGTTTTAATTTTGCTTCATATAAGGAGGCAAACATATTTACCAGATGTTGTCCTATACTCCAAAGTTGCCTTCCAAATCTTTGGATAAATTACAGCTAGACTTCAAAGAAGTCTGTTACAATTACCTCTCAGACTTTGTCATTTTGCAATAAAGCCAAAAAGAAAAACTATTGAAAGGTATTGATAAGTATTAGGTATAGCATACAAAATGAAATTGTATTTAAACATTTTGAAATGTATTTGGAGCCACAGCTTTCTGCAGCAATGCATTCAATAAGCCCCTGAGGCCAGTTGTTCAGCTGATGTAAATCAATGTAGCTTCCCTGGCGGCACTGCAGCCATACCAGTTTACACCAGTTTAGGATCTGTCCATTCCAATCTGACCATGGCACTGCTGTTGTGCTTAATTTTTTCCAGCCCACTTGGCAGATATATCTACGTAAATATACGTATGTATGTATACGTGTATGTATGTGTATGTATTTCCTGCTCCCTAAACACTGCCCTGTTGACCATGTGTGGATGGTTAGTAAGGGGACAGAGGGGAGCAGCAGCAAGGGCGCTGCATGGAAGAGTCCTGTGCAATTTTCTTAAACAAAACCGCTTGTTTGAAATTCCTAAAACTTTATCTGAGGAAGAATTGCAGAGTTCACCCCAAAATGTTCCTGAGAGTTGCTGTGTTTAGAGCTCCAGGGGGCTTCACCCACCAGATGTAGTATAGGTGAGAGTTGGGCAGGGACCTCCTGTTGTCCTTCCACTTTTCCTCAGCCTGCACTTGGAAAGATCATTTGTAGCAGGAAATGTGCTACAGGCATCTACAGCTTTTGTATTCCTACCCATCACTGCCACAGAGGCTGTTTGCTGAGATGTGCTCTTCTGTTCCCTCACACAGGGACACGTTTCCCTCTGGTCTCCATCCAGCTTCCTGGGAACTGCTGCCTGCACTAGTGATTGTCCAGCACTGTCTTAGGACAGCTGAGAGATGAATGGTCCCTGTCTCCAGCCACTGAAGCTCTGCCTGCTCCTTGGGCTAATCAGATTAAGCTAATAGTATAATCTCATTAATTTTTTAAAATTGGAATCTGTCTTTTTTTAACTTGCGGTACTTTTGCTTGCCTTTTATTGCCTTAAATGGGTCTCTTTATAAAAGCCTAGAGAGCTTAAGGATAAAATTTTCAAAGAATGCTTTGAAAATAAGTCTTAAACTCCAATTGACTTGGTTGCTTTCTAAATTTTACTCAGCATGGATAACCTCCAGTGAACTACAGTTTTTCAGAGTTTATGGAGTGCTAAGACCACTAGGAAGATTTTAAAACAAGATGAGTGGAATCCACCACTTTAGCCTGACTTTTTTTGTCAGGCTGAAAAGCAGCCTTCCCGGGGAAAGCAACTAGAGAATAGCAAAGGTGTGCTACTACTAACCTCTTGCACTTTCTTACCAGCTGACATTAAGCTCCGGAGATCCTAAGGGTCATGCCATTTCATCACCAGGTAAACAGTTTCAGCATCCACTTAAAACACAAATGCCAGCAGCACTCCCTTACCTGTTGCACAGTCTGGCCCTGTGTACGGCCTGTAGCAATCGCAGTGGTAGCTCAGCCACAGGTTGGTGCAGCGTCCCCTGTTTTGACAAGGGTGGGTGTCACACCAGTCCTTTTTAGCACATCCTATCCTGACATTTAAAGATGACTCAGATGATACGTTCTCTGGAGTAATAACGTTCAAGTCTATTTCAATATCCTGAAGACAGCCTACAAATGAAGGTGCAGAATGTATATTATAGGTGTTAAGCAGAGAGTTGCTGCTAACGTTCCCCACTGGTAAGCCGCCCAGAAACGTGCTCTGAAATGCAAGCATCGCAGGATTGCTATCTATCTTAGCAGACGTTTTATTGAGACAGGATTCTACACAAGAGCTGTCAAGCAAATTTAGAATAACAGCTCTTGCCAAGGTTACCTCCACTGAATGCCATTCTCCATCACTGACATTATGTGGAATATGCAAAAGAGCCTGTGGCTGATTATTGACTTGCACGGATAAGTGTAAGTAGCCATTCAGTAATTCCAGCTTCGCAAACGTACTTTTCTCCCCTCGGTAAAACAGAAAAGCTGTGGGCTGCACAGTTTGAAACCTCAGGTTTATGTTATAGAAAAAATCCTTTTTATGGGTCAGGGGATTCTTCAACAAAAGGAAACTGTTTCCTTGAAAAGAAAATGTGGTTATGGTTTCACAGTGTATTCCAGTATACCCAGGTGAGCATATGCAGCTGAATCCGTGTTGGCCATTTTTTAAATGTGGGATGCAGATTCCGTTGTTTTGGCATTGATGATCAGTACAGCCATGAAGAACTTCTGTACAGTTCCAGCCACCATAAAAAATCCCTTCTTTGTCTGCAGGTGGGCAATGGCAAGTGTAATTCCCAGGAAAATTCTCACAGATTCCACCATTTTGGCAAGGGTTCATGTAACATTCATTGATGTCTTCATCACAGTGAGTACCTGAAGAATAAACAAAGAATTAGGCATTCTGATTTGACTGAAGCCCAGAATAACTCTTTTAATAACATGTGTTTTATTAAATTATCTTTTATTAGAGGGGAATGACTTGACAAAATAGATGATTGTCTGACAAGTATAACATATGTTAAATATAAAATTACATTCATTTGTCATGGTTTCCTTGTGCAGAGTATTATATAAACACCTTATTGATAATCACACTTTGGAGAAAAGAACCAAATAAATGGACAGTTTTGATATGGATAATGTAATGAAATTAAGATAGACATCATCAGATGTGATCAAGAAATTGTTTCCCACGTTTCCTGAGGTAGAAATTTAGAATGCTTTGTGAGGAACTGAATTATTTATCACATACAAAAAGCCAAGAATTGTTGCTTAATTCCTATCCATTATATAGTATGCTGATGAGCTGGAGAATGATCTGCTGGTCTTTCCCTGTTTTTCATGTTCATTCAAACAGTATAGGAATTACAGACTAGTATTCCTGGTCCCATATGAAACATCTTGGAGCAACAATCTTCAAGTGAGAGTCACGGGACTTGCAAGTGGTATATGGTATGGTGGGTCAGACTGAAAAGTGGGTGAACATGCCTGTAGATGTATGTACAGCCAGCTGGCTGTCTGAAGAGCAAAATTCCCAGTGTGAGCAGGGAGATGCACAGTGTGTTAATAAGAAATCCAAAGTACTTAAACCTACTGATGGCCTGGCTAAGATGTAATGGGATGTACCCCACCCACACTGAGTGGGCAGGAGCCACATTTCAGGGTTAGGCAAGTATTGCAGTTGCTAACAAACGACCCACGGATCTCAGGTCTTCCAAATATAAGACAGCAGTCACTTCTGCTCTGTCAGCCATGCTCTTGCTTTGAGGAGAGTTCAATTGGAATGTGAGGATCTGAGAAAAGCTGTTAGAGGAGCTGGAACTTGTATGTCCAAGCAGAATATTCCTGGTACCATGTATCTGCAGTGGAACTTTTTAACCTCTCCTTTATATATAATATAAAGTAAGAAAAGATGAAAGGAATATTTTTTTCAAGTGTCTCAGGGTTTGATCGGTGATGAGAGCACTTCTGTAGAAGACTGGCAATACAGACTCCTATTTCTTCTTCCATATAATGTTTGGCTTCTGGTATATCTGGTAAAAGGAGAGCTCCTCATCTTAACTACTCTGTAATTTGATAGATTTGACCTAAGTAGGTCTGCTGGATCACATTTCACAAAGAAATACAAATCTGTTCCTCTTGTAAAACTAATCTGTTTACCTCTCTGCACTGTTGTTCATCAGTAAAGTGGTAATTACAGTAACTTCTCCCTTGAGCAATCAAGTGGCTGATATGCATGCAATGGATCAGGGAAAATCTGTTCCTTATCTCTCTTTGAAGCAGTCAAAATATCCAAATACTTTTTTGATAACTCATGCTAAGGGCAGCTCTTAGTATTTCCACTTCCCTTCCTAAAATAGTTATTTTAGAGAAAAAAGAAATACTTTGCAGTTAGTTTTAAAACTAGTATCATCAGCACAAAGTAAATAGATAAAATTTCATCCATCCCAACAGCAAAACTGGTGCCTGTAAAGCAGATAATGAGAAATGCTGAGACTCAGAGTTGCAGCTAGGTGTACCAGGCACCACACCTAGCTTTATGTACAAATTCACATCAAGCTTTGTCTTTACAGCAAAATACAGCCATTTTTCATGGAAAATTAGAGCAGCATTCAGCCACAATGAATTGCTTCATATAGCAGTGGATAAGTGTAGTTACTTGGGCTAATTCCTTACCTGTCCACTTTACTCAATCACAGTTGTAACTAGACCCATCTTGGAGAGTGGTAAGTTACAGGAGACAGAAGGGAACTGAGAATTGGGTGAGATTTGTTTAAAAGATTAGCCAGAGTGGAGTGGTCAGAGCATGTACATAAAAGCATGATCAGCTCACTTACCAGTCTTCAATTAGAAGACTTCCCACTTGAAGCTTCATATTATCAAACACAGCTAGTGCTATCTCCCTGGTCTGGCAGTGAGGTTTTACAGCAGCAGTCTCTCTCTGTTTGCCAGCCAGGCTCATCTTTATTCCAATGTGAGATGTCTATGTATACCTTAATGTGTAGTGGCATCTGGCAGAAATATGACTCATTGGCTCTGACTTCCTCAAAGTGAAGTGCACTTCCCAAACCGTTCTGACTGGGGGCCAGAACAATGTCTGCTTTGTCCAGTTTGTGGCAATTTCAGTGTTAGCGACTTGTCCTGCTTTTGCTATTCTACTATATGAAAAGTGAAGTTACTGTGAGCAGTTTCCTGTTTTGGTCAGTGTTTTAGTACATCTCCTGCCTGATATTGCTCCCTTCTCTGCTTTGACATCGAGGACAATGTGTCCTCAGGTCTTTTATATGACTCAGTCTTAATATGATGGCTGTAAAAATGCAGGTTTCTTTAGGTTTTTGTGTCAGAGATAAAAAGTAGTCCAACCCACAAGCAGTCGGATCAGGGTTGTACTTAGCCTTGTCATAGAGCTTCGGAGTGGACAGACTGTGCTTAAGGATTTATAGACTGAGATGCCCTATTAAACCTTTCATAAAAAAATCAGCATAGCGAATTGCTGGGTCCTTAGCTGTTGCATTTTCAGTAATGTTTGATGACTCTCTGTGTATCAGTTTATTATCCCATGGCACCTGCCATACATCCCCTTTGCTTTGTAACTTGTGATCTGGGTCACACTTTGCAATAGTTACTTGCTTCTGGAAAGGATGATGCAGATGCATAAACTGAATCCAACTTTACAATAATGTTTTAGTGTCTGTATTTTTCTCTACTTCATCAGATTAGATATAAAATGAATGAATTTATTTCATAAGAGTGCTAAATTCTTTTGGAAATAATATATATTTCTATTTTTAATTTTAGATAACAAATTTGACCAAAAAAAAAATCAATGTCCAACAAAGAAATAAAATGGGCTTTATGAGGAGGTACACTTATTATTAGTGTATTCCTTGCCTATGCAAAATCAATATTATGAATGAATAATTAAATGCAAAGTGACTCACAGAACCACTTAAATGCATGTAATTTCAGAAGCATTTCAGTGCTTATTTTTTAAGTAATGATACTAAAACTATGTTGCAAAGTAGTTTTTTTATCAGGTTGTGTATATATATACACAAATGTATACACACATATATATAGGCTTACTATTTCATAATGATATTAGCACAAACGCAAATATAGGTCACACCAAAAGACAAATAATAAGTGATTTTTTTCATATCAAAAATAAATAGATCAGCTGTTCTTTCAAGCAGGGTTGATATTGCTTGTTATCTGGCAATTGCTGTATGAGCAAAGACCACTGTCACTCAAGATAAAAGCACTCTAGATAAAAGGATTAGTCAATATTTATAGAACTGTATAAGCAGTTCAAATAGCTCAGGTTGGAAAAGTTAGCATGTAAAAAAAGTATTCTCAAAAGATGTAAGACATACCAAAAGTAAATGCAAGTAAATGTTTCTTTTCAGTGGTTACATGCATTAGCTCAGCTAAGCATATTTGTGTTTTTAAAGCAAAAAGTAAAGTAAAATCATTCAGCATTTTCTCTTCTAAATATATTACACACTGACCTAAAACTTTAGATAATGAGAATATTTTTGTCATATTTTTATAGATGGTTTCTTTTCCAGCCTGTGAAGTTTTATTCAAAACAGAGATGAAACAGTTCCTTTGACTCAGTTTTACAATATCACTCATGTGTCTCCTTTTTTCATTTACACATTATTACTATATGGTACCTATTTTCTAACTGTTAACCTCTTAATTAAACTCTCTGTTTCAAATTTAGCAGCAAAGGTTTCCTGCAGAAGCAAGATGACAAAAGCAATTATTCAAGAATAAGTCTGCTGAACACCACTAATTTTCATTTTGATTAAACAATTATAAAAATATTATCCAAATTACACTTTTAATACACACCTTTGGTTAGAAATCTTTTGCCTTTCCAGCTCCCTGACACTAAATAAATATCAAGCAAATACAGACATGCAACCTGGATAGATCCTACACATTCAATACAGTCTAAGTGCACTTACAATTTCACAAAAAATTCACAGAAAGTAAATATTTACCTGTAAACATTGTCATTAAAATGATGTAAACTTGTATCCTAGTGGCATCCATCTTTTTCCAAAGGAAAATTTCCGGAAGAAAAAGATTGTTTAGCACTTAAGGAGTCCACAGAGTAAGTTTCTGTAAAATTCACAACAGTTCTTAGTATAAAGGCTTCCTTTCCAGGATTAGCTTGCTCCACTTCTGTACTTGCTGATGTGGTCTGATGGTGTATTTTGCCCAAGCCAGATCAACAAGGCTTAAAGTAAGTCTCATTAAACTGCTTACACAATAGATATGTATCCTATTTAAATTCTTTTTCAGTATGTCCTCCAAGTGTGCTCACACCAAACTTTGCATTTCCTAGAAAGGCATATTTTTAGGATACATTTGAAACTGATTTGTCACTTTTTGTTGTTCTACAAGGTGTTGTTTTTTAAGACCTTTTTTCTTTCAAGGGGTTTGTTAATCCAGATCAACTCTGGTCACTGTCATTCAGAGAAACTGTACATCTCAATAAGCAGATTGAAAAGACCTAAAATTTGATCCTGTTTCTTTATTTTATAAAATATTTTTGTTCCATTTGCTCTCTTTACCTACCGGAAGTCTATGTCTCTAGATTTTTTTAGTGTGCTAAAGACAGGAAAAAAATAATTTACCAAAACATTTTTTTTTCTTCAGATCTTGAGCAAGACATTTTAATTTGGACCAAATTTAATTAGAGGAAAATAAAGTTCAGGAGATTTAACTACTTATTTCTGTGAAAAATTTAGCAGCAGACATTATTTTTGGCACATGTGTTTATCAATTTCTTCTTTTCCCTTATCTCGTTTATTCATTAATTAGGAAGTTCCTCACCTTGTGTCAAATGTGTTCTTAGGTTGACCAGAAGACTCATACACAGAATACAATTTTGGATTCCTTTAATCTACAGTTCACAATTGCTTTAATGGAGATGCTCAGAAAATTGCTGCTTCTTCCAGCCTGGGACACAGGCATTTTTCCTATAATACTTTCAAATGCCATGGGATAAGGATGTCATCCAGACTCTTTGAAAGGTAAGTAAGGAATCTTTTAACAAAGTTCATACTGATAAGTTAATGTGTATGCACTTGATTAGTAGTGCTTATCAGATGTCTTGTGCTACAGCTTGATGATTAATATGCATTTTATTTTGAATATAAGAAGAAAAATTTGGAGGCTCTCAGTAATTGTCAGTCCTTTTGCAATATGACCTTGATAATATGACTGAGGTAAGATTATGAACATACAAACAGTCAACAGGTGGGGATAGACATATGTTATTACAGCTTGGTGACAACGTGGGGCTGATGGCACTCTGAGACAGAGGAACTTCCTAGCAGGGAATTTAGCAAATGCCTGAAGCCGTGTCAGAACCACTGGTGGGTATTTTGAACAAACCTGTCAGGAACAGCCACTCTAATTACAGTAAGGGTTTGATGTATTCTTTAATGACATTTTCATTTACAAACCAAGGAGAAAAATCTATATGAAACCACCATAAAGTGGGTAAAAAACGTGTGTAATCCTGCCCAGAAAATAATTGTCAGAGGTTCCCTGTCAAAATGGAAGGCTCCATTGATTATAGTTTGGGATTGTCGAGGGTTTGCTCTGGTTGGTGTTTTCATGAAAGATGTGGATGTTGACATAGAAAGCTTGCTCATTGAGTTATCTGATAAAACAGGGTTAAGAGAAACTTTTGATTGTGTTAAGGACAAAATGACCTTTGTAGCTGAACATAAGAAATTGGAGAAATGGCCTGAAAAATATTGTATTCAATTTTGGAAGGGCTCACTCAGTTTCTGTAGTCTCAGGCCAGAATAACCAGCAATCAGGTGGAACAATAGTTTCAATCTACAAAGCCTCAGTCACACCGTGGCAGGAACACTGAGTTCATTTTTAGTTCTGCACTGCAAGGACAGTTTGGATCAATTGGGAAGAGTTCAGGAATTATCACAAATCTTGAAAATATGGCTTCTGAGGAGAGGTTAAAAAAGTAGGGCTGTTCAGTCAAAGCACAAGCAGAGGAAATGGGACACGGTAACAGTTTTTCAGGGTAAAAAAGAGAGCACACTGTTCCCTGAGACCACAGTAAACAAATGAAAAAGTCACAGGTTTGGCCCTGCACAAAGAACATCCAGGTCACACTTTAGGATTTCTAATGGCAATGAGACAAAAAAGCCTTCACATAAGATGCCTGCTGGGAGCCATAAGGTCTATTTTGGATCCTTAAAAATTGGTTAGAGGCAAAAGTGCAATGAGACATGAGCCAGCAGATCCTATCTTAGGCACATAGATAGTCCAAATGATACCTGCATGTCAGTCCCTTCCAATTCTATTTTTTCCATGTTTCTATGCCTTCTTTGAATAAAATAATTCCCAGCAACTAAGCTGTAGATATGTCAAACTCTACTTCCACATATAGGTATCTATGCACATAAAGGTATCAAATGCAAGCAGGAGCAAACCTTGGAGAAACTCAGATTGTAGCATGCCCTTCAGAATATACTTTATGGAGGACAAAGAGTTTGCAATAATGCTCCCTCCACCTATATTTTACAGTTTTGGAAATATCTGTTACAAAATCCTACCCCAGGTGCAAACAACTCTTTTCAAGGGTCTCATTAATGCTGAGGCCAGGGGAAAGATCTGGCAGAGCACATATTCTTCAGGGCCCCAGGTCTTAGCAGACAGTCACAAAAATTCTAACTTTGCCACATCTGTGCAGATAATTGCAAAGAGATAATTACTCTTTGCTGGAAGGAGGAAGTGCATGCTCACGAGTGAGTAAGCGCAAGGAAATAAATTGACCATCTCTGTGTCATCATAATTAAAACCCATCCTTCTGGGCATAAATCAGTCACCACGGAGGTCAGGAAGGAGGTTTTACTCTTGTGTGTATCAGTGAGGGGTATTTAAATGGATTCTTTTTTCTCCTATTTTTATTCAATAAAGAACTGGCTTACATTCAATACTGAACTTAATGTGACCAGTGATCTGATCTTGTATGGCAATTTCTGTTGCTGTCTTAGCAGAAAAGGCCTGTGTAAAATGAAGGACAGAATACAGGGCAGAGCTGGAGCACATGGAAAATGGGATACTTTTAAAAAGTGGGATAATAAGCATTTGTTAACATAGGGCTAATTGGCACATGATACTTTTCACACAGAACTCTAATTCTGTGAAGCTGTAAGACCTTGCTAGTTATCCCTATCGCAGACAAATTCACTATTCTGCTATTTTTCCTCTTGCCATTTCAAATGTATGTATAAAGTTAATACTGGCTAGGAAAAAAAATTAAAATAGAAATAAAGTTGAGTGGCTTGGCTTAATCATTAAATATGTCATTCTAGTTGAGGTATATGGAATTCATAACGTGCTACATTCAGAATGGCATGCTGTAATTCAATCTTTTTAAATGTTGCTGGCCTGAAGCTTCATAGACTAGGTTGAATTTTCAGTAAAAATGGATTTTTTTAAAGTAGTAAAAAACCCCAGTCCCTTAATCTCTTCAATCATTAAAGATTTTCTGAGAGCAAAAGTACTTGGAAATGTTTTTCCACTTGTTTCACATGTTTTGTCACACCTAAAATAGTTTTCATTTGAGGGGGGAAAAAAAAAGAAGAAGAAAATCATGTACATGCTGTAGGTGATTAGTTGTTTAGTGAGATCTGGTGTGTTTATTTTATTTTATAAATATTGGAAACAGCCGGCTGAGTTCAGCTTGGCTTCAGCTCCGGAGTGGACGAGCCAGCCCCTTCCAGAGCCTGCTCTGTGAGTGCTCTGTAGGCAAAGCTGCACGAGAGGTCAGGCACACACAGCCTGGCAATGGGGAGGGGCCGTGTCCTAGAAGGGCAGCACAGCAAAACTGCTGCTTGTAGCCTACACCTTCATCCCATATTTCAATTTACACTGCCAGCCATGTGGATCCAATTGCAGGATTAGGGTCTGAATCTGGAGTAAAGGAAAACCTCGTTGAAGAAATATGTCCCTGCATGGCGCTCATTTTCCTTTCATTTCCCTGCTCCTGGAGTCAGCTTTATGTACAGGTAAAATGCTGTTGCATTTGACTGATGGAGGTAGGGAAGAAAATGAAATGGTGGCAGCCCAGTTCTCCCAGGCAGTATCCACCTTGAGTGGGTTTTCTGGCTGCACAAACGTGTTGTAGCTCTGGCCATCTTGTTGATATGAGACAGGAAGGGTAGAGGAGAGGAGGGAGAGCACAATTACAGGGTGTGACAGGTTAAAGTGGAAAAGGATGATCTATGAAGCATACCATTAAGAAAGAAAAGAGTAGGTAAGATTTTGGAGACTAAACAGATGAAAAAGTAGAGGAAGATGTGAATGGGGAAAAGGAAATAAAAACATAGAAATCAATGGTACCCCCAAAGTACCAAAGGCATTTCAGACAGCATTCTTGTTAGACACATGGGCATTTATGGGTACTAAGAGGAGAGAGAGTGTATGGTTATGGCCATTAATCTATATAGGACATGTGAGGGATGCTAAGAAACACTGCACCTCATAGATAAGGTCTACACAGAGATCTGAGAGTGGAAAATGTACACCACTGCAGCAATTCCAAAGACAAAAGATTGGATAAAAATTAGAAAAAAAAGTCATAGATTTTTTTTTTTTAAAATTAAATAGTCATGTGCACTGGAGTAGAGAAGTCAATTCACAAAACAGAGAATTAAGACAGAATCATAGAAAAACTTAGGTTTAAAAGGACCTTCAAAGGTTATCATCTGGTCCAATGCTCCAGTCAAAGGGTCAGGACATCATCCAGAGAAGAAATTGTAATAGCAAGTTTAAGAGAACTTGTTATTTTATACCTGATCATGGACCAGATATTTAAAAGTCAAAGAAAGATATTTGGTGTTCTGCTTTCTGGGGTGTGTGTGTGTGTGTGTGTGTGTGTACGCGCTCTTTAAGTTGTAAAAAGAGTATATGTAATTCAGGAATTTTTCATGTTTTACCTTTTAGAAAGCTGTGGCAAGACTGTCAAATTCAAAGCATTAATGATCTGATTTGCATTTTTTGTAGATTTATGAGCTTGTACATACAGATGATGTGTGTGCATTTGAACTGAAGTATATCCAGAGGGATCTTAAAACAACTAATACCTCTGAGTTGCTTAATTAGATCATACAAGGTCATGTTTCATTGACTTGAAAATCTGTTTGGAGCATATGATTCACTTTGGAATTAGAAAACAAATTAATTTTCCATTCTAAAAACACTTAAGGGCTTTAAAAGAGTGGCTGTTGCTGATGAACACTTCCATTGAGAAATGTACACTGTGTCTAGTCTCCCCTAAAAGGGATTTTCTACCTTGTCTCTTGTTGCCTGTTTTCTATTTGTTTTAACTGAGTTAGGCAAGCACAGCCGCTGTGCTGTCTAGTGTGAAACGGCTTCTGCCCTGGAAATGGTGCTTTGAAAAATTTCAGTGATTTGCAAGATTTTCTCATTTTGCTATAAGTAATGTGAATCTCCACAACACGCAAAAGTGACTGTATTTACATAACTTCATTGTCAGTCCTTATTGAAACAAACTGAAAAAGTCAGTAGGCCAGAAAATCATAGTTTTAATAGGGCCTATAGAGCTTAATTGAGAATGGAGACCTGACAATAGAAAAATATAAAACGTGAATGTGTGAATGCACATAATGTGTTTATGCTCTGTGTATTTTGAGCTGTGCATAGCATAACTGTATAAAAAGCATGGATATGATCTGTATCTATGCTATGTATAATTACACTTCTCTATTCCTACAGTATATATTTCTACATAATTTATTATCACTTAAATATGGGAAAAAACAAGCCTTTTGCACTGAACTATGAACTCTTCTTTTTTTTTTCTTTTTAAGGCAATTACTCTACATGGTGTGTAAATAGCTGTGACTTGCTGTAGAGCAGATGTAGATGCAGAAGACCCTGGACTTTGGACTGGGATCTTTCATTCCAGTTCCGTATGAATGGTAATGGCCGGGGATCATACCTGTTTTCACTTCAGCAGCAGGGTTCATTTCACTCATTCCCTTCAGTGTTAGTCCTTTTGTAGTTTGAAAACTCATCTCAGTGGTGGCTTTGTTTATTCAGGGTTTCATATGCTTAACTCATCTTGAAGCTGGGAAGCTTGAGACACAAACTAGCTTCATTTTTGCTAGTCCCAGTGGAAATGGCACACCATGGACTTCAGCTAAGACTGTGTGTGCTTTCCATGGTCTGCTGCCTGTCTTTTGGGGGATTTCCTAGATGATAGTATAGGAATGTGATTTAGCTAGATTCAATCTAGTTTTTCTATATCTTTATGTGTTACAGTTAACTTCTGTACCTGTGCAGATGTATACACAGTACAGCATTTAAATAGTTTTCTTTATTTGGTATGATAGGTAGTGATTTACCATAATGTTTTGGCCTCACAAACAGGCCTAATAACAGATTCTGAACCCTCTTTGCTAAGACAAAATAGTGCCCACAGGACAAAGACTACAGGCATAAATGTATTGATCATTATGATTCTCTGTATTAGTGTCATGTTGTTAGCACAGCCAGACTCGAAGAGTTACAGCAGTGGGAGAGCAATCTGAGTCAGATCTACCAAATCTACTTCTAGCAGTTAATTATCAGCATAAATTAGCTGTTCATTCTAGGGGTTTTTCTTCTCTCCAAGACTGCTTACTGAAAGTGCAAAGTTCATTGTCAGCCGGGGAAGGAGTGTGCCTTCCTTAATCTGGTTCTCCTTACCCAATCAGCAGAAGTCCTTTTTCTTAGTTAATTCAAATATTTTTAAAGGGATCAGCACCCGAGTCATCAGTAAAAGGTTAGCTTAACTTCTTTAAAATTCTCCTTGTACCTGAAAAAATTAGTCCAGGTACTAAACAGAAGCAGGTTTATTTCAAACAGTGCAAATGAGCAGATGTAAAAATACTAGACTTTATCAATTGTTCCTCCTATTAGCAAAGAATGAATAATTAAGAGCTAGATGCTACAGGGAACAATTAATGTAAGAACTTTTATGGAGTATATCACATAAAATTAGTTTTGGTGGTCACTTTATCAGCTTATTTTTATTACTCAAAACCCAGACATACTCTTTATGTCCTTGAGAAGACCTTAGACCTGGGACTCATCAAGGATAATTAATTGCCATCAGACTGTAAAACTCCTGAATCCAATCCAACAAAAGCATTAAAGTGATTTTTTTAATGTATTATCAATTAAAATGGGAATTGTATATATGTGTATACAAAATTAGGAAGAGTTCCTTATGCACCAGAGAGTTTGCACTGCCATTCAGAGGGACTGAGAGGCTGGAGAAACAGGCAGTCTTCAGGAACCTCATGAAATTCTGCAAAGGATTCACCAAGTCCTGCACTTGGGCACAATTAAGTCCATCTACCAGTGCATGGTGGGGTCCAGCTGTCTGGAAAGCAGCTTTGCCATGCTCTGAACAGGCTGGGCATGAGGCAGCAGTGTGCCCTGACAGCAAGGAGGGCCAGCAGCCTCCTGGGCTGTGTTAGGAATTATGTTGCCAGCAAGTTGAGGGAGGTGACTCCTCACCTCTGCTCAGCACCAGTGAGACCACACCAAGTCTGAGTCTGGGCCACCCCGGTACAAGAAGGAAGCAGACACACTGGAGCAGGTCCAGAAAAAGGTTGCGAAGGTGATTTAAGAGATTGGAAAATCTGTCATGGGGAATTTGGGTTGTTCAGAACTTGAAATGAAAGCCAATTTTAAAGGCAGGAGATAGCCTTCAAGAAAAAGAGATATATAAACTTTTTCCCAATTCACCTGTTCCTTCCCCTTGAAGAACTATGTATTGCCTGACCTTGCAAATGTGATTGCTCTCATGGATGGCATTCTTCTTAAGACATGTCACATAAGTGTGAGATTCTCAGTTGTATAGATGTCCTGCTTTTAAATTTAAAATGCTGAATGTTGTTAAATAATTCTTTTTAACAGCTACAGATGGGAAATATGACACATAATTGTATCGTAAAAGTTAAGAATATTTGGGTTCTTCACTCCATCCCCTCCTGTATATAGGCTTGGCAGCATTAATTCAGGAAGGTTTAGAAGATTATGTGTATATGACAGCCTGGAGGATTTCCATCATTGCGATTTTCCTTCCAACTCTTTTTTTTTTGAGGAGCATAATGACCTATGACAACTAAGCTTTATTCTCTGTGGAGTCTGACATTGCTTCTGTTTAATGGATCAGACAGTTTGTGATACATCAGTACTAGACACTTTCTTCCCCACGTCAACCTAGGGTACCTCTCCAATATTTCCCATCTGTGCTGACCTGTGTGATCAAGAGGTCGTGTCCTGAAGTCAAACCCAGAATCGAAACACTCACTTCTACCACGGGCCAGACTATTAATGTAACCCATTTAATTTACATCAAGTTGGAACCTGACATTCAATTTCTCTCTCCAGAAGCAATTATTTTTAAAGGAACATGCCAACAATATTGCTTGGCTTAGAATAGCAAAAGTTCAAAAGGGTAAAAAACATTTCACACCATAAATAAAGAATTGATTATACTTGAAAACAAAGTTTGTAATTACTACTGACATTTCTGAGCCTAGATGAGGTGCCTTTTATGCTTTAAAAACTGATGTCACTTATGCCACCAGCATTATGGGAACCTTATGTAAGGGTCTGAAATAGTCCTGTGCTGGTATTTCAGGTACAAAGAGGAAAATATGAACATTTTGCATGATGTTTGGGTCAAATATCTACTTTTTGCCAAGAGACAGTGCAAAATTCATTGTGGGTGCCTCCTTTCACCCCAATAACTCTGTCAGCAGGACCACTGACATAATAAGTAAATTTCTTAATTTGTTATTCTTCTTGTGTGAAAACTAAGGCTCCAAGGTGCTAACAAATCTTAACTAGAAATAGCCTGTCTGGGTCATCAAATTACTCTTTTTTACTTAAAACAGTGCCATTTTTTTCCATAGCTTTTACAGCCCTGGGTGGACTTTGCATGACTGGCCGCAGACCAATATCCCTGAATTCCATGTGGAAGATCCTGCTAATCAAATTGTGTGGTGCAAAAGCTAAAAATTGACTCTAAGAATTTGGATTAGCAAACAGTGTTCATCACAAAGTCTTTGAGAAATAGCGTCTTCCAGATCAGGCTCTAATGACAGTGTTGAAATATCAGCTAAAGCTAGAATTTGCTAATGTCTAGCAGATGCTAGACACGGACAGTATTTTGTGCTCCCTCTACTGGCTCACAGGAACAGAGGGGATACAGGGAACTTGGTTCTCAGAACTCTCAGAGCTGTGCTGGTACCAAAATGCTGATAACAGTTCAAAAAAATTGCATATTTTCACATATTAGGGCAGTTTATACTTTTTTAGGAGACTAATGCAAATAGCATTTTGCCAAGTAAAGCACTTTACTAAGGGTAAACAGCAATGCCATCCCACTGCTATGGGTTATTTGGGGATGTTTATATGTGAGAAATGGTATTTCAAAGGCACGTAAAAATCTGCAAGTGTGAAAACAGAGTAGCTAAGCTACATAAAAACTGTAACCCCTACAACAATGAAGTGATGAATGGCATTGTGCCATTTATATTTGATGCCTTAGCAATTTAATAGCAGCCTGCATTCTTTGAGCAAGTTTTCTCATACATCTTAATTTTTTATTTCAATGTAGGTCAATATTGCTTTCATAACAAATGTATACAGGTTTGGCATGCAAACATCATACATTTCCCAGTGTTACAAGCCATGCAATTGAAATAATTATTTAGTAATGAAGACCAGCATAAACTCTGCTTATTAACCAGCATACTCATGGCGTGCTGCAAAGTTTGCAGTGAGGAATGAAGACAAATCTTTTATTCCTACCACAAATCAATCCAGACAGAAAACTGTGCCCTTCAAAAATAGAAAAGATGCAAGTTTTTAACTAAGGACCTTTTTAACTAAGGGTCACAGAAAGGCTTTCTATAAGCAGAGCAGAAAAGTACTCTGAAGTACTTACTACGTAAGTAGTAGCATGTATGTATTTATATGTGTATTAACACATATATGTGTAAACACACATTTATACATACATGCATATGGTTCAGAACTACTAGCCCATGTACTATTTCTGACTGAACTCCTCCAGCTTCTCCAATGTCACTTCTGAATTCCTCTGTTATGAGAAGGAGAGAGAAGTAATGCCTCTTAAATGTTTGGTTGTATAATTTACAGTATTTCCAATAAACTGGATTTTAATGGGGTTCATGATGGTGACATTATCAAGGCTGGTTTTGAAATCATCTGTTGAGAAAAACACTATACTATTAAATTGGGTCATTTTGTTTATCGCTTGACATTTGACCTTAAATATTCCATAAATTAGAATGTATTGAGAAAGTAAAATACATTAGTCCCATAGCACAGGTCCTCTGTTAGTGTCTACTTGTTAAGCACTTTCTCTAGAGTAGTGAAAGCTGTATGAAGTGTAGATTTAAAGAAAATTCCTTTCTGTTTGGGGACAAGTTGTGCATCTGCCTGACTGCAATTTGACTGTAGTTCAACCAGACCAATGTAGGCTTACACAAACCAATGCTAAAAAGCATATGCTGTAAAGTAGCTCCTGAGATGGACAATCAAATTCTTTAGAAGACAAGCAAAGTTCTGCTGTTAGTTTTAGTATGCGCAATACCTTTGATTTTACCAGGGTTTGGGACCACACTTTAAAGGCTACTTTCATTAGTGGTTGTCTTTGCCATTGGATGTTGAGCATGGTGTTGGTCTGGGGCAAAACAAGCAAGAAATGAAAGGGCCAGAGAGATTCTTCAACAGAGAAAGATTGAACTGAGCAAATTCATAAACTCAGTCAGGAGAAGTATAAATATCTGAGGTATACCAGTTAAAAAAGAGAAGTTTATTCACAGATTGAAGAAAGAAATCAAAAAGGTAAGTAGGCAGTGCCTGAAGAAGGCACCAGAAGGAAAATTCTTACTGGGTAGACTAGATTTAACAAGTAGTCAGTCATATGATGGAATGACCCACCAGGAATGAGTGAAAGAAAAATAATAGGTACTTGAAAAATATTATCCCGCTGCCAAACAATATACAACTGCCTTTTTTGTTTGTTTGTTTTTGAAAGCATTTTTTGCCAGGTACTGGCCATACAGATTTGTTAAATCTAAGGACATTTTCTGTCTGTATGTTGCAAGATCTGGGAGCTTATGGATTAAAAGCCATTCATCCCCTCCTCCTTCCCTTCAAGGAAAAAAGCTTTTCATGCTAAAAAGTGTTTATGTGCAACACTGTTTAACACAGAGAGATGTGCCAGATTCAAAATATGCACTGCTTGCAGGCTCTGTCAATCACATTGGACTACATAATACAACTTAACATATCAGAGCAACTAGAGAAAATAGATCTTAGTAATAATGGGTCAGCTGTCAAATTTTAAAGAATAAAACTCTGTACATATTCTGAAAATAATATTGGTAGATGCTTCCTAATGTTTTAATTTCATATATTTCTAACTCAAAAAAAACCCCAAAACATCTAATATTCATGCATTCTTTTGATGCTGAATAATGCACAAGTGAGGGCTGCAATCTCTTTGCATTTCCAGTTGCAACTTGCAACAAGAAGAGGAGAGAGATTTCTCATGTAATACATATTTATCATTAAACAATATACATAGGCATATTCTCAGTGTTGCAAACCAAGTTTGGGGGCTAATTCTGTAAAGAGTTATCATAAAAAGCTCGAGAGCTCATTTCCTAATGGTCATGGTTCAGCTTTTACAAAATTCTAACATAGATTGTCATTACTAATAAAAATATTCTCCTGTCAGAAGGTTCCCTTGTACAATATGAATAATAGCAACAAGCTGAAATTTTCAGTAAAGCTGAATTTTATTACATTAAAAGGAGTCCTCTGCATAGTTAGTGCCCATGCCAAGTGCATATTTTGTTTCTAGAATCTAAAACTATTTCAGTCTCTACTTGGAGCACATTAAATAAGGTAACTGGATCTGATAATGATGTACAAATACATCCTCCATAGGCTATGAGACTCCACTGTTTGTTGAAGTAATGTCATTCCTTATGATCATATTGGACCTTATTCTATGTTTTCTGAATCAGGGATAATGCTTACACAAACATTCAGATTTTAGTGAGGCGAAACCCAAGCTGCAGAATATTGTAAATACAAAAATGTTATTTGGTGGTATCAATATCACTTAAAGACATATGCTACTCTTTCCTCAAGTGCCTCCCACTAAGTCAGAGTTCTATAACCAGTGATAAACACTAGGTAGCCGTACAACTACAGTCAGTGCATTTAAGCAATCACTCTCACAGTCCACTGCCATGTAGGGGGCAAGGTAAGTCATAAGAAGATTAATTTTTGCAAAAAAAATAAAACAGCTATTAGGCTTTCATAAAGCGTCTCAAGATATGGGCTGTTAAGGAAAGAGCTGTCATGAAAAACACAAGTTAGTCTTAGTTGCTGTGGTGATTTATATGGTGGAAGAATGTAAAAATTACACTTTCTTTCACTAAATGGTATTTCTTACAATTGTTCAAGAGAGCCACTACCTGCAGTAGAAATGAAATTGGAATGTTCCAATGGTTCTCCAATGGTAACTGATAAAAGAATGGCAAATTCATAAGTTCTTCTAGCTATAGCCTTATTTCAGTGCTGCCCACAATGTTCTGAGTTACGCTGCCTTTGTATGGCCATTACCGTACAGAGTGCATGAATTGTGAACCCAACCTCAGACTTCCTTCTGGGGACTGTCCAGAGAAAGACTAATCAGACTAACCTAAACAGTGAGCTTGGTCTGGGAGTTAGGCATGTGAGAAAGTTTTTGTGCTTATTGCAAAGAAAGCAGTTTGATCCTCAGTAAAGGAACAAACAAGATACTAGTGAGAACGCTGTATTCCTGGGGTCTGAAAGCATTTGCCTCTCCCTGGAGTAGACCACAGACCAGGGCTAAAGGATACATTTTGTCTTTCAAAGAGAATATTCTGACCATTTCCAAAAGTTAAGAAAAAAGGGAAGAAGGAAGAACTCTGTGACGGAACTAGAGGAGGGGCAAACTGAGAAAGAACCAGTTCTGACAGTGTGAAATTCTCCTTACCAGGATGCTACTGATAGAAGAGATGTTAAATAGTATTAGTGGATAGAATCATTAAAAGCTTGTCCAAATGTTCTTTCAAGATCAGAGGCTTTAGAAGAGATGGAAGAAGTACTTTAAAGTGCTAATTGTCTGTTTTGTGTAGGGTTTTTACAGGCAGTAAGTGCCAGCCAGGCCCAGAGGGCATCCTGTGTTGGTACAGCCTTTGACTAGGCTGGCCCTGTAATGCTGGAGCTTTGAGACTGACTGGGAGCAGTGAGAGGAGGTGGTCCTCCTCCTTCCCCTTGTGCTTTTGAACACAGGAATACATGGAGATCACAGTGGCTTGGACAGAGACAGGGCAGCACTGTAGAAATCTCTCTAGGAAAGCAATAACTTCTTTCCCATGCTCAGAAAATAGCTGCACTTTTTCGTGTTTTGCTGCACAACTGCCCGATACCACCGAGTTGATTTTGCAAGGGAACTTTTCACAGCAGTCTAACAGTGAGAAAGAGATCTTGTACTGACTGTGAATCGAATTTAAGCAGCAAAGATGTATGTTTGCATCCCAAATATAGCCTCTGTGAGGTTCCAGAGGGGTAAGAAGCCCAGAGGAAGAGATCTCTAGATCTAACTCATTTTTCAGCAATTTCATGTGTGTAGTGTTAGGAATTTCTCCTTAAACCAGCTAACTTTGAATGGGTACTTGATGGTAACATTTTCCTTCTTGAAACTTTGCTTATATGGGAATAATAATTAGCTAACAGTACTTCCAGACCTGTTAATTTTGAATTTGAGTGCCTGTCTTGCTTGCAGAAGAAGCCTGAGTCTCACTGAAAAGAGGAGCTGTGCTCTTGAAAGCTTCTTAACTTGAAAATTGTATTTTCTCTGTGTGTCTTCTCCTTTTTTATCCTCATTCTTTCCTTGAACAGCCTTGTCTTATTCTAAAGTCTCAGAATGAAGAGAAAATAACCTTTTAAACTGTGATGACAGGTCATGAAATAAAATGAATTAACTTGGTTAATGAAGGAATGATTGACTACTGTGGTGTGAGCAGATGAAGGACAGACAAGGAAATAAAAGTAAAAATAAAATTTGGAGTTTGGAGATGAGATCTTTGCTATTCAACTCCTTGACTTCATTTTTGTAAGTCACATTGCTTTATATGTCTAAGGACAGCAGCTGTGTGATCATTGTAAGGAAGGAGATTAAAACTAAAGAAAATATATAATTATTTTTATAATTATAAAAATATATGTGTGTATTTTAGGCTTCCCAAGTTAGTGGTAATATGCCCACTATCCTATTCATTACTCATAAATAATATTTATGTCTGTACCATGGGGAGAGGAGGATGGCTGGCTGAGACAGTCTACCCTGCCGTCTGCTGGGTGGTCTGCCCATAGCAGCACCTAAAGACATGCAGGGCAATGGAAGCCTGATGCCCTGTGTGCTTCTATGTTTCTGTCACCCTGGCTTCAGTGCAGAATGAGAGTCCAAATGGTTCAGTTTTTAGGTACTGGTCTCGTGATGCTCACAGTTCAGTGTCTGGGTGGAGATTTTCTTTACTTAGTTGAGTGCTGAGTACTCCCCCATACTGGCCATTTATCTGCCTCATCTTCTGGCTCTGGAAGACAGTTTCTTTCCCCCATGCATATGCCAGGAATTCAATACCCATACGACACCAGTCTGATCATATCATTTTCTCTTGCATTAGTCCAACAGACTGGGAAAAGGGCCAAGGAAATTTAAAAGAGAAAACCAGAAAACAAGACAAGTAAACGAAAAGGCCAAAACCCATTTAGGAATTCATGATGCCAAAGCAAGCAGCAGTGCTAGTGGCACAGCTGGCACACAGCAGATAACAAGACGCCAGCAGTGTTAAGGCACTGAGGAGCCAGCACTCGTCTGCAGACAGCAGGCACCCTGCTACAGTCAGGTCAGTGGGCTCTGCTCCTCTTACCCTTATTCTGCTGATGCAAAATGGATAAGCTTCACCCCTGCCAGCAGCACTGTCCTACCCACCTGGGGACCGGGCACAGGGAGCAGGACCTGCCTGCCTGGCACAGTCCCTGCTCCTTGGGCTCAGTTCCACACTGGATTGTGTCACTTGGTAGACCTTGCAAGTTCAGAAGCTCTTTAATTTTGACATGGTGTTAAGTTTATTACAACCTGGTGAAATGAGTCACTACCAAATCCATAGCTCTGCCTTCCTCCTTTCTCACATATTTTCATGAGCAAAGTGAAAAGTTTAACCTCTCAAATAACAGTCTTTTTAACAAATGTGCAGTGCTAGAGCAATACAATATATCCACAGTATGAAAGGACACAGTTCTAGGGTAACTATTGCCTTTAGCTAGCAGTAACAAATCACAAGACTTTAAATGAAAGCCCAATTTATTGAAAGTACTGTTGTGCTAGGGGCCAGCAGACCAAGGTAATATGAAAAAATCTAGGGCTTGCTACTGCAGAAGTACTTCGACCTCTTGAAATCTGAGTATCCCCAAACCCTTTGATTTAAAAGGGAGCTGCAGAAGTTTAACCCTTCACAGAACTCATACAGAAATTTTCTATTTCAGATCTGGATAAGGCATATAACTAATGTCCTCAATTCTATCTGGAATGAAGTTTCCAGACTGGGATTTTTATTTTTTATTTTGTAAGAACGAAATTGTGTAAATAATTTTATTTGCAGATTTGTTCATTTCAAGACTTTCAGCAGGACAACGGACTATTTTCAAGTCACCTGAACAATCACTATCTGTAACAAGATGCTGCCAGGTAATATCTATTCCTTTCTACCATCATGATGGGGAAATATATTATCCTGACATAGGCGTGTGTTTAGGCTCCACTATCTCCTGCCCTTAGGTCTAAAACTATAGTCGAAAAGGCAGATATTCTCAATTTTCAGTTCAATTACACTAATTTGTTTGCAATCTTATCCAGTAAGTTCAAAGACGCTGGTTTGTGCTTGTTACATATTGGCAATTATCCTCAGTTTAATTACACCTTTCCATTGATTTCAATGGCTTTTAGATCAGGCCATCACAATGCAGGGTATGTAGATTACTATTTCTGCATATTACCCCCATCAGTGAAGTATGATTATAATGTTATGTGAATGCTTTACTGAGGAAAGAGTCATAATAAAATGAATGTGATTTATTAAATAAAGTCTCTGTCCTGTTGCAATAGGAATCTGAGGGGTTATATCTAAAGCACGTGCAACTACTCAGGTGTTAAGGCTGGAAAAACTCCTGCCCTACAGCTGCAGAAATTTAGGATTTTTTGTGTTAATGAAATTCCCAGATGAAACGATTTGACATATTTTCCAGGCGACTGTTAGTTCATCTACATTAGATAAGAACCCATATACTGAGTGGTCCTGATCAGGGACTGACCTGCTACCTTGAATCATGCTACTGCTATCAACTCTAATCTTAAATCTTCTTTAATTTTCATTAAAACTTGTGGTTTATTTACTATTTGGAGAAATAGCTTTTCCTGGTCAGAGGCAAACATTTCCAAGTTACCTGGGGGAAAGAGAAGTGCCAGAGAGAGATGTGCATTGTTACTGCTACCACAGTGCCCTGTTAAAGATTGTGGTCTTCCTGCCTCCACCTATCTGGGCACACTGTTTGGTAAGAATAACTATTTTGGGGTTTCTTTCTAATGAAAGTTATATATCTAGCATCCAACAGGTATGTGATTAACTAGACTTACTTAAGGTTTTTAAAAATGTAATTTAATTTGCATGTGAAGTCAGCAGAAATTTCAGGGTCTCCAATACTTTCAGTCATATTTTGAAGAGTCTTGCATTGTGATTGAGGAGCTTATGGATTGAAAAAAGTGATTCAAGATTAATAGATTTAAGTACATTCTTACACTCTTTTTCTCCAGACCAGTTAGAGCCTACCTAAACTCCCTGGAGAGTAAGAGAACTCCATGTGAATGAAACCAGTAGAATCACGACCCAAATTAGGCAAACAAACAAACCAGGTGAAGGCAATTGATAAGGAAATAAGAGGATAAAGGATGATGATTAAACAAGGAAATACCTTTCAGGTTGTCTCACAGAGCTTAGAAATTTTTAAATTAGGACAAGACAGGAGGAAACGAAACTGGAAAGATGGACATCGCTGGAAGGAGGCCAAGAGAAAGAAGTGGCATGTGAAGAGGTAAGGGTGCTTAGGACAGCCTGGGAGATATCGAAAACCTTAGTAGAAGCCTCCTGTTATACTCTCTTAGGCAGAACAAAAGCTCAACAGCAACACTTAGTGACAGGATAGGGAAGGACAGTTTAGGGGAAGGGCTGGAACAAAAGCAAACAAGTCTCAATGCCCCTTGAAGAAAAATAAAGAGGTAACTTAAAGAGGTAACTTAAAGGGAAAGCTCTGGTCTCCATGTACTTTAGTACTTGCTATGTTGGAGACAGCAGTCATGCAACTCTCAGGAAAGTTTATAAGCTGCTTAGGAGATGAATAGAACGAGAAATTGACAGCTGGTTAAATGAATCTAGCTGTTAATTATTTTTTCTTTCAGAAGAAACAAGCGGATGGAGTTGACAATAAAATGCTGCAGGCCTAGAAGTGTACAGTCCAAACCCAACGGGTTGGTGGCTGTGCTAAACAGCGCAGGCTGGGGCAAAGGCAAGTCTGAACACATCCCTTTCATGATTATGGTCACTTGTAAATTCGACTGTTCGTTTGTTTGTTTGATTGTTTGTTCTTCCCTTAAGAGCAGAGCTACGCGCGCACGTGGAGGTTGCATTTGATTCGGGCGGCAGAACGCCCCGACGGCCCGCGCTGCCGGCAGAGGGACCCTGCGCCCCGCGGGACCCGCATCGCACCGACGGCACCGGGCCGGGGGCACCTTACCGGAGAAGCCCGGCGGGCAGCGGCAGATGTAGCCCTCGGCCCGGTCGTAGCTGAAGGCTGGCGGCAGCCCCGGGACGCGCCCGTAGAGCCCGGCCCAGGAGCGCTCCACGCAGTGTCCGCCGGAGAGGCAGGGGCTGCTGCGGCACTCGGCGATGTCCTCCTCGCAGCGGGACCCCGCGTACCCTGCGGAGAGCACCGCGACAGGGCGGTCAGTGGCGTGACACGGTGAGGTTCCGACCCGCCTGCCGTGAGCAGGGACACTTTCTGCTAGACCAGGCTGCTCAGAGCTCCATCCAACCTGGCCTTAAACACTTCCAGGGACGGGGCATCCACAGCTTCTCTGGGCAATTTGTGCCAGTGCCTTACCACCCTCACAGTAAAGAATTTCTTCCTAATATCTAATCTAAACCTATTCTCTTTCAGTTTGAGGCCATTTCCCCTTGTCACTACATACTCTTAAAAATAGCCCCTCTTAATCTTTCTTGTTAGGATCTCTTCAGGTAGTGGAAGGCTAGATGATCTTTAAGGTCCCTTCCAACCCAAACCATTCTATGATTCTGTGTGCTATTCATCCCTTTCAGACCCCAAAATATACACCAAATCTACACTGTGAATAGTAGCTGAAACGTGGTTTCAGGCTTTGTCATGTGCTAAAAGTTTTCCTCAGTTCCTTGAAGGTGCGAACGTTCCCTCGAGCTCCCTGCCAGGGCTTGGCAGCAGGACATTGCTCTGGCTATTTTGCATTGGGGAGCTGAGCTGTGCTAGGCAGAATTTGTCTGGGTCTTTTTTTGGCAATACGGTGAAGATCTGTGTGAGTAACAAGGCGCTGCATTGTGGTGTACACACACTCTCAGGCTGTAGAAAGGCAGAGGAGGGCAGGAAGTATAAATCGTTTAGTGTTTGTAAAGTGTTTCATCTGGAGTTTGAAGTGCTACGAGACTCCCCAAATTTTGGAAAATGTCAAGGGTTCTGCCTAATTTTTCCTTTTCTATTGCACCAAGAATCGTGTAGTCCAACAACACTGAGGCATTTACTTCCCACAGTGCTGTTTGTGCTCCTGCATCCTCAGTAAGGTCACGGGTGTTAAACTCCTACAGAGACTTCTTGTAGTTAGTCCATGTGCTGAAAGAGTTGTGTAGTCTCTCCAGAGAGCAGGGTCTGTATCCCCACTGTGGGTGTGGGGGCCAGTTTGCAAACAGCTGGATACACAAAGCCCTCTGGTAAAGAACACAGCCTTGTGGGTCTTACCCCTTGCTACCAGACAGAAGGGCTTGCACTGGTACCATGAAGGAGACCAGTTTCCCAGCATACCAATACACCTAGTTTAATTTTTGTTCATACATAGACAATGTTTTGCATTCACAAATGAGATTTTAGACTGGTTTAAAGGTTGTCTGAATGAAGACTAAAGAAAGGGTCAGCTGTAGCTGTGATGTATGTATCACACAGGCTGAAGGATTAAGTAACTGGGAGGTGGATCCCAGCTTTGACTGATGTCCTATCTTGACTCCACAATACTAGTGCTTTTGGTTTTGCCCAGTTCTGCTGTGAGAACTTGAAGCTTACCTGGCCAACAGTGGCACGTGTAATTGTCAGCATTGTCCTCACAAGTGGCGTTGTTGTAGCAAGGTTGTGACCAACATAAGGGAACGAGGGTCTCGCAGTGCAGCCCCATAAATCCAGTACCAGTACAGTTGCAGCTGTACCTGCAACACAGAATGCAGTGTTCCCTCAAGCTGGAAGTCAAGAGATCTCGGCTTTGTTCCCAAACCTGCACAGGCTTCTTGTGCAGCCTTTGCTAGCAGCTTACAGGGTTGAGTCCAGGCTCGAGACCACCATCTGGTGTTGTAGGAGAAACCACAGAAATTGGGAACCAACAATGAGCTGTTTCCTGAAGTATGTGATTTTGTCTGGGGACAAAGAACTGCTTGTGAATTCAAATTGGTTTTGACAGATCATTTCTTATAAGAAATATGGATCTTTCTTTTTTTCTTCCTTTTAAAAAAATGTTTTGGGGAAAATAGTTTGTATCTTTTAGAAATTATAACATTAACATTATTCACAAAATTAAAAGGGAGGAGGTAGTAAGTGTGTTAGTATCTCTTGCTCTTGGACTGGTACAAATTGAATTGGCAGGAAAAAAAGGGAATTTCTGTTCCTCAACTAAGTGATATTTTTTCTTTCATGAAAAACAGCCTTTTATTGTTAGGTTAGAAAAAAATGTCAATTTCTTGCTTAGTTCCAGTAATAACAATAATAGGAGTTCCCTTTTCATAGCAATGTTACTACAACAAAAGTAAACAAACTAGTATATATAGAAATTAACAACATGCAGGTAATCAGTAATGTCTGGGGGTTTTTGTTTGTGGTTTTTTTTTAGGTGAGCTGAGTATTATAGAATGTATCATTCTGTTCTTTGATGATCAGTGATGATCATCAAAGATGATCAACACGTGCATGTCATACGAGAAGACAGGCTTTTGCAAGGTAAATGTTAACTGTGCATGATCTTGGTCTAAAAATAACTATCAGAAACAAAAAATTATTCTTATATTTTCTTTTACATGATACGCTATTATTACACAATTGAAATCATGGGGAATCTTGCTGAATGAGAATTTCTCTGCTAAATATCTAAGTCTTAGTCTTGGACAGAAAGTGAAATTGTTGAACATAAAGTAACATCAGAGATCAACTGGCTCCTGCAACCTAATGGACCGAAAAGTGTAAACTTTTTACTACACTATTTAAGGGTGTACATGAGCAGAAACTTCTGGCAGGCCAGTTTATTACTAGTGTACGGATTATTCTTAAATCAAAATCAGAGATTACTTAGACCAGGTGGCATTTGAATTTAGGATATAAAAAGTAATGAGGAAGATGTGAATCAGAATTTTCATTCTGAGGTATGTTTTCAAACCAGAAGTCACTCTCTTTTGCTGTATTTTTTACACACTTCTTCCATGTACCTTCAGTTTGGTGCTGCTCAGATTTGTGATGAAAGGTCTTTTTCTGCCTGTGCTCATGCTACGTTTTCACTTTGGTTCAGAATCATGGAGCAGTGAAGTATACATCCACAACTCACTTTGTAATGTGCAGTAGAGTTTAAATAAGAAATGTGCACTTACACGAAAGTGTTTTTTTAAGAGATGAGTTCTACTTTGTTGCATTCATGAAACCTCACTGGAAGATCAGTCTGAAATTTGCGAGAGAATTTGGTTTGTTGTTTGTATTTACATCTTTTCGTGCTAAATCCATTGCCTTGCACATTTCTGTGAGAGCTGGTGGCAGACACAAAAGCCTCAGCTGTACTACAGATTACTCAGAAAAGGAAAAGTACTATTTAAAGACTAAAATTCTTCATTTACCCCAAAAACACAAAAAAGGAAGAAAATTGCTGAACACCTGTCTGTTTTGAACTGCTTTGTTGTCCATCCCTTTTCATCACAGAACAAATATGGCAAGAGCTCCAATCATTCTCCAGATACCCTGTGGTATTCCAAGCCAATTAAAATTGATTTTACATGTACCTCAGCTTTAAAAAGAGAAAAATGAACAGGATCAGATCTGGCCTGAACGAGCATCCCAGTTGCTCACCTCGTGTGTGTATCCTCAAAAGGCTTACAGGTTACACAGTGGGTCTGCTGTGAGCTACTCAGCTACAAGGTGACCTCCCTCTCCCTGCTGTCATGCTTTAGCTACACTGTGAAATAATAAATTGCTTTGTCCTGCTCAGAGCCATTCAGCACTGCTGAAAAGGAGCTCCACAAGGTTGGTGCCTTGTCACCACACTGTACAAAAGCTCATTCCCAGAATTCCCCCTTTATTCAAGGCAAGCATGCCTTCTGCTGATGTGACTTTTGGGCTGATTTGGGGGGCACTAAAATTTTCAAAACTGCTTTTTAAAAACTGGCAAATACACAACAAAGGACAAATCTTATTCTGGCGAGAGGAGCACCTGCATGAATACACCTGGGAACTTTGAGACTGGGCTTATATACATATGTGTTTTCAGTGTGGGCATATCATGCTGAGTCAGCAAAGCCAGTATTGGTGAGTGAATGCCAGAGCTCTGGCTGCCTGGGCTGCAGAGGGACCTCTGCAGAGGGCTAGTAACAGTGGGTGGAAAAGCTCCTTTTTCTATTTTCTGTTGCCTTGCATTCTCTCTTTTTTTTTTTTTTCAATTATTTCTTTCTCTATACACTGCAAGTTATTTTCAACAATAGCTGTTGTCCTATATATGCCTGTAAAGTTCCTGACATATTTCCTAATGTTATCTATCACTATGGTTACTATTATTACAGTTTTTCTCTGCCTCTCTTTTCTAATGCTTCTGTCTATTGTATGTGTGCAGCTGCTGTTGGCAAATTCAGTTTTATACAATCTCACATATTTCTTGAAAACTAAAGTCTGATAAGCGTTAGAAACAGAATTCATCCCTAAATGACAATCCTCAGAGGCAGACAAACAGCATGTTGTGAATTTTTAAAGTACAAATATGAAAAATGTACTTTTTGGTCAGTCTTTGCCATAAATATTTTGTTGCCATATTGGCTCTGGCAGCAGACTCGCATTCTTTAATCCTTTTCAAATTTCAAGTGAAATTAGCGCAGGATCAAGGAGCGAAATCCGCCATTTGAAGCGGAACAAGCGCCCTGGCAGTGCAGGCTCCCTCAGCATTCCCACCCACAAGCGCAGGAGCTGCCAGCACCTCACGTTGGTGTTACCCAGGGGTTGCAGACCTACCCATCGGCACCATCAGTGCACTGTCCCCCGTGGAGGCAGGGCCGGCTGGCGCACTCGTCGATGTTGGTTTCGCAGAGCTCTCCCAGGAACCCCGGTGGGCAGGAGCAGGAGAAGCGCCCCAGGGAATCGTGGCAGGTCGCACCGTTCAGGCATGGCTGTGACGAGCACTCATCTATTTCCAGCTCACAGTTTGTACCTTCAAAAGCAAAGAAAATAAGCAAACCCCAGAGCTGGGAGAGAGTTTTGGAGATCTCAGCAAGGACTGCTTGAAGTACAGTAGTCACAGAATTTTTTTTCTTTCTGTTTTTTAAGCAATTACCTATTTTCGAAAGGGATTTCCTCCTCAGTGTGCTTTGAAAGACTGTTTTTTTCAAGGCTGAGGAGAATATACAAAAGATCAAGCCAGCTGTTATCACAAAAATCAGTAGAAAACCCACTTTTTATGGTAGCTTGAACACAGAAACAAGACGAGTTAATTTTCAGTTTATTCAAACCGGTATTGTTGCTGTTTACACAATATAGAGGTGACTAGTAATTTATTGATCTCATAAGAGTCCATTTAAAGCTGCACAGTTAATTGAATTCATTGGGAAGTGGCTTGTTTAGCTGTGGTTTATTGCTTTATCTCTTTTTTAAGATTTAGCAATGTGTAAATAAATGGGTCTGTGGTGCAATGTTTGCAACAGGTCAGAATCTTGGAGTTGCTCTTCAGAGGTAATTGATGTAACTAAGTCAGTTCTCATATGAGTTTATCTCTATTTTTGATATCTGACAGGTTAAATATATACTCCCTTTTTTTACTGCTACCACAGTCCAGGAGACAATAGGAAAATTACATGATCACTGCCTTGCAGCTCCTGCTTTGACTGTTTCAGGGGTTTGTATGCTTATGCACTTGTTTAGTGTTTTGAGCAATAGAGTAATATTTGTAAATAGCTGCTAAGTCAATTTGTTTTAGCAGCTACAATATCAGCCACAAAACAGATGCAAAGTGGCAAATTATAATGAAGAAATTGCTTTGAAGTGGACTTGCTTATTCGGCTTACAAAGTAGCATAGTACTGTAAATTGTAAAAATAGTCTGCAGGGGAATTTCCTACTTGAAAGAAAAATTGTAGCCCTGAGAATGGGTTCCTTTTTTTATTTTTTGGTTTTTTTTGTGGTAAGGGTGAAGTTTTTAGTACAAGATGATGGGGTAGACTTTCAAAAGATGGGAACAGACATTTGATGATGGGTATTACCCTAGTAATTTATTTAGGAGCTCACCTCTAATTCTTTCTTTATGCTGTTTTTGCCAGCTCTCTGCTGGTGTAAAATTTGTACGATGTTACTCAGGGCATCTTTCTTATAACACTGAGATTGATAATATTGAGCACTGTTACTTCATTACTAATTTATTTTGATGGTTTTGAATGAAGAATATTTGTTTAAAGGGAAAAAAAAAATCTCTACAAATCTCTACAATGGATATGTACCTGGAAATATCTTAAAATGCCAAAGCAAAATTTTCTGATGTTGACTTACAAGTATTTTTCATTGTATTTAAACATTAATGTGCAAGCTCATCTTTTCAGTAGTTAAGAAATACCACTGCTGTAATTTTAGAGAATATATTCTTTCAGTTCCTTGAGAACACTGGAAGGAGGGAAGTTGCCAGTCCTGTGCCCCCAGTTTAAGGTTCACTGATCGTCCAACCACTACTTTCAGTGGGAGCCTGCCGCGAGACCGCAGCACAGGAATGCTCTCTTACGGCTTTATGGTAATGTACATTACATCCAGATATAGTAAGCAGTCCCTCTGTGGTCATTGCCCTGTGAATTCACTGTAATTATAAACAATGTGTTTGCAGAAGTGTGTCTAGTGACCGTAAATCTGCCAGAGCTTGTTAACAGCTTACTGCGAACACTAAAAATCATGTGACAAAACAAGCACTGTTCGACTGATCCTCAGCTCAGCCAAATTTAAAACTACAGGCCTGAGAACAGCCTGACAATTAACATGAGAACATAGCGTTGCTGTTTTGGTTCACGTCTTTAATCTATCAAGCCCAGTAACCTGCCTTCGGCAATGTTGCCTCAGAAGAAAACTTCTCTCTGTATAATGCATCCAGCCAATGCGATGTGCCATGCAAATGGGGGGGATTCCTTCCCAGCCTCTGCTGAATTGGCTGTCAGGCTTTCTTATATGTGTAGAAGAGAGATGAAAAGATTAGATCTGCATTTTCACCTCAGTCTAACGTTCTGTCATAAATATGCTGTATGCCAAATATCATATGCCAGAGAGGAAGGAGTGAGCCAGCGAGCCCTGCCACAGCTATTGCACAGGGCTGAACCATCATGAGCTAAGGCACCCCATCCTAGGGCAGGCAGAGCCTCTCAGCAGGTACTGAACCACAAAAGCAGTTTGAATTGAAAAACTGTGAAGGTTCTTAGGAGTCATATTCATAACTTTTTCGGTTTCTTTGAAGAACTAAGATTATTTCTTACACTGCTTTCTTTTCTAATGAGTCCTACTGTGTGTTTCTTTGTACAGCCCCAGTCAATAAAAAGTAAAAGCAGGTGGGGATGAAGGACTCACAGCCAATGTTTTCAAACTTTGATGCCTACAGATACAGTGTAAAAACACCTTCTGGTCAAAGATATGAGGGATTTGCAGGGTCAGTGTAGTTCCAGGAGGATCTGCAGATTCTTATTACGGCTGGAAATTGATAAGCAGGTCACCCTTTCTGCTCTCCTGAACTGTAGTATTGTGCTCGTGCACAGCATGCAGAGGGCTGTCCTCAAATTCCTCAGTCTGTATAAAGTTATCTTGCATTCCATCAACTGGATGGAGAGTGTCACATAACTATTTTTGAAGGGACAGGAAAAGAGTTACATCAAAAATTGGACAGGGGAAAGAAATTGGTTTCTGAGAGCAAGGCTTGTCCTTGCTTGCATGCAGGTCTGTGCTAAGGACCCACACCTGTGTGTATGCACAGGTGTAAATTGTTACAGGTTTTACACTGCACTACCCAGACAAAATTGGAGGAGAAGAGCAAGGCTAAATCCAGTGAAAGATTTTGGTCCTGTGACGTTATGAGCTGCGACAAGCATACCCTGGATGTGTGTGCCCACTGCTAATCTTTAATTGGAAAGCCTTGGACATGTGGCAAATACCACTGGACTCCTCTCATGCCACAGCCTTATGCTTGAGAATCTCGGCAGAGCTGATAACCTGGGCTGAATCCTCTGCTCAGGCTGGCTGGGACACAAGGTGGGGAGTGCTGGTTTGAAACTGAAAAGCTGAGGAAGGAAACAGGCTTTTCACTTTGCTGGCAATTGCTGCTGGGTAGACCACGTTGTTTGCTATTGATACCCACAACAGTATGGACATGAGCTTGTTGGGAAGTGACACCTGTACTTGAGGTACTTCATCCCATGGTAGAGACTGCTGTGCCCCTGCTTGCCTTTAAATACCTAAGACTTATTTATGATGCATCTATTCTTAATATTTGCATGGCATATACATTATTGATGAGAATACTGAATGAGAACTTAAGAGATCTGTCAGGAATAATTTCTTCATATTCTACAGACTTCATCCCAGAGGTGGTCACATCATAGCAAAAAGTATTGCCAAAAGAACAAATCTAGCTCATTGCAGCTATTTTTGTCTGCCACCGAAATACTTTCTCCTGCTGCTATCTTAGGCTGAGACTCGGTTGTGAAGCAGCCATGCACTCCTGTTAGTTCACACTGAAATGTTCACTGGCAATGGAGGATTGGCTTCAGGAAGGTAATTAATGCACCTAGCTGTGGGTAATAATAGGCTCTTATACCGTGCTCTGTTGGGGTGAATTAAAAGCAAGTGCAATTAGTGCAATGGGGGAAAAATGCAATTGATTAAGGTAGCCAGCAAAACTTCAACAAACCAATTGAGCTTCATTATTTAACAGCTGCGTGGCACATGTCTTGTAAATAATTTCACACATGCAGAACATTATCATAGAAACTGCAGATTTCATGCTAAATTTTCCAATCTTTGGCTCTCGGTGCGTTCTAACCTCTTCCATTTGTGTAAGAATTATGTGTGACATTTCTCAGCTATTTTAAGAAGTGCTGCAGCATACCAATCACACAAAATAGCAGTCGCAGGCCATGGAACTAGTAGCAATTGCAGCCAGTAACTCATGGATTTGGTTAACATTGATGCTATAGAATAACTGTATGTTCTCTACCTGCAAATCAAGAGATATAACCTTTTTTTGCATCTTAGAGAAATGAGATGAGGCTGGATGACTTCCCACAGTAATTCATGGTGTCAGGCCAGGATAATAATGGTTGGCAATATCCCCTGACAGAGTAAATGAGGGGTTTTATTACCAGTGGGGACGCGTTGGAGCTTTCATCCAGTAATCCCTCTGGCTTGTGCATTTAGCACAACTCACAGCAAGGTGCAAAAAAACAACAAAAAAGAATGCTTCTGATAAACCATTTTGTTAAGTACCTTTTAAAGTGGATATTTTACTGCTGGAGGAATGGTCTGCTACTCCTCTATAGAATTACCATGATTAATCTCTTTGCTACTGGAAATGTTGTTGAAGCTGTATGTCAAAAAACTGCAGCCTCTTCTGCTGTGCCTTTTACACCTCTTCTCCTTCCTTGGTTCTCTACTCATTTCTTAACTCTGCTTGTGCAGTGTGTGGAGTGTTTGGTGACATTGCTTGATTTTTGGTGAGAGTGGAGAGCATTAGCCAGGGAAACAGCAGAATTTCATGATGAAAGTGGAGCGACTCCAGCAGAGTAACTTTCCTCCAGCAGTTTGTGTTGACCTAAATTTTCATTTCTGTTTGTTTGGGTTTTATTATTTCATTATGTTTTCTCTTTCTTTGTCTCTAAGGTGTATATTCTGCCTCTTTCAAACCGAGTTTCTGGACTATGGATCCAGGCCTGGACCCCACTAACAGCGCCAGTTAAACAAATACAGTTTCCTGAATACAACAGGAGGTCTGGGCTGAGTCTGATCATTGCAGAGTAACCATGCTGGTTGTTAATAGGTTTTTCCTTCCTTATGCTCTTCGGCTTTCCCCCAGTTGTGTAGTTTTCTCCTCAGCTGGCCCGGGCTCCGACACCCGCTGGCAGCAGCGGGGTGGCAGGAAGGTAACAAGCTTCCTTCAAATAACATTCTCCATGCTCATAAGGGATATTAACTGAGGGCTGGCTTCCAACGAGTGCTGTGTCAGACACAGGAAAGCTGCTTTTTACCTCTGACTTCCCCTCCTGCACAGGGATTTGGGGATGGAGCTGTAAACCACATCTCTTATTTCTTATTCATTTGAATCACTTGAAGCCATAGATGTTTTTTCGTCCTCTTTTTGCTGTATGACTTTTTTTTTTCTTTGCTTACCTGACTGGCAATCTATCACTAAAATGCCTCCCCTTTTCTCCTTTTAATGATTCAGTGTGCTACCTCTCACAGTCCTACCCCTGAATACAGCTTTGAAATCTGAAGGGAGCTGTCTTCTGACAAGAATTATATGCTTTCCAGTAGAGGAAGTAAGGAAGAAAAATCACACCACTACCTTAAAAACGGAGCTACATAAAATAGGATTATCAAAAAAATGGGCAGTTTGGGAACATAACACTTTCTTTTCTATGTAACTTACATAATATTCTAGTTGCAAATGAGTCCTTTGTTTCTGAGAAGGGCAGAGGAGAGGAAGTAAATGTGAAACATCTAGGTTTAAGAGTACAGTTTTTCTTATTAGATCTAATTTTTAACTCTGTCAAATATAGCTTTTGATCCCCAGACAAAAACTACATATAGCATTCTGAAGACCTGCATTTTGAGAATGTTTCTTTTAAAAGGAAAGTTTGTCTAGCCCTGTGACATAGCTTGATGTTCACAAAACTGATGTGTAGATGTTGGTAAATAATGAGATTTCTTTAATCCTTCCTTTTCTGATATCAGTAGTTCACAGCGATATAGTAATCCGTAAGGGACCAACAGCCATTGGTGCTGAGGCTGAAGGCAAGGTGGTAATGCAGATATGGCTAAATAAATGTATGGTTGAGGGAGTTAAACTTGGAACACGAATTATAATGGTTCTGTACAATGAAAGGTAAAGTTGTTTTAATAGTGCTTACCCGTGAACCCAAGCAGACAGATGCAGTCATAGCGTCCTATCTGGTTAAGACACGTTGCCCCATTCAGGCACGGATCTGAGACACACTCATTCACTTCCAGGTCACAGTGCTTGCCTTGGTAGCCTGGGACACAGTAGCAGGAATATTCATCGACCCCATCCCTGCACACTGCTCCGTTGTGGCACGGTTCGGAAATGCATTCATCCAAATCCATCTCGCAGAGTGTTCCTGTGTATCCTGCACTACACAGGCAGGTGGGCCCAGTCAAACCATTTTGGCAGGTGCCTCCATGCTCACAAGGATTTGTGTCACATGCGCTGTCAGGGGTTTCACAGGGGCACTCGCAGGTAAAGCTGAGGTTTCCAGCAGAGCCTAAACAGGTCGCATTTTGGAGACAGGGGTTTGAGAAGCAAGGACTGGAGGTTTTGTTACAGAGTTCCTCCACGCTGTCCACTGACGCTTCTGCACAACGGCAAGGGTCATCTTTATGACCAGTAATGCACGTAGAGTTCTTTTGGCAAGAGTTTGACAGGCACCTGGAATCATTCCTCGTGCAAAGTGACTCTAGAAAGGAAAAGCAAAAAAGCACTGGGAGTAACCAAGAGTGAAAGAAGTGTAGTTCTTAACATAACTGTGCTTCAAAACCAGCAGCTCCAATTGTTGGCTGTTGAGATGCATTAGTGGACTAATAAATGTAAAATGAAAACAATTATGAAAATTGAGTAGGTTGTAATTTCCTGTTCTTGCCTCTTCCAACAGCCATGGTCTGGAGTGTCAGGATTTCTTAGCACTATGAGTATAGTTGCAACAATATTGGTAGTTGTCAACCGATATCCAACAATATGGAATGCATTTATACTTAAGACTTTTTTTTTTTTACTAGAGAAAGGAGTTGAACCCCTTTTTTCAGTTCCATACCACTTTGAATGCTTTTGTGGTTGAAGTTCTTTTGTATTAGATTTCACAAAGCTAAATTACTCAGCTGCAGTTACAGCTCAAGCAGTTCAAACCATCACGTACTTTGATTCTGATTTCCTGATTCGAAATAGTAATTTGACAGCTGTGCAACATTTCCACCACAAAGAATCTCCCAAACACCTGAGATGCAAGCCCTCTGAGAGCCTTCCAGCCTCTGAGGCTGGAAGGACTCAGTGAACATGGTGTAAACATGTTCCTTACCCTCTGGGAATTGAGCTCCTGGCAGTAATTAAAGGCCACTTGGATTTTAGCATTGCTGCTGTAAAGGCTGACAATAGCAAAAGCTACTTCTCACTTCCCAGTCAAGGAGGGGTGAGCTGTTACCAGCATTGTTCAGAACCCACCACTGACATACACTGAAGCAGTTGTATCTTGGCCAAGACTCCATGAAATAAAGCTGAACGTTCCTTTCCGAGAGAAGACAGCAATTCAGAAGGGAAAGACTAGTGAGCTGGAGAATGAAAATTGCATTAAACAATCTATGTGATAGTCCTGTAAACATCCTTTTTTCTTTATTCAGTTTATACTTTTATTCCAGAGTCTTGTTTGGATATATGAAGGGTATGTGTATTCTACAGCAGTTACTTGAAAACAAATGGCAAAGCAGTGTATATTTATGCAAACAGGGTGTTGTGGATGAGCTGAACTTCTTAGAGAAATTCAGACCCACTGATCATCAGTCTTTCAATTCTTCTCAGTTCTTGAACTGAGAGTCAGGAGAGTGGACACAAAAGAGATGGAGATGGGCCACTGAAAGAGAAGTGGTGAGTAGAGATGCTTATCAATAACTGGAGTTAGACCAGTGCTGATAAAGGCCTGGGACAGATCCCTGGCTGGAAAAGTGATAGACGTGGGTTGATCACCTGAGGATAGCAAAAAAACAAACACTGAGGACTGTCAGAGAATACAAACTGACTGGGGAGGGTATGTTTTTATAATGTGTATTTTAATATTATATATATATATATATACATAAATATAATTTAATCTGTTTTTTTCTAGGAGGTGGGAGTGGAGAAGGAAAGTGTCAGAAGGCTTTACTAGCTGAGGAAAGACTGCTTATGTAGATAAGACACCAAGATAATAAATGGAAAGGTTGGAAAAGTTATCTGTGCATCACTGTTGTACTTTCTGACTTTAGATGTACACAGGAGCAACAGTGCCTCTGAGAATTAAAAGCAGCAGTCGGAATGAACTTGATGTTCGTGAATAGGTACATTTACCAAGTCAGATAACTAACTGATACTTGTTTGAACAAGCAGAATAAAGATTATGTAGTAACATTGATAGTAACAATGACACCAGGATTTAAAACAAGCAGTGGTCTTAAGGATTACATAGGAATAGTTTCTTGATTGTTTCTTTTGGGGTGTTGCATCTATAAGTAAAATGTGAGAAATATTTTTGTTTGAAACGTTTTGAGCTGTTGTCAAGTGCACATATACATCAGAGATGCAGAGGATGCATAGATGCAGATGAAGAGATGAACAGAAAAATTATGGTCTTTGCTTGGTAAAGATTGTCTTTATTTAATGCAGGCTATGATAGATCTGATTAAGAAAGGACGTTAACATTGACTTGCAGGAGGAGAACTGGAGCATTACCTAATGTTCTTCAAAGGAAAACAGGACAAAAATAGTACTTCTGATTTAGCCTGCTCTTAAAATGGCTGTTCCCAAGCCTGTTAACAATCAGTTTTACACTGGGAGCAGATATTCCATCCTAATGAGGTGTCAGTTGTATTTCCTCCAGGTTTGACTGAATGTAAAATTCAAGACACTGGTTATGATGTACTGACTTGCACCACAATCAGCAGTAACATGGTCTCTTCTCCTCCTCAGCACACCCTCATGCATGTTCTGATGTCCTGGTTTGCATAATTTTGTATATTACTCATGCATTTAGTTTTTTTAATTTAGCCTGAATAATACAGAGCTTGCTGTAATCTATTAATTACAGTTAAAAGGAGCAAAACTGTGGTCCTTAGGAACTTCTGCACCTCACATTTTCCTTGGGATTACACAACTTTAGAGAGCTTTCCTTTCAGTCTGTGTAGCTACTTAAAATTCATTAAAATATATGTTGGAGGAAAGATTGCAAATTTGAAGAAATTAACTATGATTAAGTTATAATGTTGTCTAGTACTGTACTGTGTAAGCTACAAGAGGTGAGGTCAACCATTTGAGTGCTTTTTACGTAGGACCACTGTGACATGAGAAGCAATTTAGTTAATTATTACTGCTTTTCCAGAGATAATTTGCATGCAACAGCTCAGTTTGTTATAAAGACTGTGTGAGAGAGCATGAAGCATTTGCCAGTTTGCAGTTTTGATAGCAACATACTAGCTGTGAGCACTGGTTAAAAAGCTTCATAGCTCTGTGAGGCAGTAGTAGTGGATGGAAAATGAGAGAAGAGGGCAGACAGCCCTAAAAGCACTGTCTGTTTGTAGTGAAGGCAACCAATTTGTCTCCGAGGTGATATCACTATGGGAAAAAACATGAAACAGAAAACCTTTCCTGTTTTTTTTTTTTTTTTTAAACCAGTATCTTAATTTCAACTCCTTTGGCTTTTATAAAACAAATTTCTTATGCAGAAATTGCCAACAGACAATTCAATAAAGTATCCCTAGAGGATACTTTTATCTGATTTGTACTACAAGTTTACAGTGAAGTAATAATAATATTGGAGTTCTGTCTTCATTTTAAAGCACTGTGCATGGTTTTTATTATTTGTATAATTTTTGAGGAACACCACAGAAGTTATGACTTTTTTTTTTTTTTTAAATTGTATTACTAAATGATGTGAGTGCTTCAGATATCATTGGATCCTGGACTGCTAGTTAAAACCCCAGTTTCCCCCTCTTTCAGGTAAGCTATTAACTCTACCTCCCTTCCTGCCCTAGTTTCCCTGCTGCTCTGGAGTCATATGGAAGAGTGGATTTGGGAACTACTGAGGGCTGTGTGGAAATGAGAGAGGAAGAAGAGTGTAGAAGGTGGAAGCTTTCACATGCTCTGTGATGCATTGTGATGATGCAAAGTCTGGCTTAGTTTAAGTGGAGGCCTAAAGAATATCCTCTACTCCATTTGCAGAAAGAGCTCCAAAGGGTCAGAAATGTTTCAGTGTTTTGGGGAGCTTAATTTTTGACAAGGTTGCAGCAGGATAACCAGGAAAGGCCTCATGCTCCACCTCGGATATGTAGAGGAGTTGTTTTTATTCTTAAGCAATTAAGGTCACTTCAGCAGTGACTTGTTCTGACAGTCTTAAAACTTGTATGTAACATTAGAATAATGGAAACAAAATGCTGATCACTTTGAATTTACACTGACTGACACTTGAGGTAATTATCAGTCTCTTTATAAACATTGGTACATTAATCTAATTATGAGAGGATTTAGTGCCAAGCATTTTGCCCCATGGTTAAATCCTTGTGATGCAGATGAGATGGTTGGCAGTGAAATTCTTTGCAGTAAAGCTTGCCATCTACTGGCACATCACCCGTACTACCAGAAACAGGGCAATACCTGCAGCTTTTACAAGAGCTGGCACAAACGACTAAGTACAACAAATGCCAAAAAGAAGACAGCATTTTTTTTCCCTCTTGGAGAAGATTATTTAAATTCACTGATGTGATCTTATTAGTGTACGAATAATTGAGCTTATATGGCTAATCAGCACTAAAAATGCATGATTTTGACTGGCAAAGACTTCTGAATGGTCAGAAAACACTGCAGTAATACAAAACAACTTTTATGATGTTAGAAATGCATGAAAATGAGGATAGAAGGGAAAAATTAAATTAATGGGAAAGTTAACATAAATGGGGCAGGGGTTTTGAAATGGCAAAAGCATTTTGGCACAGATCACCTGAAGCTATTCTTCCTCAGTAAAGCAGGTAATTTTGAAGAGCTTGTCTGTATAGCTTTGCTGAAAACTTCAAGGGTTTCTTTTCCAGATCCTGTTTGAATCAGAGACTTACAGAATTCATGTCTACTTTTCAGAATATTCTTCTAACTTAATTAGATCAAATCTAAAGTGAATTGATAATCCCCAATTCTGAGAATTGGATTAGCAATCACAGCCACTCAAAGCCTCCAAACAAAACCTATCAAACTGTGTTGGGCTCTTTGTGTCACACATGTCTTTCAGCAAAGACTTATTCTTTAAGGACACGACTCTTCCTACGAGTTGGTGAAATATCATAATCAGCAGCAGCATTTAAAATTAAGTTTCAATCACTGCTAATCACATTGTTATGAACTAGAGTTCGCTTGGCTGTGGTCATGCCTGCACTTTGCTAATCATCTCATCGTGCCTGGAGGCTGCTTGTAATTTGCAATGCTGTTCTTTAAATGTGCCTTCTGCCCCTGAAGGAGGACTCTAAGCTTCACAGAAGCTTTCAACACTAACAGCTTCAGAGAATCTTTTACATATGCTGCAGAGATTTTCTGACCACCTTAGCAGAGCCAGTCTATCTTCTAGGGGAAAAAAAATCTATGATAAGATAGATTTTATTGAGCTTTCACTGATGATTTTATTGGGCTTTGAGAACTTTTTTTTTCTTCAACAAAGAGTTATTACTTCGCACATTTGAATTAAAACTAGGAAGCTACACCTGCTAGCGCAGATAAAGCTGTTCAGAATAAAATCTGACTTTTTACTAACTCATACATTTTGGAAAGAAATGGATAGCATGAGTTGAGAAATTAAATTTTAAAAATACTCCTAAGGGAAAAAAAAATATTAAACTGCAATAGCAAGTTCTTTAAAAAAAACGAAACCAACCAATCAAAAAAAAACCACCCAGAAAAACAGCCCAGAAAAAGTATGTTATGTCTAGGGTTGGGGTTTTGTGTGTTTGTTTTTTAGGAGTTTTTTTTGTTTTAATTTGCTAGAATGGCTTATATAATTGGCGTCTCGGTTGTGCTCAGTCACTAGAAAGATTAAATTTCATTGTGATAAATGAAGCAACCGTTGCTTCTCTTAGTGCTATTACTTCAATCTGTATTCTGTTGAATCAAAACCAGCATACAGCATTTGTTCACAGCTGAAGGCTTACATTGTGATCAAATAAGCTCACTAAAAAAGTCACAGATAACATGACAGTAGCAAGGGTTTAGATAGCCCAGTGTCTGGAGTTAGAAACAAGAACCTTCAGTGCTTGTGTTCATTACTTGTTTGAAACTTGCCCTTGGGATTTTAAAACAAGTGTGCGAATCTGAGTCACTGAAATATCAAGCTCTGTGACTTTACTGAGATCTTGAAATAATTATCATTTAACTGGAAATATTAAAATATTGCCCAAGGCATTTAGTGCCACATTGAAGAGTGCATGGCTTTGGTGTAACTAAGCATCTCTCCATTTATCTGCACTGCACCATGACACAAAAAATACAGTTCATCACTATGACAATAATTTCCCTGCAAAGACAGCCTTAGAAAGTTGTGGGTGTGCAGATATGTACTTAATCTTGATGTATCTTGAAGAATTAGGGAAGAGACGAGCACAGATGCATAATCAACAGTGACGGAGATTGGGATCAGACACCTTCACTGGGGACTGAAAGGCAGAGATGCCACTCATGGATCAGCATTTGGCAGATGGGGAAGAAAAGGACAGGAAACCGTGCTGTTCTGGGAAAAACCAAGCCAGGTAAGGGGCTATTTTAGCCTTGAAAATAGCTTTTCCATGGAGATTCTCTGTGAATAGATCACTTCAGTTTTTGCACATAGTTTTGATTTCCAGACTAAAGTCTCAAACTTTCTAAATATTGCACTAACACTATTTTATCCCTTCCCATCTTTCATTACATTTGTATTATCATCTTAATTATCTAGTGTAATGAGTAGCTTGTAGTTGCTGTGGTGCCATTTCTCCTCTGAGAGCTTCACCTATGAGGAAAGCGCCAGCCACAGGACCTGACCTGCTCTGTCCACAGCTGGAATTATTATTAGTCAATCTTCTCAATGGAAAAGCATACCTTGGGAAGGGATGAACAAACTTTTGCCAAACAAGCCAACACTTGTTGTTGTGTCTACAAATAGTGTGGTCATAAAGAGTTAATCCTGAATCTTTAACTTCAATTGTGTGTCCAAAACATCCCAGCATGTTGTTATAGAAACCACTTTCAGGCTTTAAATCTTGAATCATGGTTATTACCATAGTAACCACCATTGCACACAGGCAGAAAAAAAAAAGGGTGGTTACACAAATACTCTATTTCTATCAAAAAAGCCAAATTTTTTTTTAAATACATTTATATCAGCAAAACCAAGGAAACTAAATTAACAACTTAATTTCTGAAGCAAAATATGGGGTATTAGTGTAATAGTAACAACTCAGTAGCATTAAAATTTTAAATTGCTCTTTAGGCAACCCTTCAGTTTTAAAGTTATTTTTGTTTGAAATTACAAGAACTGGTTATTAAATCAATGTCTCCATTTCACGATTGCCCAAACCTTTCCACAAGCTCACAGTGATTTGGTGCTGCTCCCCCAGAATGGAGGCTGCTACTGCTGGCTGTCATTGTCCTTCAATCTCTTTTAACCTTTGTGCCATCCCAGACTTCTTACCCCACAAGTACTGCAGCAGCAGCAGCATCAGTCCTTACAGTGTCAGTCTTTACAGCTGCACCTACTGACTGCACTGAGCACTACAGCAATGGGACTGGCTGTCCCAAATACACAAAACAAACATCTCAAAAATGAGGTAAATGGGTTCTTTACTTCTAAAAGTAAATACCTTTTGGTTCTCACTTTATTTTGCATCGTATCCTAGTGTCTGTGGTGGGAACAGGAGGAGAATCAGGCCAAGGAGTTCAACAGAGCTCCTATAGATTTAATTTTTGGAGGATTTTGGTTGGACATCAAGGTGCAGTGCTACTGGCAATGCAAATAGGCTGGTTTCTAATGTGAGTGAAAGAGTTTTTGTGCTGCTTTTTACCTTTATGTTTAGCGCTACAGCACTCCAGTCTAAGTCAGTAGTGCATAGGGATCATTGTGCTTTTACTGTGCACAGACATTTTTGTTTGTATAAGATGCAGGACAGTGGCTGATCAGGCAGCTGATATCCATCATGGTAAATGGTGTGCATACTGATGTAGAAACTGAACTGATTTCTGCTGCAGTTGGGGAGATACTGCCTGTATTCACTAAGGAGGAAGGCTAAAACAACACCTTGGAGGTAGATGCATGGTCTCCTTCTTTTCATCAGTGGGGGGTTTTCAGGAACACAGACAGTGTAATAGAGCATAAAACTGTCAGTTTGTGAGTTTTGGTGAAATCCAGTTGCTCCTGGTTCTGTGTGAATTCCAAATAGTGGAAAATAGGGAGCAAAGGATCTGTTTTCTCTTGGAGTGGCCAAATCTCACCTTGAGAGACTCAAGTTCTCCAGCTTCTCTGGAGTCTGAAAAGAGTTTATGGCACTTTGCCTTTGTGTAAGACAGAGGCTTCCAACTCCCACTGAGTTCCTGGCTCCTACTGAATTCAGCCTCAGCAAGGAGCTGAGAGTTTGGCTGAGTTGGGAGATGCTGTCTCATGCAGACCAGCTACTGCTGACTTGCAGCACTGAGATTTCATTTAGGTCAGAACATGCAGGCAGCTGTGCTACCACTGTGCTCAGCTACAAACATAGGAGAGACAAAACAGTCAAAATGCTGCCAAATGCTGCTAAAAATCCCTGGAGTAGAGGGGCTAAAACTGAGTAGAAAACTGACTTCATGTCCAAATTCTCTCTGTCCACATGTTGTTTGCCTTTGAAAGCTACTAGAAGGCATCCTCTTCAGTCTCCTTTATCTGTGTTTCTCCTCTCCACTTCATTATTTCTTTCCTTTTCTTAATATAAAACCAGCATAAAGCAGTGATTCTGATAAACAGTGGCACATAAAGGTGATGTGATTTTAAAGCATAGCCTCAAATGTCTGTAACGCTGACCCAGGTGCGATTTCTTTCTGTGAGTCAAAATTGGATAAGCCTAAAGCCCTAATAGTTAGAAATGCATTATACCAACCTGTAACATGGGGCAACTGTTTTAAAGTCGCCGGGTGCAAAGTCATGTGCTGATGTATGCAGATGTTGAGGTTCTCAGTAACACAGCTTAGAACTAAATGTTGCTGAAGCCATCAAAAAGCAGCAGAACATCAAGATCAGCTCCAGCTTTAGATTAGGAACACGCTGATATGCATAGCCAGAGTGCATGCTGTCCCTCCAGGCTTGCTGAGTGCATAGTCCTTTCCTTACACAATTTCAGTTCATACTATATAACAGTACTCGCATATCAAAACCATGATGCTGCTTCTCCTGTCTCCCCAGACCTAAAAAAAGTAATCAGCCCTGTGGCAGATCAGCATTATGTTGCTGGATATGCAGTGCACTGTGATTTAAATGCCACAGGACCGAGAAGAAAACTTCAGTGTGGCTACAATGTGCAGTAAATACAGAGGAAGCAAGACCATGCTTCTCCAGCATGACCTTTGTAAAAGAGTTCACATTCCAGCCCTTTCTGTTATGGGCTAAATTATTTTCAATAGAAATCACCTACAATTAGCTCTGCATGAACTAATTACCAATTGGGATTCAAAGACTGCTTGGGCAAAGTCGCAGCTCCTGTGTTTTGGGACAGGCTGAAGTCTAGCAGGGAACTGGCGCAACCCAAGTTTCTGTCTGCTGTCCTGCTGAGCTCCTGTGCTGAGGGCAGCTCCAAACAGGGCCAGGATCATAACACCGAGATTGGGGAAGAGCAGTGATGTCATCACAAGTTGCCCTCCCTGACTTCACAGAGATAAAAATCACTCACAGGCCCAACAGAAGGAGACTATAATGAGAACTTCTGCAGAGGGCCAGTCTTTGAACACTAGTTTCACTGAACCCTGAACAGTGAACATAGTCATGGCTCTGACACAAAGCCTGTGGTAGCTTTCCTGACCTGCAAACTGTATTGTAGCATCCTGAGAAATCTACCAACTTGTAACAGAGGAAGAATGTTCATGGTTTTACAACATTTTATTTTCAGAGTGAGCTCAGAAGCACACAAGAGGAGTGACTGACCCAAAAGAAGAGTAAGAGTAGGTATTGAAAACCCACTCTCTAATTAGGCATGCCTTTCTTTTAAACCTTTGTAAGATTTTTCATTGTAGAAGTAAAACAAAACCAGAATATTCACCAGCATCAGGGTATGCCCAGGACCCTTTTTGGGGGAACATGCTAAGAAATAAGCCTTTCATATTAGAGGAATATCACTAAAAGTCAATTGTTAAAACTTAATGTGATGGCACGTTTTATAACAAAAATACTAGGGCATTAAATATCTGCTATAAATAAAGAGGTATCCAGCAAGCCGTCATCAAAGTTAGATCAGTATGATCTAACTTTTACCAGTAAAATGATACAAAATTTAAAACCATGAATAAATAAAAACTAACCAGTAGCAATCAGTATAGAAATGCCATTTCTTGATATTTTTTTTTAAATTTTATTTCCCCATTAATAGTCACCTTTATTTCCTCTGTTTATTTAATGTATGTAAGAGGTAGGTCTGACTCCTTGTCTCTCTTTTGCTTCCTAGCTCTCACTTCCCTGCTTTAGCTTTTTTTCCCTGTCTTCTCCTTTTCTTCCTCTGAGGCCTGATCCATAGCAGACTCGGATTTACAGGGCGGCGATGGGAAGTTACAGTAACTTTTTGTGGCTGGTAAGTGAGCCTGCAGTAATTGTAGCCCCGGGACACAATGTCACTCATGCCACCAGCTCCACAGAGTAACACAGATGCCTCCGGAGCTGTGCTGAAGTGCTCACACTCCAGAGAATGATCCGGGGACAATAATGAGGTTCTGGCCTGCTATTCTCTTGGATAAAAGATTTATCCACCCCTGTTGCAGTGACAGTGGAGTTTTGTGTCACACAAATCTGCTCTTAAGGCATAGGGAGAGCTCAGAATGGTAGTGGTGTAGTGGTTGGGGAGTGGAAAATAAGATTAGAAAGCAGGAGGAGAGAACTAAAGCCTCCGCAGCTTGACATTAGGATGCTTACTCTATCTGAAGAAACTTTGGTTCCATACAATGATGAAAAAACAGATGGAATACCCTTTTTTGGGGAAAGGGACCTTCCTCACAACACCAGTCCAGACTTATCAGTACAGAGTACATTACAGGGCAGCATCCTGCCCTGCTGCTAAATAAATAAATGAGATCTGTGTGACAGTGAAGGTCTGGCCAGGAAAAAAAAACTTGCAAAAGATTTTATGGCAGTAATGAATACATGATAAATATCTAGCGACTATCTTGCTGGGAGCAGTTTTTGCAGAGAGCTCTATGATGGGGCTTGTTTTATGATCCCAAAGGGCATCATACAACCTAGTGTGCTGAGAGACTGCAGAACAGATTGAGAAGCAGTTCTTAGTACTTAATACCTCAAAAGCTATGTTCTCTTAGGATTACATTTCCTTTGATCATTGGGATTATTAATTATAGATACCTTGAACAGAACAAGGCACCATTACTGTACTCCTCAAACAGCGTCTCATTTAAAAGGAACAAAATATCATACTTAATTAGATGTTCAGCTGTGGTGCCTTTTCAATACACCTTGGAATTGATTGGACCATGGAGGCCTACTGTAGCAAATATTATTCCATTAATAATAAAAGATGCTTGTAGACATAACAGTGCAGGAAGGAAGCACCAAAATATTTGTCATTCAGCTTGCCAGAGCAGTTGGAGTATCACCATCCAATACAGCATTTAGAATAAATGCTATAGTCTATAGTTTAAAAGTGGTTGCACTCATGTGGAGATCTCTGCTTTGTGCCATTTTTCTTAATAGTATCCAGCCCACGCTTCATCAAGTGAATTCAAGCAGAAGCTTTTAAAGCCTAATTTTCTCTGTGGATACATGGAAGCATATTGTTTTCCTAAAGAGTTTTGTAAACAGCACTTCAGTATGTCCATACTATCCCCAACAGTCAAAAAGTTGCTCAGAAGTTTAATTCAACCACAGAAATCGTTACCAAACTTACCCTACTTGTGCTGGGCTTTTTACCTGTTACCACACCACTTGCCATTTTTTAGACATTGCTAGAGAGCAATGCTTTCTTTCCAGACTCCTCTCTTCTAAGTTGTGAGCTAACAAAACACAATTTTATTTTGTTATTAGCAAAGGGATCTAAAGCTCCAGTAACCTGATTTCTTTTTTCTCTGTCTACCTTTCTTTCCTGGTTCCCTGCAAAAGGGATCCCAGTTTGAATGGCATCCTTAGGAGAAAGTGTAGCTGGAGAGTTCCAGCTGTCAGCATTTCATAGTAATTCAGCATGTTCTGCTCGCCGGGAGATGGGCTGAAGTAGCTCTTGTGGTGTACCTGAACTCACAGCAGTAAGAGGGGTTTTCATTTAGGAACATCTGAATTTCAGGTAGAGAATCTGTAACTGTCAGCTGTCTTCTTTGAGATGGCTTTTACCAGCCTTGGCTGAAGGCTTTTATAAAGCAGTTTTTATTAAAAACTCACTAGGAATATGGTTTTGAAAAAGCAAGATCTTGTTTTCACTAGTCTGTAATTCTTCACAGTTCCTCAGCAATTTTCATAACACTTTTCCTTTTTGTTCTCCACATTGTCATGGCTGTTTGCTGCAGTGATTGAGTTTTCATAACTGTCAGAACAATGTCAAGACAATGTGAAGACAGTGTCAAGGCAAATATAGAAGGGTGACAGTGTGAAGGAGGGAAAGAGAAAAGAGCTGTCAGTACTCAGAGTGCTCTGTAGAGAAAATATTTCAATGATAAAACCATTGTCACCATGCACTGAGCAAGAGAGAGAGAATAAAGTGCAGGTAATTAAGTTACTCCACTATGAACATGTCCGGATGACAACTTGGAGTTAAAGAAGAACTTAAAAGAGCAATTTGCAAGGATGTATTTCGTTCCTAACTCTTGTCTCATATCTTCTCCTAGATAATGCTCCTGTCCTTAATACCACATTAACAGATCACCATTCTGATTTAAGCTTCTGGCATATTAAGTTGTAACAAGCACACTTTTTGAGAAAGTCAAGGAATAGGGATGAAAAAAAAAATTATCTCTTTCTAAACAGCATACCTTAGTATGGAAAGGTATCCTACTGCCCACCTACAGGAAGGTCAAGGGTTTTCCCACTTGATGTAATTCCAAGACACTTTATTAGGTGTCATGAGATAAGACCTCTGTTTGTGGCCCACTGATCACTGATGGTAGGATTGGTCTAAAGTGTGATCTAATGTTGTTCAGAGTTCAGCACTGCAAGGTACTGAGTGTCCTGCTGCCAGGTCCTTGGAAAGGTGACAATTTGTCACTGGTGAAAAAAGGACAGATGCACAGCTTGTATGGGGGTAAATTCTGGCACCAGAGCCCTGTGGGCTTTCTCTATGTCATCTCTACTGAAGGCTCATGCAGGGTGAGGTGCTACTCACCTTTAGAATAATTTTTAGGTTTTAAAAGGAAGCACTGGTCTTGCAGCAAATCTACGAATTTGGTCTTTGTGTATGTGCTGTGCTTTTCTCCTCAGCCTTAGAGGTGGGGATAATGAAGGGGTTTCTTACTATTTCTGTCCTGTTTCTGAACATCTGGATAATCAGATATAAGATGGTCTAGATGGCGATTAGTCAATATAATTGCAGTTCTGGAAATAAATACCCTGTTTTCAATGATTTTTAAATGACTTTATGAATCCCACTGAAGAGGTTCAAGGAAAATGAACTCCTAAATAATTTCTGAGATTAACATACCATAAAATTCTAAAAATATTTCAGAGGCAGTATTTTCAGATATAAGAATTAAGTGTTGAAATTGAAAACTCTAAGTATTTTCTATGCATTGTATTTACATATTTATTATTTATTCTAAGGAAGTAGGTTGAATAGTTAACAGGTTTGCTTACTTGTTGCATATTAAATAACTGAATGTAAAAATGCTTCCTATTCTACCATTATCCTCTTCCTGCATTATACCTATTTGCAATTCATGACAGCGTTAAATACAAAAGCATCAAACCTGGGTGAATCTTCTAGATGAACCACAAATTTTATCCATATCTGGAGCACAGTGCTCGAAGGAAGCTGTTTAAACTGATTGTAGTCTAAGTTATGTATTGCTGAAGGTATTTTTAACCCTTATGCAGTTAAGTAATTTTAACCTGAAAATAGTCTGCCATTTTGAATCGAGCATCAGCTGGAGAAGAGTGAGTTTCTTGCCTGGGGCTCAGATGCCTCCTCCCATTACTGTTCACACCTCAGCCATCATGTGCCTCTAGTAATCTTTGAATTCACTAATCCTTACAAAGGAAAGTCTATAGGATGGCAAGTCAGTGACTTGATCCCTTCAAAAAAGGCAGCTAAGAGTTAGGAAATAAAAGAAGTGATATACAAAGGGAAATCCTTACAGTTAGCAATGGAAATCACACACACAAAAAGTGCCTACATTTGTTGTAAGAATGAAGAAACACTTAGTAATGTTATCTTTAAAAAAGAAATGTTTGCCGTGTTACAGATCTCTCAGGCTCAACAAAACTCTGGAAAAATGTATGTGTATCCTCCCCCTAATACATATATATATTTGTGTGTGTGTATAACATATGAAGTGAGAAACACAAGATCTAAATTTAGTGATTTGAAGAGGGAGATCACTTGGATTGTGTTCACAGCTCTCTTATTGCAAGCAAGGTATTCACCTTGCCCTTCTCAGCAGTGTTCTCACCTATAAAACTGAAATGCTGCCTACTTGCAGACTCTGAGGCCCAATCTGCTTATGTGTTGTAAAACATGCAATATACCTCACGAGTAAAAAAGCTGACATTATTTTCATGGGAAAAATTTTCTCTGCACATTTGCAAGGAAGAGGAAGAATCTAAAAGAAGCTTGTTCCTCCATACATGCATGACTGCTGGCTTTGGGCACAATCACACCTTTAATAAGTCAGTAAATGTCTTTGAGAGAGTCTAAGCTGATGTCTAAATTCAAACTCAATGTACAAATGTTAGTGCTAGGAAGACAAATGAGTTTTACAAGATGAAATGCTGAACTGACCTTGAACATGAAATACTCCCTTAGTATTAGTGCAGAAAAATGTTAGATTCCGAGACTTTGCTTGAGAAGCAGAACTAATTAGAGAAGATTAACAGAAATGAAGCATGTAATAACTGGAATAGGGCATGACCGAGGTATGAAAGGCTGAATCACTGGACCTCTCATCGAGGTCAAGATCTTAAAAACACTACACCTTTTTTAAAGACAAGTGACAAGTTTTACAGATGTCCCTGTGGTAGCTGAACATTCATTATAACATTCAAGCTCTGTTCTGCACGTAGGAGTTTCCTCTGTGTTAAGACTGTTTTCATCCTTGATATCAGGATACATTTCTGAGCATAGGGTCTTATTCAGGGCCATGTTCACATTCCTACTACTCTTCAGGGGGTCCTACAAATATGCTCACCAAGTCTGCACTAGAGTGGTAACAGTGGCAACTTTTTTTCAGTGAATCTACTAACTGATTTTTTGTCTTTTTTTATTTTTTTTTTCAAATGGAGTCTGAAATATACATTGCAGTCTCTTTCCTCATACTTTCCAGTTCTCAATTTTTCCTGTCACTAACCAGCTGCCACTAACTCTAATGCCCTTTTATTACTGAATGGTAATAAATGGTCCAGAATTGTTGGGACAGCACTTCTGATACACACCCAGAAATGACTGCTTTACCAGCATTGTAGTAATGGGCTCAGCTAAAGTGAAAATTCTTCACATGGGATAGACAGGGCTGGAAAGGACTTCTGGTGATTGTCTAGTCCAGCCCACTGCATCAACCAGAGCAGAAAGCTCAGCACCTATTGTCTGTGATACGCCTACTTCTCAGAACTTTCCGTAATGATTTAATACAAATTTCTTATTTTTGGAAAACCAGGTTTACTGTAAGCATGTGTAACCACATAACTGTGGTTAATGGAAGAGCTGGTGCTTATAAGTGATTGCAGAAAAGAAGCAGTCATCCATGAAGACACAGAATTCTTCAGGCTGATTCAGAGCTGTGGCATAAAAGATGTGCAGGTTTAAAAGACAGAAACATCAGTCTCTTAGCTGTCTGGGTATTGTAGTTATGGTAATAAAAGTAAGGGAAGGGTTCCTCTGTCTGTACAAAAGTTGACACAGAATGTCTGAAACTGAAGCACAATTATGTAGTGTTGCAGGTTGTTGTGTGAGTTTCCTCCAGAACATGTTTCTATGTTAGCCCACAGAAGAAATGATGCAATTCAGGATGCAAATACATTTCCGATGCTGTTTATCTGATACACAAAAATCCCTGTAAAGTATAACAGTTTCTGTTTTCTTTTAGTAGTTATGGCAAATGCAGTTCCCTCAAAGTTTAGCTTAAGAGCTGGGATATAACAAGCAAAGTTGTCGTCAGCCAATCCAAGTCTTAATGTAAGATTAAAGAACATAGTGCTACTATATCTCAAAAGGCATAGTTCTCCATCTCCTTGGAAAGAAACCACTAGATTACAACCATTGACTTCCTGGTTTCATAAGCAAAGTCATGCTGGTCCTTGCTGGACAAAGCACACTAACATCTTCACTGAAATGAGTGGACTTAGAAGTGAAACCAGAATAAATAAAACTGAAAAGAATTCCTCTCAGTGCTACTTGGGGAACAGTAGAGGTTCCTACAACATGTACATATCTTATTGCAGCAAAACCAATGCCAGCTCAGAGATGTTAGCTGGGGATAAGCAGGACCACTCTAAGATATTTTCCTTGGTCACTGGGCAGTCAGAATGCTTACAGAGATCTGTGGGAATAGAAGATGCCCTGATGAATCTATGAACTGGTGGGCAATTCCCTAAACAAAATGAAAGATCTGAAGAGAGTTTATGGCTTTAAGGCTGTAGTAGAAGTGATGTAGTAGAAGTAGATCTGGTTTTGTTCTGCTGTGAGCAGAGAACTGCATTTTCTTCCTTTCTTACTTCTTTCCATCACTTGTCAGATCATTTGGTGAGTCTGTTTGCTGGAAAGACTTTTATCCACATCCTTCAAAGGTGTTCAGTGCCAATCCTTCCTTCTCCCGTTCAATTCCATTAAAGTTTTGCTCCAAACACCTTTCAGTCTTGTCACTTCACTACCATGGAAAATGGTGGAAGTTCTGAGTTGCCTATTTGTTTCTCTAGAAATCCAATGTTCTATGGAAAGAGCCTTTTGAATGTGAAAATGGCAATTGATTTTAGTCCTTTTACTCTTCTTGCACTTTTCCATGAGCTCCAAAATGGGTAGATGTTAGACTAAATTGAATGAGACATTTAAGATGTACTCAAGAGAAAACAGAACAGATAGTTCTTGTTACATCAAGCAGAGGGCATTTTTACATGGACTGAGGCTTGCAAAATGTTCAGTACCATTAGTAGTGAGTAAAGAATTACAAATGTCAGCTGTGTTCAGTGTGAGAAAAGGGATGGGTTTAGCCAGAAAGTCTGAATTGGCGAGTCCTACAGAATGTTGGCCAGATATTTTCTTTTTGCAGTTGCATTGCAGAGGCACCTATTTGCATTCTGCTGTCATGATACGTATTGTTCCAAATATATATACAGATAGTGATCAAAGAGGCTGGATTATCACTTCCACAAACACATTTTTCATATATTCCTACATTTTAAGGTAGGAATAAGTGGAGCTTGGCATTCAGAATTCTTTTAACTTCTGCTTTTAAGACTGAACAGGGAAAAGAAGAGCCTACAAGGGCCTTACAGATTTTCATGCCATTGAGTAGTTCTGATGTAATCTCTGATATATCAGTGTCATTCTCTGGCTTTTACTCTCACTGTCATTGTCTGTTTGCTTATCTTACTAGATTGGTCCCTTCTCTCTCCGCATCTTATTTATGAGGCTATCAAAGGAAGGTAAAGGGCTGCTGGAGAAGAGCAGGTACAGTTAGGATTTCTTTACACTGTGTCAGATTATAGTGTTTTTGCCATTCTTACAGCCCTTGGAGTCAGCAGACTCAAAGGTGAACTACATACCATGTGGCTATACCTTGCCCATTCCAATTCGATTGCATCTCATGTGGCCCACAATTAACATTTCCAGAATTCCGTATGCAATTCTCAGCTCCAGTTTACCCTTCCACCTCCCTAAAATGGGATCACCAGCAGATTGTTGTGGTATGTTTTGCATTGCCTTTTTGCATTTAAGAGAGACACCCTAGAAAGATGCCTTTTTAACTAACAAGGTAAAGGTAAATGGGTGCAAGTAGAACTCCTCTTAGCATGCTTTGAACCAGCTCTAATCCAGGTGCCATTTAGCTGTATTAGCAGAGCACAGTGCCTGATCTAATGGGCTCTGCTCTCAGCATGAGCCTGGATTCAGCCTGGGGCTACACAGCTACACCCTTCCTTCGACAGAGGTGGCTGATGTCCAAGCAGCAGTTGTATACATGTCCAAGGTGACATGTATTACTTCAGACCCGCTTTTAGAGGCCCTCTCTCCAGCTGTCAGGAGATTGGTGAGTTATACTGCAGACTCTTCACTGATAACAGAGCCTGATCTCTTCTTTCAGCTGTGTGGACAATTCACAGTGTTCAGACCCATGGATGGTTTGCCATGCTGGGAGCCGTATCACAGCTGCTTTTTAAGTACCTACAAATTGCCACAAAGCTTAGCTAAACACGTCTGAACCTGCTGCTCTACACAGATGTCTTTTCAAGGCTAGATTATTACACTGGGAGTTTTGGATTCCCTGCTGTGAGTAATCTGTCAGTGCAGGTTACTTAAATTGCAGTTGCTTGGATCCTTGCAGACTGATGACTGTCTATCATAAAGTCCTGGCTTTGGCTTCCTGTCAAATTATGTTGCTTTCAAGGTCCTCTAGCTCACATTCAAAGAAAGAAAGAAATGTGTCACAGCCAAATTCAGAGCTAGGGCCCTCCTTGTGGAAGAAAGAGCTAATGAAGTCCTCTGTATCATCCCTGTTGGAAACCCCAACAAGGGAGAACAGGAACTGTCAAAGGAAGAGTGTGACCAATGTATGCTGCCTCTCGTGCTTCCTCTGTAGTTTCTCTGGCAGTCTCAATGCGAATTAGAGCATTTCTGGGCTTTACTTTAGAGGGCAGTCAGATTTTAGTAGTCCCAAAGCACAGGAACATAGTTGCATCTCTCAGAAACTATCAGCAAAGGAAATTTCAGGCCATTGTGTCCATGGCTTAGGCAGGGGTAAAAAGGTTTGTTTACCCACAACCTTGATCTCAATCACTGTGATTGAGGGCACTTTGAAGGAATGCATCCTGTCTGCAAACTCCCTGACTAATGCAGTTAAAGATGCTTTGTCTGTCTCATTATTCAAGGAAAGGTTTAAGGGAACGGGATGCTCAGCCTTGGGCAGGCAAGCAAGAGCAATAAAAAGAACCAAGGAGTTTCTCCCCCTGCCCCTTGAGCATCCACCCAGGCCACAATTATTCAGGCACAGCACATCCCAGCACAGAAGGATGCACCAGGCAAGTGCCCTGATCCTTAGCTGCTGGAGTGGGGGCACTGCGTGTAATGGCTTAGCAGCCCATGCCCCTTTTCTACCCACAGAAATATTTAGCCCTTAAAAAATTCTGATCTCTGTCCCCACTGATAAGATTCCAGGCAGGCAGAAGCTGCCCTAACCCTGAAGTTGCTGCAGCCTTGGTTTGTTGATGCCTGGAGAGGGGCACTTTGCTGGGCCTGGAGGAGCCCTGTAGAGCTCCAGTGGCAGCTGCGTGGTGCGTGTCACCGCCCGGCAGCCTGCCCGCCGAGGGGCCTTGTCAGCTGCAGTCTTTGTCAAAGGATGGAAGCAGTTTCCTGTTGACCCATTTTATGGGTGAGTAAAATATAATCAATACAAAGTAAACATAAGAATCTCACTGGGAAAAGGTTTCATCTGGGTTAGGGTTTTTATTTGCTGTTTGCTGGTGTGAGAGGGCTTTCGTATGATACGATACTGGGAATGGCTGAGGAAACAAATGTACAGTGAGAATGATGAAACATGTCAGTCTCTAAAACCAGTGAATTAATCAGTAATACCAATCTAGAAAATAATATGTAACATTTACCTCCTTGCTGCCTACTGCCTGTGACTCTAGCTGACTCAGTTAGGTTTAAGGTTTCCCTTAGAAAATGTGAATATCAGGATCTTTTGTTCTTTTTGGGCCACCACAAAGAGCAAGGGGAATACTCAAGGTTGCCTAGAGATTGAGGCATTGTCTAAAAGATTTTCTTAATGCTGAGATGTGAATTATAGAAAAACCCCCAACAGTAGAAATAGAAGTATCCCTGAGAGGTCTTTGGCTGCAAACCCCTGCAGGCAGGATCAAAGACACTTAGGTTGCAATTTCTCTAACTTATTTATTAGAGAGAATGCACTGTATATCAGGATTTAAGGAACATGGATTAAGACAAATCCTTTTATTGCTTGGTATCTGGCTGGATATATATGTATATTTTTTAACCTTGATGTTTTATAAACAAGTGAAAATGAAAAATAATTAAATGAAAATAAAATGTTAAACTTCTCTTAGATGAAGCAGAAGGAAGACTCCTAGCACAATGTTAATTTGTTGCACTCTATCCAGAAATGCTAGTTAAAACAGTTTCCTAGGAATCTACTGCTATCAGTTTTGCTGCAGTAATGGGTGCCTTCAATAGCTGAAGTGCTTATTTAAAGTCTACAATCAAGAGTAGGTACCTGATGTCTCAAAGAATGAGAGTAAACTATATTCTCATTGAAATTAAGGCAAGAATTTTGTGGCTAATGCAACACACAGGGCTGAGTTCAGGGCTGCCTTTGTTTTGAACAGCGGATAATCCCCAGTCGTGGTGCAGAAGGGAAGGGAACCATCTGCTCTCCCAGCCCAAGAGCTGTGCCTGAGGTGCCCTGGAGCCTCAGCGCCACCATGGCCCTTTGGGCAAGGAGGGACCTGTGCTTCTCTGGGGCTCTGTCACCTGAGGTCTTCTCAGATCGCCCCCAGGTGGTGCTGACTGCCCTTCATCTGTGTAACACCAGCCGGGAAACAGCAGTCTAGACAATCTCTGGCAGATATTTATCTAACCCATTCATTAAAACGTTCTGATATAGAGTCTTAATTATCCTTCAGTCAGGAAAGTTCACTCAAATTTTTCCTGATGCCTGTGGAATCTATTATTTTACATAAACTGCCCATCCAGAGGTCACAGGGAGCCACTGATCTCATTGCCATCCTTGATTGCCATTTTCTTTTGTGTAGGTAAGACTGTAATCATGTCTTCCCTGAGGCTTCTTTTCCTGTGACCCTTTCTCATAGGGCACATCTTTTTAAATGTCTTCCTATTTTTGCTGTCCCTTTCCAGCTTTTCCCTAATTGCCTCTCTCTTGCTCACAGCAGCACTCAAAACTGGATATAGCCAGCACAGAATAGTAGGTTGATTACTCTCCTGTGTCTTACATGTCATTTTACTGTCAACACATAACAGCAAAGTATTTGCCTTTCCCTATAGCTTTTCAGTAGGGAAGTACCCAATTCGACCATAAAAATCTGAGCATTCTCTGAATAGCACTGGGGGTTTTTTTCTGAGCTTTCTCTCGCAGAAAGGAAAAGGTTTAGAGATTAGCACAGGGAAAGGACTCCCTAGGTGCTTTGGGTTTATCAAAAGTGACACAGGGAAAAAAGCTGTGGATAGGTAGATAGATATAGATGTAAACTTTGTGAGGAGACACCTTTGAAAGGTTTATGTATATAATAAAACATTAGGTTTATATCCTCTGCTTGTATGACATGCTTTAACATTCCAGCGTTGGTTTCTCCAATGTACTATCATGGACATTGCATAATATATCAGCGTTTCAAGATCTGTGTGAGGTCTGTGCTGCTGGTTGAGCATGAATGATAAAACATCCTTTTGCATAACCTCCTTTCTTTCCCATCAGACTCTTTCCTAATAGGTCATTAGTCACAAACAACACCTGTTTGCAGAGATTGATCAGTGTCCTTGTTACAGAATTCCCTTTCTGTGAATACATCATTCAGTGGTTTATCCTGTATTGTTAAAACCAATGTAATTTGAGGGCTAAATTTCCACAGATGCTGATTTCTTGCATTGCAATTTCTGAATCACTAAACAGCATGTGGGGAAATGTTTAACCTCCAGAGGTTCTCAATGCTTACAGTTCCCATTGTATGGAGCACACAGCAGAGAGCTGGTCTGTAACCTGGTATTCTTGCTCTGCTATTGGAATGGCAGGTGTAGCCCCCCAAGGATGCCTTGTAAGAATTTGAATTGAAAGGCTCAAATAGAGGTGTGGTTGGGATGTCCTTAATGTCACTTTCACACAAATGGATCCATCTTGCAGAAGTTACTTCCTTTTTTAAAAGTGACAGGGTTGCTGTTTTTAATTCTTAAGATTCCATTTCATTCCAGAGATGGAGATGTTATCCATAATATAATATATAAAAAAAAAAAGGAAAAAACCCAACCATCCAGCACCCTTACAATTGGGTCTAGAAGCTGTTGCTTTTCAACTCACTGAAGATGATGGCAACATCTGAAAGATATTTCATTTTTGCTGTGCTACAGATGCAATATATGACAGCAGCAGAGAGAGAGAGCTGCAGGGCTCCTGGTGCCTGAGCTCAGACATTGTGGAGTGCAGCTCTGACAGGCTCCACAACAGGCTAATGAGGAGCTGCTGAAGTACTGGATGGGCTATGAACTCATCAAACATGCATCCTAACAATACTTTGCTGGAAAGCGGCTTGCATCATCTGAGGGATGAGCAGTATGAGCAAAACCACAAATCTCTTTATAAGCAGAGCTTTATTCCTGACACAGTAATTAAGGAGTTTCGTGAGTAATGGGAACAGTCGCGGGAAATTAAGAGTTCTTGTCTACAGGGAAAAGTTTTGTAGTGCCAGCATTTCAGAGGGGTGGAAAAAGGCTGCAAGCAAAGCTCAGATATGTTGCCCACACTAGCAGCAATCACAAATGAAATTCCATTCTTAATTTATGAAATGTTTGGAGAAACTAGTATGAAGTAAGTAATAATCTTTTTCAGCTCTGCTGAAAGGTCATGAAGTCACTGAAATGGAGAAAAACAGAATCACAGAATGGTTTGGGTTGGAAGGGACCTTAAAAATCATCTAGTTCCAATCCCTCTGCTGTGGGCAGAGACACCTTATGCTAGACCAGGCCTTGAACACTTCCAGGGGTAGGGAATCAACAACTTATCTGGGCAATTGTTTTAACCTTAAAATGTTATTTTACTGAATTTTTGCTAAAAGAAAGACAAATCTGCAGTAGTGATAGATAATCCATTGTAAGACTTGTTAAAAAATGAGAAAAAAAGAAAAAGAAAATTATCAGTAATTGAATGTTGAATTAAAAGATTGTGAACTTGACTTCAGACAATCACTTCCCAAACTGATGTGTAAATATTTATCATAATTTCTCTTCCTCTATTTCTCTGCCCACAGTTTCATGCTTGCAATCCCTATTAGACAATAGTATGGCAGCAATTAGTTATCAATGTTGTTCTGGATTTGGGACATGCTTCCTGCCAGTTCTTGTATGTAATGGTTCATGGTCCTTCCTCATAAAGACCTGACCATCTCTGGATGCTCCCAGATTAATTTTCTGTGAGTAGTTATTTTGCTATGATTTGTAGAAACAAATTATGTTTACAAAACACTGTATAAACCCAACTTGTATTGAATGCTTGCATACAATGCTCATGGCTTCTAAATACTATTTATTTTCCAAGTTATTTAGAATAAATTGTAATAAGGAAGGTCCTGCTTTTAACAGGACCTAAGATTAGAATCCTTTGGGGGAAGATAAGTCCAGCAAATTGATTTTAGAAATATAATGGCTGATACAACTTTTATAAATATCAGCAGTCACCTCTGTTCCATTTTATCCTCAGCTTTTCTGTCTTGGTCTTTCTCAGCATTAATTTTTAAGTAAGGAAGTAATTGTAGTCAATTTTTTCTGCTTCTATTTCTGTCTTATCCATTCACTGTTATGTTTTTATTAACACAAACTGTTGACAGTTTCAAATGGTGTACAAACTTTCTCGAGAGAAAATAGCTATCAAGATCATTAAATACACAGCACTGACAGATACAGATATGAGCCTGATTCTGGCTCCTGATGTGACTGCTCCAGCCTGATACATCAATTTGTATCACAACATTTTGCAACATGTTGAATGTTACCTGACAAAGAGAAACCCCCAAGACTGAAAAGCCTCTTGTTTGAGACTGGCCATATGGCCATAACCCAGAGAAAACTCACGCCACATCTGAGATGTCATCCCAGTTAACTGGGCTAAGGAAAAGGCATAAAATGACATACAATTTCTTTTCTCTCCTTTGGCATTTTGCATTGAGCAGAGCTCATCCGAGGTGAAACCCAAAACTTGTGTTTATCTTCTTTCTTTAAACTGATTCTTGGGGGCTTTTTTCTTGTTTACATTCTAGCAATGTTTTCTATATGCACGATGTTTTTAATGTTACCTTTTAAAATTTTTAAATGCTTAACTTTTCATTCCCTTTCCCAAAGCTTTTACACATTGTTCTAATTTGCCTGTGTCATGTAGAAATGAAATTTTCCTTACTAACATAATTTCTATTACTTTCTTTTACTTAGATAACAGACGCTGTCTTAGAGACTTTAAAAATTGCTTTTTGAAAGTGGAAGATCCTGTCTTTCTTTTTTTTTTTTTTTCCCCCTCAGTATATGTCCTGTTGTGAGTTAATTTAGAAAGAGCACTTTGGCTTCCCTGATTCACCTTAATACATCCCCAAAAAGAAAATTACTAGAATATAACAATCTTTCTATGATATTATGTATTTTTCCTATATCTTCAAGTATGGGATTTTTTTTTTAAAAATGCTAGTTGATTCAACTGCATCTGTTTGCTTTTTAGTCTTTAATTTATGTTGGGCTGTAAACTGTCCAAGTAACAATTTGAGTGATGCAGCAACAGAAGGTGACCCAGATTACACAACACTGCACGCTAATGCCAAGTCTTCTTGTTCAATGGCAGCTGCTCAAAGCTTTGTGTTATTGCTATTCACATTCAACAGACACAAATCAAAGAGCCTCCTCAGGCGCCCAGCCTGCCTATCTTCATTTTAAACATGTTCAAGAGCTACTGCTTTTCCTACACATATATCAGCCTCACCAGATGAGGCCATCTAGCCTCCTTGGCTTGTATTTACTCTCAACCATCCGACACAATTATCAAGGAAACCCATTGTGACTCCCACTGTTTTGTACACTTCTGTTTATGTGGAAGTTTGCTGAGAACATTTTCTCTATAAAAATAGTTGGACTTTCATGCTCCCTCATAACGGAGATATTTAGAACACCAAATATATCACAGTTGTTTAATAACTGCTTTCTCTAGAGGCTGTAATTAAAAAAAGCATATATAATAAAGGAATAATACTAAAATACATGACATAAACAGCTTTAGAAAAGGATAAATTAGTCTCGATTTTAATCAGAAATGTTTAGATTTATTGCATGAGTGGTATCAAAAAGCAGACTTTAAAGTATAGGTACAGTTTTAGCAGAACAATTTATTGCTGTACATTCAATATTTGAAGCAACAAAATGCTTTCATTCCTGATTTAGAAAAAAAAATAGTTTAAGCATTGGGAAAGCTACAAAACAATGAGTTCATACAACTTAGTTTCACAGACCAAATCTTTTTGGCATCTCCATCAAATTTTTAAAGCCTTCTGACAACACAAGCTTCCTGCTAGAAGTGCATGTCTAACCATCTACCCAGAGGACATGTCAGAACAATAAGAAAAAGTGCAAATCTTACTTTTTAAATGGATGAGCAGCAAAAAACTGAGGTAGAAGATGAGTAGAGAGTTAATTCTTGAATGAGCCATATTCATCTTGATAGGACATTCTCCGCTGAGTTGCCTGTTGTCCAAAGGGCTGGTGCTGATCCTCACTGCTTTCTCCTCATCTCTGAAACTAAGGGCATACCCAAGGCACCCAGCCCCCTACAAGCCATCTTTGCCTGTGCCCCTCATCAGCCTGCGGACTGCAAACCTGCAGACTTTGATTCAAAAGGCAGTTGTGCTTGTTAAGGTTTTACTTCGGCCGGTCCGAGTGATTTTTCAAACCTGGTGCAGATTTGTCTGCGAGCTGGACTGGAGTCTCTTCCCGGCTATCTGCTGCGGAACTGTGTGGGGAATGGTGCACTCTGCCTGGCTGCCACCGCACCGCAGATACGGCACTGTGCGCTCTTAGCAGCTCAAAAGGTATCGCTCATTACCTGCTAGTAACGCCCCACTACACGACACTCCTTCTAATTCATAGTGCAAACACTTGATGCTTTCTTGCACAGTCAGCTAACAAACACTCTGCTTTCTGAGTTTTTTCTGGATCTCACATCATTAACACATGAAGTGAAAAGATGAAACATCCCCATTTGCAATCTTTTTAGTAGTTAGGTGTTAGCCTGTTCTCTTCCATAGTATTTTCTGGTTTTGTTGTTGTTTGCACTGGATTCACTAAAAACCACAATAAGTGGGAGCTGGCACAGGACCTCTGAGCATCATCAGGTTATATTTTAATCTTTACCTGCTCATGGAGGAACCAGTCACTTACAGAATCAGGAGGTGACATAGCAGGATTGATAAGAGAAGGGAAGGAGAGCAGGGGATGGCTGTTTTTAGCCAGAACTGGCCTTAAACAACTGTGACTGGTGCAAGTGTCACCAGTCTGCCTGTACTCGGGGGAGCCTTCCCCAGCTGCCCCGGCAGCACAGCGCGGTGCCTTCTCACCTTTTTTCTGCCCAAAGTTGTCTCAGTGTCCAATGCCTCATCCATTGATCACAACTTTGTTCACAGGTATTAAAGCCTCAGCCTGGTCTTGCAGAAGTGAAAGTGAGGGAGGACAGCAACAGCTCCAGCAGCCATAGTCAGTCGATGATCCAGTACAAATGCCGCCTTCTGGGACCTCACAAACCCAGTTTGTATGCTCACTATGGGTAAGCTGTACCACAGCAGTGATTGCTGTAGCACCATTCCAGCTCTGAGGCCAAGACAGAGATGATCTGCCCGTTTGGCAGTGAATCTACTCTTTCTACCACCTTCACCTCTACCATCTTCCTGGCTCTTGGCATTTGCCCTCCTTGGCTCAGTGAAGAAACCAGGCATTCTCAAGCCCAGGAACAACCTGAAAAATCTGCTTGGCCATTGCTATGTTATGCTACTGTAAAACAGATAACACTCAATACATTGATATTGTCTTTCGTCCTCTCCACTTCAGTGAAATCTTAACCCCCAGTTCAGGAAGCCTTTGATAATGAGTTTAACTTTACATGTACACTTAGCTGAACTGAGCAGACTGAAAGAAAAGCATATGCTGAGAGCCTCAGGTGAGCAGGGAGCAGACTGTTGATACCAACATGAATTCGTGAAAGCTGTTTATAATCGGTAGGTACTTTTACATCCACTCATTCAGCTCAGTGAACTGAATAATTTTAAAATTTCTCCTGCTGCAAGGTTCTTCCTTCTTTTCCATCTCATTCCTGTGCAGCTGCACTCATCCACTGATGGCCTTGTGGCACATCTTTCCAGACCCTCTTCCCCTTCTCCAGCAGCTCTACCACTTCTGCTTCCCAGGAAGCCTCCACACTCCCACTCCCCTGAGCCTCCTTTCTCCATCCGCCAGCTCTGGTCTCTCTGATGGCAACCCAGGCTGAATTTCCTGGCCAAATTTCATAGGCTAGGAACATTATGATGAGTGTTTCTAGTGGAAATTACTTAGATAACTCTAAAGTTAAATATAATTAAATGGTGAATTGTAGTTTTCAGCTCTTTCACTTTTTGTAATCCCCTTTGTTTTCTGTTTACATTTATAGTTGTTTGGATATTTCCTTCTCCCTGTCATCTGTCTATTTAGTTTCTGTTTAAAATTATCTAGTAAAATACATAAGCATTCCAATGTGAGCATGAAAATACTACTCTGTCATCTGGGAATTCTTCTGTTGGGCTAAATTATGCAGTTGACTCAGTGCTGATTGCCTGCTTTAAGTGCATTAAGTATTTAAGTTTGCCACTGCAACTTACTTAGAACAACAACATTTTCTGATACAATTTTGAACAATTTTAAAACTGTTTTTATTGAAATAATCTCCATCAACAGGAATTTGTTATGGCATCTTATTGTGCTTACAACTGCTGATTAAATTAATTTCGCCTTTACTAGAGAAACATTAGTGTACTAATCTAGAAGTTTAAGGAAGAAGGCATACATCCAACAGTTGGTAGAATATATTTGATCTGAAGACCTACAGATTCATACAACAATCAATTTAAAAAAAAATCCTTTGAATATTCAGAAAGACAGACACAAAATTTAAGCAAATACGAAGCTTTCAATTCTGAGGAATATATGGTAAGTACTGCAATGAAACAGTCACATCTATTAAATCTGGATATTTTTCTGAAAATGTTACAAGTATATGTAAAATCTGTACTCTAAGCAAACTTAGCAGTTCTGAGACATGAAGATATGCCACTGGTCTGAGAGCTTACCTGTCATGTGTTAACACATGTGTTGACATTGGAATTAAATAACCTGCCGTGTAACTCTGGTAATTACAAAACATACAGCAAGTGTATGAACACATCATAGGTCTTTTGAAAGTTATTACATTGTAATTGCTTTCAGGATAACCAAAAGAGCTGCTTTTTCAACCTCTTTGAAACTTAACTCTGCATTTCTCAATGCCTTTTTTCAACTGTTTCTTCTTCTTCATGAGCCATTCATATCCCAGAATTTAATGGGGAATAAACTAGATTAACTTATCACTGCCCTAATTTCTTGAAGTTGCCTACAGGATAAGGTTTGAATTTCTGCATTAATATCATTTGTACACAGTGAAACATAACATCTAAATCTAATTTCTATGCTTTCTCAGTACAGCTTAGCTTTGAAGAGATTCTGAAGTCATAAAAGTCAAAGGCTGTGCCATTTTCTCAGGGAAAAAGGGTTTTTGCTGCCATTTGCTTTCACTTAAGTGGTGCCTTTTTGGTTCTGTTTGCTTCTGTGCAATAATTACGGAGTGGTGTAGTATCAGACTGTACTAGTCAGTGTCATCTCTTTTGAAATATTTTACTCAACTCTCTCCTACAAGTTTCATTATCTAACATCTTTTGTTTCCTGACATAAGCACCGTTTTCAATTTTCAGATGACAGCAGTACTAATTAATCGTGTATCTTCTGCCTCTCACTGCTAAGCATGTTGTTTTCTGATTGTTCAATATCGTTCCAATTTAAAGTGCAATTTCTATTGACACCATCCTGTGCCTTCTAGGTCAAACATATTTATAGGTGATTTTCTTCAGTAATTGGTACTTCTTTTCCAGTCTGTAAAATGTTCTGGTAGTCTTAATCTAAACTACAAAATGAACAGAAATTAGAATAGTTAAATAATTCATATAAAATGCAAAATTCCCTCACAAGTGGAAGATGTAAGTTTACAAAATGCCTTATGATGACTAACCTGAAAATTTTATTGAATCTTTTTGTTCACTAGAAGCAAAGCACTGGTAATTACTCAGGAACAGGTGGGTGATTTCATGGAAGAGTGGAAGAGGGACTGAGCTAAAGATAACATTGCCTAGAGAGGTTTGGGATATGCAAAACTCAGCTGGACAAGGGTCCTTTGCAACTTGCTCAAACTAGACCTGCTCTGAGCAGGTGGTCCCTTCCCACCATATGATCCTGTGATCCTCTGAACATAGCATTAGATTTCCTGCACAAGCTCTAGCCTATATTAGCTCGCTCCCCAGTTTTGAATACCTGATGCAGAAAGCCTTTTTATAAAATGGTCCTTGTTTTTATCAAGGATCTTTGATTTTCTTACTAGCATTCAATGGTGCTTCCTGTGTACATCTTCTCTTAAGTTCTTGCTGAATTTCATCAGAGATGAAATTGGGATTCTGAATTTCACTGGAGATCTCCACTGGGAGAGCTTCATTCATGGAAAACTCTGGACTATTAGGGCATGAAGTCACTCTGGTCTGATATCATGGTTTGGGCATTAAAATACCTTCTGAAGTATTTGTTTAAAACTCAGGATGATGGGTTCTAGAACAATGGACCTGACCAGATCATCCAGATCATCTCCCTGTTTATGGTACTTGTACCCTTTTCATAAAATAGGTAACTTTTTTTATCTTTAGCTTGTAGCACTTTAGGTGATTATAAATGGACAAAGCAAGATAATAGACAAACCAATGTGATGAAGGGATGGCTATAAGGTCTTGTGGATAGAGAGTTGTGCTGTAACAGGAAGTTATCTCATATTCAAAACTACTATAGATCTATTTGCATTTTAACTAGACCTCTTGCAACAAGGACAACTCTGTGCATTGATTTCCCACAACAAGTTCACTGTTCACAGGAGCATTGGCAAGAGACAGTTGGAAATTCCCTTGGCCCATACTTTTCCACAGATTAATATTTTGTGACTATATTTAACTTCTTATATTAGTCTACAAATAATTTGAGCCTCTTTTTTTCTTCTTATTAGGCTGTGTAAATATTTGGGGTTTTCCCTTTGAGCTCTTGCTTTGCTCTTTTTATTTCCTCCTTGGCCTGAGTAGCACCTCAAAACAGAACATTCTCTTCCAGAAGACCCAGCAGAACATAAGCTTCCAGTTCTGCCCATTTTCAGATTATAAATTTTTTAATAAAACTGAAGGGCTTTATCTGAAAATATAAAATTACTTAGCAGGATCTGCCAAGTATATTTCTTCCTTAAATGTAATACATTTTTTGAAATTATGACTACTTTTTTGCTTCTCTGCATAGCCACTTTCCTACTAAGTAATGAGGGGTTTCTACCTGCTAACCTAAAATATAAATTTAGCCAAAGATTGTCAAGTTAATTCACTCAAATATATATAATTTTGGATGTGATAGAAATGGTGGGAGCAATAACCCAGCCTTGACTGCCAAGTGTATTTTCAACCACACTCACTTCAAGCAGTGTTTGCTTGAAGTACTTCATACTTGCTCATGGCCAGGAACTAGTTAAAGTGTATGCTGTTCAAATTATTGCATTTCTGGCAAGGGGTTTAAGTTGTTTTGTTGTATTTTCATACGAAGTCTCTCCTGAGTATTTTACACTTAGGAAGACAAAACAAAGTGGCTGTGTAAGGTATGACAGGATTCCCAAGGGACCTGCAGATCTCAACAGCGTGTGATTCACTTATTTTAATCTTTGATTAATTTTTGTGAAATAACACATTTTGTTGCATTTTGTGTGGCTGGGAAGCAGGGATCAGGAAGCAGGAAGCATCACCAGGGAAGCAATTCCTCTGTCAGATGAATGCTAGGTCAGACCTTGTCAATGCAGATGAAAATTGGCAATTAGTATTCTGTACCTTGCTGCTAATGAACCGGATAATCAGGAAGTTTCTATCTGTACCAATAAGATTCCTGTGAGTGTCAAGGTTATAGGACTGCTTGAGAAAATGAGGCAAATAGTGTTTTTACAAAAGAACTGATATATTAAGATCTAAATGGGCTGTACATTTATTTTTCCCTCTATGCTTTTCACTTCAGAAGAGTAGACATGTTAACATTCTTACAGATCCTCTTCTAATTGTTCTTTAACTTCCTTTGGAGTGAGATACCACAAACCAGAAAGATCTAAACATGAATTAAATTGAAAAACCCATCTATTGCAGAGGAGATAGTTGTATAGTCACGCAACTATCAATACTAAGTGGTTTCAGAAGGAATTCAGACCCAACAATTCCATCAGGCAACAGTGTAGAGGAGGAGAAAGAGCAAGAGTCAGAAAGGCAGGATTAGTAACCAAATATGCTTGATTTTAACACACACTTTATATGTAAACATTTTACTTCTGGTAAATACTGTAACTGTCCTAGGGACAAGGCAGGATGCTAATTACAGTTATATGGAGAGGCTGGGAAGGAGGAGAGGCTTCTGAAACTGTAGTTTGAATTTTGGTCTTCGCAAATAGAGAAACCTGACAACCCACTTGGTTTCACAGGACAAGCATTGGGCTGAGGGCCAAGAAACAATTTAGTTCCCTGGTTTTGCTTTGCCATGCTTGCAGTGACAAATCATTTTGAGGCAGTGAAATTTGCAATGGAAATGCAAACCACAGTAATCCTCAAAAAGTAATATTTGTAACAGGCAAATACAGAAGCTTCTTAATTTTTCATGATCACTAATATCCCTTTTTTTTGTTTTGTTTTTGTATATTGACTGTTTGTGACAAGGTTTTGAAAAGCACCTGATGATTTGGAGCTCTTTGATTTGCAGGTTTTCAGTCGAAGGATGTGACTTTCAGAAAGTGCAAAGCAAAATTTCCTTGTAGGCATCTCTGAAGTGTCTCAGTGTGAGTCCTGGCAAGCACTAAATTCCTCTTGGGAGTCTTGGCCTCTGTGTTAAAGTATTAGATAATATTATGGGAACAATAAGTAACAGTAAGTGCCCCAAAGGGATTTCAAGTTTCTGCCAAGTATTGGTTAAGACAGCATTCATCTTAATGCCAATGCATTTCTCAAAGGCTTCAGTTTTGTAACAAACTAAATCCTGAAAGTTTGTCAGTTTGAATTATATTGTTCACAAGGTAAAATGAAATATTCTGGCTTCCACACTTGTGTTGATTCAGATTATCTCACACTTATTTTAATCAGGGGTGGTGATACTGACTCAGTGATGATAACGTATGTGATGTCACCATGTTCCCCTGCCAGTGAAAGGAAATCACCCCCTGGATGGAGGTGGCACAATTTGATCTCTAAGCATCATGTCGGATGCAGGAGGGGGAAAGAGCAGATGTTACTACTGTAACTGACTTAGATTCTGCCAGGATCCAGAGAGCCCTTTAAATCACCAGGTGGTTTGTCACTGAACTGCATCTTAATTTTTGTGTGTGGGCAGGATGAGATCTTTGCATATGCTGAATTTCACACAGTGCTTTCCATTTTCCTGGGTATCAAGACTGCTTCACTTTTTTTTTTTTTTTTTTGAGTAATATATGGCATTTTTGTAGTAACTTCTTCCAATACAGTGGAAGCCTGGGTCATTATGATTTTTGTGCACAGGCAGCTGCTGAGAGGTCTTGCTTAGCACCCAGATTTGACTTTAGCACCAACATTCACCAAACATAGTTTTGTGGGACTGAAACTTCTAAATCTGAGACTCTGAGTTTCTGGAATACAGGAATTTCTGAGCTAGCACTTCTAATGTAATTACCATTATCAGAGAAATACTATTTTGCTGTCAGAATCTGCAACTTCAGTACCTTGGCTATAAGCAAGTTGTTTAAAAAAGATGTGTTCACAGTAGGAAACAAGGAGTTCTCACAGCAGCATGTCCTGTATGTGTTGCAGCAGCTCCTCATCCTGGCAGGGTAAGGTTTCCTCTTAGCTTTCAGCTGCACTCAGAATTGAGGATGTTAAGCACTGTGACAGAGGAAGGAGAAACTCCACACCCCACAGGACTTTTGAAAAACTTTTATCCCTCAGCTAAACCTATAGGGATAACTCACATGCCTGAAGAATAGCAAATGCTGAGCTCTTTCAAAACTGTAGCCTTGTAAGTTGCTAAATGAACTGTAGTCTAAAGACAGAGTTAACTCTTTTTACAGCTAACTCTTTTTACATAAATAAGATTAATTGGAGTAAATTAAATAGTCTCTGGCAGCATCTGACTACTGAAGAATGGATAAACATGAGCCATGTTAACCTTGATGCCCTCTACTCCTGCAGCAGCAAAGTCAGGCTTCAGTATCAACTTGATGAAGTAGATTAATATAACATGTCCTTGTAAAACACTGTATTTAAATAAGATAGGAACCAATAACCTACATGAATTATGTCAAATTTTGTTATGACATGGCAATCACAATCAGCTAATTGTTCAAGAAATGAAATTAACTTTCCAAAGGCTGGGAATGCAGAACATGCTGTATTTGCTCTTCTCTACATTATAAGCTATGGAAATAACTAGTCTAGCAGACTGCACTATTTGTGGTCATTCAGTGTGACTCTCTAACAGTCTGGCATTTCTTTAGGACCATATCCCTCTACGTGTCAGAAGCAATGCTGATTCTGAAAATAGGTGTTATACTTGTAATTCAAGATAGGAAGAAAAAAATGGCCAAACAATACAAATTGCAAATTTGATATGTTCTCTATCCATAATATGCGAAAAATTTCTCCATTCACATTTATCATGAGAAAAAGTGAGCACAATTGTTTTTTACCGTATGCCACTGTAAATGTGAGAGATATTTTCCAAAAACTGGGCAGAAATTCAAAGTTAGATGGTGGTCTCCCTTAACCACCTAGTCTTTGAAGTGGAGCTGGCCAGAAATTTTTGGAGCCTTTCAGAAGGAAGAGGATAGGGGTTTGTAATTTATTTTGTGTGTACGTTTTGTTGTGGGGGGGGTTAACCATCTTTTATTTGAAAATTGCTAATAAAAAAAGTTCTGGCAATTTTAAAAGGTATAACCTTCTTGCTATTTTTTTCCTTCGTACAGATAAAATAATTTTAAAGTGTTTTCAAAAGTTTGAAACATTAAGACTCCTCCAACCAAACCTTTAAGCTAATCCAAGTCACTTCTGATATCACACATTTTTAAGGTAATAAACAAATATTAAAGATTCCAATCTGTGGTTTAGTTCAGGAAAAGGAAAATATTTTCAGAGGAGAGGAAAGCATTCTCACTCCCAGATTTACTTTGAAGTCTCTTCTCCCTATCTTGATTCAAATAAAATGCACTAGTGTAAGCAGAATTTAAAAAACACTAAGAGGAAAAGCAATAGCAAATCTTTAGCACATAAAGGCGCCCAAGTTTCTGTCAGCCCTTTCACCACTGAACCCAATAGGTCTCAAAGCACCCAGGTTGCTGTGGCTGAGGTTGGCAAAGCTGCTCCACTGTTAGCAAACAGATGGGTGGCATAAAATTCAACTATAGAAAAGGATATGAGCAATCATATCTCCTCCAGAAGGAAAGCAACTAGACTTTTGAAGAGTTACAGTACTCTATCAATTTAGGCTAATAAAGGAAAATTAAGAACTGGTTCTCCCCCTCAGCTGTTTTTATTGGAAATGCATGTTTCTTTCTAGATGGAATAACAACCAGCTACACCAAAAGAGATGTACAACCAACCACAGTGTTCTGAAATTCACTGAAATGGGTTTAGCTCCAGTGACACCCCAGGCAGCAAGTTGGTTTGGTTCATTTTTTCATTTGGGAAGGTCATTGTTGCAAGGTGATTGTCATAGGATTATTTCATGGTGTTATACTTACTTTGGAATGACTGTTCTTTAAAAACAACTTTTCTGTAACAATTTCTCATACAAGCTTTTTGTACAGTCTGGCTGTTTATGTGTATTGGATTGCTAACAAAGCAGAATTAATTCTGCATTCCTTTTTTTTTTTTTAGTTAAAACATTTGTCTTTGTGCTGTGTGCTTGCAGAGTGCATATTCTAACTACTGCTTTTTTGACTGGAAGCAAATTTGTCTTGCTTCAGGTTTTTAATAGTGGCCTCAAAGCCTAATTAATTTACTTACGGTCTGCCTCTTGATATCAGAATCTAATTATATTTTCTTAGGAAAATGTTGTAATTAAATAATTCAAATGTAATTAAGAAAGCAGATATTGAATGTCACCTAAATAAAAGAGGGTCCTGAAATTCTCACCTACACTATAATGATTGTTCAGAAACAGATGTAATGCTTTCATTATGTAACGATTGTTTCTTACAGTGAGCAGAGTTACACAAGACATAAGCTTCGTACCTGCAGCCTTTCATCCTGACTGTGAGTAAACAGGCAATGCATCATAGAATATGTAAATTTAGCTCAGACAAATAAACAATGGCAGTTAAAATACTCATCTAACCCTAAAACATCCTTAAATTTCTGCAGTTGTGTGTATTTGGTGGAAAATGTATTGTAGATTATACATATCTTTAACTTTATAATTCAAAACCAATAGCATCTACAAATTACACGGATAGTGATTCAGGAGAATGCAGAATAGCATCTTAATCTCCTCCTACACCTTGAAGCACCATGCCTCTCTAGCAGAGAGATGGATTTTGATTGCCTGACAACTGTAACCATGTCCAGGTTCATCACAAAGGGAAGGAGAAAAGCTCTGGGAAGCCTTGATAAACACTGAGCTGATTAGCCTATAGGGCTGTTTCTAGCTGTCCTTAACATTACATAGCAGGTGTTATCCAAAGACACAAAAGCTTAAAAGCTGCTGGTAATTTATCAGCTTCACGTGCTAGCCTTCCAAGAAATTACCATTGTCAGCCTCCTAATTTTTTATCCCATTCAGAAACTTCTATGCATTATACCCTATTTTTGAAAAGTCTTCAATAGCAAATGGGTTTTTTTCTCTTAAATACAAATCACTGAGCACATTGTACACACATGTTTTTACATACATATAGTTGTAGCTTAACCTGTGCACCAAATTCTGCTTTCTACTGGGCAATGGAAGTGTTCTGCAAGTGCTTGACTGTGTAGCTCAAATGCAGTGGCATCCACCACATCCAGCACAAACAGATATAAGTTGGCTCTGGTAGCATGAACAGAGATGCTGCAAGTACAGCAGAGATCTTTTCTGACTTGGCAAAGGAATTGCAGGTCAATAGGATGGACAGGTATGTGACAGAACTGCATTTTGGGAAGACACAGGAGCTGGTTTTCCCTGGGAACACAGTTCTGTTTCATATGGATTTCAATAAGGTGTTTATGCCCAGGCATAAATAGTCTGGTTGCATTGTGCTGTACCTTAAATGAGCTAGGCTGGATAACAGATACAGGGCATTTAGCTCATCTGGAATTTGGTGTTAACATAGCTGCACTGCTTATAATATTAAAGAAGCATTTAAACTTGGTAGTTAAAATGAACTAGTTAGTTCAGGACCTCTTCCTTGTGTCATTGCAAGCAATGCTTTCCTTAAGACCTTGGTGGGCCACAATTAAGTGGTAACCTGAACAAGAATGGACTTTGACATCTTAGTGCCTCATTTCTTCAGCTCCAAACAATCCATACAGTTGGAGGCAACCCGTCAGTAAATCAGCCTAATACTATGTCAAACATGCTCTTAAGTTTCGAAGTAGTATGAGCTGAAAAATTTCTATATCCTTGCAAGAGTACTAGATAAAAAACCTGGGATCTTAAGTATAAATCATTACACAGCCATCACCTGAGGCCTTCTATGGCAAAACTCCTAACTTCACATTATCTATAAACTTGAAGAGATAGAAGGATCTTCAGGTTCATAATATGATACAGAATATATATTAAAAGATTATTATTTTTTATGTAAAATGTAACTACTTTTCTTAGGGATTAAAAATAGATTAATGTTTGTGGAAAGGATGGACAGAGAGAGAGAGAGAGAGAGAGAGAGACAGACAGACAGATAGACAGACTAGAATGGCTCTTACTTGTATTCTGTGGCCCAACAGACAGCACCAGGTCTGACTGTAATAAAGCCCCAATTACCCAACTCTAGGGGAGGATAGCTGGCATTTCCCTCTGCCTGATGATTTAATTGGGCCTGTCAGCCAGGGATAATTGGTTTCTGGTTGACTGAAAAAAGTGACAGTGACATCAGCTCTCTGCTACCCTCCATTACTGGAATTCTGGTTGTCTCATAACAGGGCCTCAGCACACAGGGTGCTCCGGCAGCTTTACAGGTCTCTCGTTGCGCAGTGCAATGGAAACGCAGCAATGTAAGACAGAGAAACCCTTTCAAGCTCTTTACCCTCTACATTTCCATAGTACCTTTTGGGGAACCAGTATTGTATATGTACAGGAAAGTCTGGTTTTGCTTGTTTTACTGAAAATTTGATAATATTGTTGCTGTCATGGTGGTTTGAGGCTATAAACAAGGCAGGATTTATTGGGAGAGACAATAGGGAGTACCTTTTCCTAACCAGCTGATATGTCTGGAAAAATAAAGATGATTTGGGACACATGAAGCCTTCTCAAGGTTGTGTGCCCAAAGCTGGGGCACTGTTTTTATTTCCAACAGTGACATAAACCATCTGAACTAATAAAAGATATTACATTTCTCCCTAATTCTTGCCTTGCTTAAAGAAAAACACCTCTTGATGCTAGTGGTGTATTATTGCAAAAGGTTTAATGTACTCTGTCGAAAGGATCACTCAAAACAACAACAAAAAAGGTGCTAAGTCCTTGTTTATTCTTTACACAGCTTCAGGCAGGGAGTACAGCTTTAATTTACAATAATTTTGTTACACTGCTTAAGACTTACATCAGTAGAGGGCAGACAGATATTTCCTCCAATGTTATTCTCTTTTGTTCAGCTTTCCTCTCCCTCCTTTCCCCTGGATTGCCAAGCACTAGTGGATTGTGTGGAGCAGGCACGGATGGCAGGAAAGTACATGGGCAAGGATTTCCCCAGTGGCTATATTTTTTAAAGTGTGAAAGCAATGCATTGCACCTATGAATCTACTTGTAGAGCTAGCCTAGGACTGAGTTCACACTTAACAGATTTAGCACATCTGCAGTATTGTGACAGCACTACGTGTCTTGTTCCTAGCCCCTGCTAATTTCACCTCAGGGCTGCACTGGATTAGCATCCCAGGAGGAAATTTGCTCTGTGGAGTCTGTGACCATACAGCTCTCTGCAACTTCCACACTGCATTAATCCCCCAGAAAGACATGGGAATGGCCAAGATCATTGTTATTCAACCCATGACTGCCTACAGAACGCTCCAGAGAACAAAACCCAAGCAGAAGCACAGTGTCCACCCTTCCTTGCACCAAACTTCCCAGGCAGAGTGAGGCAGGCTGATACAGTCAGAGTGGATCTGACCTCCTTCTCTCCACATTTCACTTGCTGCACTTTAGAGAGAGAGACAACGGGAGAAGCCTGATCAACATGACTCACATGTCAAACATCCATAATAGTACAACCAGCCTCCAGCTGATTAGTGCCCCAGAGAGTCCTGAATTGAGAGACCTGGGTGGTCTTTTCATGGCCTATGTGAAAGAATTTCTTGGCAATGGTTCCAGCAATGGACTTTATTCAGCACTGTTGGCTAGAAAACTTGTTGGAGTCTCTAGACAGTCTTATAACCCTTTCACTTCACAGCCTAATTTGAAACATTTGTGTGTATGTGGTGATTGGCAGTAAAATACAGAAAAATCTCAGACTGGAGGAAGTATAGGCTTTGTGGGTTCCTCCCTAGGTCCCACCCATCACTGACACATCTGGGATACAAAAAGGAAGAATGACAGAATGGGTCATGTTTCAGCAGTGTGAACCCATGGCAAATTAGCTACAAAATTCCTAGAGAGACATTTACCTTAGCAAAAATGTCGTGGCCAAAGTAAAGGTGACTGGAAGAGGATGTGATTGTTTGTGCTACTAGATATACAACTGGATACTTACAGTGATCATCTGTTAAAGGATATATTGGGAATAAACGGAAATTACTCAGTCATGTCTTAAAACCTGCATGGTATTTTTATGTAATTTTATTTCTGTTTGGTTGGCAGCTAAGTGCTTAACTTCAGAGTTGATTTCCTATCTGTCTTGTGATTAAAATATCTGTCATTTCTAGTTTCACTATATCTCAGGATTGAAGATTTTGAGCTGTAGAACAAGTATTTCAAGATGAAACTGTCTCCTCCAACACCAAACCCTCTTGCACAAAGCTACTTCTTAATTTCCAACAATTCAAGACTATTTATTGGATAAATATGTTGTTTTCTTGGACAAATCTACGCAGCTGCATTTGCAAATTCTGTACAGTCTCACAGAGGTGAGTGCTTATTCTTTGATTGATGCTGTCTCTAGTTAATATAAAAGTCAGCTTTTTAATTTATGTGGGATATTCTATTAACTGGCAAGAAAATTTAGTAATAAGCATAGGAACAAAAAGGATTAATATAGTTGCATTTTGCCTGTACCACTTTAACTGTAAAAAACTTAATGCTGAAAGAACCATAATGACCTGATGGTTCAAGGACATTTTGTTTCCAGAGTGTAATTATTGCAGCAAGGCCAGGCATGGTAATGGATCACTTAGCACTGTATGACTTTTCTTTGAAGTAAGTCCTTCATGTATCATAAAACAGCGAAAGAAAAAAAGTGTTACCTAGGCTTGTCCTAAGTCAAAATGCCTGCTGAACTTGTACAGTTTGGCAAGTAGACATAGATGCTTTGTAGACTGCCAAGAAACCACATTGGACTCAACACGGAGTAAATAATATCAGCAACAAAAAAAGGAAAAGAATCAGGTTGCTATCTAAAGAAAAAAAAAACCTAACCAAAACCAAGCAAAACCTCCTCCCCATGCCCCCCAACAACACAGAAGAAACTAAGCAAGTCTCAGGGCTATTCCATGGAACACTTTCCTAGCTTGGTTACTCTTGCTGGCAAAATAGTTCTCATCAAGGCTGCATTTTGCTTATGCACTTCATTCATGAAAACTGATGAAGCACATAGTTTTATACATTCCAAATGATGCTATTTGCTATGGAAACTGTAAGACCCAGGAAACCAATACCCACTAATGATGTCTTTATGAGCCTGCTATTCAGATTAAAGTGAAATTTAAAGCTCAGCTTAAAATTTACAGTGCCTTGCTCTCAGAACTTGATTTTTCCATGCAAAATCAAAATGGAGAAACTTATTAAATAGAGAAACATTGTTAGGTTTATGTACAGTTTAACTAGGACTCTACAGAAATTACAGTTGGGCAAGCACAGGCATATATTTGTCTTCAGTGCAAGAAAACCATAGTAATATTGATTGTTCTATTTATATTGATGCCGTTGTTTCGCTTAAGAATAATAACTAAATGAAAGAACTGATGCTACTTAAAATATTATTTGAAATAGTTTAATATTAAAATATATTGTATTTGTAATATACTATACAAATTAAAAAACCTCTGAAGTGAAATAATAGTAGACTTTAATGAAAATGCAATGTTGCAAGTGCAGGCAGCACAGTAACACTCAGGACATGAAAAATGCTTTGAGAATTTTCAGTATTTTTATGGAAAAATGCAACACCTGCAAGTCACACTGTGTTTGTTAAACTAGGTGACAACCACTATCAATTTACAGGTCATAAATACAGAGTACATGCAGTGGAATAAAGTTTAATCCTTCTTTAAAGCTGTCAGGAAAATAAACCCATTTTCGGTGTCACATTGTCACTAGCAATTGGTTATCTCAGGAAGGATGGAGACAGAACAGAAGGCTGAGTGCCTTCCATATGCTGATGAACTGCACCCTGAGTAGATCTCCCCAAGCCAGGGGCACTCCTGGGGCTGCTCTTTTTGCCACCCGGGAAGCAGGAAAACAGAATTTCACAAGAACTTCTGTGAAGTGCTTTAAAACTCTCAAGGAGAAGACAAATTCAAAGCAGTAATATTGAATATTTTCTCGGTCATGGAAAGCAAAGATCAGAATTTTTGGATTGTCCCACTGATCCAGTGTGCTGCTCGTTTGCTATGTGTATTAAATTGTTATGTTTGTGGTGCTAAACAGTTTCAATAAATGATTTTAGCGCATTATTTGAAAAATCTGGAAACACTACATTTATTTCTCTTACTCTGCTCTGGATTCTGGTTGTTAGCAAGGCGTGTAAAAGCACAGCTACTGTGCAGAAATAAATGGCTTGTGAGTGTTTAGGTTTGTAATGGCACGTTTTGGTTTTGCACACAGTGAAGTCCTTTTCTCTTTGCACTTTCATAACTCAGAATCCTAGTTCTGTGCTCAAAAATTACATGAGAAACATGCACTAAAACAAGTGATATAAAGTATTTCTTTCTAAGCTTGTATTACAGTAGACAATTGACTTGTATGTTATGTTTATGAGCTACGGAAAGCACGACAACTGGGAACTTGGCAAGTCCTTGTGCTTCAAAACACTCAAGCAGAAAGCAAATTCAAAGCAGTGCTGTGGAGCAGTACTCGGCCATCCCGAGTCACCAGCGCTGGCCGGCTGTTTGAGCGAGCGCTGCTGGCTTTTACACGCTATTTTTACCCGCCGGGCCGCACCTCGGCGCGGGGCCTTGTGCTCTCTGCCCTGCGCTCTCTGCCCTGCGCCCGCTGCCCGTCCCGCCGCCCGGCCCTGGCGCTGAGGCGGCCGCGGCCCCGCCCGCGCAGCCGCGCTGCAGTTCCCGCTCCGGGGCTCGGAAGCGCCGCCGTGACCCGCTGACGCGGGCGGCGGGGCCCGGAAGCGGCGGGCGCGGTGCGGGACCGGGGGCAGCGGCGTTGGGCGGCCGAGCGGCCCCGGGGGGAGCCCGGAGCCCGCAGGTGCGTGAGGAGAGGCCGCGGGGCAGCGCCGGGGGGGACGGGACGGGGGGGGGCGGGCGCGGCCATTTTCAGCGCCGCGGGCGCGGCGCGCCCTCTGCGCCCCCGCGGTCGGTGCTGCCCGTCCCCTCGGGCCGGCCCTGCCCTGGGCGCGGGGACAAAGGCGGCGGCCCCGGCCGGGAGCGCGGCCGCGGGGGACACTCGGCGGGGACAGAGGGCCCCGCCGCCCCGCAGGCGCCGGGCGGGTCCGGGCCGGCCCGAGGAGCAGCTGGGGCGGCTTTGCCCTGTCGGGGTTAAGCGGAAAGCGAGTGCGCCTCGGTGTAATAATAACAACAGTGCACGCCCGCCCCGGAGAGTTGCAGGGGCTAAATGCGTCTGGGAGCCGAGCGAAGCCAGCCCCAGCCGCCGCCTTAGAGCTAATAATAGGCAGTGTCGGCTCGCTGACTGCGAGTAGGTTATGCCATGGTCTGGGACGCAAAGAGAATACATCTTAGTGATTTAACAAAAGCCTAATTTATGCAGGATAGATAGAACTAAGACTGAAATACAGAAAGCATTAATAAGGAAGAAACGCTTGAGTGCTAATTTTTATCATCATTCTTTTGCAGAGTATGAAATTACTGTTGCATGTTTTCTTAAGGTGCGGAGCAGAACCAAGTCTTCACGGGAATTCTTTGGTGATCACCTATGAAGCTCCTGATCTTGAAGCTGCACTTTTGCAATGAAGAAAAGGAGACGGCTCGCTGCAAGTCTAAACGAAAAAGTTCATCTTGGCCATGAGAAAGATACTTCAGAGCAGATTCTTGTAGTGGACTGCGCGCAAGAAATTGTCTCAAAGTCTGCAGAAATAGCTCCTGCAGATCAGATTGAATCTTCCCAAGAACTTTCACCGTCGCCAGAGCAAAGGAAGCTCCTGAGTTCATTGCAGTATAACAAAAATCTACTGAAATACTTAAATGATGATAGACAGAAACATCCATCATTTTGTGATTTACTCATAATTGTAGAAGGAAAAGAATTTAGCGCTCACAAAGTTGTTGTGGCTGTTGGGAGTAGTTATTTTCATGCTTGTTTGAGCAAAAATCCAAGCACTGATGTCGTCACGTTAGATCATGTAACTCATTCTGTGTTTCAGCATTTGCTTGAGTTTCTCTACACCTCTGAGTTTTTTGTGTATAAAAATGAAATTCCATTAGTGCTGGAAGCAGCAAAATTTTTAGATATCATAGACGCAGTGAAGTTACTAAATAACGAAAGTGTTTCCAATGTACAGACTGACGTGGTAACTGATGCACCTACACCAGTAGAAACACTCAGTGAACTGACAGGTAAACTATTAAATAGCCATCAGTGCACTTTTTGTGGTCGAAGTTTCTGTTATAAGAAGTCCTTAGAAAACCATTTGGCTAAAGCCCACCGATCCCTTTCACTGGAAAGAAAACATGGGTTAAAAATGGTTGAGAAGGCCAACTTTTCCAATAGACGCTCTATGAGAAGCCGTAAATGTCCAGCTAAATTTGATATCAGTGACAATGAAAGTGCTGATGCCTCTGACAGCAATTTGGAAAAAGTCAGTTCTGACAAGGAGACATCTGAGAGAAGTGAATTTGAAGACAGTGAAAGTGAGTGCAATGTGGATGAAGAGGGACAGGAAGAGGAAATGTCAGCTGAAGATTCGGAATTTGAAGAACAAAGTGAAAAGGAACAGAATGATACTGAAGAGGGTTCTGAGGCAGTTGATTCAGTGGGGAATATTCCTGAAGGCTTAGCTCCAGTCATCATTCAGAGCAGTAGCAAAAAACTACTGCAGTGTCCCAAGTGTGACAAAAAGTTTGATCGAATAGGTAAGAGCAAGTTAGGTTGATCTCGTTCCTGTTTACCATATGGTGGTGCTGTGTGTTGGGAAATAAACCAAGCTTTTTCTTGGTCCTAGAGAATGAAGATCAGAATTTCTGAATCGTCCCACTGATCCAGTGTGCTGCTGATCTTGCTGTGTGTATTAAGTTGTTGTTTGTGGTGCTAAACAGTTTCAATAAATTATCTGAGTGCATTATTTGAAAAATCTGCAAACACTATATTTATTTCTCTTACTCTGCTCTGGATTCTGGTTGTTAGCAAGGAGTGTAAAAGCACAGCTACTGTGCAGAAATAAATGGCTTGTGAGTGTTTAGTTTTGAAATGGCATGTTTTGGTTTTGCACACAGTGGAAGTCCTTTTCTCTTTGCACTTTCATAACTCAGAATCCTAGTTCTGTGTTCAAAGATTACATGGGAACATGCATTAAAAGAAGTGATACATAGAGTATTTCTTTCTAAGCTTGTATTACAGTAGACAGTTGACTTGTATGTTACATTTATGAGCTACAGAAGCTCATAAATTTATAGTAATGTACTAAAGAATACATGCATGTTCTGCAGAGATAAAAATAAAATCTAGTACAAAGCAGAGCGCCTACTGCTTGACTTGAGGTAGGTGGATATGCAGTGTAGGACAGAATTCTGTCCTCGGGAAAAAACAGCAAACAGAAGAGGGAATACAAATGGTGTGAAAGAAATGAGAGAGTAGTATTTTTTTTTATGGTAGTATGTTGGGTCCCAAATACAGGTAATGTGCAAGGGTGTGTATCATTCATTCAGTATTTTGCTATTTGAAAGTACCTTAGAAGTACCAGCTTGTTACAGGGCTGTTTCCCATTCTGCAAAGGTACTTCACCATCAATGTAATGGAAGAATAGTAGTATAACTTGCAGTACTTCAGAACAGACTGTGCTGTGGGGTTGAACAAGAGTGACTCGTAACCCTCACACAGATTTAACACTGCGGTGGAAGTGTATGGAAGAACCTTGGATCAAATACAGTTTTCCTACTGGTGAAAACCAGTAGGAATCTTTAGATGCCTGTGGAGGATACTTAGAACTTGACTGCATTTGAGAGAGAGATTATTGAACAAACCCCAAACGTGTATATGGTAGGTGATACCTGTTACAGTTCATGCTCACAGATTTTTTTTGTTGTTGTACAGGCAAATACGAGAGCCATACACGTGTGCACACGGGGGAGAAGCCTTTTGAATGTGATATATGTCACCAGCGCTACTCAACCAAGTCCAACCTGACAGTGCACAGGAAGAAACACTCCAGTGATACCGACTTTCATAAGAAGGAACACAAATGTCCCTACTGCAATAAGCTGCATGCAAGCAAAAAGACTTTAGCAAAGCATGTGAGGAGGCAAGTATGAGCAGATGTGTCTGACATTTCATTTTAAAAGTGGAGATAAATGTATGTACATACACAGTATATTCTGCATTGTTTTTATAAGCATTTTTTTCAAATATGTGTCTTTTCAGAGAGCATGGAGATTAGCAGTATCACCTAACCTGCCCTAAGTTTTTGTGAGAGTTCTGCTATAGGTTTTTTATTATAAATTTTAGAATCTTTCAGATTAGTTAGCACAGTCAGAACACATCAGTCTTAATAATTGCCTATACTGCTTTTAATTTGGAGGCAGAATAAAAATCTTTGGTTTTAAATGTGAATACTTTACTGTTGATTGATAATAGGGGGCTAAACCGTTTCCATGCAGATTCTTTTAGGTGAATAATTTGTTTATGAGAGGCCTAATTTTAAGGTATTATTTACATACTGTTTTTTTATTTCTGTCTTTATAAATATACATAAGGCATTATAAGTGAAACTGTCTTGTCAAGAGTCATATGAGATTCTACAGGAGTCCATAGTAAACACTGCACTAGAATTGCTTCAATGTCAGTATTCTGTTCTGCAGGTGTGGTAATAAACTGTCATGATATATGAAGTTTAGAAATAGATATTTAGTATTTGTGTGATCTTCATCTTGGAAAGCTACCTTCAGCTTCTGTCTTTTTCCTAGGTTTCATCCAGAGAATGTACAAGAATTTCTTTCTATCAAGAAGACAAAGAGTGAAGGTTGGAAATGTGATGTAAGTAATCTTCAGTACTTTTGTTGGTTTCACCTAGGGTCTGTGTTTTGTGAACTTAAGCGAAAATGTGCTGTGTGTCTCTGTGAAATCTCAGAAGGCTTTGCAAGTGATGATATGAATTTCTTCTCTGTGCTGATTTAAGGACTGGGCTTTATCTGCATATGCAGCCTCTGGTCAGGTAGATAAATTTGAATTCTAAAATAGTTAGAGGCAGTATTTTTTAATGTGATCAGTTATTACTGTTATTCAGATATATCAGTTTGCAAATGATTAGATTTGAGTGTTATGAATACTTTTAAAACAGAGTAGTTTCTCTCCTGTTAATTATGTGCATCAAGCACTGACTATAAAGGATACTGTTCTAGGAAGGCTCTGTCAGTAGTGAGGAAAATATGAAACACTTTCTCATTTGGCTACATATACACGTCAACAGAGCTGTAAATTTGTACTAAATTTATGTCTAGTTGTAAAATCATAGAATACTGCGCTTGATTTTCCCCTGGAGAGGTTTATATGTGTGAAACTACATCTAGTCTAAAAAGGAGTTTGTAGAATTTCCATTCTCTATATGTATGCTGCCAAGGAATGTTTTAAAGTTTCAAATGTGGGTTTTGTTGTTTGGAGTTTTTTTTTAAGGGAATTGATTTACTTTTTGTTTTTCAGGGCAGCTGTTTTGTTTATGCAAGCTGCTGTGTGCCGCTGTATGTCTGTAATATTAGATGCCCTAATGTAATTACTAACCTTGCTTTGTTTGGGAACTTGCACTTACAAACATATAGTAGAAGGTTGGGAGATACCAACTATGGGAATTTGTAGCGTTCAGTCTCTTGATGGTGGGACTGTGGTTGGAGGTATTGCATGGTTGACCAACTTTCAGATGAAGTTGTATTGTGCAAACATGTTACAGATTGTGTTTGTTACTAGATGAGAAACATTGTAATAGTGGGAATCAATCATGTGACATTTTTGGTGTTCCTTCTGGGAAAGAATGCTTCCCAGATGAGTGATTTGATAAACTCCACTTCATGGTTTGTGGGTTTATTTTTTTTCCTGACAGTTGTAAGTAGAAATTAAAAAAATGAGCTGCTGCTCTTGTAGAGCTCATGTCCTTTGAAAATGCACTTGAATTAAAAGCAGGGTTAGAATTTTAGCTTTGATAGCAGTTGGAGATTGAACAGAACCCTTAGGTGCAGTGCTGTGACTTTGTTTTCAGGTTGTGTGGTATGTTCTGAGAGCTGAGGTGCCACAGGTGTAAGCTGCAGGATTCATTCAGGTTGTTGGTTTATGCTGTCGTCCGTGTGTGAACACCAGGATTTGATGACCATACTTTAATCCTTGAGGAATATGAGCAAATTAACAGAAACAATAGATTATTAATAGTAAAGAAAAGTAAGAAGGCTATTATACTTTCTCCAGGTATGGGATTTTCTTACACCTATACTTTACATTAATGAGTTTTAAACAAATAAAGCTGTTGCCTTTGATTTCCTTATTCAGGTGTCCTCTGAGAAAGTGATTGCAGGATTTAATGGATGGGACTTGGGTAGTACTAAATTCAGCTCTTATAAACAATGTCAAGGGTTTCACAGTGAAGTTAGTGAGTGCTGTGTTGATTTATGTTGAAGCGTAGGACCCTGATGATAAATTGTAATACCTGGTTTAAATGCCTAAATTTGAGCTGTGGCTTCAAATCTGTAATTGTTCTGCATACTTACTTCAATCACTACTAATAATTCTAGTATATTTGGGTTTTGGTTAATCTGAAAACAGTACTGAGAAGCTTACATAATTTTAGCCCTGTGGAGGTTCTGTAGTTCTAAAATATAATTTGAGTTATACTTCTTTGTTGGTATTGGCATTTTCTCTTTAATACCTGCTATCAGAGAATTTCCCAGAGGAAATAAAGGAACAGGTATGGTTCTAGTTCTACAGTAGCTTATACTACAACAGTTTTTACCACAGTCCAACTGAGCCATTTCAGCATCCAAAAACAAGTCACGGCTATTTGCCTTTTTTTTTCATTGGGTTATTTTCTGCTGAGCTGTATTGAAACACCCTAGGAAAAGAGTCTGTTAAGTGCTGGAATCAGTAGAAAGAAGGAGGGGAGAGGAACATGTAACTGCATGTAGGAGTTGGCAGTAGTTTGATTTAGGCTGCCATAGATCTGCATCCTAATTTATATAGTACAGTCCACTATGGGTTATGTAGAACACAGATTGCTCCAGATGTTCACTGCAAGGCTTTACAAGTAAGATTTTGAAGAATACATATTTAATCTTTCATTGGTGCAGAGAGCAGATGAAGTCAACTGCTAAGAGTTTATGAATGGTAAAAAAATCTGGTTATAATTGATGTATCTTTGACAAAGTGTGTTATCATTTTAGATTTGTAAGAAATCTTTCACTCGAAGACCTCATTTAGAAGAGCATATGATCCTTCACTCTCAGGATAAACCCTTCAAGTGTACCTATTGTGAAGAGCATTTTAAATCCCGGTTCGCAAGACTGAAACATCAAGAAAAATTCCATCTCGGTATAGAAACCTCCTTCTGACATGTAAACAATAGATTTAAAGTAAAACCTTCCCCCACTATTGTATGTTCTGATCAGTCTGATTTTCATCTCATCTCCTTTTCCAGTTCTCTCTTCCAGTTTTGTGGCAGAGTTGTTTGGGGTTTTTTTTGTTGATTGGCTTTTACTTTTCTGTTCAGTGGTCTTTCTGAATCATTCTGTTGTACCTAAAAAAGTCAAAATTTTGAGGAGGAAGAAGACTTAAGGTTACTTTGGTTTTAAAATTGTTTTGTTCTTAGCTATGGAGTCAGATTCTTTCTGAAGTTTTCAAAAGACCTTTTCCTTTCCTCCTGAAGTATTCTGAAGACTTTTTTATTACTAAGAATTATTTCTGCTGGGTAGGAACTAGATTACTGATAGTAATGGGAATTTGTTTTTTCAAGCAATCTAAGTGGGCTTAATTACTTTTGGCTATTAATTCTAAATTTTTGCTTTACAGTAATGAAATTTGTCAAAATACCAGGTATTAGAAATAACTTGTCTGAGCAGAAAGTGCACAAAATCTAATTAAAGTATGCTGACTGTACTAAACTTTAATAATTTGTTAGACGAAATTTTTGTTTGTTAAGTTTTCAGGGTTTTCACAAGTAACCAGACTGTGCATCTTATTTAGTTTAGCTGGCAGTTAATACTGCTGTGTGTGTCTGTCTACTTCTAGGGCCTTTTCCCTGTGACATTTGTGGCCGACAGTTTAATGATACAGGAAATCTGAAACGCCATATAGAATGTACTCATGGGGGAAAGAGGAAATGGACATGTTTCATCTGTGGAAAATCTGTCAGGGAACGGTAAGGAGTTGAGTGACTACTTGAACCTCAGCAGAACGGAGTAATATTTAGCATACTTTGATTTTGAATATGTTTTAACTTTGAGTTTTTGACATAAATGGGACCATTTCGGAGGGATAGTGTGTTAAAAGGTGGTGTCAGAGCCAAAGGTAGCCTGTGATTTTCTGATCATCTCTAAAACTGAGGGTGACAACTGTAGGTGATTAGTTAGGAGGTGCAATTATATTAAGAAAATCTTACCTCTCGTTCACTTCACTTAAAATTCCTGTGTTGTGCAAAAACATCTTGCATTTTTTGGGGAAAGATGTTGGAGGGACATTGCCTGAAATTAAATTTGACTGCCTAAATTTTACTGTTAAACAGAACAACTTTGAAAGAACATCTGAGAATTCACAGTGGAGAGAAGCCTCATCTTTGCAGTATTTGTGGGCAGAGTTTTCGTCATGGAAGCTCTTACAGGTACAGATTTTTATTAAACAAGCTGTGAAGCTGTTTTGCTTATTTGCTGATATGTATGCATTCATGTTATCAATAAAATTTTTTATACTGTATGTGTTTTGGTGCATTCGAACTCTGAGAGCATTAGTAAACATTAAAATATTGAAATACTTAAATATTGAAAATATATTAATAATCTGTAAGAAGTAATTTAATTTTTAATACGTTACTGGCTTAAACACAGACAGTCTCCTACAAATCTTGTGTCAAACTTGAGTTTCTTGCACAGCTTAAACTTTTGCATCTTTCTTACTCAAAGAGAAAGTAAGCAGAGGACTAAAATATTCTGCTAAATTAATGACACATCTGAGAGTTCAGCTCTGTTCTCTCTTGCTTTTTAAGAGCAGTTTAAGTGTCCTCATCTGAAAGTTATTTCCTGATACTTATGTGAAGCTTTTTCTGGTATTTTGCACTACATTAGCAGTACAGATTATGTTAACAAAATTGCATTTTTTTGGTTATGTTTATGACTATAAATATGCAGACTTCATTTAAGAGTCCACCATGATGACAAGAGATATGAATGTGAAGAATGTGGGAAAACATTTATTCGGCATGACCATTTGACAAAACACAAAAAAATTCATTCAGGTAGGTGTTTTCTTTGAAAATTATCTTCAAAATTACTATTTTGAAATAAAACCAAATAAAAATTAATTATGGATTTTGTTTTCAGTACTTGCATTGGTTTAGGCCTTATGAAAGTTCCTCTCACTATTTTTAAGGACAACTAAGTAGGGTTAATCTTACATGTTTTCAAGGTTTAAAAGCCAAGTATTTCCTCCATGTTAACATAGAAAGCCGAGGGACAGTCAAAAACATGTAACAGTGAATTGCTTTAAAAATAATAAATAAAAAAGCAATAGTGAAAAAGGAGGATTTTTTTATGAGTTCAGATTTCTTTTTTTTAATAGCAATCATGTGAAACATTGTTACCACAATATAGAAGAAGCTGTCACAGTCTCTGTCAAAGTTTGTACGCTGATCACTTTAATGTAAGAACATCAAAGAGGTGTTTCTAAGTCTCTGTTATGGGACAGAGGGAAGGAAGGAAGACTGAGGAAATCAGCCCTGAGAACAGCCAGATGGGGATGATCAGGAGAAATAAAAAAAAAAAAATCTGTTGCACTGAGAGCAGAAAGGTTATCAAATGTATAGGAAGAGCAAAGATTCATCCATGACTTTTTCAGAACAGGATCCAGAGGGAATATGGCCTTCTAGGAGGCAAAATACTATGAGGCAGCATGAAAATATGAAAGTGATCAGAGTTTAAACTTCCCAAGCCTTTTTTTTGAAGGACAGCTTCTATTTTGGTATTTGAAATCGTGTCTGCTATCAAATAAAGAAATCTTTGAAAACTCCAAGTACCAAAAAAAAAAAAAATCCTCTTTTCTGCTCTATTTGCTTTTCCCCCTCTAGAAAGTTACATTCTTTGACTGTCCACACTCCTTCTACTTACATGAGAAGAAATATTCTGCCACTTTGTAGAAGATCTCAAGATGACTCAAAAGAATCAGGATACTTTTAAACAGCAGCATAAAAGGAAAAGGTAACTATGTAAATCAGGATAATTAAAAAGATAAATACTGTGGTGTAATTTTAAGTTCCAAAAATTAGTAGCTGAAAATCACTGGTATGTTTCAATAAGCTTCTCTTTTAAAACAGCTGAATTATTGAAGTTATCACATTTCAGGTCATAACGAAGGGAGTGCATTCCTAGTCATTCACTTGTACCTCTCATGTAGTGGCTGCCTGGGGAAGTGTCTCTTGACTTGAACATGAATTTCTTTTTAGGAATGACAAATGGTCATATATGATATGTATTAGTCATATATAACAAGTGGTAAAAATCCTTACCCTGTTAGAACCAATATACTTCCTGAATTTTGTTTTATGATGACAGAGAATCCTTCTCCAGGTAAGCTATGGAAGAGCTTGATTGGCTGAACTTTGGGAACATAAATCTTTTGTATATTTTATAATTAAAGCTCTTAGACATTCAATGAATTCCAAAAGATTAAACCAAAATTTATTGAATTTTGCCCTTGTAGGTGAAAAAGCACATCAGTGTGAGGAATGTGGAAAATGTTTTGGCCGTAGAGATCACCTTACCGTTCATTATAAAAGTGTTCATCTAGGAGAAAAAGTTTGGCAGAAGTAAGTATGGGTTTTTTACAACTGCATAAATACTTCTCTACTGTAAGTGATTTTGTTGAGATGTTTGAGCAGAATTCTAGTAGTCTGTGTGTTTGTCATACCTGTTACCTTAGTCGTGGTAGAGATATCATTATTACAGTTTGAAGTGGATATTGGAAAATTACCTTCACAATTTAAGCAAGATATTTTCTTTGTAGCATAATAAACTAAATAAAAGTATTAAAAAGGATCAAGTTTTTATCTGTCAATTATCTGTCTCAGTGTTGTTCTGAATTGATGGTTTGCTGTAATATTGTCACTGCAGCCTAGTTAAAACTGAATTATTAGTCATCGTGTAAGCTCTGTGAGAATTATGCTACACTTAAGGTATTTTAGAAGCTGGCAACAGATTGGTGGCTCTGAAAGTAGGTAAAAATTTTGAAACCTGAGTTGTGACTGTAAAATGAAAATGCAATAGGGTTTTAAAGTTCTTGAGCTCTCAATATAAGCCTTTCAGAGATTAGAAACAAACAGACCTAGTTGTTTTTCAAATTATGTTTTAACTGTTACTATTCATTAGTGTTGTGGAGAAGCCATTGTAGATGTGTCTGTATAAAAGTATAACACATTGTCTGTTTGTTCTCTTCTTTTTTTTCCTCAGTAGCCTACCTAGAAATTCTGCCATTCCTAGAACCTTATTTATGGCCTATCCTACCAAAGTAAAAGCTTCTTGTGGATGTTGAGCAAAAATGGTACTTAAGGGTATTTTTGGAGTCAGAAAAAAAGTTCTAGTGGCTTTTGCTCTTTGAATACTGAAGTGCCATCCTAGAGAATAAGATTTAATATTAAAAGATACCTAATTGACCTTATTGGTATGTAGATGCCAAGAAATAGAAACATAAGTGAGGAAATTTTGAAACTTTGATATTTAGCTATTTTGCAGTTAAAGATTTCAGAAAGGACTGTGCACAAGCTTTATTGTTAGTTGATTACAGAAAAAAGCATCTAACATGAAATGTCTTTTCTTCTTTAAAGATATAAAGCAACATTTCACCAGTGTGAAGTCTGTAAGAAAGTTTTTAAAGGGAAATCAAGTTTGGAAATGCATTTTAGGACACATTCAGGTAAAAATAAAACAAACTCCAACTAAACCACAAAACATGTAGGAATGTATTTTTATGCATCAGTGTTGATTCAGTTATTTAATTCATTGTGGTTGTTGAGCATTCAGAACAAGAGTAAGAGGAAGCACCAAGACTTTATTCATTCTCTTATGTTGGTCATTCCTGAATTCTACTCTCTGAATATATCAGCTGAAATACTGATAATCCTCACCACAGGTTTGTAGTACACTCTCTACACCTTCTCCTTTATTTTACTGGTGTGTGTTCTTGCACAATTTACCCAGATCTTCTAAATGTTTCTGTGGTCCAGAGATTACTACGTTTCAAGTGGTAATCTAAACAAGGATTTGAAATCCCTTTGGAAAGCTTTATGTCCTTTCTGTTTTACTTTGTTTTTCCTGCCTTGTGTTTAGGAAAATCATTGTCCTTTTGAAATATATAGAAATACAAACTGAGATCATTTAATACCAGTATCATAACAGTTTAAAGACTGTTCTTTTTTCTTTAGTTTATATTCTAACATAAATCCAAAGTATTGAGACAACTGTATATAAGGAGAAGAGTATGTCAATGTAACTTGTAAACAAACTTCTGATGGCTCCCTTGATTCCAAAACTGATGCTAAACATACACTCTTTGTTTTCAGTAAAATTGTTTTATACTAGGTCTCTATACCATAATCCATGTAGGTATTTGCATATTTATGTGTGATTTGGTGTTACTCAGAATAACTAATTTTTACTTCTCTGTCTTTTCAGGTGAGAAACCCTACAAATGTCAAATCTGTAATCAGTCTTTTAGAATTAAGAAGACATTAACGAAACACATGGTTATTCATTCAGATGCTCGACCTTTTAATTGCCAACACTGCAATGCAACATTTAAACGAAAAGACAAGCTGAAATATCATATTGATCATGTTCATGGATCAAAGGCTGCAGAAGAGGCATTGGCATCTTCTCCAGAGGAAAAGCTGGTCTCCTTACCAGTGCAGTACACCTCTGATGACAAAGTGTTCCAAACTGAGGCTAAACAATTTGTGGAGCAGTCCAAAGCATATCAATCTGAAGCCAAAACTTTACTACAGAATGTATCCACGGAAGTGTGTGTGCCTGTGACTCTGGTACCAGTTCCGATGTCTGACCCACAAGCAGACCTGGTGCAGCATCCTGCTCAGTCACACAGCATCCTGCCTCCACAGCCTGAGCAGGCAGAGTATCAACGAGCCACAGATCTGGCATTTCTAGAGAAATACACTCTTACTCCACAACCTGCAAATATTGTTCATCCTGTAAGGCCTGAGCAAATGTTGGATCCCAGAGACCAGTCCTATCTTGGAACTTTACTGGGGCTAGATACAACTCCTACTGTACAGAATATTTCAAACAATGAACATTCGTGATCAGACCATAACATTCCACCTAATTTACGCCACCAGAAGGCTGATATGGCAATGAAGATTTATATTTTATATTTTATTTGGACTCATAAGTCTTCTGCATAGTTTTGGAGAAACAATTTGTTTACATAATATTTGAACATTTAGGCACATTTTAATGCATACTGAAAGAGTGTTTCTTGTGATTTTAAGAGTTTTTAAGAATCTTATAGATGGTCTTTTAAAAATAATGCTCTTAAATATCTTTTAAGGATAGTGGCTGAAAAATGTCATTACATATCTGGCTATTAATTTAAAAAAATTGCCTTTCTGCATCTCACTTTAAGTTAATGTTTTAAGTGTAATAGAAAGTATTCTGAAAGAATAAGGACTATATCAAATTCATTAAAATTTGTAAGGGCAGACAGGGCTATAAAACAGAAACTTTGAATTATGTTTCACACAGAAATTAATATATAATTTTACTTGAACCCTCAGGCATTTTTGGAGGGTTTTAAAGTCATGTGGACTGAAGCCTAGCCAGTGAACACAGGCACTAGGTTCTTCTGAAAAGGGATTCTGTGATATTTTATGAAGACACTAAACAGGGTGTTTGATGACCCCCTGAGTACAGTTAGGCTGCCTAAATTTGGCCTCTTGGTTCTTCCTTGATCTCTAATATTGAGTAATGTGGGAAGATCTAGACAATGGTATTGTCTAATTTTCTACACTTAGTTCTATATAATTTTATATGCATTTTTTCTTGCTTTTTCAATCTTGTTTGTCTTATAAAGTGTACCCCACACTCTGACTTTGAAAGGAAAGGAAGTATTTGCAAGGTCATTTTAATCTATGAACAGTCATGAAGAGTTGACATGGTTCATCCTTGTTAGAGCATAAGTCATAACCAGAGTCCCACATTAACATGCCCATTTTCAGGTTATCTGATAGAGGAGAAATTTAAAAACTGTTCCAAAACAGTACTCAATTTCTATTTAAGAAAAAACAATTAATCAGTAATTATAAATATCTTGTGAGTTGCTAATTAAATTGTTTTGTTTCTCACTTTCTTGTACTGTGTTTATAAAACCAAAGTCAAACTCTTGAGAGTATTTTATATCTAATTATTTTTAGCTTTTTATTTACTAAACATAAGGGTTTTTTTCCAAAAGAACCGTTTTGAACTACAAGTTTGGTGTTACCATGAAATCTAGTATAATTTAACCTCATCAAGCTTTCTATTTTAAGCCTTCTTTAAAAATAATTGTTCTGCGTTTTTTTTGGTGAATATGATGCCAAAGAAAGTATCTGAAGTAATTTCATAATTACTCGCAAGAATTACATCGGATTCTCATTAAGATGAGAATTAAGATTCAAATTTCCCCCCAGCTTTCCCTAGTCATAAATTATTATCTCAAATAACCTTTAAAATGGGAAACTGGACTTATATGTATAATTGTAACTGTTAAATTTATTCAATGACCTGAACATAAGTGAGCTGTGGTGAAGAGCTCTCTTGTCATCACAGTTCTACAAACTCTCAAGTGGTGTGGATCATTTTCAATCATATTCAGATACTTTGGTGTTAAATTCTGTTAATCCTCATCTACTTCAGTATGGAGCAGTTTGCAGGAGAGGGGCCAGAACTGCCTGAATGTTCTTTTTTTGAAGCTTGTACCCTAATGGATTCTTAACCTAAACACACCAAAGATTTCTGTTAGCTGTTAAATAGTGGCAGAGTTATAGAATTGTAAGTGTTATCAATATTTAAATAGGACTTAGCCAAAGAAGCACAATAGAAGTCCTAAACTTTAAAAGTTTAGTTTCTAAAACAGGACTACATATGTTTAACTGTTCTGTCTTTGTATCTCTAAAGCAAAATTTAGAGCTGTGCTCTGGGAATGTTCAGACTGACATGCTGTAAATATATCTGGTAAGAAGCTGACGACTAGCAAATACACAGCAATAACAAGGCCATTGAATGCCACCTTCTGAAAGGACGCTATCAAGTACTACCCTTCCTGCTTTCTAACTCCACCTTCATCTTCTTTCAAAATAAAACTGTTTCTGTCGTCTTTACACTCCATGGCTTGAAAATGGCTGTTTTATGTGAAGTTTTCAAGTCAACGTGTGTGTATCGTATTCATATTATCGCATGTGCACATGGAACATGGTTTCTAATGCATTCGTAATTGTACTGTTAAAAATAACCCAACATCAATGCTGTCAGTGCAGTGCTCAGACTAAAAAGTCTAACTCTTTGTTATTTCTTGTCTTTTCTGTCCTACAGTAGAAAAAAGTATTGTAGGATTTTGACAAAACAGTGGCTTAAGAATAGTCGGTAACTGATTGTTTCTTTTAAAGTCCAGTCTGTTTGGAAGGCACTCCAGGAAAATCTGAAAATGGAAATTGGATCGTGTTTACTTGATAATGTCCTTTTAAAAATTCTTTCATATTTGTGCCTTTTATATATATTCTGAATAATGGCTTTTTCTCTAGTTCAGTTGTTTATTCATAAAACATTAAGGTCAATAACTTCCAAAGGGCTTCATGTTCTTGGGTGCCCAACAAGAACCAGACTATAAAAGGACTCGTTTTTCAGAAAAACGAGCACTCTCTTTGTTTGGGTGACCAGAATTACTAGTCATTCCTGGAAAAAATGACCTACTAGTTCTTTGGTGTTCTTTTGTTTGCAGATAACCCTAGTAGTTAGTGTTTTTACCTGCTGGTCAGGCTGGATCATTGCCAGTTGACAGTGAAAGAAAATAGGAAAGCTTATGTGTTAGATACATAGTTTTTATTTTTATTTAATATCATGAGCTATAATTCTTATGGCTTTACATCTATTTAAAATTCATATATAAGCAAAGTAAATTTTCATGGACTGGTACTTCATTTGGTAGGTAGAAGTATCTTGTTTCAGCTTGATGGAGGATAGTTCTTAAGAGGACTGAGTTGAAGGGCAGAGATCTGCACCTTGCACCTGCCTGGGTCAAAACTCCTTAATGTCTGACACCTCCATTTTAATATGTCTGTGTACTCATGGGAGAATGCATGTCCTGTTGATCTGGAGGATGCATTTACAACAAAGGCTATGTTTTATCTGGCAGTCATTGGCTCAGTTGAGCATTTATTGCCAAAGAAGGAAGAAGGAGGTGTCTCTTAAAAATATTTCTAAAGGATGATTAGTGGCACATTGCAAAAAGTTGGTCTTTACCACATGCTGATCTTTGGAAAGAAGAGTGAGTCCATGTTGGTACTCCAAACTGTGTGTGGTTCTGAGAACTTGTTGTACTCATTCTGTTTAAACATTGAATTCTGTATTTTTTGCTATACAAATTTCTGGGTTACTGCCTTTAATTCTTTTAGTGAATTTTATGTTCAGTTTATTTATTTGAGCACTGACACTTTTCTTAAAAAGGTATGTCTCTCATGGATTCTTTTCACACTGAACATCAGTCATTGTAATGGTGATGATATATCTTGTGTAAGGCTGTGGTTTCCTTAAAACTATAGTGCTACTTTAGTCTGGACTATAATTTGGGTAGTTGTTTTTAAAGATGGGTTGTGCCAGACCATAATGACAAAAGATTTATTTGGTATCATCAAAGAGCTAAGCTCCTTTCCCTAGTAATGAATGTCAAAGAGTATCCAGAACTGAAGAATGCTTCCAAGGAGTCGCCTCACAGTGTGCTTGATTGAACATGAAATGTGTTATGGACTGCTAAGGAATAAATGAAATAAGTAACCCTCAAGTTTTTAAATTTAAAATAATTCCTGTGTAGGAGTTCATGAATGTAGAATTATGAATGAATTGTGAGAAGGCTGTTGTAGATGAATATGGGTTTTTTTCCTGAGAATATAAAAGATGTGAAATATTGAACATAACATGCCTACCTGATGCAGAGTGTGTTCCCCATATGCCTGAAGCTAAAAGGAAATAGAGTGCATTTATCTGTAGGTCCTTGTGACTGCTGTCACGTGGGATCTTTCTCTACAATATGGTCTCAGTGATTTGGTTGTTTCATCGTGTGCATTGAAGAATGTCACTGGCAGAATGTAATGCGGGGCAGTCATTTTGCTTAAGCCCATATACGGTCTTTTTCATGGTTCATAAGAAATGTTTTGGTTTAAAATTATTTGATGGATTAAAGGTAAAAATGGCAAAATTTTTTTGAACCCCCATAACCATTTTGATCATGTTTAAATGTTGGTCCTTTTATATGAAAGAATAAGGTGAAAAGAACTCAATATTTTGTCACTGGTATATGAGATAATGTGTTTTAAATGTGATCTGTACAGGTTGGTATTTTAGATGGGAGTCTTTAAAGTTGTCTTTTTAGGGGAAATCCTTTGCTGTAAGGAAAAGCTAGGAAGTGTACTGTAAATGTAGAAGTACTCAGTCCTACGTGTAATTTTGTTTGCTATGGAAAAGTAAAGTTCTTTTGTCTTAACATTGTGTGCTTCACAGGATTTACTACAGGGCTGCTTGCGATAAGTTTTGATTTTTGCCCACCCTTTTTCTCTTTTTAAACAGCATGGAAACACAGTACTCTGTATGCCTCTCAATTTTAAAGCTCATGAAAGAGAAACAGACGAGGCGATGTTTTGATCAAATTTGTGCGTCTCATTCTGCTTTTGAGTTTAAAATATTTTGTAAATTAAATTTATTTAGGAAAAAAAAAGCCGACAACTTGGTTTTGCTTGATTTATTAGTTGGTGGTTGGTTTTTTTTTTTTAATGTGAAGAGATTTCCGGGACATGGAGCTTCGCCAAAGCCCGTTGTTTGTTATTTCATCTCGCAGCCCAACCGAGCCCTCACGGGCCGTGCGCCCCGAGCTCGGGCGTTTAAATGAAGCGCCGGGCGCTGATTGGCGGAGAAGCCGGGGGGCGGGGCGCGGCGGGCGCGGCGATTGGCGGAGCCGCGGGTTTGAAGGGGCGCGCGGCGGGCGCAGCGGTTGGCGCAGCGCGGCCTGTGCGGGAGCCGCTGCCCGGCCATGGCCGCGGGCTCCGTCCCGGCAGCGGCGCGCTGGGAGTGCAGCCCCGCCGCCAACCCCGGGCGGCGGCGACGATGGGGCGCCGAGGAGGACGCGGACGAGGGCCCAGCCGTGCTGGTCTTGAGCCACTTCTCCCGGCCGCCCTTCCTCAGCTTCGGCCGCCTGCGGGTGGGCGCTTCCCGCACGCTCCTCCTGGGAGTCGAGAACCCCAACGAGGAGCACACCGACGTGGTGGTCGAGCGCTTCCCGGCCAAGGGCTTCAGCATCGAGCATCGCCGCTTCGCTGTGCAGGTGCGGGGCCGGGGCCGGATGTCTGAGCGGGGACACGCGGGGGGACCCCGAGCCGTGCCCTGCGGGGGCGGGGGGCGAGGGAGGAGCGGGGCAGGCGCCGGTTGCGGCGTGTCCTGCCCCCGGGGGGATCCACGCGTCTCCTGGGCTTTTGGGCAGCCGGTACCCGAAAGCTGCGCCCCGCTGTAGGTGGCGGTGTGGGTGGTGGCTGTGGGTACCGCGATCGTGTCCCGCGGTTCGCCCCAAAAGGAGTTCGAGCCCTCGGAGCCGGGGGGGGGGCTGTCAAGGCTGCGAAGGCGTCGCATCCCGGCTCAGTAGAGGGATGTGTGCGGCAAGGTGCGAAAAACAAAGTGAAATTAACTGTTCTCCGGGAATCTGGTTTTAAAGACAGAGACGGAAGAATTAGAGGTGCTTAAACAGTGACCTGTCAAAAAGTTGGAGGATACATGTTTAGGAAAAAGGCTGAGAGAGCTTTTGAAGAGGATGCTAATACACTGTTCTGCACGTTAATTAAATGACACAATAGAGAGCAAAGCAGGCTTAAGCTAGGAATAAATATTTACGATTCTCATCGTAAATATTTATGTGGTTAGTCCAATCAGTGCCAGTTTTTAAAAGGACAGTTTAGACAAACATATACCTACGGTCACCTAGGTGTCCAGAGTCTATGAGAGAGGAAGAAACGCTTTGGAGATCTCTTGCAATAAGGGGTTTATAAAACCAGGCTGGAGTCTTGGTATGAATTTTTAAGTAACAGGTTCCTGTAGTAATCAATGAATAGTAAGGTCCTTGATCATTTGCAGTGTCTTTATTTATTCTTTATTCAAAGAGCTTGTATGTCAAATCTCATTTTTGCACGTCATTTGACTAAAAAATTTGACACTTCTATTTAGGGCCAGCTAAGGTCCTCAAAATTAACCTCCGATTATTAGTCCCACTATAATTCTCTCAGAATTACTCTAGAGGACTTATTTGGTTAATATATGCAAAAAAATTATGTAGTTTCTTCTACTTACCTTTACTCAAATCTTGTCTTTCTATGTGTTATATTTATTCATATTCTTGCTTCTTCTCTACTGCAGTTTCATTAAGAGGCATATGTCCTTTTAGTTATATGAAATTTTTGATAGTGATTGCTTAAATTTACATGTCAGAGGGGGAAAACTGGTATTTAAACATTTAACAGTTGTGTATCATTTCATGTTGTCAAAATATATGTTACTTCTATATATTGCTCCTCGTTTGATTACTTGATCTTCAGTGTTATGTAAGTGTACCTAAATGCTAGGTACTGAACATTTCTTTTTCTCTAACAGTCAGGACAAAGAATCTTTGTTTCTGTGACATGGACACCATTAGAAGAAGGAAAAGTCAGAGAGCTGGTAACTTTTGTTGTTAATGGCATTGTAAAACACCAAGCTGTGCTCCTCGGTGCTGCTGAGCAGCCCCCGAAGAAAAAGGTGAGTTTATGGTGTCTTAATTCTGTTACTTTGGCATAGCTGACACAGATATTGTTTTTTATTACTAGAAAATTCAGTGAAGGAGAATTAAAAATTGATAAATAATGCTGTCTGTGGAAATGCCCATTGTTCTCAGTTTTTTTCCGCTGGATTGGAAAGTAGGTGCTTATGCATTACAGCTTAGAGAATAAAACTAAAACATGACCAAATAAACTGCTTTCAAGGCTGGAAATAACATATTGTGAATTTTGTATTAGGTGTTCTTTTTATAGTATTTTTAAACTTTGAATAAATATGCTAGTAATGTTCACTTTTACACATAGAAGTATTTAGGAAGTCAGCACACTAACTTTTATTTATGGTTCTTTTTCAGAGGAGTCTTTGGGATAAATTAAAAAAGAAAAACTCTTCAGAAACCTCTGCTGCAATAAAAGTTACAAAGAGTACTTCAGAAATAAAAAATGTTGATAAAACATTTCAAGTTTCTCAGAAGGTGGATAGACTTAGACATCCACTTCAGGCGTGTGAAAATCAGAGCACAGTGCAAAATAATATGTCCCCAGGAAATGACACTCTTCTTGGCTCAGAAAATCAATTACCTCCATCTCCTATTGCACCAGTGCCAGAGGAACATCGTAGTACTGTTAGCACACCCCTTGCAATGAGAAGATCTACTACATTTGCAGATATTGCTGCCTCTGTAAATGAGGAATTATTGCCTCAGATAGACAGCCGTAATGTCAAGAGATGTGTTAATGAGCACAACGAATTGCAATCTGAAAGTGTCTACAGTTCTGCTGGATTAGCACAACTACCAATTTCAGACAATGCAGAAGTTCTTAATTGTACACTCTCACCAGTTTGCACTCCAGAACACTCAGCATCTGCACCTGCTTTAAGTACAAGGAGGATTTTAAGTCCAGATGCTTTTGTAAATGGGAATTATCAAGTGGATATAGACACAATAGAGCAACCTTTTACAATTCTGTCACCTGAGCAATTTGTGAAAGACAGTTTGTCAGATAAGGAATCAAAGACTCCTAAACCTGAGGCAGCATTAATATCATCTACCACAGAGACTTATGTGGTAAAGAGATTTCTACCCTCAAAATGGAGAAAGGATGGAGATGTAGAGACAGAAACTCATGTTTGCATAGAACACAACTTACATGAAGTCTTTGAGATACATAATGTAACATCACTTCATGATGATAAACCCAGAGAAAATCACTGCAGTTCTCATTCTGCAGAGGAACCTCAGACTGATAACTCTTCTCGGAGAGAACAAACAAAAAAACGTCCAATTCTTTCTGCCACTGTCATAAAAAGTAAGCCTGGTGCTACTGAAGAAACGAGAGCGGAAACCTGCCAACCAAAATCTAAAAAATGCCTTAATAAAGCAATAATAGAATGTGCTAATGTGGTGCCTGTACGTACAGAAGCAGAAATATCTGAACACGTGCCAGTTGCAGGTCCCATTTCAGCTGAAAATAAGTGTCACAATGACAAAGTAAATTCATCTCCTACTGGATCAACTTCTTTGTGTCGTAAGAGGAAAAGTGAAACCTATGTAGAAAATAGCAGAGTCACAGCTCCAGTGTATGTGGAAGAAGTGGAAAGAAAAAGAGCTCTTACATCTAGCACGGGCAATCGGACATATACGACTGTGAGACCATCAGCCTTCAAACCCACAAACCGAGAGAAAACAGGGCAGAGAAAGAAAGCGAGTGAGCAGTATTTCTTTCATTTACCATTTTCTGAAAGATGCCTTTGATTATGAAATGTGTATAGCAAACTGAACTGTCTGGTAACAGTCAGAAATATTTTATATCTCTGAAATGTGGGTCTTTGCAATTTGTTAGACATCTGCACTTTAAAAATCTGAAAAGTAGGTTAGAGTTTTGGCTATGTCATTGGCTTCAAATTTACTTTATTCCTGTGTAAATTTGTTGATGACAATAACAGGAAAAGTATCTGGCAGTTCTTCAGCAGAGCCCTTGTTATGTAATTTTAATTTACTAGAAACTTACTGCACAGTATTTGTCTTATGTACACTTACCATTGTGAATATTTGACTCCATTACTGTTGTCCCATGTTTTCAAATATAGAATTGTTAAGGTTAGAAAAGACCTCTAAGATTATCAAGTCCAACCATTATCTTGGCACCACCATGTTCACCACTAAACCATAACCCCAGGTGCTACATCCACATGCCTTTTGAACACTTCCAGGGATGGTGCCTGCACCACTTCCCTGGGCTGCCTGTCCCAATGCCTGACCAACCTTTCAGTGAAGTAGTTCCCATGTCTTGTTCACTCTACGTGCTTTTTACTGTCTGTAATTAGCTTGTTGTCAGCCTTGTGTAGATTTTTCTAGACCTGGTAATGAAATTCAAGCAGTACATTTCCTTAGTAAATGGAAGAACATACAAGAGCACTTATTTACTCTTAACCGTTTTTCCCTTTTAATTGTAGCCAAACTGGTTTGTCTAACTTTCCACCAATAACAGGAGGTTATTGGTATTTTGAGTGGGTTCATGGGGAATTGCTCTAGTTCTGTGCTTTAGAAGTGACATGAACTTTAATACAGTAACTTTCACAGACATACTGGCTGTTGATATTTGTGTGTTAATGCTTGTAGGTTATTCACTTCAGAAAGCATCTAAAACTACCAAGAGAATTAGTAAACCTGTCACTGGATTGGCCCAGTCTCACCTGACATTTGTGAAACCACAGAAAACAGGTAGGCAGACTCCTGGTATTTAGTAAAACAGTATATACTGAACCAAATGTCACAGTTGTGGTACTGCTAATGTCTGGTAAGACCTAACTGGTTACAGTTGAGATGAAATGGAAGATTGTACCTAAAATCAATCAATATTTAGTAGAATAATATATGTAACCTTTTGTGATCTGTTTTGACTACTCAAAATTGGTTGCAACACACAGCCAGCTGAAGGTAAATGTTACTTTCTTCCAGTTCTGCCTGTAAATCTAAAAGCTACATTGCAGCTTACTGATGGTTATCAATTAAATGCCTCTTCCATACTTGACAACATTTTAAGACAACAGCAGAATACCTAAGAGGAAAAAATTTCTTACCAGCAAGATAATAATTTTTCAGAGTTAAGTTAATATTAAGTTGATCTGATGAGAAAAATGCATCTATACAATGGTTCTTCCTGGTTGTAAGCCAGCTCAATTTGGATTTGCCCCATTACAAATGGCCTGGGTTCTAGATATCTTGTCTTAGTTCTAGTGCTTTAATAACTCAATCCACATTTTTTGGCTGAAATTTATTTAATAGTGGCTGTTCTGCAGTCACCAAAGATTCCAAGAATCCACTTTTTTCTGCTATAGTGCTAAATGGAATGTCAAACATTAATCCTTTCCACAATGAAATGTACATTGGTTATCAAATATTTCAAGAACTGCAAAGACTTACAGTTTGTTTGTTTGTTTTTTTTAAAGTCATCCCTAGGCACCCAATGCCTTTTGCAGCTAAAAACATGTTTTATGATGAACGTTGGAAGGAGAAGCAACAACGAGGTTTTACTTGGTGGTTAAATTTTGTACTTACCCCAGATGACTTCAGTGTAAAAACAAATACCTCACAAGGTAAGAGTACAAGAATTTTCATTTTTTCTTTTAATATTCTTAAACATTATATAACATACTTTATTAATATTGATGAATAGTAGTAGTACACGCTTCACACTAAACCTTTTCAGAGTCATATTTTTCCCCTTCTTATAACTGGATGGCACACTTGCTTATGGCAAGCACAGCACACCACACACCTGCATGGGGAGTGTGCTCTGCAAGGAGAATGCACTGGAATATGTGGCTGCAGCTCTCCTCAGTGGATGTTGGGTGAGGAATCCTCCCTGCTGGCAAACATTATAGGTGACACTTTACTACAATAATGGTAACCTACTTTTTCCTCTATCTTTAGCTTTAATTGAAGAAAATTAAGAGTATACCATTGATCTTAAAACTGAATTTCTAGCACTGCTCACTTATGAAATAAGCAGTTATATTAAATACTTGACTAGTACACTTGTACATGGCAGTATATGTTTAGTGCAACAGCTGACAAGCTTTCTGAGGGATAAATCATTAGTCAGAAGGAAAATAGCAAAAAGTCTACTGAGAAGTGGGCAAAAGCTACCTTTATTTGAGATGTAAATACATACGTTTTGTGTGTGTTAAAACAGTAAATGCAGCCGCTCTTATCTTGGGAGAAGAGAACCATCACAAAATGAGCCTTCCTAAAGCACCAACAAAAGATGAAGCATCTCTAAAGGCCTATACGGCTCGTCGGAAGCTGAATAAGCTGCGCCGTGAAGCCTGTCGTTTGTTCACCTCTGAAACAATGGTCAGAGCTATTAAGAAACTGGAAGTTGAGATTGAAACTAGACGCTTGCTAGTTCGTAGAGACAGACACCTCTGGAAAGATATAGGTAGGAGTACTACAGCTTGGCATTCTCTCTTTTCTTGTAAGTAGAAAAAGGATTATTTGCACATTAATTTGATTTAAATTAAAATTGATTAATAGAAATTTTTGCATTAATACGAAATGTTTGCTGAATCTAATATTACAAGATGCTCTCTTGCAGGAGAGAGGCAGAAAGTGCTCAACTGGCTTTTGTCTTACAACCCTTTATGGCTGCGTATAGGTCTGGAGGTCAGTGCACTGTGTATAGTCTATAATCTAAGTTAAAGGACATCTAGCAATTGGGGTTGGTTTGGGTTTCTTTGTATTTTCTCTCTTACTAATTCAGGTAGGTTCAATTCAGTTATAGCTTATTTACATATCTTTTAAAGTGTTACAAGATACTTGCTTTGAAAAAGTGTTTACCTTATTAGGAAGGAAAATATTTAATCAAGGAAAGTAGACGTTAATTCCCTGACCAATAACACAAAAGCATTTCCCTATCAGTTTCAGTCTACTAAACTGAAGAAGAGTGGAGTTGTCTTAAAGAAGTTCCTGATTGATTCCTAAGATGTAGATGATTATACATACTCTGAAATAAGATTTGATCTTCTGAAATGTCCTTTGGCTTTACCCTTCAGTGACTCATTTGAAAACTGTTGGATTTTTAGAGACTAATTACCATTTACTACTTCTGAATTTCAATAATATATATTATTAAAAAAATTCCATAGTGTTTAACATAATTTTAGTAATTTCTGCTTTTTTTCCCCTCCTTTCTTATTAGACTGTTTATGGAGAACTGATAGCATTGGAGAGTAATAGTGATGTTACGGGTTTAGCAATATTTATCCTTAATCGCCTGCTCTGGAACCCTGACATTGCAGCTGAATACAGACATCCCACTGTGCCTCACCTTTACCGAGAGGGTAATTACTGCTTCCAGAATAATTCATTTTTAGCATTTAGTTTTTAAACCATCACTTAGTGGGTTATGTCTTTTTAGGTCATGAGGAAGCTTTGTCAAAATTCACACTGAAAAAATTGCTGTTGTTAGTTTGCTTTCTGGATTGTGCCAAACGGTCCAGGATGATTGAACATGACCCTTGCCTCTTTTGTAAGGATGCAGAGTTCAAGGTAAGAGAGCTGTGATTTGGTATCTCCCTCCAATATTGTATTAAGACTCCATGTAGAATGTTGGTTTTTTTTTTTAATCTGACTATGTACTTAAACAAGTCCTGACTGTTCAGCCTTTTGCATGAACATTCTCAACATACCGTCTCATGGTCATGTAATGGAATTCCCAAGAAAATTCTGAGGTATTGGTTCTGTAGGAAGGACTCCACTGTCCTGCATTATTCAACTTCCCTCTCTGAATCTGAGCTTCTGCATTATTTTTAAATATTACTCTAGGATGCTGCAGCTGACCTTAAGCTGCAAGTCAGTTTGATGGACTCTTCTCTTTGTTTTTTCTGTTATTTTGCTGTGATAAGAAAGACTATGGAACATCTGTTATACAAAGGCTTTGATTAACAAATGTTACATTTGTACTGTGTAGACAGACAGACGGAGAAAAAGGTATTCCTGAATTTGGTGGTGCTTTAGTGACATGGCAGCCAGGTATGATGACAATTAAAGCTGTGTGAACTGGCCAAAAATAGATTTTTTTTTTTAAATATAATTTTAAGTATTAGATAAGGAAACATGAAATGCAGTCTGGGAGAAATTCTGCTTGACAAATATCACAGTGTTAAGGTTATCTTATTTTTCTTTTTTTTTTCTTAATTTTAGGCTAGCAAAGACCTTTTGCTTGCATTTTCCCGGGACTTCCTGAGTGGTGAAGGTGACCTTTCCCGCCATCTCGGTTTCCTAGGACTACCTGTCTGCCATATTCAAACTCCACTTGATGAATTTGATTTTGCTGTAACAAATCTGGCTGTGGACTTACAGTGTGGCATCCGTCTTGTGTGCGTTGATACAGAATTATTTTGAAATACTTATTGTCTTTTATATAAAATACCGAATGTGAGCTCAGCAAAGGCATTAAACTGTGAAATTACCTTTGTTAGGAGAACGGTGGAGCTTCTGACCAGAAACTGGAATCTTTCAAAACAACTGAGAGTTCCTGCAATAAGTCGTCTACAGAAAATGCATAACGTTGATATTGTTCTCAATGTCCTTAAAGAGCAAGGAATACACTTGAAAGATGAAAATGGTAAGGCCTAGAAATCAGGGTTATTCCAAGTGCATCAGGCAACTAGTGCACATTCCAATCCCTTTGTTTATTTGACAGGTGCTTCAATTGACTCCAGGGATATTGTGGATAGACACAGAGAACGAACATTAGCACTCCTGTGGAAAATTGTCTTTGCCTTCCAGGTACTATTCAATTACTTATTTTGTTTGTTTGGTACCAGTTACAAACAAGCAATAATGAAAACAACCAGTCTTTCAGGAGTATTTATTGTCTGTGAAAACCTCTACTAATCAAATTTTAGACTGAAATTATTTGCTCTAAATGTTCAAAGTTCCATGCAAGCTTTGGCTGAACTGCTAAGTGTTCCCTAACAGTACAGCTTGGATAACGTTTTAGCTGTGGTTTTTCTTGTATACATTCATACAATTTTTGGAAAAAAGATGAACTTCTGAGTTTATGCTGTATACTAGCAAAATTGATACTTAAAAGTAAAATAATGTTAATCTCAAAGTGCTAGTAAACTCCTACTAACTGAAAAGGACATTTTGAGCTTATAGAGTAAACTCTGAAGCTATAGCTCTTCTGCTTTTTTTTTCATTCATCAAATTGACTGTTTCATATAAAACATTCTTGAAATAAGAGCGAAGATTCCTTAGGCATTACTGCAATGGCATTTCAAAACCACTGACAAAAAATAATAGAGGAAGCAAAAATAGTTTTCTTAAACTGTTTTAAGAGTTAACTTGTGTTGGATGGTATTTTAAAAATAAGTATGCAGCTGACAAATCCAGCTGGAAGGAACATAACATATGGAAGGTAAAATAAGATAGAAGTTGAGGTAGAAATTCACCACTAAGTATTTAGAAATATAAGTGCAATTAACTATATGTAAAACAAGAATATGAAAGAGTATAGACACAGAACTATCAGTAAGCCAGACAACATCATAAAAATCAAATGTAATTATTTTCTTTCTTAACTACTTTTACACTATTGAGTAGTTACCTTCCTTGAGTTAGTTCTCCTGATGCATGACTCATAGTTGAATTGCTTTTGATTGAAGAAATAATTTCAGTGAGTAGTGGCTTTATCCAAGCCCTGTGGATAAAGCCACTTGTTCTCCAAATCTTCTCACACCCTTACAACACCAGCTGAAGTCCTCTCAGAATCCCTTAAATGAGGAGGAGTGGTGCGTGGGCTCAGTGGAATTGCAGATGAGACTCTGAAATTGTTGTTTCCTCTGAGACTCTGGTGAAATTACACAGGCTGTTTCAGGGAAAATTCCCCTGTTTCTCCCAGCTATTAACTAATGAAGTAACTGTTCTCCCACAGAACAGTGGGAGGCTAGATTCTAGGGCTTTTTTTTGCTGCCATCTATGCTGGAAAGTCCAGATTATCCTCTGCTGATTCTGTGTAGCAAGTACTGCTAAGTAGGAAGCGTGGTTTCTCTTTACAATCCCCCGGCTGAAGCCTCTGCATCCAGTAGCTGCAATGCCTGACATGTCAGATTGCTGACGTGTCATTTTTTTTTTCTTTCTATTAGGTGGATGTTTTTCTGAATGTGGAACAGTTAAAAGAAGAAATTGAGTTTTTGAATAACTCACACAAGAGAAAAGCACAATTAAGTGCTCTCAAGACTTTTCCAAACTCTGTTAGAATACAAGAAGGCAATGATAACTCCTCACCTCAGAGTTACAGTGAAAATGTAAAGCTCCTGATGGCATGGGTTAATGCCGTTTGTGGATTTTACAATATCAAGGTAAGTAGTTTTGTGTGTACTTCAACAAGTACATCCTGTGCTGTCATAATTCTTCACAGAACAGAGTTCTTCAAACTATCAAATACGTAGTAGCAACCAATAATAATTAGTTTTAAATATCATTCTGGACTTTGTTTAATCTGATTTGAAATAACCATCATTCTGTGAGTTTAGCTGCAGCTCTCTTTTTAAACAAATTTGAGGAAAAGGATTTCCCCTTCCAGTTAGTCTTATGCATAAAATTACCTTTTAAAACTAGAAGGTTTTTTGCTGGAATGAGAGTTGTTTGTGTATTTTTAATAAGTATTTGTTGTACAAGTATTTGTTCATAGAATGTTCACTGTTTATAGGAACTATGAGAATTAAACTGATGTTAGGGATAAGATCAATTCCTCTCCTCAGAGATACTTGTTTAGAAAGGACATGTTTACTTCCTCCAAGAAGGGAAGCACTGGTCGGACACGTGTCTCTGATGGGAATACAGTCACAGCTGCTAGTTTTAATAAAGGGTAAAACAGAGCACTTAGGACTGATGCAAGTTCAGAACTTATTTCTGCATTAAAAACCTAGTGTAAAGGTATCTAAAGAAGTCTATTGGGAATGCTTCTCTAGAAAGATTGGTTTCTCTTTGGTTTCTTAAATGTTTCCCTTGTAGATTTACTATATAATGATTCACATCTATTTTGTTTCTGGTTTCTCACAGCTGTATGTTATGGTACAGCAAATGTTCAAAGGAAACACTAGTTCCAAATTTTTTTTTGGTCAAAGATAATTTGCACTTAGCCACCTTCAAAGGTACAAAGAACAAACTCTATTTCCGGTTACTGGTAACAGAAACTGAAGGAATTTGTATCTTGCTATATTTTATTTTAATAGGTTGAAAATTTCACAGTGTGTTTCTCAGATGGGAGAGTATTATGTCATTTGATTCATCATTATCATCCATGTTACGTGCCTTTGGAAGCTGTGTGCCAGCGAACAACTCAAACAGTGGAATGCTCAAGAACTGTTAGAGTGGGACTAAACTCTTCCTCCTCATCAGAGTCAGATACTTCTCTAAATGTTATGGAAGAAATGTTTGATCAAAGTGAGTTATTTGATGCACAGAAGTTCATGTTAAATCTATTTGGTTTATGCACAATTTTGATTTGGCTTATGTTTTCTCTTTACAAAGCTGTAACTCCCTCAGTCCTATACAAGGAACTCCTGGACAACGAAAAGAAAAACTTCCAACTGATCAATGCTGCAGTTTCTGACCTAGGCGGAATACCAGCAATGATTCATCACTCAGACATGTCAAATACAATTCCTGATGAGAAGGTAAAATGCTTTTAGAGTTGATGTAAATGTGTTCTGCCCTCCTGTGAACATGTTCTGCTCTTCTGTATAGCCCTTAACTTGCTGTGTTCTGTGTCTGTATAGATTGTTATTACCTACCTGTCATTCCTGTGTTCGCGGCTTCTTGATCTGCGGCACGAAACTCGAGCTGCACGAATAATTCAGTCTGCTTGGAGGAATTACAGGCTGAAAAGGGAACTGAAACTTTATCAGGTACTCTTTGCTTGTGCAATATTCATACCTTCTACTTTGAGAAATAATAAATAAAGGATATAAGTTAACTGGGATATACAGGTTTATTGGAGTAATATTGGCATTTAAATGAATGAGTACCATTTTTATCATCAAAACATGCGGCCTTCTTGGTGGTGTAATTACTAACACAAAAAAGGGAGTAGTTAATTTTTAATTCCTATTCATGTCTACAAGATGAGAAGAGTAATTAAACTTCTACATGGATTTACTATATTTGTTTAGGAGCTAAACTTCACCAGTGTTTTGAATTGAATTTCATGAGTTCTGGTATTTTGTTTCTTGCTTTTCTGATAGTTATATCAGAACTTCTGAGGCTTTTAAAAGTATGACGCCATTAAGATTGATAAGTGCCACCTCTGTGTCTTACTGAGATAGATATTATTTGATGTTGGAAAAGTGTTGAAGTGAAATATTCTAAGAATCTCTGGTGTAGCAGGGGATAAAGGTTGTATTTATGTAGACTTTTTCATCTCCAGGTATTTTATTTTTTTTTTTACTTTTTAAAATCTACACAACCTTAATAATGATGACAGAACATTCCCTTTGCAAGTCTTTTGAAATAACTAATAGTAAAGATGCTGGTAGGGGGAGAAGGAATAAAAACCACTTAGGCATTGACAGCATTATTTTTTTAAAATAATCTTACAGTGTACTCACATATGCTTTGCACTGTGGTAGGATAGGCTAGTAGTGGAATGATCTAAATATTGATGTGTTACATTTGTTAGTTGCTTCTTTTACTTTGATGTGCACCAGTTTGTTACTGCAATCTCTGGGTTACAACAAAAATGCTGGTTGGTTTGAGCAAACAAAACTCTGGGGTAGATGGACATGAGCCAGTCTGACTATCTTTATACTCTTTTATATTATTTAAGTATAGCTAGAGAGCACTCCGCCATGTTCCATTACTGAGGGTATTTTAAACTGTTATGAATGAGAACTAAAACTGAGGCTTAACAATGGGTTACATAGGAATGCTTAAAAACTGTTTTGTAAAGAAGAATGATGAAGGCAGGAGGATGCAAATTTAAGCGATACCAGCCTTTTACAATTATCAAAATAAAATGTTCTGTCTCAGAAATATTCCTTTACTATAGTGAAGTAAAACTGTGTATCAACAAGCCTAATTTTTAAGAGATTGCTCTAGATTGTTAATCACATCAAAAATTTGAGTGAAAATTCCAATCCTAACTGTTCGGTGGAAATGGCTCTTTGTAGGAAAGAGACAGAGCTGCTCGGATAATTCAGAAATTTGCAATAAACTTCTTGTCTCGTCGACACATCCTGAAGAGAGTGAATGCAGCCGTTTCCATCCAGAAGCACTGGAGAGGATACTTGGCCAGGATGACTTTATTCAATCTGAAAAAGGCAAAACTGGAGGAAGCCAGAAGTAAATCTGCCACAGTCATTCAGGTAATACAATTTAAAGTTAGATTTCACAGCTACACAACAAGGAAACCTCTTTGAAACTTCTGAGAAAGAGTCTTGCTGAGGACCATTTGTTCAGCTTGCAGCAACTGATGCCTTCATGAAGTGCAATATTTTTTTTTTTACTTCCCCCCCCCTCTACTTTTGAGATGTTTTAATAACTTTCTCTCTTCAGGGAGAGATAGTAATATGTCATTAAATTAAAAATTGCTCCTTCTTAGTGAATATTTTGGAACACCGTAAACATTAAAACACTGGGCCTTAAACTAGTCAGTGTCAAGGGACTAATCAGGTTGTGTTGGCTTTCCTCTTTGCAGCTGTTGAACATTACTTAAACGGGGTTTTACAGAAAATTAAAAATTGCTCTCCTAGTGTTGTGTTACCTGCAGTGGGCATGTTCAGACTGGCAGACAATAGTTACCAATGGTAGTTGGACAGCTAATTCAGTTTCTCAAGATACTTTTACCACTATTACCCAAAGCTAAACACTACACTCTTAAGACTTTTTAGAATGGTTGTTAAAAGAAACACTGATATATCAAATAGTTTAAAAGGGAATCTAGTGTTGGCAGGGCAAATTTAGTCTTTTCTGAGAATTTAAGATGCTTTAAAAAAACCCAATGATTCAAGCACTTGGCTTTTGCTTTTTGTTTTGATGTGGTGTGGGGTTTTTTTAAATCATTATTACTATTGGAGGTTTTGTTTGTTTTTTTGTTTTGTGGCTTTTGGTTTTGGATCTTTGTTTGTTTTTGTTTGGGGTGGTTTTGTTTGGTTGGTTTTTGTTTGTTTTGTTTGTAATGTAGATTTCTGGGTTTACCTTCCTAGGGATTAAGTAGGAATAAAGAAATCTTAAAAAGTCTGAAGATGATTGTCCTCAAATTCGGGCTTAACTTGAGATACTATAAAGAAAATACAAAATTTTCTTTTTTTTTTCCTGCAGGCTTATTGGAGGAGATACTCTGCTAGGAAAAGATATTTACAGCTAAGATACTATGTCATTTTTGTACAAGCAAGGATAAGGATGGTGAAGTCTGTTGCTGCATATAAGCGAATTGTTTGGGCTACTGTTACACTTCAGAGTCATCTGCGTGCATCTAAGTTGGCAAAAAAAGATCGACAGAGATACAAAATCTTAAAGTCCTCAGCACTTACTATTCAGTCTGCATTCAGAAGATGGAGAAAACACAAAATTCAACAGAAAATTAAAGCAACTTTAGTACTTCAGACTTACTTCCGAAAATGGCAATCTTCAAAACTGGATAAGAGAAGGAGGGCTGCCCTTGTCATACAGTCTTGGTACAGGATGCACAGAGACCTGAAACAATATCTATTTATTAGGCAAAATGTTATCAAGATTCAGGCTTGGTACAGGTGTCAGCTGGCCAGACGTGTTTACCGGGAACACAGGGCAAAGATAGTGATAATTCAACGGTATTACAGAGCTTATAAACTAGGGAAAACTGAGAGAGAGCACTATTTACAAAAGCATGCAGCAGTGATAGTTCTCCAAGCTGCTTTTAGAGGCATGAAGGCACGTAAGCTGTACAGGCAAACAAAAGCAGTTTGTGTTGTTCAATCTCTGTGGAGAATGAAACAAGAGAAACAAAGATTTCTGCGATTAAAAAAATCTGTTACTACATTGCAGTCACACGTGAGGAAATACCAGCAAGTGAAAAGATACAAAGAGATTAAAAATGCTGTTTCTGTAATTCAAACTCGGTATAGGGCACATATCGCCTCTAAAAAAGCAGCTGCTTCTTTCCAGAGAATGCGCCTGGCTGCCATTGTTCTCCAGTCTGCCTACAGAGGGATGGAAGCTCGGAAAGAGGCTCGCATGTTGAGAGCTGTGATCAAAATTCAGGCAAGTTACCGTGCTTATGTCGTCCAGAAGAGATTTAAAAACTTGAAAGGTGCGACAGTAAAGATTCAAGCTTTTGTAAAGATGTGGCAAGCACGTAAATATTATTGCGCTTTAAGGGAGGCAACACTTTACGTCCAGCGAAGGTATCGGTCTCATAGATATGCTCTTCAACTTAAAGAAGATTTTATGAAATTGAAGGGAGCTTGCTTAAGAATTCAGGCTGTAGTCCGAGGCTATCTTGTCAGGAAACAAATACAGAGGTGGAGGGAGACTGCAGTATTTCTTCAGGCCTGCTACAGAATGAGAAGGGACAGGCAACGGTACTTAACCATCTATAGGGCTGCCATTGTCATTCAACAACATTATCGTGCATACAAAAAACAACGGTGTCAGAGGCAGGAATTCTTGCGAGTTAAAAAAGCAGCTGTGTGCTTACAGGCAGCCTACCGGGGTTATAAAACACGCAAAAAGCTTAAACTTGAATATAGAGCTGCTATTAAAATTCAGACTGCTTTTAGAGTTCATGCTGCACGAATGAAACACAAAGCAGTGGTTCAAGCCTCCGTTGTGATTCAGAGGTGGTACAGAAATTGTAGGACTGGTAACAGGCAAAGACAGAACTTCTTAATGACAAGAGCTGCAGTGCTTTCTTTACAAGCAGCTTTTCGTGGCTGGAAGGTTCGAAAGCAGATTCGAAGACAGCATGTTGCTGCTACTGTGATACAGTCTGCCTTCAGGAAATTCATGGCTCTGAAAAAGTTCAGACTCGTGAGCCATGCTGTGCTAACTATTCAGAGGCGTTACAGGGCCAGTGTTATGGGCCGGAAACAACGGCAAGAATACGTTCAGCTGCGTAACTCTGTAATGCGTCTTCAGGCAATATGGAGGGGGAAAACTGTGAGAAAAACAATTCAGAAGCAGAACAATCTTGCAACAGTTATTCAGACCTATTACAGGATGCATGTCAATCAACTAAAATACAAGAAACTAAGACAAGCCACTCTAGTGATTCAGAAATACTTCAGAGCTTACTGTATGAAAAAAACCCAACGTGCAATTTATCTAAAAACAAAGGCAGCTGTGTTAGTCTTGCAGTCTGCTTACCGTGGAATGACTGTGAGAAAACAACTGAAAAAACTAAACAAAGCTGCTACAACTATACAAGTTGCCTTCAGATCTTACCTGGCCAAGAAGGAATATGAAAGACTTAGATCTGCAGCTATAGCTATGCAAAGGCGTTATCGTGCAGTTATTTATGCTAAATGTCAAAGGCAGAGATATTTGTCTTTAAAAAGAGCCACAGTCAAAATGCAGGCGATTTACAGAGGTGTAAGAGTCAGACAACAAGTGCAGCATATGCATCAAGCAGCTGTTTGCATCCAAGCCACGTTTAAGATGCATCAGATGAACATAAAATACCGGTCAATGAGAATGGCAGCAATTAGAATTCAAAGACAGTATAGGGCATTTTGTTTAGGCAAAGTACAGCGCAAAAAGTACTTGGAACTAAAGAAGTCTATCATAATCCTTCAGGCTGCTTGCAGAGGCATGAAAGTCCGACAAGACTTAAAAACTATGCATCAGTCAGCAGCAGTAATACAGTCTTATTATCGAATGCACAGACAACAGAGGGATTTCAGAAAATTGTTGCTGGCAACTAAGCAGATTCAGCAGTGGTTCCGTGCTTGTAAGGAGAGAAATGCACAAGTTCACAAGTATATGATGGTGAAAAATGCTGTACTACGCATCCAGGCTGCGTTCCGTGGTATGAAAACAAGAAGACTTATCAGAACTATGAGTGAATCAGCTGTGATTATTCAAAGAAGATTTAGAACTTTTCTTGAAAGGAAACGTTTTCTTTCCATTAAGGCAGCCGCTGTTGTAATTCAGAGAAAATACAGAGCAACAAAACTGGCAAAAATTCAGCATCAAAAATATCTCTCTTTCCTTAATGCTGCTGTTATCATACAGTCTGTTTATAGAGGATTTGTGGTAAGGAAAAAAATGCAGCAAAAGCATCAAGCTGCTACAGTTATTCAAGCAATGTTAAGAATGCATAAAATTTACACTTCTTATCAAGAAGTCAAACGTGCTTCACTAATCATACAGCAACATTATCGAGCTTACAGGGAAGGGAAGCATGTGAGAGAAAGATATTTAAAACTGTACAATTCTGTTTTAGTACTTCAAGCTGCCTATAGAGGAATGAAAACAAGATGCTTCTTGAGGAAAAGACATGAGGCAGCACTTACAATACAGAGAAACTACCGAATGTATAGGCAGTGCTGTCATTACAGAAAACTTAAGTGGGCAGCCCAGCTAATACAGAAAAGATACAGAGCCAATAAGCTAAGGAAAGTTGCAGTACAGCGTTACTCTTCATTAAGGAAAGCAGCAGCTTGTATCCAGAAGGCCTTTCGAGCCATGCGAGCAAGAAAACAACAGCAAGAAATGCACCGTGCTGCTACTGTTGTTCAGAAAAATTTTAAAGCTTTTAGAGAACGTCAGAGATACCTCTCTCTTAAAGCAGCTACACTTGTCTTTCAGAGAAGATATAGAGCTTTGCTTCTGTCAAGACAGCATACTTCAGAATATCGTTCTCTTCGTAGAGCAACTATTTGTATACAGGCTGTGTACAGAGGTATCAGGGTGCGGAACAGCATCAAGCACATGCATTCAGCTGCCAGTGCAATACAGTCAGCCTATAGAATGCACAGGGATAGAAAGTCCTATCAAAATATGAGAACTGCAGCTATTGTTATACAGAGCTACTATCGATCCTACATGAAAGGAAAGAACCAACGGAAGGAATATCTGACAATGAAGAATTCTGTTCTTGTTATTCAAGCATCATACAGAGGCATGAAGGCACGGCAGAAACTGAAAGTCATGCATGTTTCAGCCACTGTAATACAGTCTAGTTATCGCATGTACATACAGCATAGGCATTACAAACAGTTGTGCCAGGCTGTCAGAGTCATACAGCAGAGGTTCAGAGCCAAAATGGCAAAAGAAGCTGACGTGAAAAACTACGCAAAAATGAAAAAGGCTGTCATCTGCCTTCAAGCTGCTTTTCGCGCTAAAAAAGCCAGGCAGTTGTATAAAGCCAATGTTGCCGCACAGTGCATTCAGTCATTCTTACGAATGTGCAGAGACAGGAGACGTTTTCTTGAAAAGAAGTCAGCAGTAATAACGATCCAGTCAATGTTCCGATGCCAAAGAACAAGGACTCGCTATAAATTGATCCGGAGTTCAGCAATTGCTATTCAGAGGTGGTACAGATCGTGTCACAGGGCTCGTTTACAGAGAGCAGAGTATTTGGCTCAAAGACAAGCAATAGTCATTATTCAGTCTGCCTTCCGTGGTTTGAAAGCAAGAAAAATAGCAAGGCAACTACGAGCTGCAAGAAAGGTCCAGTCTTTTCTTCGGATGACTGTGCAACGTAGAAAATATGTTCAACTTAGAAGAGCAGCTATTACGTTACAAGCCTATTACTTAATGCGTAAAACTCAATCACAGTATACAAGCTATAAAAAAGCAGCAGTTGTCTTACAACGGGGCTACCGATCCCACTTGACTGTGAAACACCAAAGAATGGCTTACTTACAAACCCGGAGGAACATTATCATTGTGCAGGCTAGAGTCAGAGGATTCATTGAAAAGAAGAGGTTTCACAAAGTTAAAGAAAGCACAATAAAAATTCAGGTACTTTGGAATGAATAGTCATGGGGTTTGGGTGTGGTTTTCTTAATTTGTGGGTGCTTTTAAGATTTACTGCTCTTGCAAACCACAGTTTAAAGCTCAAGAAGAATCAATTTCTGAAGTGTACTACATGACAGATGTATAAAGCTTACTGCCACAGTGCACAGAGATAAGGTTCTTTAGGTCAGAACTGACTTTCCCCTGTATACTGATAGCTTAGGGAATGTTTTATTTGATTAGAATATGAATGAAAGCTGTCTTGATGTATTGAAATGAGAAGGTACTGGTAGTGAGTATAAAGTGAAGTAAATGACAAAAATTTACTTTAGACTTTCTGTAAGACTTAGTCTTCTTTAAGACTTCATGTCTTCCCTTTAGAAAGACATGAATCAATCATGTTAGTCCTTCTAGGTTTATTAAATGTCCCTAGACTAATTTGAGTGCCTAGGTAACATTCTGAAGAGGAATTTAAGGACAGAAATTCCCTCAAATCAGGGAGGAAAGGGAAATGATGGTGATGATAACAATAATAAGGGGCTCTGAGCAACTTGATCTAATGGCATCCTTGCCCATGGTATGTGGGTTGGAAGTAGATGATCTTTAAAGTTCCCTTCCAACCGAAATAATTCTCTGACAGTTTCTTAGGTTGCTATTATTATCTTGTTGGAAAGCACATGCTGTGCTTAACAGGTAAGAAAACAGGTGTGCTTTCCTTATCTCCATGTTTTGGGGGAAATTGGTAGCATCTTGCTTATTTTTCTGAATGTTTAACTTATGTATCCTGAACAATGTAAATATGATTACTTTGCTTAAAAAGTAAAAAAAAAAACCATTGTGAAATCAGAAATGTATTATAATGTTTTTCTAACAAGTCATTGAGTACAGCTCTACTTAAAAATATGAAAATGCTCCCAGTCAATACCATGCAAGTGGTTAAATATTCTAAGAATTATGTCTTTTTCTTTTAAGGCATTTTTCCGTGGATTTCTTGAGAGAAAGAAATACCTTCGGTGCAAGTTTTCTGCTGTACTAATACAGCAGCACTACAGAGCCCACCGGATGCGACATATTGAACAACAAAGATACCATCAAATGAAAAGAGCTGCCACTAGAATTCAGGTAATCATAAAAGCAGGTTTTGTTGGGTTTTGGTTTGGTTGTTTTTTTTTTTTCTTTTTTAAATCTCTCGTATTTGTTTCTTCACAATATAATTATTTTTGCCGACATTTAAGAGAGTTGCATTAGTGGATTTTCCCTGAATGTGTTTCACTTGCTTTCAAAGTCATCTAGTTGTGAGAAATTAGATATTTATAATACTGTAGAAATGAGAATCCCGAAAGCTGTTCACAGTGCCGTGACTTTTTTCCTTTTAATCTTGTTTGTTCCCTTAAACAAATAAAACCCTCAAGTTTTGAATATATTTTTTTTCTTTTTATATGTTTAATAGGCAGCATATAGAGGATATAAAGCCAGGCAGTGGGTTAACAAAATGAGAGCAGCACAAGTAATCCAAGCCTGGTTTCGAGGTCGCAAAGCACGAAAGGAATATGCAGCTGTGGTAAAAGCTGCACTTGTTATTCAGAGTCACTTCAGGATGAAGCAGCTGCGGACTTGGTAACACTGAATTTGATATCAATTTCTCTACTTTCAAAGCTTTTATTATATAATTATTGCACCTCTTGGTGCAGGTGGAGTTATTCTCTTGTGCGAGATTTTCATTATGTTTAATTATTTTTCTGGAATGGAAGCTCCCTCACAAACTTAAATTTTGTTTATTGTGGATCTAGAAAAGAGTAGACCTTGATTTTTTTTTTTTTCACTTCTCTTTCTCAAGAAGGATGTTCTGAATGTTGTTAAAATTCCAGCATAAAACTAATAAGTTGAAAAGCTCTTTCAGTACACTCCATAATGGAATAGTTCAATTTATGTTTATTTTGCTGTGAGATGCTTTTATGATAAATGCTCTACTAGATCAGCCTGACAGCTCATCTCATTTTGAACCATGTCCCATGCCAGTAGCAGCAGAGGATGCTGTTTAGGGATATGTTAACCTGACCACTTTCTGCTTTCCCAGATCCTCCCTCAGCATCCCTGCTTCTTAAACATCCTTGCCTATTATTCTTTCATAGACCTGTAGTATGTAGTCTGTCCAATGCTTTCAAGCTGCTGTCTCCTTTGAAAGCAAGTTACAGAAGTACCTAATAAATTTTACCTGGTAAAATTGAAAGTATCTTCTATTCAAAATCAGTCTTCCTGCCAACATTTCTAGGTATCCCCTGGTTTTTGGTGTTCTAAGATTTGGTTGATAATGGCTCTGCTTTCACAATATCTATCTTAATGATTTTGTAAGCCATCACTGTTTTCTTATTTAAAACTGCATTTTTTGTTTTAGGTTTTTGGAAATGAAATTCTGTGTGCTTACCATCCAAAGAAGATGGAGAGCAACCCTCACGGCACGAGTGATTCGGCATCACTTTCTGGCAACTAAGAATGCTGCAGTTAAGATTCAGCTGGCATACAGACAGTACAGGGCTAGAAAACTACTAAGAAAGGTATGTTTTCACTTGCACTCTGATATGTCATGGTTGCTTTAAAAGTTTTCCATATATTTGAGTGATTTTTGTCAATGATGTGCAGAATAATAGAAAAGTTGGGACCAGAACAAAGATTGTTCAAACCAAAACTGTTCAATCTTCAAAATATTAAATATCCTTTTTGTATTAAGTAACAGGGTTGATTCCTGGTTTTGAACAGTACCAGTTGTTGAATTACCCCTTACTATACTGATACCAAAATAAAATGCCAAAATTTTTGCTGGCTTTGTTATTTACAAAGGATTAAGTTCAGTTGCTCATATTTGACCCCATTTAGGTGAAGACCTTCCAAATTGTGAAAGTGTATTTTGATATGAACCAGTACTTTATGTGTTTGCTGGTATTTCTTATTCCATTTTTGTTCTTATGATGGGAAAAAAAGAAACAGAGCTAAAAATAAATATATATATTGATCATGACACAAATGAACAGAAGTTTAATCATCAACTCGTTCTTTAAAATCTCTTTCAGAAGCTTCAGGCTGCATGTTTGATCCAAAAAGCATATAGAGGTTTCAAGGCAAGAAGGAAATTTGTTCAACAAAAAACTGCTGCTGTAATTATCCAAAAACATCTGCGGGCTTGGCAGGAAGGCCGGCTTCAATTAATGAAATACAATAAGACTAGAAGAGCTGTCATTAAACTGCAAGCATTTATACGGGGTTATTTGGTCAGAAAAAAGGTTGGTATAGTTCAAATTAAAACTGTGCTTTTGATGTAAAATACCTCTAGAGCAGCATTAATTCTGACTGGCAAGAAGAGGAAAACCTGATTTCTTGTTGAAATCGAGTTCTTATTGGCTGCTTTGAGTATTGGGTGCATCAAAATAGATCAAAACACAGTTTGATCCTTTTCTCACAATCCTTTAGAACTAAAGTAGGTTTTCATTGTTGGGTCTTTTGTGGCTTACCTATAACTGATACTTCTGCACATACAGGCTTACAACGAAATTGTTCTCTGCTATGTATTAATGTTATTGCTTACAATCCCTTCTGTGTTATCATTTAGATTAGAGATCTAGTACTGAAGAAAGCTAGCTTGCTTTAGTTCTGAGGTAATGATCTCCAAGGGGATTTTCCAGCATCTAATAGTATATTGCTGTGTACTATGTTCTTTGTATAGGCAATCAGCTACCTCAGAGTATAAAAATTAATAATCCTTGTATTGTTTTCCTTCTACAGATTTCAGAACAGAAACAAAAAAAGAGACTACTTCATTTTACAGCAGCTGCATATCATCATCTCTCTGCAATTAAAATTCAAAGGGCATATAGGATTCATCTCACCTTAAAACTTGCACAAAACCAGATCTCATCTGTTCTTATAATACAGGTTAGTCTAAGGCCAAATGCTTTTCTGTAATGTAGTCTAATTTCTTTTCTGTGAGCTAAGCTGTAACACTAAGACACTGTAGTTCCTTTGCACGTGAACATAAAGCTAAGTTATGGAGTTACTAAATAATTATTATTAAATAATGATGCTTATACCGAGCTAACCATATTAGGATGGGTCTCAGCAAGTTCTGCAGCACTTTAAAGCTAAGGATGGATTGGAAAGTTTCTTTCCTTCAGACCTTCAAGCTTGCTAAAGGAATCTGAGTGCTGTCTTAGCCTATTTCTTTACATCCTACTGGAAGTAGGAAAGATCAGACACAACAACCTGTAAGGTTTGGGAAATGCAGAGCATCTCTTTACGTGAACAATCCCCTGGGATACAATGATTTATTTGGTTGGATGTTTCTCATCTTCTAGGGCTACCAAAGCCTGTTGCAGCATTTTAATATAACCATGTTTTACTTATCTAAAACGAGATCAAAAATCAGGTCTGTATTGTAGCACTATATAATTGTAAAAATTATCTTCATGTCTCCAAACTGACCATTAGCATAGTTCCACTACTGGAAGGTTAGCATTGGCTAAATGGAGAGGCTGAAATGGGAACCCTGAAATAGCTGTTCTCTAGTCTAGGATCTTATGGCAAACTTTGCCCCACTGCTCCTCCATATATACAAATCTGTTATCTCTCCCCATAAGTTAGATTTTCCCTTTAGGGCTAGAGAAAATGGGTGGAAGAGGGTTTTTTTGCTCTGATTTGGCACAGGGAACCCTGTCTCCCTTCTTTGTAAATTAGTAAAGTGGAGTGATGTTTTTAAAAGGTAACCAAGAGAAAGCAAGCTTCTAGGTCATAGTAATGCTGGATACAAGCATAAATTGGGAGGGGAGTGGCTGGAGAGCAGCTCTTCAGAGAGGGATCTGGGTGGCTGGTTGACAGTTGCTCAGTGTGGGTGTGCCCTGGCAGCCCAGAAGACAAACCCCATCTCAGGGTGCATCAGGCACAGCATGACAGCCCTCAGAGGAGCTGATTGCCCTGCTGTGTGCAGTGATGGTGTGGCCTCACCTGGGGTACTATGTGCAGTTCTTCAGTAAAGAAGAATGTGAAGGTACTCAAATGCATCCAGAGGAGGGCAGTGAAGCTGGGGAAAGGGCTGAAAGACATGTCCTCTGAGGAGCAGCTCAGAACTTTGGGTTTATCTAGTTTGGAGAAAAGAAGGCTGACCTCATTGCTCTCTACAGCTTCCTGAGGAGGGGAAGTGGAAAGGTGAGATGCTGATCTCTCCTCCCTGTAATCCAGTGATAGGACACATGGAAATGGTTCAAAGCTTCACCAGAAGAGGTTTAGATTGCACATTAGGAAGCATTTCTTTACTGAGAGGGTGATCAAACACCAGAACAGTCTTCCTAGAGAGGTGGCTGGTGCCCCAAGCATGTCAGTGTTAAAGAGGCATTTGGACAATGCCCTTAATAACATACTTCATCTTTTTGTCAGCCCTGCAGTAGTCAGGCAGTTGGACTAGATGATGATTGTAGGTCCCTTCTAACTGAAAACAATTCCAGCTATCCACATCTCTACCCTTCCTTCTCTACCTTTCTCTCCTCAGAATTCTTCCCTAAGAGCTCCTAATTAAGATTTCATTCTGAAGTCTTGCATTTCAGCTACCCCAAGGCCAATCAGAATCATAGAGGTTATATGTGTGCTAGGGACATTTGTAGTGCCTGCATCTGCCAAAGCTCATGTTAAAACACTTCCTCAGTTTTTATCAATGCTCATTTAGGATGGGAAAAGGGGATTTAGGGGAAAAGTAATAAATAAAAAAAAAAAGTACTTTCATTTTAAACAGAGATGGTTCCGAGCAAAAATGCAACGGAAGAGATTTCTAAGAGATTATCAAAGAATCATTCTATTACAACGTGCCATTCGAGGCTGGTTAAATCACAGACACGATGCAGCAACCATAATCCAGCGAAATGTGCAAAGATTCCTTGCTTGCAGACGTAGGAGAAAATTTGCAGTTGGAATAATTAAATTTCAGGTAAATACCTCCTGTAAGAAAATGACACTTATGTAATTCTTGTTTTTATTTTCTGATTTTTCTCTCGTGGGTTTTTGGTGAGAGGAAAAAACGTTTACTTTGGTTGATGAATTTATCAGTTAAATTGCAAGCCAAGTTAGCTTCTGTTTAGACATGAAAGCTAAAGGCAAACAGATTATTAAGTAATATTAAGCAGATACTGGTTGCAGTGCTTTTGCTGGGAATGTGTGTGGAGTGTATATAAACAGGGGTTTTTTTGCCTTTTGTCTTGAAAATCCAGTATTTGAACGATTAAACACTGAGTGGTAATTGCATAAATTTCAATACCCAAGATCATTGAAATACTTTGTCAGACTTGTGTAAAACTGATTTGAAGTGGTAATGGAAGTTCTCATGTATTGTCTCTTGTTCATTACTTTTTTCTTTTTTGGGAAATTCCTTTTCTGTAGGCATTGTGGAGAGGATATTCTTGGAGAAAGACTAATGACACAGCAAAAACTAAAGCTTTACGGCGCAGTTTAGAAAAGGCTAATGAAAAGAGCAGAGAAGAAAACAAACTGTGCAACAGAACTGCAACTGCAATTGAATACCTTCTAAAATACAAACATCTCTCTTACATTCTTGCAGCATTAAAGCATCTTGGTCAGTATTTTGTCTTAATAACTGATAGATTTCCAGGATGATAGGCACTAGAGCTTTTCAACTGAGAAGAGTTCATAATGATATTTAGGCTTTCTGCATGATTCTAAAATGTGAACATGTTTGAGACTATAATGGGGGCTTTTTCCAGTCTGAAATTAGATTATTAATTTCATAACAATATTTAAATGGCTATGCAGAAAAGGAAATCCTGTATGATTGCTCTAATTTCCTGTCAGTCCTAGTAATGCTATACCTTACATAAGTTTATTATTATGTTTACTATCAGTGTATGTTTTCTGTGGATCATTTTGTCTGCATAGTTTTTAGTCTGGAATATCAAAACTATTGATTTAGAAATACTTGTTTAAATCAATAAGTGAAGTTTTTACTTCTTTGCACTTCTACTTAAAAATAGAGAAAATCTTGGTTTCCAATTAAATTGCTTGAACTTCAGAGTTTTCTTTACTTTTTTTTCCCCTTTAATTGTCACAGAGGTGGCTACTAGGTTGTCCTCACTGTGTTGTGAAAATATGGCCCAGAGCAGAGCAATCTTCAGTATTTTTGTTCTGATTCGAAGTTGCAACCGGAGTGTTCCATGCATGGATGTGATCAGATATTCAGTTCAGGTTCTACTTAATGTTTCAAAGGTAATTTAATATTTTCTTTTGCAGAGTTATAAGCAGTAGGCTTATTTATCGTAGTACTTGGGAAAGGTACCTTCTTATAACATGTTACAATTGTGTAACATACAGAAGTGATTTTTATTGCTTGGATGCCAGATTAACTACAAATTTATTCTAGGGGAGAATATGGACTTTACTTTTTTCTTTAACCTCTAATTATTAACTTCTAAAAAGATGTTTTAGAGGTCTGTCTATATAAGTTTTCTTGTCTCTTTCTTATATAACAGTATGAAAGAACTACTCAAGCAGTTTATGATGCAGAAAATTCTATAGATACTTTACTAGACCTCCTGCAAATGTACAGAGGGAAAGCTGGGGACAAAGTTTCAGAGAAAGGAGGAAGCATTTTCACAAAGACCTGTTGTTTGTTGGCCATCCTTTCGAAGGACTCAAAAAGAGCTTTGGTAAGACTTAAATGCTTTGGGTTTAATGGTTTGATTTAACATACTTTTCCTACATATTTTTGGTGGTATTTGTAATTTTTTTTCTTTCTCTCTCTGCCATACCTATTAGGGCTATTATAACTAAACTCTGGTTTAAGAAAAAAAAAAGCTTTTCCAAGATGGTGAAAACACTCATATTTTCTTGATTTGTGAAGCTGCTTTTGAACTTGTGGTGGTAACTGTGTGCTGTTTTCACCTCTTCTCAGGAAATCCGAGGCATGCCAAGAACTGTTCCTTGCATTCAAAGCCTGTATAAACTTACAGCTCGGAAACACAGAATGGATGCAGAGAGAACACTCGTGAAGCAGAAAACAAACACTGTCTTAGGTGGAAGTTGTTATGTTCCAGTAACTCCTTTAAGAATAAAAACAGTTTCAAAGTAAGTGCTTAAAAAATTTAGTCTTCTGTTTCTGCTGTGGCAATGTAATATTTTATTGACAAGCCGCTAATGTTTTCACAGAATTAAACCGGATTGGGTCTTGAGGAAAGATAACATGCGAGAAATCGTGGATCCTCTGCAAGCAATTCTGATGGTGATGGACACACTTGGTATTGCCTGCTACTGAAATGTAAATGATGTATAGGAAAATATATTTGTACAGTATGTATGTGTTAGTAGTTGGCTAAATGATTTTAAAAGAAAGCAAATAAGTGTCAAGCTGTCCTTGGAAATGTATTTTCAAATTGTGGTTAGTATTTTGGTAACTCTTTGTATTGTATACAGTTTTGAAACCCTGTTTTGTACTACCAAAAGCCATTTTGCAATAAAATCATTTACTGGATTTTACTGGAAGATTCATTAATGCAGTAATACATTGTTACACAACTGTGGATATTACAAATAGCATGGGATTCTTCACTCTGAATAAGTATTGTAGAATTCTATTAAAAACAAATTTTTGTGTGGGATAGTAATGTCTTGTCTGATCTAGAGACATGCGTAAGAAGGGAGGCACAGGCACAGAATTTCAAAACTGGCTGTTTTGGGTGAGTTTGAGTCTATTTTTTTGTAAGGTCTTGAGGGATCATGTATGACAGCAGGAAAAAAATTATAATTCCTCTTTTTTTTAAACATTGCAAGATTGTGATGGAACAATAGGATGTTTTAAGGGTAAATTTAGAAATTCTGACCTGATATTTTAAGGGAGGTGATTTGTGAGTTTGTTCTTCCTATCAAGTGCACAATACATACAGGCATGCATCTCGTCTGGCTGAAGAGATGGTGTTCATCACAGCATCCTTTTTAATTCTGTTCACTTCTGCCTTGGAATTGTGTTTTCTTAGAGAAAGGCTAAGAAAATGCAAACTGTAAAATTATACACTCTCACTCCCAAATTTAAGCATCGTATCTCCAATAATGCCATTAATCAGTCACGTGATAATGCGTTGTAAATGAAGTTATTTTTTTTTTATTTTGTTTTAAAAAATACTTGAAAAAGGCTAGCTGTGTACAACAAAACTCAACAGACAGATAATGATAGTGGCTATGTTCTTAATGTAAGAGACTCCAGAATTAATAATATCTATAGAATACAATTGTCTGGTTTATCAGGGGGGTAGGCTGGAGGATGGCGGAATTGTCTAGTTCCTCTTATTTCAACCAAGGTAAATAATCTGATAACAGAATGCCCTTTAAACTTGGAACTCAGGAGTTTGTGAGGGGAACAGTGTTCAATAAGTTTAAATTGTTCCATAAGCTTGTTGCCTGATTTCACTGTAAAATGATAAATTCTGCTCTCTTTACTGATGGTAAACTATGTCAAATGAAAGTAAAATCCTGCAAGTCTAGCGTTATTGTGTTTGGAGAACTAAAAGAAATGAAAACTGTTTTTTTCAACGAATTAACTTGTTGCAAAATACCATAGACACTAAGGTATTTGCTGAATACCTTTGAAAAGTCAGTTAATTATTTACAAAAGTAATACTTAGGGAGTTTTCACAGGTAGTAGAAACTGTTGATAGAGACAGTGAAGAAGATGAGATTTAAAAGCTGTTTTTTCATCCTAGTCACGATATGTTCAGGCAAACTCTTTGCAGAAGGTAAATACACTGAATTCTATTGTTATTAAAATACATTGAATCTAGAATATGCATTCTAGGTAACTTAAGTGCAGTATCCTTCATCTCTTTACTGAGTAAACACTGCTTTTTAAAGCAGTGTTGTGACATGGCTGATGATCGCAATTCAGCTGTTGCTGATTCCTACCTAAGCTTCAAAGCTGTAATATTGAAAGGTTCAGACTTTAGTTCAGAAGAGGTTTCTTTTGAAATGTCTTTGAGCTGTTCTGAGGCACTTACAAAAATTGAATTCTGTACTATTAAAACATTTTGTATATCAAAGTGTCTGGGTGATTGAAGTGTTCTCCCTTTGCCACAAAGCAAACCAATGGAAGTTAAAGGGAACATGCAGAAGTTAATGTGGGGTGGTTCTACATTTCCTATGCCTTTTTACAGCATTGATGAAGATTCCTGGGTTTATATAGTTTACGTGCCACTTGAACTGCAACATATTTGTTGCAATTACCTCTCTTCACCAGATTTTTGTGCTTACGCAAAGCAGTTGAAATTAAACTGATGCCCTTTAGAAAGTCAAAAGGTATGTAGGTAGCAACCATGTCTGTTTTAATTATGTGCAGATCTTAATTACCCTCAGGTTAGGGTTTTTTTTTCTTTTTTTTTTTTTTTTTTTAATTTAGATGTGATGCTGTGGCTGTGTGAGGAAAGTAACTATTAAAAAAATTATCTGGGCACTTTCTATTTATTAAAACCACTAAATTTGCAGAAAATTCTAACAAATGTAGTAAATTCAAGTGGCATTGAGTGAGGGAGCAATAGTTTTTTATTTTTGGTTCTGTGTCAGGTGAATGTAGCAGTGGGAACTTGTGGGAAAATTCTACTCAATTACGATGAGATTCATAGGTGGCAAATCCGTTTTTAAAACTGAATTCTTTAGATTATATTGCCTTGGAGAGAATTTTTGAGACCCAGAGGAAAAAATTTTGAGAAATCTGTAAGTTTAGCTTTGTTCTTTTTTGTTTGTTAGTTTGTTTTCTGGTTGGTGGGAGGTTTTATTTGTTTGGTTTAGTTTTTGTTGTTGTTTGGTTGCTTTGGTTTCATTATTTTGGTTTTCTTAAGTATCTTAATGTCATATTCAGCACTATTCTTTTTAAAGGTTTTCTTCTGTTACCAGTTTGGGGGTTTTTTTTATTGCCATTCTGCTTGTTCTTTGCTTACTCTCCACTTCTTTCTTTTCTCTTGACTGTTCTTAAATTCCCTTTCTTAAGCATGTTTAACTCCTGTATTGTCTCCTGGCACTTTGTCCTACTTTTCTGATAATGTTTGCAGAATTGAGGAGCCAGGGCACAGCTAATCTCGACGCTGGTCTCACTGGATTTTACAGTAGGCATTGGTATGTTTGTGCAGCAAAGGATACTCATGCTTCTGGATGAAATAAAGAATAAAATAAATGTGTCCTGCATCAGTTTTGCCCAGTTCACATTAGGAAGTTTCAATCTACAGCTGATATTCCTGTGAACCTAAAGAACAAAAGCTGATAAAACTGTAATATATCTTAATTTCATCAAGTCTTAAAAGGCTCCTCATTCTTGTAAGTATTCAGAATTTCATTCCCCTTGTTTGAAAGCCCGAATCAGTCAAACTGATATGAACATTTTTGCATTAACTTATTTAATATCTGGGCTGCAATATTTAGTGAGAAATATATTTATCATTTTGCAGGTAAACCTTGTGATTTGCCACACATAGAAAATGGGAAGATTGCCCAGTACTATTACAGTTTCAAAAGTTATTATTTCCCTATGCATAAAGACAAAAAGCTTTCCTATTCCTGTATGGTGGGTTACACAACTGAAACCGGGACTCAAGATGGAAGAATAACCTGTACAGCAAAAGGATGGTCTCCAGTGCCACGATGCTACAGTGAGTTAGCTTTATTCACCTCCTCGTGCTTCTGGCAGGAAAATTTTCTTGCTGGTTTTCCTGGAAAATACAGGAACAGAAGCCACATAGCAGAAGGGATAATTTGTAAAAGCTAGGACAAGGTGAAATCAAACCTTTGTGTATACAAACTACATAAGTTTATATATGGAATATTTTTACAATAATATATATTTTAAGGGCTTTTAACCATTTATGTTCTATAAGAACATCAAGAAAGATGCCCAGTTTCCTTAGTTTTGGAAAACTAATAAATAGTTGTCCCTTAGATGTATATCCTTTCGAGGCTTTCCTACCTCTAGATTCCTTGATTGTATTCCATGTTATTACTATTGGTTTGATGTGTTGTTTGATGATTAAAGCAGAGTTTCTTCAATAGATCAAGAGAACAAGATCAGCTCAGTATAGCTGGAAAGCCCTCCTTTTCATTACCAGAGAAGAAAGATGTTCCATTCTTTCTTTCTAACCAAGCTGTTGTCTTTCATTCAGGAAAATGCAGCAAGCCTCTTTTGGAAAATGGCTTTTTTTATGGCACAGAAATGTACTTCAAAATCCATGAGAAATTACAATACAAATGTAATCCAGGCTATCACACTCCAAGTGGTGGTACTGAAGATACAGTACAGTGTCAGCCAGAAGGATGGTCCTTCCAGCCAAGCTGTACTGAAAAATTGGGTAGGATTCTGCATTTTTTCTCCTATATAATCAGTTGTAGATGTATATAATTCCGCTGTCCTTGCTGTAGCTGCAGGGTCAAAGTGCCTGTATCAGGTTGTCATTGGAGTACTAAAGCAAGTTCTCAGCTGTACCTCTTGGAAAGAAGCTGTCAGATTTCACATGCTGCTAGTTTTGTGAATTTGTTTAGATACAATTATGTGTGGATGGAATCGGTATAGATGAAATCACATTGTTTCAAATAAATCCATTGCCCTACAAACTTTCTTTCCAAATGATGACTGGAAAACTCGTGTAAACAACTGCATTTGTAGTTATTGTTTGCCAAGATTTCGCGTGGGATATGACTCCTTTTAAAGCGTATCTCAGAAAAATTTTAGATTAATTATTTGAAACGATTTGAGCAAGTAATTTTATGCATATGCTTTATTTATTTAAGAGTCATGTCAAGTACCCAATTTACGTCACGGCCGCTACTTCACAGCCCAGAAGGAGCTTCGAGTGAACGAAACGCTGCTGTACCGGTGCGACGAGGGATATCGTACGGCGGGAGGGAGCGCTACAGAGGCAGCAGTGTGTCTGACATATGGGTGGGCCCTTACTCCAAACTGCACCAGTAGGTCATGGCCTGCAAAATAATTTGGTTTGGAATGTGATTTATTCTACAAGTTAACAACAGAGACTTGTTTTAGCAGCCGTTGGAGGTGGAAAGCCTTCCTCAGCTGGTTTTCACTGCTGTGTTTTCTTCCTAGGAATAACTTGCTCCTCTTTGAGTGCAGTAGCTCATGGAGGTTTCTATCCTGTGAAGAAAATCTATGAAGAGGGAGATGTAGTTCACTTCTTCTGTGACAAACATTATTCTGTCACTGAATTTGACTTAATTCAATGTTATTATTTTGGGTGGCATCCAGACCCTCCTGTATGTGAAGGTACCTTATTTTTATAGTTTTACTATGAAAAACTAACACCTTCTTACATGAGATGCTTTATGAATCCAAAATAAAAATACGGGTTTTGTACCAGTTCCTAGCCTAAATATAAACCAAGTTTTGGCCAAAGGGCAGGGAGCCAGGGTAGTAGGAAGGGAAGCAGTGATAACTGGAATTACTTTTCAGTGGGCTCTAGCAACCCAGCAGATACTGCCTCTCACTGTTGTTTCTCTATGTTATATCCTGGAGAAGCAGGAACCAACAATTACAGGGAATTTATTAGCCCTGAAGCTCACTTAACTGTGTTCAAATTACATGAAGGTTTAACCAAGCATGCTTAATCCTGCCCTGTGGGATGGGAACATGCCTCTAAAGAGGAATTAAAAATAAAATTTATAACGAGTTCCTCCTTAGGTTGTGGTACTTTTCAGAGTTGTACAGCCTCACCAAACTTTACGTGTTTTCAACAGAATTGACTAAAAGATCATTTGTTCTGAAGACAGAAACACACCTTTAGCAATTGCTATCAGTTCTCCAGTCATTGGGAGATAATGGAGTCTCAGAAAAGAAACTTTCAAAAGAATGAAAGATCTAGTGAACCAGATGAGATATAAAGCAGAAAGCAGTAGAAATCAACATTTAGAGTAGCTTAGACCCCAGCCCTGTATTTATTCTGATGACACAGCAGGAACTTTTCCTGAGCGAGTGCAGAGAAGGTAGGGATGCTCAGGAGGAAGAAAACAAGGCCTAAATCTAGTTGTGAGGATACAGTAATTGAAAACTTAATTTGGGGATAGGAAATGGGCTATGATTATTGCTGCTCCTGTAGCATTAGAATTAATACATAACCTGCTTTAAATATTATATGAATGGAGAGTAAAGGAAATCTCTATTTCCTGAAGTCCTTTAAAGAACGTTTTTATTAAGTCTATGCAGAGAAATTACAAATTTCTTTATAGCAGTACAATAGCATAGTACCTCTATTTTATATTTGTTGAGCATAAAATTACTTTTTTGGTCTGGTCTCCCATTTTATTAAGAAAATGGGAGTAAGAAATTACTCTGGATCAGCCAAAAATGCCATTTGAGTGATCGGCTTGTATGGTGTTTAGTAAACTTGATTGTGTACATGGTTTTGGTGAGAAAAGAATATGCATTTTTTATTTTCAGATGTAAAAAATAAATGTCCTCCACCCCCACTTCCTCCTCATGGCCATATCACCACAGTTAGAAGAACATATCATAATGGAGACAAAGTTCGTATACAGTGCCAAAGGACCTTTGAAATAAGAGGATCTGAGGAAATCCGGTGTGAAGAAGGAAAATGGACACCACCCCCTATTTGTATTGGTTAGTACTTTTGTGAAAGAATGACAACTGAATAGAAATGATTCTTCAAACAGTGCTTTAATTTTCTGGAGAGCCCCAGTTTCCATATCTGCAAAACTGTTTGTTTTCCTCTGTTAAAAGGCTTGAGAGGTAAAGTGCTGCATATTTTGCAGTTAGTCTGTGGTTCCCAGGTTACAGAGAAAGGATGAGCTAGGTGAATTCATCTGACATCTGTGACAACCTCCCTGGAAGATTTGGCTTATTACATTTTACAAGGCATCAGTGTCTCTCTGTTTTTGTACTTGAAAATGAGTTGTTTCTGAGAAAACTGGTTCTGTGCTTCTGCTCTGGTTACAGGAGCTATGGATAAACAGGAGTCTGAGGCCCCACCGTCACTGAAGTCAGATGCAGCAATAAGGGCAAACAAAACATATGGAAATGGAGAAATGAGTAGGTGAACATTGCTTTTCTATTCAAAAAGGACTCTCCAATGCTATTATAGGCATTTTATGACTACTGTCACTACTCTTTTGATATAAGACAATTCTTCGGTCTTGAAAATGCTTGCATGTGCTACAGCTGTCAGTGTAGCAGTCTCAACTAATTAAATTGTTGCTTGTTTGTAATGATTATAAACTACAATAAGCCTGTTCTGTATTTGTAATTTTATTTCATACATTAGCATTTGCTTTCAATAATTTTTTTACCCATTAATATTATTTGAACATGCAAATTTGGTGTTCCTTTGATTAACAGTTCCGGTGGGGTTTCTTTTATTCATTTTGAACCACACATGGGTGAAACATTTCAAGTTACAAATAGATGGTCTCATCACAGAAAAAGAACTAATCCGTATTGAATGTAAATCAGGCAGAGTCAAAAGCAGACATAAATGAAGCGTGCAGAGGGAAATAAAATGCATGTCTGTAATTCAGTAATGCAAGTTCAGACTTTCTGAAAATGAAATTTGGAAAAGAAATTTTATTGCTTTACATTTTACTTGTATGCAGTTTTTTGGCTCACTCTAGTATTGGTCTAATACTTTTACCAGTGTTAACACTGTTCTAATCTAACCAAGATCTAATTGCTTATCTCCCTACCTCATCTCAGAAATGCAGCAAGACTGTACCTCTCCACCTGTGATTAAAAATGGTGCTGTTCTTGGTCCATTATTGGCAAGTTACAAAAATGGTTCCTCAGTAGAATATGGTTGTCAGTATTACCACTTTTTGGATGGACCTAGAACTGTTTACTGCAATCAAGGAAACTGGACAGAACAACCAAATTGCTTAGGTAAGTCTTGTAAGAAAAAGCAAATTTTGTCACACGTAATTTAGAAATGGAAAACTGGAAAGAACCTCTAAATAATCTTTTCATTACCGCCTTTTTTCTTTTATTTGGGTTAATAAAGATTCCAGAAATAGAGGGATGAACCAAACCAAATATACCAAGGTGTCTCATGCAAGGTGTCCTCTGGCCTGTTCTTAAAACCCCCACTAAAATAGATTCCCCTGTTTTCCTGAGTGAGCTTTTCTAGAACACAACTATCTCTGTTACCTAGGAGGATTTTCCAATTTCTTTCTTCCATATTCTTCATTCAGTTAATTTCTTTCTGTCTTTCAATGCTGTTCAAAACAATGTCTAGAACTCCCACTAGAAATCTACCAATGCTAGCAGGAATACTGCTTCTGGTGATATACTAGAGCTGTTTGTTTATCTTTCCTTCCCTCCTGTAGTGAAATAATTCTATTTTACTAACATGCTTTGTTAAATTGTCTCCCTTTTACATTTGCAATCTACTGGGAAAATGAAAATAAACAACCAGTTCAGTTTTAATTACTTATTTCTAAATGAATAAAATTTACCTTGTCTTGATTGAAAGGCCCAGGTCAGCATTTTTAATCTGAAGACTCAAATTTAACAAATCCTGTGAAATAACGAAATCCTGTGAGCCTTATTTTTCTCCTAAGCATCCAAATAGCCACATCATCCTTTCCATGTTTTCTGAGATTTCTTTTCAACCCTCACCTAATCAGCCCAGAAAGAGCACATGCTGTAGTTAGGTTCAGGAAAATATCCATTCCAGTTTATTTTTACGGTGCAGTCACCAGACCGCCTAATACCTGAATTCTCCTTGCCTTTTCCTCAGCAAAGCATTAGTAAGGGCCTCCATCAGCCAGTGATTCTCATGGAACTTGTAGAAATTTGTAAGTGACCCTCTGTCAGGCTTTATTGAAGTGGTTTCAGAAGTGAACGAGGTTAACCATCTAAGGGGAAGCTGATGTCATCCTGATGTGATCCTGGCACTAAGTTTTAAGAAACCTGTCAGAAAGTACCCAAAGCAATATTGACCTTGAATAACCTGAAAAAGCCCAAAGAAGAACACAAAATTTTCAAAATATTTTTGGAAGATCTCTAAATTCTTTTCATGGAGACAAGACAAATTAAAAAGCAAAGAAAAGGGAATTGTCAAATCACTTCTTTAGGGTAGCAGTGTAAACTTACTGTGTATCAGGTACTACTATCCTGAAAGGGCTTACCAAACCTGTCAGCCAAATCTGAGAGGTTAATTTTGATGGACGGCTATTTTCATATAAAAAGTCCTTTCCAATTACAGTAAAGATCTTTTCTTTTTCAATGGTAAACCTATGCTGCCATATCTTTACAAATGTATGTAAAATCCAAATTTTGTCATAAGCATGTGTTTTCTGTGATTTACTGTTCCCAGTTTAGACTTCCTTTTGCATGGGTTTTTTTTTGCTACATCAACCCATTTCTTTAGATTTGTATTTTTTATGCATCAATAGTTCTTTTCTTTTTCTTGCAAGATTGTGAAACATTTTAGAACCAATTATCTGGATTTCTTTCTTTGCTCCTCCAAAACGGAGCTAAGAAATCACTAAAGGTTGTTTTTTATTTCCTAGAACCATGCACTCTTAATGTAACTGATATGGACAGCAACAACATAGAGTTGAAATGGAGACAGGAAGAGTTAATTTTCCTACATGGAGATCTCATAGAGTTTGAATGTAAACAGGGATATAATTTTCTCCACACTACCATTCTGTCTCCTGGGAGGACACAGTGTGACCATGGCAGACTGAAATATCCAAAATGTGTTATGCAAGGTAAAACAATAATTTTTTATTGCCTTCCCTTTTAATGAATCAGTCTTAGCTCTGTTTAGAAACAATTTGCTTTGGCAGTGCAGGCCTACAGTCTGTTGTAAATAATACATGTTTAGGCTTCAACAACACAGATATGAACAGATATCTTGCACAAGACAACTCTGTTGTTTAATACATCCAAGCATGGGAAAATTATACACATTCCTGTGATGGGCAAGGCTGTGGAAAGGGGGGAGAACCTCTTCTTCAAGCCCAGAGGACTGAAAGCTCTGTAGAAAGACAACTATAAAAAGAAATCCTTTGTGTGCCCCCAATTTCTGGTAAAGCTGCTGCTTGGTTAGTTTCTTATGCTGAATGTTTCTCAATTGTTTTTCACGTTATTCCAGCTCCTACAGAGAAATGTGACTCTCCACCATCTATTGCAAATGGAGCTCTTACTCTCCCACCACTGACCCAGTATGACAGTGGTTCCTCAGTTCAGTATAGTTGCTCTGACTATCATTTTTTGGAAGGATCTGAGAGAATCTACTGTTCTAAAGGGCAGTGGACTTTGCCACCAGTTTGTATAGGTAGGTGCGATAAGATAAATCAGCTCCTATTTCTCTATATAATTCATAGACTCAGAAGTGGGAAGTGACCTGTAAAGGCCATCCCCTAAAGTCCATCCCCCCTGCAATAAGCAGGGATATCTTCAGCTGGATCAGGTTGCTCAGAGTCCTGTCCAGCCTGACACTGAATGTTTCCACGGATGGGGAACGACCTCTCTGGAAAAGCTGATCCAGTGTTTTACAACATTCATTGTAAAAATGTCTTCCTTATGTCTAGGCTGGATTTAGTTTAAAACCATTACCTTCTGTCTTATTGCTACAGCCCATACTAAAAAGTCTGTCTTCATCTCTCTTCCTTTAGAGCCATGTACTTTGTCAAAAAATGAAATGGAGAAAAATAATGTGCTGCTGCAAGGCTTCTATGCAAATCAGGTTTACTTTTATCATGGGGATTATGTTGGATTTTACTGTAAACAGAACCATTTTGGAGCAGAATCTGGTACAACTTTATTTCAAGTACAGTGTAAGAGAGGACAGCTGACGTATCCGAGGTGTGTTGAAAGAGGGAAATAAGTCTGGACTCCAGGAAAGCCTATAGGAAAGGTATGTACATGTTCTTTTTCTACTGTTCCCAGCTGAATTAAGATGGCCTATATTTTCAAGAACACTACAGTCAGCTTTGAGAAATGAGTGTTCAGTGGCATTGCTGGGTCTGAGCTGAAGGGGGGGGAAGTGCAAGTGCTTTGTGAGGATTAGCAGTGCAGCAGAAGGATGCAAGATTGGCATACACGTGGAAAATTTGGGATGAAGGAGTTTTACAAGGCCCTACAGTGTTCAACTTGGGGATGTATCACAATCTGCAGGACTTGAGCCATGACAAGAAGACACTGAGCAAAGTAGTGCCCTTTGTGAGGATACTGATAGCATGAGCAATTTTGTGACTACAGAGTATGCCTAAATGGAGATTTAATTTCATGCCCTTCAAATGTATGTTTAGCTGTACTTTGACAGTGAGAAAGGAGAGGCTTGTTACTTTGTACATCTTAACAGCACCCCATGTCTCCTTTCACAGGTAAGGAGCCTCTAAAGGACAAGGCTTGAGGAACAAGATAAACCAGAAAGTATTAAAAAAAATTCTTTAAGGGATCTATAAAACCATTTAAAACATAATAATATTTTACTGAGTTGTTAAAATATTAAGAATGATAATTAAGAATATTAAAATATCCAATCCAACTACTTTGTATGATTTCCTATGACACTTAAATATGGGTATCCTTAAGGCTCTGCCTGTGAACATGTGTGACTGAAGATATGAAGAAAATTCAGGAATGTGGACAATGTTTGCCTTGCATCCATTTTAGTTGGTTTTAATAAAAAAGCCACTATAAGGGTTTCTTCTGTATTTTTTGTCTAAACTCCATCTGTCTGTGAAATCAGTGCATGCATAGTGTTCTGTATGGGTTTCCAAGGTTTTTCCAAGTGTTACATGAATAAATAAAACAAAAAAAGAAATTAAAGCATTTGAGAAATAGATAAATTCTGCTTATTTAATCAAAACCCTGTATAGATTGTAATTTCTGTTTTCCAGTTAAGTTCTCATTTCTGTGGTACATAACTGAGGAATCTGACTTTGGTCTTGGTATAAATTCATAGATCAGGGCAATTCCTGTAACAGTTCAAGTTTTGAGTGTTGGATGTGCTGCTTCAGACTGGCCTGTTTTAACCGAGGTAAGCTTGTGTCCCAGGGAAGTTTCAACAACTTATATTGGCTTTAAAATATTTCATGTAATGAAGTTGGTGGGCTTGATACCCAGACTCCTTTCTTTTGAGAAGCTCTGGATGAAGCATAAGAATATTTACTAAATGTAAAAATACCCTTCTCTTTAAAGAGCAAACTGGGGAAAAGAGAGAGAGAGGGATTAAAAGTCAGTTGCTGGAACGTCTTTTGGAAGCAGAATTCCTTTACCCCCGCCTGCCACTTCCTCTGAATAGGCTAAATGTGCATCTGTTAGCAGAGGGCAGGATGAGGCAGACTGCAGACATGAAGACAGCATCTTGTTACTGAAGTTTGAGAATGCTTCGAGTACTTGAGCTTCATGTGAGCCTGCTGTCACTAAATCACCCCTTTTAGTAACACACCACCTTTTTTGTATTTATTGTTTTAATGTTAGTGTAGCAGTAGAATATCTTCTTCTGACCGTTGATGTCCCTGTGGGTGTCACTAGGTCAGCTGCAGCTTTCCTAACATTATCCATACATGCCAAGTCAATGCCATGGACAGCTCAGCTTACAGTCTGTTTTTACCTCAAGCTCCTGTACATCGATTTCTTTTCTGCTTCAGAGATCTATGTCGAGTCCCGGATTCATCAAGCCAGTCCTGGTAGATGTGTTTTTCTTCCTGAAGACCAAACTGGAATATTCTTGTGCTTGTAAGATTCTGTCCTTCAAGACTGTAAGCTTCTCTGGATTTCTCTATGACTCCCAAGCAATCCCACCTTACTAGTCTCCTAAAACAGTCAAACTCATGCTCTCCTAGGGGGCCTGATTTGTACTCTACTTGCTTTCCTCTCTCCCCTCTGAATCATGAACTCCATTAGTACACAGTTACCACAGCAAGGCTGCTGCTGCTTTCCACAAGCACTTTGTCCTTGTTTGTGAAGAGCAGATGGAGCTGTGGGCTCCACTTACTTGCTCCTCCTGATCAGGTACTCAGGACACTCACCTCAGCTGTGACCCCAGGGTAGTTTCCAGGCAAGCACATGGAGAAGAAAGGAGGAATAGACAAGTGCTGAGAATCAAATTACTCACAAGCTTTAATTCTTGTCTCAGTATGCCACCAAAGCCAGCCTATTTCAGGACAAAATTGTTAATAAAAATAACAGTGAGATCAGTATAGAATGGATACAATGCAAGCACAGCCATTTGGATGGACAAAATGTAAATACATTTACAAAAATGGATAAAATGTGGATAATATGCAAACACAATCATCCAATCATAAAAACAAATTCCAAGGCAGAACATTGTCTAAGCTGCAAACAAAGCACAGCAAAATGGGAAACACCAGGAAAAACTGAGCTCAAATCACTGGGTTGGCTGAGGGCTCTCTTATTTCTGCAGCAGGCCTCCTTCATGCCATTTCCATTTATCCAAACCACGATTCTGTGTAAAGACAGAAAAGGGGGAGAGTTATGAATACCAATCCTCAGGCACCACAGAGGCTCCTCAGAGCAGTGGACAGGCAATTTCATCAAAACTGCCTCCTACAACTCCCACCCTGTGTCCTCAGCACTGTGCACTTACATTGACATGTAGGATATGTAATCACTCCATCCAGGCACTGTGCTCTAAATTTCTCAGCTCTTGAAACTTGTCGGTACCCGCTTTTGCATTCAAGGAAAATAAAATCCCCAGAGCGATAGGTGGAAGTTCTTGATTGGGGTGACTGTAGTTGAATATTGTTGGTTTCCATATGGTTTGTACTCACTGTACAGTTCCCTGCAAAAAAGGACTTTCATTATTTGCCTGTAGATCTCACACCGGACAACTGATGCTGTGAAACCACTGTGCCCTTTCCCCAGCAGTCTTTCCGGCTCAGGAATGCTGGCCAATGGCTTCTTGGGAGCGCTGCCCCTCCCTGCCTGTAGCTTACAACAGGGTTCTGCACTCTGGTTCCTCCCCACGCAGTTCCCCAGGAAAGGGAAAGGCTTTTTGCTCCCCTTTCAGCACTAAAAATACAACACCACAGCAGCTAATCTGTGGCTGAAGAGGAGATGACTTACTGCCCAGCCTGCATCGTGGGTAATCCAACACCCCCTCCACACACTGGACTCTGAAGTGGGAAGGCTCTTGCTCTTTCACATATCCTGCTTTACAACGAAATTCAATATAATCACCCGATGAGACATACAGCTTGGTTTCTCTGGACCCTTTCAGCTCAATATTGTTTGTGTCCATATCTTCTTCTGATGCTGTACAGGGCACTTGAAAAAGAGAAGAGAAGAGTGTCAGCATTTCATACAGACACACCACAGGAAACTGTTTTGCCCCTAGAGCCTACAGAAGTTGTTTGCATCAAAAAATCCTTCCAGCTATTTGCTCTCATCCTCTGTTACTTGCCACAGAAAAGACATTCACAGCCTGCCTAAAAGGAAAAAAGACCATGGCTGAGATGCCACACAGAGCTGTGGAGAAGCCATTCCATTCTGACAATCACACAGGGCAAGAATGAAGCACAGGTGAGGAAGGCACCAGGCACCAATGAACTTGACCACATGTTTTTTGAGATCCTTCCCTTCTGCTCTGTACTTCCCTAAATTTATTTTCTCATTACCATGTCACAGATGCAAGCCTGGATGTCCCCAGAACTGCCACACACTCAGATCACTCCTCCTTGTTCACAGCCTGCTGCCTGTAGCAGCATCCCCAGCTTGGGAGCCCTCAGGAGCTTTGCACAGAGGTGGAGATCCCCTCACAGAGGGGGGTTCAGCCAAAGTCCTCTCCTTGCAGAGCTCCTGGCAGCAGAAAGGACTACACGAGCTAACTTTCAGAGAAACTCTTTGGGGATAAAAGGAGGACTCGCTGCTGTTCTGCCCTGCCAGCATCACAGCCCCAGCACAAATGCTGCTGCACAAGTTCTGCCCTCAGAGTCTGAGAAAAAGAAGAGAGGAGCAGTCACACAGCCTTTGGCCACCCAGCACATGCTTCCACGTACCTAGGCAAACAGGGGGGCTTGACCACTGCCCATCAGTACAAGTGATATACTGAGATCCTTTCAAGACGTACAGGCTTGGGCATTTGTATTCCAGAGTTGTACCTTGTTGATATTCTGGCCTGGGGAAGGAAAGAACCTCTCCATTTTCAATAGCTGGAGGTGGGCCACATTTCTCACCTTTTCCTGAAAGAAATTGCCCAATCAGAGACAAAAACCACAAGAGTTTAACTGCAGTGGAGGTCTGGTCACAAATGTGACCAGCTACCCCACAGAATGTTGGCACTATTCTAAGAGAACCAGAGGAAAACAGAGAGAAAATCAAATACCTGGCAGGTGAAACAGAGCAAGAGTTTCCCATTTCTCCAGCCCTCGGGCTCACAACTACCAGTTCACCCCATTTGACCACAGCTGAAGTGCTTGCAGCTGTCTGCAGGACTTCATCTTGTCCTGCAGAACAGTGTGGCATTTGGCCCTCTTGAGTGAAGCCACCTGGGTCACTCAGCTGGTAAACTCATCTGAACAGATTCCTGGGAAAATTACTTTTTCCTGAGTGTGCCATATACATTGCAATTATGCATGAGCAAAAATGGTTTGTGTAATGCAGATCATTTTCTACAGGTTGAAAAAGAAGATAATTTGGTCTTTATTCTGCAATGCTTCACCACACAACATTATTTTTGCCTAAAGTGACTAAAAAGAGAAAAGAAGTCACAGAGATCAGCCAGTTGTGCAGATTGGTGCTGTAAGGCATTGTGTACCAATGGGCTGGAGAGTGAGGAGATTTATTTACTATTTGAAGGTAACTGTCAGCAACTGACATTTTTAGTGATGTGAAAATAAGATACATTACCCTACTAGTTTTCTCCTCCTTTGCAGCCAAGATGCATTCCTCCATAACCACCTGCCTGCTTGATTTCAGCAGACAGCTAAGTTTCAGCTACTAGCTTCAGCCCACAAGGAAATGATGGCTTTGCTGATCTATGCTGCTTTTTGTTTCTCAAGAGTCAGAAAAAATAGGTGTTTTAGCAGCCCATTCAAAGCAAGTCACCTGTTGGCTCTATTGGCCTGACTCACCTGCATGCCTGAGTTGAAATTCTATTAATTCACATGCAATATTGAGAAGGACTACTTAGAAGTAGAACCTATACCTTCACAAAAGGGCGGTGCTGTCCAATTTCCTTCTTTGCAATGAATTTCAGGGGAACCAACAATCAGGAACCCTGCATCACACTCGTAGCGAATTGTTTCACCAGGCTCATAAGTTTCCTTGGTTCTGCCTTCAAACTGAGCATTGGCAACTTTTGGAATACTTCCACATGACATTTCTGAAAAGATAACAGAAATCTGATGCTGGTGCTAATGGGATACACATCAAAGGAGTGTACTTTTTCCACCAAACAGATGCTTTAGTGAGCTATTTCTAACATCAGCATAGTCATCTGCTGACAGTGGATTATATAATTATAGTTATCTAGTAATTACATAAAAGATAGCATAGGGAAGATTAAATAAATTATAAATATATTCCCCTAAACAGGCACAGATTTCAGTCACCAAAATATTTCGTTCCTGTTTCTAAACATGCCAGAAAATTTGACTACAGGCTTCTGTCCCTTACTATATTGAAGTGATTTCCACCACAGAGACATTGTTTAAGCCATTTGATATTAACTAAACATTAATGTTTAATATATTGTTTAATACCTTGTTAATTTAATATATTGTTTATATAGAATGTTTGATCCATTGTTAATATGTAATGTTTAATACATTTTTTAAATGGATGGAAATCAGTTGCCTTGGTTGGCTGTTTTGGTCTTATATTTTGAAAGAAAACATGCACAGAGTATTAAATTCTAAAGTTGGTCAATATTATGAGCCTCAGTATCCCAACAATGGAAAATAAAGTGTTTTACTATATTACACCCCTGGTCAGGAGAGGAAAGTAGTTCCAAATAAAGAATCCTTTTTGTCCCTAGTTTGGTCACATTTAAAGAAAGTTCTTGGCTGAATGTCTTGGTTCACAGGCATTTCTTCATACATTGGGAGTAAATTTGGGCAAATGTACTTTTTATCAGGTAAGAATCACCAAACACCCAGTGATTACCATTTACTTAATGCTAAAGAGATCCAAAAAGATAGGTCACCAAGAAGACACTAGATTTTCCCCACCTTATTCAATACCTTTATGTTTTCTCTCTGTATATCCTAGAGTCTGAGAATGATTAACCTCTGAAGGATGAGAGATTGGAGTCTCTGCCCAGTAAGAAAACTCCACCAATCTGGATGGCAAAACTCTGAGTCCACAGGACACCATTTCTATGACGGTGACAATGGTAGGGAGCTCTGACACGTTTAGGTACTCACTGATGCATTTTGGAGGTGGAGTCCAGCCATTTTCTTGGCACTGTGTCTCTCCTTTGTCTTGTCCTTCTGCAGTTACAAAGCCAGGATGACATCTATACGGGGCCACTTCCCTTAAACGGTACTCTCTTCTTGATGTGGTGAAATGACCATTCTCAAAATACACATACTGGCATTTTACTGAAAGAGACAGACAAAATTTCTTGCAAGTGAAATACTGCTAAGCTGCATGCTTATAAATCACAGCAGAAGGAAGACAAAAGCAGCAGCATTCTAGGACTCAGAACATTTTTAAGAGCACAAGAAGTTTTGCTTCTGCACTGAGGTCTCTTCCTGGGGGAAAACTGGAAAGCAAAAAATCAGAGTTCAGAGTTACCAACTCATGAAGCGCAAACAGGGTTAGAGAGGGGTTTGATTTACAGCAATCCTGCAAGCTTCCCAAACTCTATGTCCACATCTGGTCTTCACTAGAAATGAAACTCCTGTTGGGCCTGCACAGCACTGTGCATGCACGGAGAGCACCTCCTGTCCATACTGCAAGGCAGGGGCACAGCACTGCAGTGGGCAGGTGTCACCTCAGTCCTGCCACGGAGAAGTCATTCAGAGTGCACAGACTGCAGGACCGAAGCAAATCTCTACCAAAGATTGCACAATAAAACACTAGTGCAGACAGACCCAGTGTTGTAACTGGTTTCCTGTCACTTGGAATACATTGTTTAAGCCATTTAATATTACCTAACCATTAATGTTTAATATATTGTTTACTACCTCGTTAATTTAATCTATTGTTTATAGAGAATGTTTGATCCATTGTTAATATATAATGTTTAATACATTTTTTCAATGGATGGAAATCAGTTGCCTTGGTTGGCTGTTTTGGTTTTGTATTCTGAAAGAAAACATGCACAGAGTATTAAATTCTTTACTACTTAATCATTCTGTCAAGGAGTGTCTTCATTTGAAGAAATTAGCACTCATCATCATGTCTAGGCTTCTCGAACGAAGATTTGGGAAGGGCTCTACCCTCTTTTGTTACAAGCGCTGGTGGCTAAAAAGGCCAATACGAGACAGGCACGTCCAGTTCTGCAAGACTCGATTCTTTCTGCATTGTCTTTTCTCCTCAAGAGTGATCCTGCGTGCTTTCTCAAAAGCATCAGCTTAGTTATAGATAGTGTGTCACCAGGCCTCCTGATTGGAGGACAGAGTAGACCAGTTATGGTGATCAATATGGCCAAGGATGTTTCAGGGAGTCCTTGTATCTTTTCTTCGGGGCTCCTCTCTTGCCGCAGCCGGTGGCAAGTTCACCATAGAGCAGGATCTTAGGGAGGCGGTGGTCCTTCATCCTGGAGATGTGTCCTGCCCAACGCAGCTGTGTTCTCAGCAACATGGTCTCAATACTTGTGACTGCTGCTTGTTCTAGAACAGACTTATTAGTCACGTAATCTGACCAGTGGAAGTTTAGGATTGTACGGAGATAGTGCTGATGGAAGCGTTGTAGGAGACGCAGGTGGTGGTGGTAGATGACCCGTGATTCAGATCCATATAAAAGAGTAGACAGCACTATGGCTCTGTAAACACTGATCTTGGTACTTTTTTTCAGGTGTTTATTTTGCCAAACTCTTTTATGGAGTTTTCCAAAAGCACTATATGCCTTTGCTAACCTGTTGTCTATCTCTCCATCAATCTTACCATCCGAGGAGATGAGGCTACCTAGGTAATTAAACTGCTGGACTGACTTGAGCTCTGATTCACCAGTGGTATACTTTCTGAGGTGCCGGTTGATAGAGAACTTCAGTCTTCTTTAAGCTGACTTCCAGTCCAAAGAGCTCAGCAGCGTCTGCAAAGCAGGATGTTAAACACTGCAGAGCTGCTTCTGTGTGGGCGACAAGGGTGGCATCATCAGCATAAAGCAGCTCCCAGATAACATGATTTTAGGTCTTAGTATGGGCCTTCAGTTGCCTTAGGTTGAAAAGGCTTCCATCAGTACGATATCAAGTGTAGATACCGTCCTGATCCTCGAGGTCTGCAGTGGCCCTTTGGAGCATCACGCTGAAAAAGAGTGTGAATAGGGTTGGTGCAAGAACGCAGCCTTGTTTCACACCATTGGTTATTAGAAAGGGCTCAGAAAGTGCATCACCATATCTGACTTGGCTGTGCTGATCTTCATGAAGTGAGATGATCATTTTAAGGAACTCGGAGGGACATCCTAAACGTTCCAAAATCTGCCATAGACCTTTTCTGCTCACAGTATCGAAAGCCTTGGTGAGGTCAAGAAAGGTTACATAGAGACCTTTGTTCTGTTCCCTACACTTCTCTTGCAGTTGTCTGAGAACAAACACCATGTCTGTGGTACTCCTGTTGGCTCTGAAACCACACTGGCTTTCAGGTAGAATTCCTTCTGCTATAGCGGGAATTCATCTGTTTAAAATATTCTTGCCAGGATTTTGCCAGCAATGGAGAGCAGAGTAATGCCACGGTAATTTGAACAGTCTGATTTAACTCCTTTCTTCTTATACAAAGTGATGATGACTGCATTACAAAGGTCAGATGGTAGTTCACCGAGTTCCCAACAGCGCACCACAAACTCATGAAATTTAGCATGGGGTGCTTGGCCCCCATGTTTCCATATTTCAGGTGGAATTCTATCAACCCCAGCTGCCTTGCCAATTTTCACCTGCTGTATGGCCTTGAGAGTTTTGCCCAAAGTGGGGGCAATATCCAATTCATTCTTCACCGGTTGTTGTGTGATAGACTGAATTGCTGAGTCTTGGACTACACGGTTGGTACTGAAAAGAGTCTGGAAGTATTCAGACCAACAATTCAGAATGGAGATTTTGTCTGTCAGAAGTGTTTGACCATCAGCGCTGAGTAGAGGGCTTTGGACCTGGTATGTAAGCCTGTATGCTGTTTTCAAGGCCTCATAGAATCCTCTGTGATCACCTGTATCTGCACATAATTGAGTTTTTTCAGCTAGATCGATCCACCACTTGTTCTGGATGTCACGGAGCTTCTGTTGGAGCTTGCTGCGTGCAAGATGAAAAGCTGCTTTTCTTACATGACAGGATGGCAGTGCAAGGTGTGCTTGGTGAGCAGATCTCTTCTTCCTCAACAAGTCCTGGATTTCTTGATTGTTTTCATCAAACCAGTCCTTGTTCTTCCTGAAGGAGAACCCTAAGGATTCTTCAGAGAACTGCAGGATGCTGGTTTTAATATGGTGCCAAAGCGTTTCAGGAGAGGGATCTACAGAATCTGTAGAATGATTTTCGAGCCTAGTTTGAAGATTTACCTGGAATCTGTCTCTCGCCGTGGCTGATTGAAGATTGTTAACTTGGAGTCTCCTCCTTGGGATACTGCCCATTTTTGGTTTGAATTTAAGATTGAAGTTAAGTTTACAGCGCACAAGTTGATGGTCTGTTTGACATTCTGCACTAGGCATCACGCGGGTGTGATGGGCATCGCGGACATCTCTCTGTTGCACCAAGACATAATCAATGAGGTGCCAATGCTTAGATCTAGGATGCATCCAGGTTGTCTTCGGACTATTTCACTGTGCTGAAAGATAGTGTTAGTGATGGTGAGCTGTTGCTCTGCACAGAATTCTAGCAGAAGTCAACCATTATCGTTGCAGTTTCCAACACCATGCTTGCCTAATACTCCTTTCCAGGCTTCAGAGTTCTTTCCTACTCTGGCGTTGAAATCACCAAGGACAATGATCTTATCATCTGCAGGAACCTTTTGGGTAAGGTGGCACAGGTTGGTATAAAATTTATCTTTTTCATCAGGGTCAGCTTGGAGAGTTGGGGCATATATACTAAAGAGGACAACATGTTGCTTGTTGTGTAGTGGAAGGCGTAGGGAGATAATGCTGTCAGAGTGACCTGTCAGCAGATTTTCAAGTTTAGGAACAATAGAGTTTTTAATCATGAAGCCAACTCCTGAGAGATGCCTTTTGGTTCTGGGTTTACCTGATGAAAAGCGTGTGTAACCGGCACCATGTTCTCTGCCGCTGCCTTCCTCATGGCGACGAACTCCACTGAGAGCAGCAAAGTCGATGTTGAGACGTGACAGCTCGTGGGCAATGTCGGTGTTGAGACGTGACAGCTCGTGGGCAATGTCGGTGTTGAGACGTGACAGTTCGTGGGCAATGTCGGTGCCGAGATGTGACAGTTTGTGGCCAATTAGGGCAGAGGGACGCTTAGGACGTCCACTATACACAGAAATTAACACTACAACAAATAGAAATATTTTCATATTAGTGAGCCAAGTAAACAAAGATATAAAAACACCCAAAACCCAAAGCACTTTGAAGAACACTAGAGGATGTATTTATCATTGGGAGCAGGGTTAATGATACTGTAGTGCAACACCTTCAAAAGTTTAAATTTCACAGTGATGTCAAGAATTGCCTAAATCATAAAATTTTATTTTTCTTGCTCACTGCTAGGTCAAAATCTCAGTGGGGGGCAATCCAAAACATTAGATGGTAAGAGTCTCTATCAGTGTGGAATTGTTTCCTAAAAAACTATTCTTACAGTCCAAGAAAAGTTATATTGAATTATTTCTTTGTCCATAGGAAATAATTGTCTAAATATTTAAAGCTCTTCTGAGATATTAGAGCAATTTCAGGCTTGGTGCAAGTCAGGAACAGAAGCTGGAAATGAACTGGAGAGGTAACCTCCCTTTTCCTCCCACCTGCCAGTATGATGCCAATGGGAAAGGAAGCAAGAGGAACAAGGATCAGGTGGCACAGCGAGAGGCTGAAAGGAGTCTGTGCAAGGGAAATGATTGCTATTTACGACTGCACAGCTATGCTAGAACAAGATTTCTCTAGGGAAGACAAAGGGATTATGACTCCCATCCCAGAGCTCACATCCTATATGTGGAGGAGCCACGTGTGGCTGTTTTACAGGGGTACACTCTGAGTGTCTTTAGTGACCGACCTCAGCAGCACAGGGACACGAGAGCTGTGGAGGACAGGTGAGACAATCACAGCACTGCCTTTCCATTGTACAGCACCTTGACTTAGAGTTACTAAGCCGTGGTGATGGGTCATGTGACGATTTTATTTGCCAGTAGTTACCGGTTTTAGACAGAAACCTCAACAAAATACAAGCACACTCACGGATACATCTGGGATGAGGGAACCAGCCATTCCTTGTGCATGTGACTTCTTTATGCTCGGCACGGTAATAATTGTTGCAGGCATATGTAGCTGTTTCACCTTCTTTGTAAAAATCTGTCCCGCGTCTTGGGAAATAACCATTTATCAGCTGCCTGGTATAACATTTTTCTAAAGAAGAAGGAAGTACATTTAACGACAGTAATTTCTACAGCAAGAACTGAGGTAAAACAATTCTTAGGAAGACAGTTAATAAAAAACAGGCCTCCAAGCACATTTCTGTAGCCTTCTACCCCAAAAAGACATTTGTGTGCAAACCTGAATGAAAGTTTGCTTTATTGCACTGTCCTGAGATTAATGAATCACATGAACAGAAGTGGAAGTCACTACATAAAGCAAAAAGAGCTGGTCTAGTAACCACAATCTCTTGCTTACTGTTCATGTGCACCAGCTCTAGTTTGGTCTGCTTTGTCTCTAAACTGTTGGTGTCTGCACAGAGTGAATTTCAGCATTTGCCTCCTGGAGATTTTATCATCTCTGTGGAAGTGTATCAGCCTCTCAAAGCAGGTCTAGAGATTTTAGCAACAGCTTGGCACGCTGGCTCTATGGCCTCCTGCACCCCAAGAGCCCAGACATGGGCTGAAGGAATGCTATAGTGTGTTATCTGAGTAACTGGTCCTTTCCTCCAGGCAGGGCTCCATTCCTTTCCTGCACTGAGCACCACTCCACTGAGGGCATCAAGGAAAGATCAACCTTTTGTAATCCACTTTCCAGTCCTACCAGTAGGCAGGAACTTTGCTGTGACTGAAGATGTCTGAGAGGAGATCTCACCTTGCTGCTTTAAATGTAAGTCTAATTCAATTTAAATCTAAGGAGTGTATCTGGTTCTTTTGCTGATACCACGATCACTTTCAGCTTATTCCAAGAGTGTGACATCTTTTCAGTTCCAAAAGCTTTCCAAAGGGACCAGCAATGGTTCTCAGAGAGGAACCTCTAGACAAAGTGCCCAAGCCATGGAAGGGAGAATATATTGACAAAGATTAGAAACTCTCTGTTTGCATGTGCAGCTGTGTGTCCAGAGGAAAGTATATGCTTGCATGTTACCCAGAAGCCAGAGAAGATTTATCATATATTTCTTAATCTCATGAATAGTTTCAAGAGTAAAAAATCTCCCAAATCCAAAAGCATCATTTCAGCCTTACTCATTTCAGAGTGTCCCCATCTGACACTTTGAGCTCTGCAGAGAGGATGACAGTCTGGATGCAGTTCCAGGGGTCAGCTAAAGCAGTTCGACTCTAAGAAACTGTTTTGTCTTGTGTTCCATCAGAACAATTTCAGCTGCACAGACCTCTCATAATTATAACAGAATTGAGCATATGTTGGAAATGCACTTACTCAGGCATTTTGGCTCTGGAGACCAGCCCGTTTCAGAACAAAAACTTCGAACCCAGGTATTTCCAGTGGGGGTTGAATAATCTTCGAAACAGTAGTAGTCAACACTCTGCCCAAATCTCATGGGAAAGTAAGAGTGTCTGTTGTTCTCATATGCGTTACTTAACCTGCCGTTTTCTATAACTGGGTAGTCACACGATTTTGCTTGAAATAGAATTTAAGAGCAACAATGTCAACACGTGCATGATAAAAAGCTCAGCACACAATTAATTCAGATTCAGCCTCATCATCTGGGTGTTTTCAGAAACGGACAGAACCAGGACTGCCCACCCTGGCACACCCCTCAGGAGTGTGGGAACAATCGCACTGTGCTGCTGGTGTCTTTGGCAGTGCTTATAGCTCTGTCATTTCCCCCAATTCCATTGCAATCAACAGAAATCCAGGAAATATTCTCTGAAATTACTTCCAAACCCAACAAATGTGTAAAACCACTTTAGGCAAGACTAACCAGTGCAATAGGGAGGTGGATTCCATCCTGTTTCAGTGCATAGTGCATCTGATCTGTCACCAAAGTTGTATCCATCGTTACAGGCAAACCGCAGTATTTCCGATTCCTTGTATGACTGCTTTGGGGAATGTACATATCCATTCGGAATTTCTGGCACATCACAGCTAATATCTGAAACAGAGAAAGACAAAAAGCCATGTTCTTTGGTCTATTTTTATTTGCTAAACTTAAAATCCTATTGTAATAAAATTTAGGTTTGGGGGTTTTTTTAAATTTGAATTCACAAAAACTTTTTCATTTGGAAACTGTTTGAAACATATTTGAGAGCTTTTCAGTGACCTGATTGTGGATTCCAGGTAGAAAGTAGCACAGCATCAGTAGCAAATTGATTAATGAGACAGATTGCAGGGCTTTGCTTTGGATTTTAATGGATCCCAGAATCAATATATAATGCAGAATATATTCCAAAATCAGAAACTACGTTAGCTGAAATTTAGGATTTTCCTTTTTCAGATAATTTGATTTGTTTGTAGTTTCCAGAAAACCTAGTGCACTCCCATAGCCAGTGTAGTATTAGTTAAATCATTACATCAAAAGGAAAAAAGAATGAAAGGATCTAGAAAACTGACACTAGAATGCTTAACTATGAAAGAACATCAGCAATGCCAGCTCCTTGCCAAACCCAATAAAACCACCAAGATCTTGCAGTTTCCTAAAACTGAGTTCAGAAAACCAGAAAATATTCAAGACTTTGCTTCCTCAGTCACAGAACACCCAAGAGTTCTCTTGGATTCCTTTTCTGAATTTACTTTGTATTTAGGATGAAATATAGCTCATTGGAACTGTCATTGTTTAATGAAATTCACTAGATTCTGCAAATGTTACAAGCACATATGTTTCATTCCACTTTTGATCTGGGATTATGCTATAAATGATAATAAATGGGGATTTCAAAGTAGCAAAACGCAGCGCTGAAATTGTGAACAAACCATACATGTATCTGCCATGTTGATATACATACTCTGCTCTTCTATACACACGCTTTCTGATCAGATAACATATAAATAATATAAGAAGCTTGATAGTCCGAGTATTTAAGTGTTTGTTACCATAACCTTCCTGGGATTCATTTTACACACTGATAATCCGTTACAATCAACAGAAATCCAGGAAATATTATCAGCGGACTCCAAAGGCTGATTCATGAGACTAAATGTAAATATTTATTCTACAGTGAGATGACATTGTCCTTGTAGAGGGTCTTGACTAAATTTACTATGCTGAACATGATGGGAGCCCTGACATGTGGCTCAGATATAGAAACTGACCTGTACAATCTTAAAATTGAAATTACTCCTGTTACCACTTCCATTTGTAACTTTTGGGACCCTGCACCAAAAGCTCTTCCTTACTCTTATTTTTATTTTAAAATTTTATTTTAAAATTGTAATTTTGTTCTCTTGGTTCCTCAAAAGAACTGACCTTTCTCAGGGAGAAGTCAAAGATAGAAGGAGAAGACTCCCAGAAGCCTTCATTCAAGTTTACCTAGGTTCCTACTATGTCAGAATAGCTCTTGAAAGGCAGCTTACAAACTTCAGTCAGGATTTTAATTTGAAACATACTTTGCAAGATGTTTACTGTTGTAATTGCCAGTCATTTCTGAAAGGTTGCACAGTATACCAACAACTTCTTACTGAAGGTCCATTAGTGAATTACGGATCTTTTTTAAATTGTTTCTCTTTGGTTGGAACTGGCTGATCAGAACTAGTAGTCTGGGATTTTAAAGAGTGGAATAATGACTGGCAACCAGGTGCTCAGTTTGCTCGTGAGTAACACTCATCAGGACACTCAGAAAAAATGCAAAGGTCAGTTCAGTAAGTCAAGCAAACTTCTATTGTCTCAAATGTTCACAGAGATGCTGAGTGGTCTTTTACTGAGTGTTTAGTCCTTTGATTACAAGGAGCAGAGTCTTGGTTATGGTGACACAGCATCTCAAATACCTGAACATGGAAGACCTGAAGATGCATTAACCTCTATCTCTCCCTCAAAGAACTGCTTGTGATTCGTTAGGAGGTCATCAAGCTAGGACTATTAGCTTTTCTCACTTTTATTCATACTGCTGCTATTCCTATGGTATCAAACAAATATTTCTTTACTCAATCTTCCAACTTACAGCACAGTCTCTGACTTGTACCAGTTGTGTCCATGTTAAACACACTTAAGAAGGTATCAAGATTTTAGGTAAAGAAATAGGACTTTTTACCACTTTTCCAAGAAGGTGGTTTCAATATTTAATTTTTCCATGCCATTAAAAATTTCAGATTCCTTCCACAGTTTGAATTTCTCTGGTACTAATACTTTTTTTCCTGCTTGCTTAAATATTCTTTTTTGTGTCTGATTTTTTCTATTCCTTTGATGAAAGATTCTCACTGTGTTTTGTAGAAGGTATTCAGCTTTATCCTTCCTATCTGTCCAAATTAGGATTTTTTTCTAACTCAGGAAATCTTTTTCATATGCTCTTCCCACTAATTCAGAATTATATAAAAATACAATATAATAACAACAGGTACCAATGCTGCATGAGTATTTTAGCATCACTCTTGATTATGTAGTATACTGGAGCAATTGTTGCTTTGAGGATCCCTCAATCGACACTTAAGTAAAAAAAAAAACCCTGAATTAACTGCTTTTGCTACTGCTCTCCATGGAAAATTCTTATCCAGTTGCTTGGTCCCTTTAGTACTTAATCCTTCCAGATCCTCATGGATATTGGTTAGATGTGGATGGATTTATTTTGTTACGAATAAACTTATTAATCTCTGAAATTACTTCCAAACCCAACAAATGTGTAAAACCACTTTAGGCCAGACTAACCAGTGCAATAGGGAGGTGGATCCCATCCTTTTTCAGTGCATAGTGCATCTGATCTGTCACCAAAGCTGTATCCATCGTTACAGGCAAACCGCAGTATTTCCGATTCCTTGTAAGACTGCTTTGGGGAATGTACATATCCATTCGGAATTCCTGGCACATCACAGCTAATATCTGAAACAGAGAAAGACAAAAAGCCATGTTCTTTGGTCTATTTTTATTTGCTAAACTTAAAATCCTATTGTAATAAAATTTAGGTTTGGGTTTTTTTTTTTAAATTTGAATTCACAAAAACTTTTGCATTTGGAAACTGTTTGAAACTGTGGTGGTTTGAATTTTTTGAGGTAGTAATGGTTTGCCCCACTGATAATACTCTTACTGGACCAATCAATAGTCCACGTGCGCCCTACGGAAATTAAATGCCCACAGAAACGGAAGAGAAGGCAGTGAAGATAGTGTAGAAGGAGGGTAGCTATGATCTGAGCCACGAGGAGGCAGGGGGCCAGTGAGCCCCTCTGGCTCAGCTGAGGCTACGGGAGACTCGGTATAGTGTCAAATATTTATTCTACAGTGAGATGACATTGTCCTTGTAGAGGGTCTTGACTAAATTTACTATTTTCTATCACTGGGGGCTGCTGCTGCCATGCTCCATCAAGGCACTGAAACAAAATTTGTCCGGGTTTTATATATCCAGGCCAACAAGTCCAAGTAGCTTGAGTACCATGTGGATAGGGAGGTTTGTCCCATATTTTAGTAGGCACCTCTTTAACCCTCCTGGGAGGAGGTTCTTCACAAGCTAAAAATTTTAAATAAAAATATTGGTGACTGAAGCACATGCTACAAACACCAAAACAATTTTACAACAGAAAATGTGCCACGAAATCCCAGGGACATTTGTGATCAAACCAACATAGGTTGTCTATTTAATCACCACAAAATAGGAAACTGCCAAGAATCCACATTTTGTAGGAATATGAATAGACCTTTAGAAGGACATGAAAATAGCCAAGCAAGTGCCAAGAAACCACACCGGACTGTGATGATTCAAAAACAGATTTTAGTTACAAAGACTGAGACGAGATTAGTGCCCTGGTTCTAATCACAGACACCTCCTACCCTTCCATCTGCAGAAGCTGCTCCATGCCTGTCCTTCCATTGCCACAGAGAACAACTCCATGCACAACTCCAGGTAGAGTTTCCTTTCAAACTGTTTTCTTCTCCAACCACCACCATCTTTACTGACATTAATTTCATGTGTCATTTGATCAAATTCTGTCAAATCTCCTCTTACCTTTACATTGCCTAAACTTTCTCTCCAGGCTCAGATCACCTGATATTCCAAAACTTCTTTTCTTTTGTCCATGAGATTATGAATTACAATAAATGAGCCTGAATCAATTTAATTAAGGAATTCCTCAACAGCTTGAGAATGAGAAAAGCCAGACTAAAGCAGAAAGAAACAAATGTTGGGAAGCTGTTAATGAAAGACTAAATGACTTTGTTAAGAAACAATTCTTTTAGTTGTTTATAATTATTGAACTAATTTCAGTGACTAATTTTCAGTGCCTGGGTGACTGAAACGTACTCATTTGGAAGGCTGAAGCTTTACGCAGAGTAACAGAGCCTGAACAGTCTAGCCAATTAGACTCAATGAAGTCTGGTTTCCATCTGAACATGAAAGGTGAGAATTCATCAGGAATAAATAAAACAACCCCTGAGAAATGAAGCCTTGGAAAAGAAATGAAATCTCTGTATAGAAAATAAATGGGAGAAGAATTCTCCAGCAGGGAAGGAAAGTCCTTGGTGAGTACATTCATTATGCAGCAGAGACCTGGCACAGAAGTCCTCTCTCCAGTTAGCTGTAAGGCCAAAGGTTTGAGAAAGCAGCAGTACTCTCACTGAAGCTTTCCTACAGGTTGTCCAGGTGCTTCTTGAAAACAGGACTACAGGAAAAATAACTAAAATCCTTTTTCATGTGAGGGATGCAGAGTTACAGCTTCCTGAATTACACTGCGCAGATCCCAACCACAGACTAGGCAGCCTGGATTTGTGACACAAAGTGAGCAGGAAAAACACTCATTCTTCCACATCAAAATGTAGAAAGTGAATTTTATATATATTTATATTTTTATATATATTTTTATAATTATATTTCTGTTGTGCAGAATGGGGCCTCAGCTCCTCTGTGTTTACATTAAAAAAAGAAGCATGAAAGATGATCTTAGTTTCTTCATCATTACTAAGAAATGCTTCCATCTGTGTTTTATAACAACTCTCTCTGTTCTTTCCCACTCCTGCCCTGATATTGATGGTATGCATTACCATTAAGTCTCAGATTATATTTATTTATTTATTTATTTATTTACTACTACAGCTAATTATTATATTTTTAAATGCAGTTTCTTAGTAGCTTGAGATGAAGAAATTTTCTGACAGGATGTACTTCAAAACTATATGAATTACATCATGCACTCACCATATGTACTCACCAACACTGGAAGGGTTTTATTTCTAGATTTGAAAGCATGCATTAAATGCATACCTTCAAATCCTTCTGCGAGAGACAAGGAGATCTGGAATAATTCATTCAGGATTTGCATGTGACTTGACCTCAGTTACAAATAGCTCAAGCTGCTTTCTTACCATCATTGTGCTGGTAGCAACTTCCACAAAGTCAAGCACAAGCTACAAATCCAAGTAGAAGTGTTTTTCCGTCCTTGTGCAAAAATTCAGCTCTTGGAACAACTCACACAGACTTCCAATATGGAGCTGGAACTAAGAATCCTGCATGACCCATAGTAATAATTGTCCTGGATAAATCAAATTTTGCTACATTCACACTGTTTTGCAATCTCCCTGGCCTAAATAAAGCACTGTGAAAACATAGTGCAAATTAAGGCAAATTTTTAGTTCAAGTTCCAGGACTTTTCTGGACTTCTTTGCAAACAAATTAGACTTTATTAGTTAGTTTGAGGCAGTATTTATTATAAGAATATTTAATTAAGGTAAGCTATTCCTTTAATTTCTTGATTTTTTTCAATTTTTCAAAGTAAAACCTATTGGTTTGTTTTGATTAATAAGGTCCTCATATACTTCACCCAAAATTAAAACCAGTTTGAACCAAGCAAAGACACACTAGCTCAAAACCACACAGCACCCTTTCCTCAACAGTGTGTGCAAAGCAAAAAGAAAAATTAAATTACTGAGGATAGATTAAACAATATAAACACAAAAAAAGAAAAGTAAATTCGGTAGAGAAACAAAAAGCATCAGAGGCTTGTGAAAAGATACACAGTATCCTAGCTACCTATTCAAACATGTACAAAAGCATACTTGTATACATCTATCTCATTTCATAGACTAAAAACAGTCTATCAGTCAAGAGATATTTTATAAGCTTTTCAGTCAATTTAGTAATGATTTCTCTTTCTCACATCATCTCACAGATTATTCAAGACAGAAATAAATGCACATTTATGGAATATTTTTTATCTTATTCTACTAATTGTTTACTCGCTTTAGAAGTTAGAATAATTAACAAACATAATTTAAAAAAATTAGTCATCTGGCTCTAGTTTATAGTGATTCTAACGTTTAAAATTTGAGCATCAGATTAATAACAGCAGTAGTTATCCAAATAAATAGGTGAAGTAATACCTATGATAAGATATGAAATACTAAAGGTGTTAAACACTGTCAGAAGAAATCTCAGTCACTGTTGTCAGAAGTTCATTAGAAAGGCTACAATGCCTTTACATATTGTTTTAAATACCATTTTCACATACACTTTAAGAAAGAGCTCTGATTTTTTTCTACATTAAAGCTTACCTCTTTGTGCAGTACAACACGTCCAACATAAGAGCAGAGCTGCATAGCCCACGAACAACATTCTAGAGATTCAGAAACTCATCCAAACACATTCAGTATTGGACCCTACTTATTTTGAGTACTCTGTGTTATTTCCACTCCTGTTTTACTCAGTAACTGCTCCAGAGACTGACCTTGCAAACCATTTATACTCTGATTTCAGCAGTCACTTCCCCTAAACCTCTTGCAACATACAAGTATTTCATTTTTTTTTTTTCCTCCCCTCTCTGAACCTTGATAAACAAATAAATAAAAGCCTGGCAATTTAGGCTGACACGTTACTTTCTTGTGATCTGCTTGTTTTTTCATCATACTTTTTTCTTTTTCTCTTTTTTTTCCTTCAGATTTATACCCTACATACTCATATAAGGTTAATTCTTTGGTATCTAAAAGCAATTGTACAAATAAATTATTTTGAGGTTCTTTGTGTGTTCTTTGTTTGTAGTTAGAAAACAAAGTGGTGTTAACTGTGTGTAAAAATGAGCTTCTCTACACATATAATTCAAGATCTATGTTAAAAACAATCAAAATAAAAGGCAGACAAAAATATAAAGTGGCTTACTGGTCACTCACTCTTTCTTATATAAAATAACCAACTGCCCAGAGCAAAGGAAATATACTTGATCAAATTCTTGATTAAATAAACTTAGGTGAAGCTGAAGCACTTGTTTCAGTTTCACATGAGAAATAAGATGGAGAAGATGTGAATAAATTGCAAGATAGAGAATGAACTTTCCAAAGAGAAATACAAAGATTATGCAAAAAGAAGTATATGGCAAACTGGGCTAACAGAGGAACTTGTCACAGGTTCATGTAAGCAACAGTCTTCTTAATAGTTTCATGATATGTCTTGGCTTTATAAGTGCACTCCATTGGAAATGTTGATCATATGAAGAGAATTATTTGAGACTGAGAATTCAGGGAAAAATATGTAACAGAACAAAAGTGCCCATATGAGATGGACATAAAACAGCTGCAGACCAGGTACCCCACAGTGGTGATGTCTGACTGGCATGGAGTATACACAGATCTGTCTTGTATATGCTCCCAAAAAGACACATATCCTTAAAATTACTGGCTTGGTTGGTGTACTGCTCTAGGATAAATGTAGTGTGTCTACAGAGCAGATCTCAAATCAAACCTGAATTCCAAAGCATTTAAAGCAGTTAAAACTTCTTGTCTTCTTAAAATGCAGCTGGAATTATTTTTTTTTTAACTTGGGCTGTGTTTTCAGTCCTCGATTCTAAGACTTGGTCTTAATGAAAATTGGCATTCAGCTGTTTCACCCACAAGAACTCTTCAGACAGCATAATATCTCTTCCTTTCCCTCCCCCTTTCCTAGACAAATGACTCATATGTGGAAAATGAACTCTCACCCTGCTCCATGACCCTGTGATGATCAATCTGCATCCATTTTGCAGTTCCTGGTGAATACCTGACCACTGAAAAGATATTTTTTGCACCTGTCTAAGTCGAGCTCCAAGAAAACAGCTCCTCACAGAAATTCACTGCCCAAATCTATAGTTCCTTTTGTTCTGTGGCACTGAAGCCTGTGCTGCTGCTGCAGACAGACGTGCTCTGACAGCACCAGGACAGTCCCACTTGTCCCTCTGCACCAATCTTACCACATTACCATAGGTATTCATATGCTTCTGTACCTGTGCAAAATCTTGCAGCAGCTATGCTTAAGAGCTCTGTGCTAAAGAACAAGGGAAGATGCACTGACTGTAACAACAGCAGTGATAATCCTAGTCCTGGATTGGACTACCTGTTGGTGACAGAAATCTTTGCCTCACAGCAGGAAGTTCAGAGCTGGATTCTCAGCAGGGCACATAGCAATGTGATACACTCCAGGCTGGCATACTTAAGCTGATACTGTATGTGCCACACCAACTTTTAACTAGCTTTACTTTCTACACAGAAATCCAACTGAACAGAAAATAGAAGGTTTTCTCTTCAATCCATGCATGCCCCTTATTAAATATGTGGTATTTAAACCACATTTAGGAAATAAATTCTTGTTTATCACTTAGCCCCTGCTGCAGCAAAATCTGAATCTAAAAAACTGCACCATGTTAAGAGTCTGTATGACTTCTTTCTAGGAAGGGAGTGCTACAACTGAAGAGTTTAGGTAAAGACCTAATGATGCTGAAAAACCTCAGTATGAAGAACTTCTCAGAGACTTCTGTATCTTTAAGCAGCAAGGTTTTTGTCTATTCGATGTTGGGAACAAGCTGGCTTGCGCTGGACAAACTTGTTTGACTTGAAAGTGCAAAACTAAGCCATTTTATACACTTCGGGTACGTGGTTACATCATATTAATAAGTAGGCTAGTCTCTGGGTGGAGTCTTTCCTGATGTGCGCAGTCTTCTACTGTAGGGGTCTTCTCCTCAAGCCTTCATCCCGCTGGTGCTCGCCATGGACGTTTTCCTCAATTTGACCTCTTCAATTAGGTGGCCTGAATTCTTCAAGCTTGCAAAATCCTGGCTTTGGGCTTTCTATATCTTATTCAAATGTCTAGTTTACCTAATTTATTACCATGTGCATACAACTCCTTTCTATAATAAGGCCTTTGGTCCAGGGAGCAGAACAGAACATGATATTAACCAGCGCTCCTAAAATGTTCTTCTAGCAAAACAGGTACTGGAGTTACTTAGCAGGCCAAGATATCTCAGTTAACTCTTTTAGGTTTGGCTCCCGTTTCACTAATCTGCAAAAGCAAATCAAGATAGGCTGCAAAAAATTTAGAAATGTTTATATTTACTACACTTGGGGCATGAGGTGATTAGTGCAACAGTCTAGATAAAAGCAGATCTTTAAGACCAGATCTAAAAGCATTATTCACTGTCTGTGACAATTCACTATCAATCAAATCATATTGGCATTATGTGCTTCATCAGTCATGTACGGAATTACAGTACTTTCTGGAGTGTCTCCCACTTTTAGGTATTGCCCACAAACCTCAGTCATGGGAAGAATCCAACTTCTCTGTGTTTTCGTACAGGGCCTGCGCCACCTGTTCTGTACAACAACCCCCAACTGACTGAGCGCAGAAAGTGACCGAACGCTTCCTACACTGCACCCGGGATTCCAGAAGAGCTGGTACGAACCAGGTGTGCCCGACTAAAGGTGAGCAAGAGACAGACCCGGCTGTGCTCAGATGAGCCACCAGCAGGAACACGGGGGGCTGTGCACAGGCCACCAAAGGCTACCCAAGGTAAAACAGCCCCTTTTTTCCAATTTCGGGGCCTGCAGCAAAGTGGTCCCGAGGAAGCCCCAGGTGATAGAAAAGGAGGCAGCTCAGGGGGCGAGGCGGCTCCCCCAGCCAAGTGGCGCTCGGCACTTGTTTTTGCCTCAAGCTCCTGTACATCGATTTCTTTTCTGCTTCAGAGATCTATGTGAAGTCCCAAATTCATCAAGCCAGTCCTGGTAGATGTGTTTTTCTTCCTGAAGACCAAACTGGAATATTCTTGTGCTTGTAAGATTCTGTCCTTCAAGACTCTAAGCTTCTCTGGATTTCTCTATGACTCCCAAGCAATCCCACCTTACTAGTCTCCTAAAACAGTCAAACTCATGCTCTCCTAGGGGGCCTGATTTGTACTCTACTTGCTTTCCTCTCTCCCCTCTGAATCATGAACTCCATTAGTACACAGTTACCACAGCAAGGCTGCTGCTGCTTTCCACAAGCACTTTGTCCTTGTTTGTGAAGAGCAGATGGAGCTGTGGGCTCCACTTACTTGCTCCTCCTGATCAGGTACTCAGGACACTCACCTCAGCTGTGACCCCAGGGTAGTTTCCAGGCAAGCACATGGAGAAGAAAGGAGGAATAGACAAGTGCTGAGAATCAAATTACTCACAAGCTTTAATTCTTGTCTCAGTATGCCACCAAAGCCAGCCTATTTCAGGACACAATTGTTAATAAAAATAACAGTGAGATCAGCATAGAATGGATACAATGCAAGCACAGCCTTTTGGATGTGGATAATACACAAACACAATCATCCAATCATAAAAATAATATAACAAATTCCAAGGCAGAACATTGTCTAAGCTGCAAACAAAGCACAGCAAAATGGGAAACACCAGGAAAAATTGAGCTCAAATCACTGGGTTGGCTGAGGGCTCTCTTATTTCTGCAGCTGGTCTCCTTCATGCCATTTCCATTTATCCAAACCACGATTCTGTGTAAAGACAAAAAAGGGGGAAAGTCATGAATACCAATCCTCAGGCACCACAGAGGCTCCTCAGAGCACTGGTCAGGCAATTTCATCAAAACTGCCTCCTACAACTCCCACCCTGTGTCCTCAGCACTGTGCACTTACATTGACATGTAGGATAAGTAATCACTCCATCCAGGCACTGTGCTCTAAATTTCTCAGCTCTTGAAACTTGTCGGTACCCGCTTTTGCATTCAAGGAAAATAAAATCCCCAGAGCGATAGGTGGAAGTTCTTGATTGGTGTGACTGTAGTTGAATATTGTTGCTTTCCATATGGTTTGTACTCACTGTACAGTTCCCTGCAAAAAAGGACTTTCATTATTTGCCTGTAGATCTCACACGGGACAACTGATGCTGTGAAACCACTGTGCCCTTTCCCCAGCAGTCTTTCCAGCTCAGGAATGCTGGCCAATGGCTTCTTGCTGCCCCTCCCTGCCTGTAGCTTACAACAGGGTTCTGCACTCTGGTTCTTCTCCATGCACTTCCCCAGGAAAGGGAAAGGCTTTTTGCTCCCCTTTCAGCACTAAAAATGCAACACCACAGCAGCTAATCTGTGGCTGAAGAGGAGATGACTTACTGCCCAGCCTGCATCGTGGGTAATCCAACACTCCCTCCACACACTGGACTTTGTAGTGGGAAGGCTCTTGCTCTTTCACATATCCTGCTTTACAGTCAAATTCAATATAATCACCCGATGAGACATACAGCTTGGTTTCTCTGGACCCTTTCAGCTCAATATTGTTTCTGTCCATATCTTCTTCTGATGCTGTACAGGCCACTTGAAAAATTGAAGAGAAGAGTGTCAGCATTTCATACAGACACACCACAGGTAACTGTTTTGCCCCTAGAGCCTACAGAAGTTCTTTGCATCAAAAAATCCTTCCAGCTATTTGCTCTCATCCTCTGTTACTTGCCACAGAAAAGACATTCACAGCCAGCCTAAAAGGAAAAAAGACCATGGCTGAGATGCCACACAGAGCTGTGGAGAAGCTTTTTCATTCTGACAGTCACACAGGGCAAGAATGAAGCACAGGTGAGGAAGGCACCAGGCACCAATGAACTTGACCACATGTTTTTGAGATCCTTCCCTTCTGCGTTGTACTTCTCTAAATTTATTTTCTCATTACCATGTCACAGATGCAAGCCTGGATGTCCCCAGAACTGCCACAAACTCAGATCGCTCCTCCTTGTTCACAGCCTGCTGCCTGTAGCAGCATCCCCAGCTTGGGAGCCCTCAGGAGCTTTGCACAGAGGTGGAGATCCCCTCACAGAGGGGGGTTCAGCCAAAGTCCTCTCCTTGCAGAGCTCCTGGCAGCAGAAAGGACTACACGAGCTAACTTTCAGAGAAACTCTTTGGGGATAAAAGAAGGACTCGCTGCTGTTCTGCCCTGCCAGCATCACAGCCCCAGCACAAATGCTGCTGCACAAGTTCTGCCCTCAGAGTCTGAGAAAAAGAAGAGAGGAGCAGTCACACAGCCTTTGGCCACCCAGCACATGCTTCCACGTACCTAGGCAAACAGGGGGGCTTGACCACTGCCCATCAGTACAAGTGATATACTGAGATCCTTTCAAGACATACAGGCAACTAAGTAATAAATAATAAGTAATAAATAATGCTGATTTACAGACTATGGGATACTATTTAAGGCTTCCAGTCAAAACTGAGACTCCAATATGCAATATACTACACAAACAAATAAGCACACAGCTCTTGAGAGACTACTTGAAAGTTTTATATGCCATCTTAGATCTGTCTGTGTAAATAAAAAGACTGCAGTTGCTTAACTACACTTTCTTTAGCAACTTATGTTCTACTGCTTTTCTGCAGTTACCGGTTCATGATAAACTTATGTAAATAACAGCATCCTCCTGCTAATGATGAGTGCAAATGCATAACACAGTAAGTCATAATAAAATAAATAGTACTGTTGCAGTGGTAGTGACAGGAAAAGGTAATGGCTTTTCCTGACTCTTCATTCACAACATGATTTTGAACATAACATATCTGCAAATATGTAATGTTAATTGTGACAATATCTGTGACGTATTAGCTTACAGTGAAGTACAGACTTCTCATAAGTAGTGTTAAAGTAGATTACCAATGCAAGAGGGAGGAGGTGACCACTGTCCATCAACACATTCTATTTCCTTTGATCCAACCAATTTAAATTCCATGTTACACTCATACTGCTTTCTGTCCCCATGTTGATACTGTTCCTCAGAGCCACCAGCAATATTTCCATTGGTAATTTCAAGGGGAGGTCCACAGCCTCTGGCCTTCACCGAAATCAAGAGATCAAATCTATGCTCTGAACTCAGTACTTCAAGCACAATAAAGTACAACATAAAACACATTGAATTTGTTGTTTAAAGTTAAGAAAAATCAGTGGAACCGGTTAAACGGATCATTGATTTATGCCTTTGAATATCTGGGTTCATGGTGGGCTGGTGATCACAAACAGATATGTGTGATCCTGGCTCACTCATGTCTCTTACTTCCATGCACTGTCAATGCCTGCTATGATAAAAGAAGTGCTTGATAAAACCAACCCAGTTTTAAGAGAAAAAAAGTATTCATCATCATCATGGCTAGGCTTTGCAAACGAAGATTTGGGAAGGGCTCTACCCACGTTTGTTGCAAGGAAAAAAAAAAGTATTACAAGGATGGCAACTTCAGTATCCTTAAAAAAAAAATAAAAATTGACCATTCTGCAAGTAATAACAACGTATGTTCTAAAAATCACATAGCAAGTGATATATATAGGGCATATTAAAGGAATTCAGTTTGGATGGAGTGAATGGAACTCCTATTAAGGGAATTGACTGAGTGGGAAGAAAGGGAAGTCAGAAATATGAGGTCCCTTCATCCTCTCAAGCTTCATGAAAGCCCATGTGCCTCATGAAAGGGCGTAGCACCAGCACAAGAAACTCTTTTCAGAGGCCAGTAAGTTGTACTCCTCCTTAAAAAGGATAAGTACAGAGGTATATATTTTTCCTCTGGCATGAATTTATTCATCCTACTAGATGAAGCTAAGGAATTTCACAGGAAAATCCTTCACTGGATTTCTTTTGCTTGGGTCCAGTTCTGTGTCATCTCCAGCCCAGCTTTTTTTTTCTTCAATATCATGTGATTAGAAAAAAGAACATAGGATACAATATCTGAGGGGTACCAACATTAGGCAGTGGTAAAACTTAGGACATTTAGGATATAGTAAGAGAGGACATTACTCAAATGAATCACTCCTGGCTGCCATATTGCACATTATTTATGCATCATTGAACAATAACTAATTTTTCAAACATTACAATCAATAACCTGATTACTATCTTGTTCAAGCCATTTGCCAATTGGCTTTCAGTCACTGCAGAACTTAATAACTTCATATTGCATAATCAAAGCTCCCAGAAAGTCTAACAGTGAAAGCTCAGCTGTTGAGAATCTTTCACACAAAATAGAAAAATGCCATGAAATGATCCCAAGAGGCCTAGTTCTTGGCCTTTTAGAGATAAAGGCGGGATGGTTGCTTTTTGGCCCAAGACTGGCTTACAGAAGGTGTCTGCAGAAGTGTTTAGGACCAAGGCATCCTCATTCCTTGTGGGGTTGGTACCTTGAGGTGCCTCTGTGGGGGGTGGGGCCTGGGGCTGCTTTGGGGGGGTGGAGGAAAAGCCAGACTGGATTTCCACTGGAGTACGGAATGGAGGAAAACTCGGACTGGATTTTAGCCAGAGTATGGAATGGGGGGAAAGCCAGACTTGATTTTTCCGGCGTACGGAAAGGGGGAAAACCCGGACTGGATTTCCAAAAAAAAAAAGAAAACATTAAAAAAAAATGAAGAGTTGGACTTGATGATCTCAGAGCTCCTTTCCAACCCAGCTGATTCTATGATTATATTTCCTACTGCGATAAAGTTAACAAAATAATTGCCTTTACACACTGGTGGTGATGGAAACCATCCGAAGGAGTAGCACTGAACAGAGGCAGGTCCCACTCTTACAAATTGGTTTGCACAGGTAAATTTCACAACATCTCCATTGGGGTATTTACCCTTCTTGGGATAAAAATCTCCATTGGGCAATGTCAGCATTGCACACTACAAAGACAAAATATTTTAACATATACTGTACACCCGACAGAAAGTACATGAAATGCTACTGATTCGAACAAAACCAAAGAAAGTCTTAAAGAAAAAAGGTTCACAGAGTGCATACAGAGTTATGCTAATTAACAAACACAAAAATATTCACCGAGACACTCGGGTGCTGGACTCCATTCACCATTTATGCCACACCTTGTGGTATCAGTTGGCATGTTATTTGCAGTTTTATATCCTTCCAAACATGAATACTCAATTGTATCTTCAGGCATGAACACATTTTTATTTGTGTGGTGAATCAAAATGTCCTCTGGTGCTTTACATGATTCTGTAGAGTAAAACAAAGTGCATTTTGTTATCCAGAAACATTGCCCTTTGGAAGCATCATCCCTGTTGATGTATTTGAAACATTACTAATTCTGCATTGCCAGAATATTCATGTAGAATATGCAGTATGTTCACATATTATCTATTGCATTAATCTTCGGAAATATGTGTCTAGAAGTAATATTTAACATAAATACTTCTTGCTTAGGTTCAATTATTTCCTTCTGCTACATATTATTATTATTTTTGGTGTCATAGCAAATGGTTTGTACTCCTGTTCCTTGTGATCATTTGTGAGGGGTCAGAAAAGAAGCCACAAAGTCCTAGGTAAAGACAGTGTGAAATAAAATGGCAGCTGAAGTTGGTCAATATTATGAGCCTCAGCATCCCAACAAGGGAAAAAAAAGTCTTTTACTATACTACACCGCTGTTCGGGAGAGGAAAGAAGTTCCAAATAAAGAATCCTATTTGTCTCTAGTTTGGTTCACATTTAAAGTAAGTTCTTGGCTGAATGCCTTGGTTCACAGGCATTTCTTCATACATTGGGAGTAAATTTGGGCAAATGTATTTTTATCAGGTAAGAATCACCGAACACCCAGTGATTACCATTTACTTAATGCTAAAGAGATCCAAAAAGATAGGTCACCAAGAAGACACTAGATTTTCCCCACCTTACCCAATACCTTTATGTTTTCTCTCTGTATATCCTAGAGCCTGAGAATGATTAACCTCTGAAGGATGAGAGATTGGAGTCTCTGCCCAGTAAGAAATCTCCACCAATCTGGATGGCAAAACTCTGAGTCCACAGGACACCATTTCTATGACGGTGACAATGGTAGGGAGCTCTGACATGTTTAGGTACTCACTGATGCATTTTGGAGGTGGAGCCCAGCCATTTTCTTGGCAGTGTGTCTCTCCTTCGTCTTGTCCTTCTGCAGTTACAAAGCCAGTATTACATCTATACGGGGCCACTTCCCTTAAACGGAACTCGGTTCTTGATGAGGTGAAATGACCATTCTCAACATAGTTTGGCCGGCATTTTTCTGAAAGAGACAGGCAAAATTTCTTGCAAGTGAAATACTACTAAACTGCATGCTTATAAATCACAGCAGAAGGAAGACAAAAGCAGCAGCATTCTAGGACTTAGGCCATTTAATTTTAAGAGCACATGAAGTTTTGCTTTGGCACTGAGCTCTCTTCTTGGGGGACACAAACGGGGATAGACAGGGGTTTGATTTGCAGCAATCCTGCAAGCTTCCAAACTGCATGTCCACATCTGGTCTTCACTAGAAATGAAACTCCTGTTGGGCCTGCACAGCACTGTGCATGCACGGAGAGCACCTCCTGTCCATACTGCAAGGCAGGGGCACAGCACTGCAGTGGGCAGGTGTCACCTCAGTCCTGCCACGGAGAAGTCATTCAGAGTGCACAGACTGCAGGACCGAAGCAAATCTCTACCAAAGGCCCCCTTCTTGCACAATAAAACACTAGTGCAGACAGACCCAGTGTTGTAACCAGTTTCCTGTCACTTGGAATACATTCTTTAAGCCATTTAATATTACCTAACCATTAATGTTTAATATATTGTTTACTACCTCGTTAATTTAATCTATTGTTTATAGAGAATGTTTGATCCATTGTTAATATATAGTGTTTAATACATTTTTTCAATGGATGGAAATCAGTTGCCTTGGTTGGCTGTTTTGGTCCTGTATTCTGAAAGAAAACATGCACAGAGTATTAAATTCTTTACTACTTAATCATTCTGTCAAGGAGTGTCTTCATTTGAAGAAATTAACCCTACAACAAATAGAAATATTTTCATACTAGAGAGCCAAGTAAACAAAGATATAAAAACCCCTAAAATCCAAAGCACTTTGAAGAACACTAGAGGATGTATTTATCGTTGGGAGTAGGGTTAATGATACTGTAGTGCAACACCTTCAAAAGTTTAAATTTCACAGTGATGTCCAGAATTGCCTAACACTAGGAATCAGAAAATTTCATTCTTCTTGCTCAATGCTAAGTCAAAATCTCAGTGGGGGGCAATCCAAAACATTAGATGGTAAGAGTCTCTATCAGTGTGGAATTGTTTCCTAAAAAACTATTCTTACAGTCCAAGAAAAGTTATATTGAATTATTTCTTTGTCCATAGGAAATAATTGTCTAAATATTTAAAGCTCCTCTGAGATATTAGAGCAATTTCAGGCTTGGTGCAAGTCAGGAACAGAAGTTGGAAATGAACTGGAGAGGTAACCTCCCTTTTCCTCCCACCTGCCAGTATGATGCCAATGGGAAAGGAAGCAAGAGGAACAAGGATCAGGTGGCACAGCGAGAGGCTGAAAGGAGTCTGTGCAAGGGAAATGATTGCTATTTACAACTGCACAGCTATGCTAGAACAAGATTTCTCTAGGGAAGACAAAGGGATTATCCCATCCCAGAGCTCACATCCTATATGTGGAGGAGCCACGTGTGGCTGTTTTACAGGGGTACACTCTGAATGTCTTTAGTGACCGACCTCAGCAGCACAGGGACACGAGAGCTGTGGAGGACAGGTGAGACAATCACAGCACTACCTTTCCATTGTACAGCACCTTGACTTAGAGTTACTAAGCCGTGGTGATGGGTCATGTGATGATGTGTTTACTGCGGTTAGATAGAAACCTCAACAAAATACAAGCACACTCACTTTCACGGATACATCTGGGATGAGGGAACCAGCCATTGCTTTTGCACGTGACGACATTATGCTCAGCATGGTAATCATTGTTGCAGTGATATGTAGTTCTTTCACCTTCTTTGTAAAAATCCGTCCCGTCTCTTGGGAAATAACCATTTATCAGCTGGCTGGTATAACATATGCCTAAAGAAGAAAGGAAGTACATTTTTCTAAAGAAGAAGGAAGTACATTTTTTTAAAGAAGAAAGGAAGCACATTTAACAAAAGTAATTTCTACAGCAAGAACTTAGGTAAAAAATTCTTAGGAAGACAGTTACTAAAAAACCAGGCCTACACACCTGGTCAGGAGAGGAAAGAAGTTCCAAATAAAGAATCCTATTTGTTTCTAGTTTGGTCACATTTAAAGAAAGTTCTTGGCTGAATGCCTTGGTTCACAGGCATTTCTTCATACATTGGGAGTAAATTTGGGCAAATGTACTTTTTATCAGGTAAGAATCACTGAACACTCAGTGATTACCATTTACTTAATGCTAAAGAGATCCAAAAAGATAGGTCACCAAGAAGACACTAGATTTTCCCCACCTTACTCAATACCTTTATGTTTTCTCTCTGTATATCCTAGAGCCTGGGAATGATTAACTTCTGAAGGATGAGAGATTGGAGTCTCTGCCCAGTAAGAAAACTCCACCAATCTGGATGGCAAAACTCTGAGTCCACAGGACACCATTTCTATGATGGTGACAATGGTAGGGAGCTCTGACATGTTTAGGTACTCACTGATGCATTTTGGAGGTGGAGTCCAGCCATGTTCTTGGCAGTGTGTCTCTCCTTTTTCTTGTCCTTCTGCAGTTACAAAGCCAGTATTACATCTATACGGGGCCACTTCCCTTAAACGGAACTCGGTTCTTGACGAGGTGAAATGACCATTCTCAACATAGTTTGGCCGGCATTTTTCTGAAAGAGACAGACAAAATTTCTTGCAAGTGAAATACTGCTAAACTGCATGCTTATAAATCACAGCAGAAGGAAGACAAAAGCAGCAGCATTCTAGGACTTAGGCCATTTAATTTTAAGAGCACATGAAGTTTTGCTTTGGCACTGAGCTCTCTCCTTGGGGGACACAAACAAGGATGGACAGGGGTTTGATCTCTACCAAAGGCTGAAAGGAGTCTGTGCAAGGGAAATGATTGCTATTTACGACTGCACAGCTATGCTAGAACAAGATTTCTCTAGGGAAGACAAAGGGATTATGACTTCCATCCCAGAGCTCACATCCTATATGTGGAGGAGCCACGTGTGGCTGTTTTACAGGGGTACACTCTGAGTGTCTTTAGTGACCGACCTCAGCAGCACAGGGACACGAGAGCTGTGGAGGACAGGTGAGACAATCACAGCACTACCTTTCCATTGTACAGCACCTTGACTTAGAGTTACTAAGCCGTGGTGATGGGTCATGTGATGATGTGTTTACTGGTTTTAGACAGAAATCTCAACAAAATACAAGCACACTCACTTTCAGGGATACATCTGGGATGAGGGAACCAGCCATTCTTTGTGCACAGGACGACATTATGCTCGGCCCGGAAATAATTGTTGCAGGCATATGTAGCTGTTTCACCTTCTTTGTAAAAATCCATCGGGTGTCTTGGGAAATAACCATTTATCAGCTGCCTGGTATAACATTTTTCTAAAGAAGAAAGGAAGTACATTTTTCTAAAGAAGAAGGAAGTTCATTTTTGTAAAGAAGAAAGGAAGTACATTTTTTTAAAGAAGAAAGGAAGCACATTTAACAACAGTAATTTCTACAGCAAGAACTGAGGTAAAAAATTCTTAGGAAGACAGTTATTAAAAAACCAGGCCTACACACCTGGTCAGGAGAGGAAAGAAGGTCCAAATAAAGAATCCTATTTGTTTCTAGTTTGGTCACATTTAAAGAAAGTTCTTGGCTGAATGCCTTGGTTCACAGGCATTTCTTCATACATTGGGAGTAAATTTGGGCAAAGGTATTTTTTATCAGGTAAGAATCACTGAACACCCAGTGATTACCATGTACTTAATGCTAAAGAGATCCAAAAAGATAGGTCACCAAGAAGACACTAGATTTTCCCCACCTTATACAATACCTTTATGTTTTCTCTCTGTATATCCTAGAGCCTGAGAATGATTAACCTCTGAAGGATGAGAGATTGGAGTCTCTGCCCAGTAAGAAAACTCCACCAATCTGGATGGCAAAACTCTGAGTCCACAGGACACCATTTCTATGATGGTGACAATGGTAGGGAGCTCTGACATGTTTAGGTACTCACTGATGCATTTTGGAGGTGGAGCCCAGCCATGTTCTTGGCAGTGTGTCTCTCCTTTTTCTTGTCCTACTGCAGTTACAAAGCCAGTATTACATCTATACGGGGCCACTTCCCTTAAACGGAACTCGGTTCTTGACGAGGTGAAATGACCATTCTCAACATAGTTTGGCCGGCATTTTTCTGAAAGAGACAGACAAAATTTCTTGCAAGTGAAATACTGCTAAACTGCATGCTTATAAATCACAGCAGAAGGAAGACAAAAGCAGAAGCATTCTAGGACTTAGGCCATTTAATTTTAAGAGCACATGAAGTTTTGCTTTGGCACTGAGCTCTCTTCTTGGGGGACACAAACGGGGATAGACAGGGGTTTGATTTGCAGCAATCCTGCAAGCTTCCAAACTGCATGTCCACATCTGGTCTTCACTAGAAATGAAACTCCTGTTGGGCCTGCACAGCACTGTGCATGCACGGAGAGCACCTCCTGTCCATACTGCAAGGCAGGGGCACAGCACTGCAGTGGGCAGGTGTCACCTCAGTCCTGCCATGGAGAAGTCATTCAGAGTGCGCAGACTGCAGGACCGAAGCAAATCTCTACCAAAGGCCCCCTTCTTGCACAATAAAACACTAGTGCAGACAGACCCAGTGTTGTAACCAGTTTCCTGTCACTTGGAATACATTCTTTAAGCCATTTAATATTACCTAACCATTAATGTTTAATATATTGTTTACTACCTCATTAATTTAATCTATTGTTTATAGAGAATGTTTGATCCATTGTTAATATATAGTGTTTAATACATTTTTTCAATGGATGGAAATCAGTTGCCTTGGTTGGCTGTTTTGGTCTTGTATTCTGAAAGAAAACATGCACAGAGTATTAAATTCTTTACTACTTAATCATTCTGTCAAGGAGTGTCTTCATTTGAAGAAATTAACCCTACAACAAATAGAAATATTTTCATACTAGAGAGTCAAGTAAACAAAGATATAAAAAACCCTAAAATCCAAAGCACTTTGAAGAACACTAGAGGATGTATTAATCGTTGGGAGCAGGGTTAATGATACTGTAGTGCAACACCTTCAAAAGTTTAAATTTCACAGTGATGTCCAGAATTGCCTAACCTAGGAATCAGAAAATTTCATTTTTCTTGCTCACTGCTAAGTCAAAATCTCAGTGGGGGGCAATCCAAAACATTAGATGGTAAGAGTCTCTATCAGTGTGGAATTGTTTCCTAAAAATATTCTTACAGTCCAAGAAAAGTTATATTGAATTATTTCTTTGTCCATAGGAAATAATTGTCTAAATATTTAAAGTTCCTCTGAGATATTAGAGCAATTTCAGGCTTGGTGCAAGTCAGGAACAGAAGCTGGAAATGAACTGGAGAGGTAACCTTCCTATTCCTCCCACCTGCCAGTATGATGCCAATGGGAAAGAAAGCAAGAGGAACAAGGATCAGGTGGCACAGCGAGAGGCTGAAAGGAGTCTGTGCAAGGGAAATGATTGCTATTTACGACTGCACAACTATGCTAGAACAAGATTTCTCTAGGGAAGACAAAGGGATTATGACTCCCATCCCAGAGCTCACATCCTATATCTGGAGGAGCCACGTGTGGCTGTTTTACAGGGGTACACTCTGAATGGCTTTAGTGACTGACCTCAGCAGGACAGGGACACGAGAGCTGTGGAGGACAGGTGAGACAATCACAGCACTGCCTTTCCATTGTACAGCACCTTGACTTAGAGTTACTAAGCCGTGGTGATGGGTCATGTGATGATGTGTTTACTGCTTTTAGACAGAAATCTCAACAAAATACAAGCACACTCACTTTCAGGGATACATCTGGGATGAGGGAACCAGCCATTCTTTGTGCACATGACAACATCATGCTCGGCCTGGAAATAATTGTTGCAGGCATATGTAGTTCTTTCACCTTCTTTGTAAAAATCCATCGGGTGTCTTGGGAAATAACCATTTATCAGCTGCCTGGTATAACATTTTTCTAAAGAAGAAAGGAAGTTCATTTTTCTAAAGAAGAAGGAAGTACATTTAATGACAGTAATCTCTACAGCAAGAACTGAGGTAAAACAATTCTTAGGAAGACAGTTAATAAAAAACAGGCCTCCAAGCACATTTCTGTAGCCTTCCTCCCCAAAAAGACCTTTGTGTGCAAACCTGAATGAAAGTTTGCTTTATTGCACTGTCCTGAGATTAATGAATCACATGAACAGAAGTGGAAGTCACTGCATAAAGCAAAAAGAGTTGGTCTAGTAACCACAATCTCTTGCTTACTGTTCATGTGCACCAGCTCTAGTTTGGTCTGCTTTGTCTCTAAACTGTTGGTGTCTGCACAGAGTGAATTTCAGCATTTGCCTCCTGGAGATTTTATCATCTCTGTGGAAGTGTATCAGCCTCTCAAAGCAGGTCTAGAGATTTTAGCAACAGCTTGGCACGCTGGCTCTATGGCCTCCTGCACCCCAAGAGCCCAGACATGGGCTGAAGGAATGTTACAGTGTTTTATCTGAGTAACTGGTCCTTTCCTCCAGGCAGGGCTCCATTCATTTCCTGCACTGAGCACCACTCCACTGAGGGCATCAAGGAAAGATCAACCTTTTGTAATCCGCTTTCCAGTCCTACCAGTAGGCAGGAACTTTGCTGTGACTGAAGCTGTCTGAGAGGAGATCTCACCTTGCTGCTTTAAATGGAAGTCTAATTCAATTTAAATCTAAGGAGTGTACCTGGTTCTTTTGCTGATACCACAATCACTTTCAGCTTATTCCAAGAGTGTGACATCTTTTCAGTTCCAAAAGCTTTCCAAAGGGACCAGCAATGGTTCTCAGAGAGGAACCTCTAGACCAAGTGCCCAAGCCATGGAAGGGAGAATATATTTACAAAGAGTAGAAACTCTCTATGTGCAGCTGTGTGTCCAGAGGAAAGTATATGCTTGCATGTTACCCAGAAGCCAGAGAAGATTTCCCATATATTTCTTAATCTCATGAATAGTTTCAAGAGTAAAAAATCTCCCAAATCCAAAAGCATCATTTCAGCCTTACTCATTTCAGAGTGTCTCCAGCTGACACTTTGAGCTCTGCAGAGAGGATGACAGTCTGGATGCAGTTCCAGGGGTCAGCTAAAGCAGTCTGACTCTAAGAAACTGTTTTGTCTTGTGTTCCATCAGAACAATTTCAGCTGCACAGACCTCTCATAATTATAACAGAATTGAGTATATATTGGAAATGTACTTACTCAGGCATTTTGGTGCTGGAGACCAGCCCCTTAGAGAGCAAAAACTTCGACCCCAGGTATTTCCAGTGAGGGTTGAATAATCTTGGAAACAGTAGTAGTCAACACTCTGTCCAACTCTCTTCGGAAAGTGAAAGCGGATGTCATATTTTAACTTGCCGTTTTCTATAACTGGGTAGTCACACAATTTTGCTTGAAATAGAATTTAAGAGCAACAATGTCAACACGTGCATGATAAAAAGCTCAGCACACAATTAATTCAGATTCAGCCTCATCATCTGGGTGTTTTCAGAAACAGACAGAACCAGGACTGCCCACCCTGGCACACCCCTCAGGAGTGTGGGAACAATCGCACTGTGCTGCTGGTGTCTTTGGCAGTGCTTATAGCTCTGTCATTTCCCCCAATTCCATTGCAATCAAATTCTGTCAAATCTCCTCTTACCTTTACATTGCCTAAACTTTCTCTCCAGGCTCAGATCACTTGATATTCCAAAACTTCTTTTCTCTTATCTATGAGATTACGAATTACAACAAATGAACCTGAATCAATTTAATTAAGGAATTCCTCAACAGCTTGAGAATGAGAAAAGCTAGACTAAAGCAGAAAGAAACAAATGTTGGGAAGCTGTTAATGAAAGACTAAATGACTTTGTTAAGAAACAATTTTTTTAGTTGTTTATAATTATTGAACTAATTTCAGTGACTAATTTTCAGTGCCTGGGTGACTGAAACGTACTCATTTGGAAGGCTGAAGCTTTACGCAGAGTAACAGAGCCTGAACAGTCTAGCCAATTAGACTCAATGAAGTCTGGTTTCCATCTGAACATGAAAGGTGAGAATTCATCAGGAATAAATAAAACAACCCCTGAGAAATGAAGCCTTGGAAAAGAAATGAAATCTCTGTATAGAAAATAAATGGGAGAAGAATTCTCCAGCAGGGAAGGAAAGTCCTTGGTGAGTACATTCATTATGCAGCAGAGACCTGGCACAGAAGTCCTCTCTCCAGTTAGCTGTAAGGCCAAAGGTTTGAGAAAGCAGCAGTACTCTCACTGAAGCTTTCCTACAGGTTGTCCAGGTGCTTCTTGAAAACAGGACTACAGGAAAAATAACTAAAATCCTTTTTCATGTGAGGGATGCAGAGTTACAGCTTCCTGAATTACACTGCACAGATCCCAACCACAGACTAGGCAGCCTGGATTTGTGACACAAAGTGAGCAGGAAAAACACTCATTCTTCCACATCAAAATGTAGAAAGTGAATTTTATATATATTTATATTTTTATATATATTTTTATAATTATATTTCTGTTGTGCAGAATGGGGCCTCAGCTCCTCTGTGTTTACATTAAAAAAAGAAGCATGAAAGATGATCTTAGTTTCTTCATCATTACTAAGAAATGCTTCCATCTGTGTTTTATAACAACTCTCTCTGTTCTTTCCCACTCCTGCCCTGATATTGATGGTATGCATTACCATTAAGTCTCAGATTATATTTATTTATTTATTTATTTACTACTACAGCTAATTATTATATTTTTAAATGCAGTTTCTTAGTAGCTTGAGATGAAGAAATTTTCTGACAGGATGTACTTCAAAACTATATGAGTTACATCATGCACTCACCATATGTACTCACCAACACTGGAAGGGTTTTATTTCTAGATTTGAAAGCATGCATTAAATGCATACCTTCAAATCCTTCAGCGAGAGACAAGGAGATCTGGAATAATTCACTCAGGATTTGCATGTGACTTGACCTCAGTTACAAATAGCTCAAGCTGCTTTCTTACCATCATTGTGCTGGTAGCAACTTCCACAAAGCCAAGCACAAGCTACAAATCCAAGTAGAAGTGTTTTTCCGTCCTTGTGCAAAAATTCAGCTCTTGGAACAACTCACACAGACTTCCAATATGGAGCTGGAACTAAGAATCCTGCATGACCCATAGTAATAATTGTCCTGGATAAATCAAATTTTGCTACATTCACATTGTTTTGCAATCTCCCTGGCCTAAATAAAGCATTGTGAAAACATAGTGCAAATTAGGGCAAATTTTTAGTTCAAGTTCCAGGACTTTTCTGGACTTCTTTGCAAACAAATTAGACTTTATTAGTTGGTTTGAGGCAGTATTTATTATAAGAATATTTAATTAAGGTAAGTTATTCCTTTAATTTCTTGATTTTTTTTTCAATTTTTCAAAGTAAAACCTATTGGTTTGTTTTGATTAATAAGGTCTTCATAGTCTTCACCCAAAATTAAAACCAGTTTGAACCAAGCAAAGACACACTAGCTCAAAACCACACAGCACCCTTTCCTCAACAGTGTGTGCAAAGCAAAAAGAAAAATTAAATTACTGAGGATAGATTAAACAATATAAACACAAAAAAAGAAAAGTAAATTCGGTAGAGAAACAAAAACCATCAGAGGCTTGTGAAAAGATATACAGTATCCTAGCTACCTATTCAAACATGTACAAAAGCATACTTGTATACATCTATCTCATTTCATAGACTAAAAACAGTCTATCAGTCAAGAGATATTTTATAAGCTTTTCAGTCAATTTAGTAATGATTTCTCTTTCTTACATCATCTCACAGATTATTCAAGACAGAAATAAATGCACATTTATGGAATATTTTCTATCTTATTCTACTAATTGTTTACTCACTTTAGAAGTTAGAATAATTAACAAACATAATTAATAAAAAATTAGTCATCTGGCTCTAGTTTATAGTGATACGAATGTTTAAAATTTGGGCATCAGATTAATAACAGCAGTAGTTATCCAAATAAATAGGTGAAGTAATACCTATGATAAGATATGAAATACTAAAGGTGTTAAACACTGCCAGAAGAAATCTCAGTCACTGTTGTCAGAAGTTCATTAGAAAGGCTACAATGCCTTTACATATTGTTTTAAATACCATTTTCACATACACTTTAAGAAAGAGCTCTGATTTTTTTTCTACATTAAAGCTTACCTCTTTGTGCAGTACAACACGTCCAACATAAGAGCAGAGCTGCATAGCCCAGGAACAACATTCTAGAGATTCAGAAACTCATCCAAACACATTCAGTATTGGACCCTACTTATTTTGAGTACTCTGTGTTATTTCCACTCCTGTCTTACTCACTAACTGCTCCAGAGACTGACCTTGCAAACCATTTATACTCTGATTTCAGCAGTCATTTCCACGAAACCTCTTGCAACACACAAGTATTTCTTTACCCCCCCCCCTAAACCTTGCCAAAGGAAAAAATAAATAAAAGCCTGGCAATTTAGACTGACACATTCCTTTCCTGCAATCTCCTTGTTTTTTCATCATGCTTTTTTTTTTCTCTCTTTTTTTCCTTCAGATTTATCCCGTACTTACTCATATAAGGTTATTTTTTGGTATCTAAAAGCAGTTGAACAAATAAATTATTTTGTGGTTCTCTGTGTGTTGTTTGCTTAGCTAGAAAACAGAGTCATCTTAAGTGTGTGTAAAAATGAACTTCTCTACACATATAATTCAAGATCTATGCTAAAAACAATCAAAATAAAAGGCAGACAAAAATATAAAGTGGCTTACTGGTCACTCACTCTTTCTTATATAAAATAACCAACTGCCCAGAGCAAAGGAAATATACTTGATCAAATTCTTGATTAAATAAACTTAGGTGAAGCTGAAGCACTTGTTTCAGTTTCACATGAGAAATAAGATGGAGAAGATGTGAATGAATTGCAAGATAGAGAATGGACTTTCCAAAGAGAAATATAAAGATTATGCAAAAAGAAGCAACAGTCTTCTTAATAGTTTCATGATATGTCTTGACTTTATAAGTGCACTCCATTGGAAATGTTGATCAGATGAAGAGAATTATTTGAGACTGAGAATTCAGGGAAAAATATGTAACAGAAGTGCCTATATGAGATGGACATAAAACAGCTGCAGACCAGGTACCCCACAGTGGTGATGTCTGACTGGCATGGAGTATACACAGATCTGTCTTGTATATGCTCCCAAAGAAACACACAACATATCCTTAAAATGACTGGCTTGGTTGCTGTACTGCTCTAGGATAAATGTAGTGTGTCTACAGAGCAGATCTCAAATCAAACCTGAATTCCAAAGCATTTAAAGCAGTTAAAACTTCTTGTCTTCTTAAAATGCAGCTGGAATTATTTTTTTAACTTGGGCTGTGTTTCTAAGAACTTGGTCTTGCTGAAAACTGGCATTCAGCTGTTTCACCCACAAGAACTCTTTAGGCAGCATAATATCTCTTCCTTCCCCTTTCCTAGACAAATGACTCATATGTGGAAAATGAACTCTCACCCTGCTCCATGACCCTGTGAGGATCGATCTGCATCCATTTTGCAGTTCTTGGTGAATACCTGACCACTGAAAAGATATTTTTTGCACCTAAGTCAAGCTCCAAGAAAACAGCTCCTCACAGAAATTCACTGCCCAGATCTATAGTTCCTTTTGTTCTGTGGCACTGAAGCCTGTGCTGCTGCTGCAGACAGACGTGCTCTGACAGCACCAGGACAGTCCCACTTGTCCCTCTGCACCAATCTTACCACATTACCATAGGTATTCATATGCTTCTGTACCGGTGCAAAATCTTGCAGCAGCCTGCACTGGTGAGGAACTTAGGATGGCTTTACCTTCCCTGTCACAGCAGCACAGTGACACTGCTGCTTTCCAATTCCTTAACTCATATGGGAAGCTCAGAGAGCTGGAAAAACATTGAAACAGCATAAAAAGGCTTGGATTTCAACCCAGACACAGTGGCTCAAACCAATTAGCTGTAAAAATATTTACTGGAGGCATGGGTTCTAAAATTTCTGCAATTTTAAATGTTTTATCCTCTGATGTCATGAAGCTCTAACTGCTTCGGGTCTTGTCAAACTGTTTTTGGGTCGTTAAACCACTTGCCAAATAATTATGGGCTTGAAACACAGTCAAAGATAACTTCAGCTACAGCTCAACCACAATTGGAATTAAAATGGTACTTTAACTTTCCTGACTGCTGTCTACAAATACAGGCAATGCTAAAACTCTTTGAGCATCAGCATGCAAAACCACAACTCCTATGAATAAATTTAAGCTAAAAATTAGAAGACTCACCTAACCTAGTGAAGCAATGTTTGTATGGATGTAATGTAGGCCTATACAAAGAAATCATCTTCAATCACAAATCAAGGGACCAGACTCAGTCCCTTCTGGTCTTGTGTTTGTGATCTTCTTAAACCATTGATTAAACTTACCTAACTAAATGGAAATAAAATCAGGAACTTAAACTTGCTTTCCTTCCTTACCTCTTCCATGGGCTATCAATTTAAAACTAATGTCTTCAATCGTGTCTGACTTTGTTTAGTCATCTTCAGCCTCTAACAAAACAGAGTGCATAGGCAAACTGTGCCTCAGGACCTCTAAGGCAGGCAGAAAAAAGCCATCTCTAGAGTACCCTAACTTCCTACTCATAAAAAAAGGCAGAAAAGTAGTTATGCAGCCAAAGACAGCTGGATTTTATCTAAGGAAGCAGAGCTATTGCTTTGAGAACTGGTGTGACCACACTCACATATTGCTGTGGATGCAGCCAGACAGCCAAAATATCACCCCCAGAGAAAATATCAGCACGAGAAAAAGTGCAGGTCAAGATATAAGAGCCTAGGAAAGTACAGCTGGGAATGGAGCTCAGGAAGTTATCTTGTCCAATACTCCTGCACAAAGTAGAATCAGTATAAGGTCAGAATAAGTTATTGAAGTTTTTGTTAATTTCTTGCTCAGTGTGGAGGCTTAACATCAACATTCAGAGTGTTTGTTCAAACCTGAATAACTTGGAGATCAGTGTTTGGAAGCCATGTTGTGTTAGGAAGACAGATCTGAGGAAGTCAGAGTATTCCATAGGGAACTAATGATGACTAGTAACAGAAGCTTAATTCGCCACTGCTGAAATAGCATCTCTGACCAGTATAATTTCAGCATGTCCTAACAGCCTTCTTCCTGTTACACTTGAGTTTAATGATATCATTAGAGCCCACAGAATTCTAGAACCAGTCACTGTCTTGCCCAAAAATCTTCATGAAAATGTGCTGTCCCACTGTATTAACAGTAAGATTATCTTTTCATCATCAACATTTGCCTTTTCTCCCACTGTCACACAACTTCTATAACTCATAATGGCATTTCACATCATGTAATATCTACAATCGCAACATAAAGGTGTGAGAGGGGAAAACTGCACAGTTTACTTAGTTTAAACTAAATCAAAATCAAACTGGCTTATTGATTTATTAATAGAACATAATTAACTGGCAATCAGTGGGATATACATTCAGGTTCCATGTCAGCAATGCAACAGACAAGGCACTGTTAATAGACAAAATGCTTCTAAGCACCGAACAAATTTCTAAAGAACCTTCCTTCACTAATCTCCCAAAGTTCTAATCATCCACATGCTACCACGTGGTTATACACACAGTCTACCTCTCACGCATATCTCCTGTAGGAGATGTGGTTTCTTAATGTGTGCCTGTGCTGAACCTTACAATGCTTTCAGAAGAATTATCAAATGTGAAATCCCTCCCATTTCTCCTTCTGCCCTACCTTTGCAGCTTTACAGTGACCTTAAAACTTTGTTCTCACTTTGGGCTAGTTCAGTCTGTTACTGTTTCTGAAGTATGAAAACACATGTTAAATTAAACAATTCAGGTGGAAAATTTAATGAGGCTCCTAGAAGATACAGTAGAAACACTGTTAATTTCCCAACTGATCTGTGATTCGTAGATTTCAGAAAAGGACTACAGTAGCCTAACTACTTTGCTTTTATAGCAAAGCATTATAATATACAGGCTTCACCCCACCTTGAATTTTGGCAAGGTTAAAAAACACCCAGCCAGAGAGAGGATACAATGCTTTCTTACAAGAGATAGCCTATTCAAGTGGAGAAGCAGCTGAGAATTAAAGAAAAAAATGGGCAGTATATAACAAATATTCTAAAGAAGAAAGATCTTGGACTTTTTTTTTTTAATTAGACTTTTATAGAGCTCTGACCCCAGAACACAGTATGGTAAAACTGGCAAGATAATTCACTATTTTATTTATTTCCCATATCAGCCAAAAAAAGAGCAAGTTACCTTTGAACTCTTGCCATACATGTGCATCTGTTTTGCTTCATTTAAACAAGCCTTTCTGAGAAGCACATTGTAAATGCAGAATGCAGCAAGCTGTGAAAAAGGGTAAGCATCATACTCCACTGATCCCAGCGTTTTACAGGACCTGGGAAACTACATTGCAGCTCTGTAAAGAAACAGCAGTCACAGAAGTTATGCTTAAGAGCTCTGTGCTAAAGAACAAGGGAAGATGCATTGACTGTAACAACAGCAGTGATAATCCTAGTCCTGGATTGGACTACCTGTTGGTGACAGAAATCTTTGCCTCACAGCAGGAAGCTCAGAGCTGGATTCTCAGCAGGGCACATAACAATGTGATACACTCCAGGCTGGCATACTTAAGGTGATACTGTATGTGGCACACCAACTTTTAACTAGCTTTACCTTCTACACAGAAATCTAATTAAACAGAAAATAGAAGGTTTTCTCTTCAATCCATGCATGCCCCTTATTAAATATGTGGTATTTAAACCACATTTAGGAAATAAATTCTTGTTTATCACTTAGTCCCTGATGCAGCAAAATCTGAATCTAAAAAACTGCACCATGTTAAGAGTCTGTATGACTTCTTTCTAGGAAGGGAGTGCTACAACTGAAGAGTTTAGGTGAAGACCTAATGATGCTGAAAAACCTCAGTATGAAGAACTTCTCAGAGACTTTTGTATCTTTAAGCAGCAAGGTTTTTGTCTATTCAACATTGGGAAGAAGCCAGCTTGCGCTGGACAAACTTGTTTGACTTGAAAGTGCAAAACTAAGCCATTTTATACACTTCGGATACGTGGTTACATCATATTAATAAGTAGGCTAGTCTCTGGGTGGAGTCTTTCCTGATGTGCGCAGTCTTCTACTGTAGGGGTCTTCTCCTCAAGCCTTCATCCCGCTGGTGCTTGCCATGGACGTCTTCCTCAATTTGACCTCTTCAATTAGGTGGCCTGAATTCTTCAAGCTTGCAAAATCCTGGCTTTGGGCCTTCTATATCTTATTCAAACATCTAGTTTACCTAATTTATTACCGTGTGCATACAACTCCTTTCTATAATAAGGCCTTTGGTCCAGGGAGCAGAACAGAACATGATATTAACCAGTGCTCCTAAAATGTTCTTCTAGCAAAACAGGTACTGGAGTTACTTAGCAGGCCAAGATATCTCAGTTAACTCTTTTAGGTTTGGCTCCCATTTCACTAATTTGCAAAAGCAAATCAAGATAGGCTGCAAAAAATTTAGAAATGTTTATATTTACTACAATTGGGGCATGAGGTGATTAGTGCAACAGTCTAGATAAAAGCAGATCTTTAAGACCAGATCTAAAAGCATTATTCACTGTCTGTGACAATTCACTATCAATCAAATCCTATTGGCATTATGTGCTTCATCAGTCATGTACAGAATTACAATACTTTCTGGAGTGTCTCCCACTTTTAGGTATTGCCCACAAACCTCAATCATGGGAATAATCCAACCTCCCTGTGTTTTCGTACAGGGCCTGCGCCACCTGTTCTGTACAACAACCCCCAACTGACTGAGCGCAGAAAGTGACCGAACGCTTCCTACACTGCACCCGGGATTCCAGAAGAGCTGGCACGAACCAGGTGTGCCCGATTAAAGGTGAGCAAGAGACAGACCCAGCTGTGCTCAGATGAGCCACCAGCAGGAACACGGGGGGCTGTGCACAGGCCACCTAAAGGCTACCCAAGGTAAAACACCCCATTTTTTCCAATTTCGGGGCCTGCAGCAAAGTGGTCCCGAGGAAGCCCCAGGTGATAGAAAAGGAGGCAGCTCGGGGGGCGAGGCGGCTCCCCCAGCCAAGTGGCGCTCGGCACTTGTTTTTGCCTCAAGCTCCTGTACATCGATTTCTTTTCTGCTTCAGAGATCTATGTGAAGTCCCAAATTCATCAAGCCAGTCCTGGTAGATGTGTTTTTCTTCCTGAAGACCAAACTGGAATATTCTTGTGCTTGTAAGATTCTGTCCTTCAAGACTGTAAGCTTCTCTGGATTTCTCTATGACTCCCAAGCAATCCCACCTACTAGTCTCCTAAAACAGTCAAACTCATGCTCTCCTAGGGGGCCTGATTTGTACTCTACTTGCTTTCCTCTCTCCCCTCTGAATCATGAACTCCATTAGTACACAGTTACCACAGCAAGGCTGCTGCTGCTTTCCACAAGCACTTTGTCCTTGTTTGTGAAGAGCAGATGGAGCTGTGGGCTCCACTTACTTGCTCCTCCTGATCAGGTACTCAGGACACTCACCTCAGCTGTGACCCCAGGGTAGTTTCCAGGCAAGCACATGGAGAAGAAAGGAGGAATAGACAAGTGCTGAGAATCAAATTACTCACAAGCTTTAATTCTTGTCTCAGTATGCCACCAAAGCCAGCCTATTTCAGGACACAATTGTTAATAAAAATAACAGTGAGATCAGTATAGAATGGATAAAATGCAAGCACAGCCATTTGGATGGACAAAATGTAAATACATTTACAAAAATGGATAAAATGTGGATAATATGCAAACACAATCATCCAATCATAAAAATAATATAACAAATTCCAAGGCAGAACATTGGCTAAGCTGCAAACAGAGCACAACAAAATGGGAAACACCAGGAAAAACTGAGCTCAAATCACTGGGTTGGCTGAGGGCTCTTGCATTTCCACAGCTGGCCTCCTTCATGCCATTTCCATTTATCCAAACCTCGCTGCAGTGTAAAGACAAAAAAGGGGGAAAGTCATGAATACCAATCCTCAGGCACCACAGAGGCTCCTCAGAGCACTGGTCAGGCAATTCCATCAAAACTGCCTCCTACAACTCCCACCCTGTGTCCTCAGCACTGTGCACTTACGTTGACATGTAGGATATGTAATCACTCCATCCAGGCACTGTGCTCTAAATTTCTCAGCTCTTGAAACTGGTTTGTGCCACCATTTGCATTCAAAGAAAATAAAATCCCCAGAGCGATAGGTGGAAATTCTTGATTGGTGTGACTGTAGCTGAATATTGTTGCTTTCTGTATGGTTTGTATTCACTGTACAGCTCCCTGCAAAAAAGGACTTTCATTATTTGCCTGTAGATCTCACACGGGACAACTGATGCTGTGAAACCACTGTGCCCTTTCCCCAGCAGTCCTTCCAGCTCAGGAATGCTGGCCAATGGCTTCTTGCTGCCCCTCCCTGCCTGTAGCTTACAACAGGGTTCTGCACTCTGGTTCCTCTCCATGCACTTCCCCAGGAAAGGGAAAGGCTTTTTGCTTCCCTTTCAGCACTAAAAATACAACACCACAGCAGCTAATCTGTGGCTGAAGAGGAGATGACTTACTGCCCAGCCTGCATCGTGGGTAATCCAACACCCCCTCCACACACTGGACTCTGAAGTGGGAAGGCTCTTGCTCTTTCACATATCCTGCTTTACAACGAAATTCAATATAGTCACCCGATGTGGAATACAGCTTGGTTTCTCTGGACCATTTAGGCTCAATATTGTTTCTGTCCATATCTTCTTCTGATGCTGTACAGGCCACTTGAAAAATTGAAGAGAAGAGTGTCAGCATTTCATACAGACACACCACAGGTAACTGTTTTGCCCCTAGAGCCTACAGAAGTTCTTTGCATCAAAAAATCCTTCCAGCTATTTGCTCTCATCCTCTGTTACTTGCCACAGAAAAGACATTCACAGCCAGCCTAAAAGGGAAAAAAGACCATGGCTGAGATGCCACACAGCTGTGGAGAAGCCTTTTCAGTCTGACAGTCACACAGCAAGAATGAAGCACAGGTGAGGAAGGCACCAGGCACCAATGAACTTGACCACATGTTTTTCGAGATCCTTCCCTTCTGCTCTGTACTTCCCTAAATTTATTTTCTCATTACCATGTCACAGATGCAAGCCTGGATGTCCCCAGAACTGCCACACACTCAGATCACTCCTCCTTGTTCACAGCCTGCTGCCTGTAGCAGCATCCCCAGCTTGGGAGCCCTCAGGAGCTTTGCACAGAGGTGGAGATCCCCTCACAGAGGGGGGTTCAGCCAAAGTCCTCTCCTTGCAGAGCTCCTGGCAGCAGAAAGGACTACACGAGCTAACTTTCAGAGAAACTCTTTGGGGATAAAAGAAGGACTCGCTGCTGTTCTGCCCTGCCAGCATCACAGCCCCAGCACAAATGCTGCTGCACAAGTTCTACCCTCAGAGTCTGAGAAAAAGAAGAGAGGAGCAGTCACACAGCCTTTGGCCACCCAGCACATGCTTCCACATACCTAGGCAAACAGGGGGGCTTGACCACTGCCCATCAGTACAAGTGATATACTGAGATCCTTTCAAGACGTACAGGCTTGGGCATTTGTATTCCAGAGTTGTACCTTGTTGATATTCTGGCCTGGGGAAGGAAAGAAGCTCTCCGTTTTCAATAGCTGGAGGTGGGCCACATTTCCCACCTTTTCCTGAAAGAAATTGCCCAATCAGAGACAAAAACCACAAGAGTTTAACTGCCATGGAGGTCTGGTCACAAATGTGACCAGCTACCCCACAGAATGTTGGCATTACTCTAAGAGAACCAGAGGAAAACAGAGAGAAAATCAAATACCTGGCAGGTGAAACAGAGCAAGAGTTTCCCATTTCTCCAGCCCTCGGGCTCACAACTACCAGTTCACCCCATTTGACCACAGCTGAAGTGCTTGCAGCTGTCTGCAGGACTTCATCTTGTCCTGCAGAACAGAGTGGCATTTGGCCCTCTTGAGTGAAGCCACCTGGGTCACTTTGCTGGTAAACTCATCTGAACAGATTCCTGGGAAAATTACTTTTTCCTGAGTGTGCCATATACATTGCAATTGTGCATGATAAGGGTACTGAAATTTGGAAAAGTAAATCCCACTGAGTCAGCCTCATTACAGAATCTCTGACAGGCGACTGTATGAAGAGAGAGAGAAAGAGAGAGAGAGAGAGAGAGAGAGAGAGAAATTACCTTTGCACTTTGGCAGCTCTGTCCAGGTCCCATTCTGGCACACTACAGTGGAAGTCCCAGTCATCTTAAAACCTTGCCAGCACTCATAGTCAGCAGTCTCCCCAGGGAGATACTTTGTCTTTTTAATATTAATTCTACCACCAGCAATTTCTGGAGGAGGTTCACATGTCACATCTGAAAAGAGACACGACTACAGTCACCTTTGCAGTTGTTGAGATGTTCATCAATACAACCAAAAATTAAAGGAATCAATCTGGTTACAATTTCTGTACAGATTTTCTGTCTCAGGTGGGTCACACCATGGAGAAAGCAATGAGGTGTGACAGTGGCAGCAGAAAATGATCTGGGACTCTCAGGAGATGGGCAGGGTCAATAAGAGTTTCTAGAAAAAGCCAATGTTTCTGTAGCTACACTTAATGTCACAGAAGACGCAGGAGCCTTCCCACACGCCCATGTCCCTCCCTAGGGAGCCCTGGCATTCCTGGAAACCGCAGAGGTAACAGCCAAACTGACACTGTGCTGAAGTGCAGAGCTCTGGAGGACTGGCAGTGCTGGAGGAGCTTGTCAGCCTGTGCTGCTCAGGGATGGGGGAATGCAGCCAGCTCCAAGGAGCTGTGTGAAAGCCAAGTAGCACTTGTTCACCCTGCAGCCACAGATTTCGGCAGGGCACAGGAGCACAGCTCATCGCCATTCCTTGTCACAGGAACAATCTTTCCAGTTCTATGGCCATGGCAGACCTCACATGGTTTAGATCTGGGTCTCTGCTGGGATCTGCATTGGTCAGAGGGGAGCCCTGGAGTTTCTTCTCTCCCCTACTGCTGCTTCCTTTGAACTTCCTGACAGCTTTGAACAGAAGACAGGAGCCCTTACATGTCTTTCCACTGAAGGTTGTTGAAATGGTGGACACTGGAGCAATACCAATAACATGCAGGAGAATGACAGTACAGCACATTTTTGGCCCTGCTGCTTCAAGACGTTTTTGCTGTTGATGGAAATATTCCCAGTATTTCTAGAAGCATCGAGCTAAATTAAAGTGCTGTGCAAGCAAGCAACAGAAACTACAAAGTTGAGGTACCCAAAGAAAACAGAAGTAGAAAAGGTGAAGTCTTCAGAGTGTTTAGGTAGAGAAACAGTCCCCTCTATGCTAACAGGCAAGGTGAAAGCACAGGTTCCTACCTCTGCACACTGGTGCTTGTGACCATTCACCATTTAAACAAGTGACGAAATTTCCACCTATCATTTGAAAATTGCTTTCACATTGATAATGCACTCTGGCACTGGGCAGATACCTCTCCTGTTGAGTGCCTGCAACATGACCATTGGGGATTTCAGGTACAGGTCCACAGCTAACATCTGAAAAGAGAGGTGCATGTAAAGACTGCAGTACAGCAATATAAGAACCATAGAACATTGCATTCCAGAGCTCCTGATGAACAAAAATGGTTTGTGTAATGCAGATCATTTTCTACAGGTAGAAAAAGAAGATAATTTGGTCTTTATTCTGCAATTCTTCACCATGCAATATTATTTTTGCCTAAAGTGACTAAAAAGAGAAAAGAAGTCACAGAGATCAGCCAATTGTGCAGATTGGTGCTGTAAGGCATTGTGTACCAATGGGCTGGAGAGTGAGGAGATTTATTTACTATTTGAAGGTAACTGTCAGCAGCTGACATTTTTAGTGATGTGAAAATAAGATACATTACCCTACTAATTTTCTCCTTTGCAGCCAAGATGCACTCCTCCATAACCACCTGCCTGCTTGATTTCAGCAGACAGCTAAGTTTCAGCTACTAGCTTCAGCCCACAAGGAAACTATTGCTTTGCTGATCTACGCTGCTTTTTGTTTCTCAAGAGTCAGAAAAATAGGTGTTTTAGCAGCCCATTCAAAGCAAGTCACCTGTTGGCTCTATTGGCCTGACTCACCTGCATGCCTGAGTTGAAATTCTATTAATTCACATGCAATATTGAGAAGGACTACTTAGAAGTAGAACCTATACCTTCACAGAAGGGCGGTGCTGTCCAATTTCCTTCTCTGCAACGAATTTCAGGGGAACCAACAATCAGGAACCCTGCATCACACTCGTAGCGAATTGTTTCACCAGGCTCATAAGTTTCCTTGGTTCTGCCTTCAAACTGAGCATTGGCAACTTTTGGAATACTTCCACATGACATTTCTGAAAAGATAACAGAAATCTGATGCTTGTGCTAATGGGATACACATCAAAGGAGTGTACTTTTTCCACCAAACAGATGCTTTAGTGAGCTATTTCTAACATCAGCATAGTCATCTGCTGACAGTGGATTATATAATTATAGTTAACTAATAATTACATAAAAGATAGCATAGTGAAGACTAAATAAGTTATTCCCCTAAACTGGTACAGATTTCAGTCACCAAAATATTTCGATCCTGTTTCTAAACATGTCAGAAAATTTGACTACAGGCTTCTGTCCCTTACTATACTGAAGTGATTTCCACCACTGAGACTCCAAAGCAACTCTTAGTCACTACTGGACTCTCGAGAAAACAGGTCCTTGGATTATAAGGATATGCCTAGGACTCACCTGGCAGAGATATGAACTGAACAAAGATTTTAAGAATACAAAGGAATATTTAAAAACTAAGCTACATCCAGAAAGTCAGTTTTGCACCCAATCAGGATTGCTCTGAAGACATTCCACAGTAAAATAAAGCTTCAGTTTAAAAGTCTTTCCATTTTATTGGTAAATACACTTAAAAAAAAAGAAAGGTATTTTTTTATATTACCCAAGCATGCAGGAGCTGAAGTCCATTCTCCCATAGAACAAGTTATCTCAGTTGTTCCATTTAACATGTATCCAGAACGAGAAATATACTTAAATTTAGCACCGGTCAGATAAATTGATTTCCCTTCTATTTCAATTTTTAAGTTTGGATTTTCCAGCCTGGGAGCATCAGCACATTCTACAGGCTGTGGTGGCAAACATGGTCTTTCTAAAAAATGCAGAAAACAAAGATAAACAATAATGCAAGAAAATTAATATTGCAACTGCAACTAAGTAATAAATAATGCTGATTTACAGACTATGGGATACTATTTAAGGCCTCCAGTCAAAACTGAGACTCCATTATGCAATATAGTACACAAACAAATAAGCACACAGCTCTTGAGAGACTACCTGAAAGTATTCTATGCCATCTTAGATCAGTCTGTGTAAATAAAAAGACTGCAGTTGCTTTACTACACTTTCTTTAGCAACTTATGTTCTATTGCTTTACTGCAGTTACCTGTTCACGATCATCTTATGTAAATAACAGCATCCTCCTGCTAACGATAACTGCAAATGCATAACATGGTTAGTCATAATAAAATAAATAGAAAAAATTATCCCAGTACTGACCCACACACTGAGGTGGTGATTGCCATTTCCCTTCTATGCAGGTTATTTCTTTTGCACCGATGAGCCGGAAACCATTGGCACATGAAAAAGCTATTTTACTCCCATGCCTGTAATTTCTTCCAGCTGTTGTCTGTTGAGCACCAGACACCTGAGGTGGAGGTGGGCACACACCCTCCTCAGCTAAGGACATATATTCATGTTATAATAGAACATAAGATAAAGTATAGTAGTTCATCACAGATTAAAACACAAAGAACCAAGAAAACATGATGTTGGATAACTCTCCAGTAGCTATCTCAAGCTTTAATTAATAAAACGACCATTTTGTTCTGCTTCAGAAACACCAGAGCTGCCTTCAGATGCTCATATGCTTTCAGAGTCATAGAAAAGACTGTCACAGTTGCCCACACCAAGCTAAGCTGGAGCTTCTTACCCCTTCACACATCTGCACACTCTGATGTGTTTGCCCTGTTCCTCTCTCTATGGTGAACTGTTTTAGGAATATTGAACCAACTTCCGGAATTCTTGTTTTGTTTTTCTTCAGACTTAGTTGACAGAGCTAAATGAGAATCACAAACAGAAGCAAAGAAATAGGCTTCAAATTTGCCACTCAAGGAATGAAAGGCTCTTCCTGCCACAGGAAAGAAAAGAGGAGGGAAGTAGGTGGATCTAGGAGGGAGATCTGAGGAGAGTTGCAGAGCTTGGTTTGTTGCTTCTCTTGTTGTTCCAGAAAACTGAGAAGGTAGAGACAGTTGGTCTTGAAAGGGAATGTTCCCCAGAGGATTGTGTGCTGTGTGCTTCTCCCATTTCCATGCATCTTTTCCCATAAATCTGGTATAGTCAAAGCAGGACATGAGGCAATGATTGTTTTACAGTCCTGCTTTCTATGAGTAATATCCTGCTCTGCCATACATAAAGGCAGTCCTGCAGGCATTCAGCCTTTGGTGTGTGTTATATGAGGGCAGTCTCCTCTAGGTCTGTGCTTTTGAATCGGCCAACTCAGCATTTTTCTCATTATTTCACTAGGAAGCAATTGGAAAAAATGGAAGAAAAGAAAAATCAGGAATTGAAAAGCTTTGAATGTTTACAGGAAATAAAGGAACTTTGACTGGAGCTTGAGCTATGTGCTCTCTCATTTTCATCAGGGTAAAGTCCTTTTGAAGAACTGAGCTTAAATTTATCAGAAGTGACAGTGACAACTGTTCTAATTGTCAGACTAGAGATTATTGTCTGCCTCACTGAAGTAGTGCTTCTCTAAACCTGGTTAACTGCTCAAATGATGGTTGTAACTACCCTTTAACATATACATAAGCATGTAAGCATTTCTATTTCAGACTATACAGCAACACTAAGAAGCTTTAATAACAATCATTTATCATTCCTACATAAAAAGAAGAAATGGTATGCAAATCTAAAAACATACCTGGACATTCAATCTCTGGTGTCCAATTTCCAGACACACAAGTTGCCTGTTTAATATTTTTGTCAGTTGATGTACATCTGTAACGTATAACTTTATAAAACCCAGTCCTCCTTTTTGACATGGAATGTCCACCAGAGCTTACAAACTCAACACCCACTGGAAGTTCACACTGAGGAGATGGATCTGAAAAAAAATAAACAAAAAGAGCTAAACAAAAAATAGATTCAGTTCAGATAATATGTACTGATGAAGATATCATCAATTTCTTAATGCATGTCCATGTGAAAGTGGGTTTTTATTTACTGTAATATGAAGTGATGCCTAAGACTCCTAGATTACAGAAACAAACACTTTTTTTCCCAGCCACCTAAAGCAGAGACTGTTCTCAGTCCCCAAGCAATTTTTTTATGTTGACAGGATCCCTTTTGCTGAGTGCAGCAAATAATAATAATAAAAAACCTCACCAACGTTTTATTCCCTAAAACTATAGAAAGGCTGTGAAATGAGCAAAAAGAGAAGGGGACCTCAGCAATGTCTACCAGGATCTACCAATATCTGAAGGATATCAGGAGGAGGGAGCCAGGCTCTCCTCAGTGGTGCCAAACAAGAGGACAAGAGGCAATGGGCAGAAACTAATGCACGGGAACTTCCACATGAATATGAGGAAAAACTTTACTTTGCGGGTGCTTGAGCAGAGATGTTGGACCAGATGGCCCACTGTGGTCCCCTCCAGCCTGACCCATTCTGGGATTCTGTGAAAAGGACTAATGCACATAAAAATGGTGAGGATGGGATAAGCCTAACACACTGTGGCTATTAACATTAGTTCCTTTTATTACTTGATTTTAATGACTTTGATCTGGCCATAGTGCTTACAAAGCTGTAGGTGCAGAGTCTTTCCAGGATGAAGAACATGCTGCCATTTAAAAGAGGAGTAAATAAAACCCACTTAGTTTTGATGCATGAAACTGTAATATGTCCAGCTACATACTGATTGCTGAAATCCTTGACATTTTGAACAGAACTATCTCACACACATCTGAAATACTATGAAAATAGCATGGAAAGAGATTACCAGCACAAAGAGGTAAAGGCTTCCATTCTCCATTAAGACATTTTATTTTCATTTGCTTAGAATTGCCAGAGCCTGGTTTACATCCACAAGTTACTTGATCACCATGTGAAAACTGGGTCTGGTCTGCCTGATATAGGGCAATGTTCGGAATAGAGGAAGGTGATTCACAGGGCATTTTGTCTTCTGTTGAAAAGAGCAGAAGTATTCCACAATAATAGTGGAGTTACATATGAATAGCTGAAAGAACTTAAAAATAACTGTATTTGCATTTGGTGAGCGAAGCCTACTCCCATTAATTGTAACAACTAAACTTGAACACAACTGGAGTATGTGTATATCTTTTAGTCAGTTTACTAAATCCCTCTCTGTCTTTTCCCCTCCTTTTCCAACACTGTAGCATGACCCACAAGTAATTTCAGCTAACATTACTTTGCCAAACTGTTGATACATAAACCCTAAAGTATAAGGAAACCTTCAATTAATCCAAGTCACCTGAATCCTTGATTCTCATCAGTCAAAATTATAATTGATTATGCACCTACACATTTCTAATGTACACTTTCAGTCAGAATTAGTACAAGAACTGAAATCCATTGTAGTGTCCCTTAGAGGACTGCAGTGCTGTCACCTCTGTATGAGAACAGCACTTCCTGCTTTGGGCTGTCATTGTTCCTGTCACTACCATGCAGTGGTAGTGACAGGAAAAGGTAATGGTTTTTCCTGACTCTTCATTCACAACATGATTTTGAACATAGCATATCATATCTGCAAATATGTAATGTTAATTGTGAAAATATCTGTGACGTATTAGCTTACAGAGAATTACAGACTTCTCATAAGTAGTGTTAAAGTAGATTACCAATGCAAGAGGGAGGAGGTGACCACTGTCCATCAACACATTCTATTTCCTTTGATCCAACCAATTTAAATTCCATGTTACACTCATACTGCTTTCTGTCCCCATGTTGATACTGTTCCTCAGAGCCACCAGCAATATTTCCATTGGTAATTTCAGGGGGGGGTCCACAGCCTCTGGCCTTCACTGAAATCAAGAGGTCAAATCTATGCTCTGAACTCAGTACTTCAAGCACAATAAAGTACAACATAAAACACAATGAATTTGTGGTTTAAAGTTAAGAAAAAATCAGTGGAACAGGTTAAACAGATCATTGATTTATGCCTTTGAATATCTGGATTCATGGTGGGCTTGAGATCACAAACAGATAAATGTGATCCTGGCTCACTCTTGTCTCTTACTTCCATGCACTGTCAATGCCAGCTATGATAAAAGAAGTGCTTGATAAAACCAACCCAGTTTTAAGAGAAAAAATGTGTTACAAGGACGGTAACTTCAGTATTCTTAAAAAAAAAATAAAAATTGACCATTCTGCAAGTAATAACAACCTATGTTCTAAAAATCACATAGCAAGTGATATATATAGGGCATATTAAAGGAATTCAGTTTGGATGGAGTGAATGGAACTCCTATTAAGGGAATTGACTGAGTGGGAAGAAAGGGAAGTCAGAAATATGAGGTCCCTTCATCCTCTCAAGCTTCATGAAAGCCCATGTGCCTCATGAAAGGGCGTAGCACCAGCACAAGAAACTCTTTTCAGAGGCCAGTAAGTTGTACTCCTCCTTAAAAAGGATAAGTACAGAGGTATATATTTTTCCTCTGGCATGAATTTATTCATCCTACTAGATGAAGCTAAGGAATTTCACAGGAAAATCCTTCACTGGATTTCTTTTGCTTGGGTCCAGTTCTGTGTCATCTCCAGCCTAGCTTTTTTTCTTCAATATCATGTGATTAGAAAAAAGAACATAGGATACAATATCTGAAGGGTATCAACATTAGGCAGTGGCAAAACTTAGGACATTTAGGGTATAGTAAGAGAGGACATTACTCAAATGAATCACTCCTGGTTGCCATATTGCACATTATTTATGTATTTCTGTATAATAAATAATTTTTCAAACATTACAATCAATAACCTGATTACTATCTTGTGCAAGCCATTTGCCAACTGGCTTTCAGTTACTACAGAACTTAATAACTTCATATTGCATAATCAAAGCTAGCAGAAATTCCAACACTGAAAGCTCAGCTGTTGAGAATCTTTCACACAAAATAGAAAAATGCCATGAAATGATCCCAAGAGGCCTAGTTCTTGGCCTTTTAGAGATAAAGGCGGGATGGTTGTCTTTTGGAGCAAGACTGGCTTATAGAAGGTGTCTGCAGAAGTGTTTAGGACCAAGGCATCCTCATTCCTTGGGGGGTTGGTACCTTGAGGTGCCTCTGTCAGGGGGACCTGGGGCTGCTTGGGGGGGGTTGGGGAGGGGAAAACCGGACTGGATTTTATCCAGAGTATGGAATGGAGGAAAACCCGGACTGCATTTTCTGGAGTACGGAATGGGGGAAAACACAAACCGGATTTCAAAAACAAAAAAAAATGAAGGGTTGGACTTGATGATCTCAGAGCTCCTTTCCAACCTGGCTGATTCTATGATTCTATTTCCTACTACGATAATGTTAACAGAATGATATGGTTTGAAGCTGGCTTGCTGCCAAGTCTCCAAACCTTACCACAAGAAGTCCTCCCCCCCCCAGACTTCAGGGACAAGAGGGGAAAAAAACAACCAAGAAAAACCAAAATGAGAGAGAGACAGCTAAAGCAATATATATAAACATATTTACACTTATGTTACAGTTATATACAATTGAAATATTATATATATATATATATATATATATATACAATTATATACAATTTCACAAGGAAATGGGAAAGGGAAACCCACACCTCCCAGCCGCCGGAAGGAAAGGGAGCGAAGGTCTTTCCTCCTTTCTTCTTATAATCCGGGCTTATGTAAAAATCATAGGGAATACTGGGTAAATATGGGCACTTCCTTGGTTACAAACTGGTCGCCAAGGAAGGCCTGGACCAAACTACCACACAGAAGAATTACCTTTACACACTGGTGGTGATGGAAACCATCCGAAGGAGTAGCACTGAACAGAGGCAGGTCCCACTCTTACAAATTGGTTTGCACAGGTAAATTTCACAACATCTCCATTGGGGTATTTACCCTTCTTGGGATAAAAATCTCCATTGGGCAATGTCAGCATTGCACATTCTATTACTACAAAGACAAAATATTTTAATATATAATGTACACCCTACAGAAAGTACATGAAATGCTACTGATTCGAACAAAACCAAAGAAAGTCTTAAAGAAAAAAGGTTCACAGAGTGCATACAGAGTTATGCTAATTAACAAACACAAAAATATTCACCGAGACACTCGGGTGCTGGACTCCATTCACCATTTATGCCACACCTTGTGGTATCAGTTGGCATGTTATTTGCAGTTTTATATCCTTCCAAACATGAATACTCAATTGTATCTTCAGGCATGAACACAGTTTTATTTGTATGGTGAATCAAAATGTCCTCTGGTGCTTTACATAATTCTGTAGAGTAAAACAAAGTGCATTTTGTTATCCAGAAACATTGCCCTTTGGAAGCATCATCCCCGTTGGTATATTTGAAGCATTACTAATTCTGCATTGCCAGAATATTCATGTAGAATATGCAGTATGTTCACATATTATCTATTGCATTAATCTTCGGAAATATGTGTCTAGAAGTAATATTTAACATAAATACTTCTTGCTTAGGTTTAATTATTTCCTTCTGCTACATATTATTATTATTTTTGGTGTCATAGCAAATGGTTTGTACTCCTGTTCCTTGTGATCATTTGTGAGGGGTCAGAAAAGAAGCCACAAAGTCCTAGGTAAAGACAGTGTGAAATAAAAGGACAAGATAAAATGGCAGCTGAAGTTGGTCAATATTATGAGCCTCAGTATCCCAACAATGGAAAATAAAGTCTTTTACTATACTACACCGCTATTCAGGAGAGGAAAGAAGTTCCAAATAAAGAATCCTATTTGTTTCTAGTTTGGTTCACATTTAAAGAAAGTTCTTGGCAGAATGCCTTGGTTCACAGGCATTTCTTCATACATTGGGAGTAAATTTGGGCAAAGGTACTTTTTATCAGGTAAGAATCACCGAACACCCAGTGATTACCATTTACTTAATGCTAAAGAGATCCAAAAAGATAGGTCACCAAGAAGACACTAGATTTCCCCCACCTTACTCAATACCTTTACGTTTTCTCTCTGTATATCCTAGAGCCTGAGAATGATTAACCTCTGAAGGATGAGAGATTGGAGTCTCGGCCCAGTAAGAAAACTCCACCAATCTGGATGGCAAAACTCTGAGTCCACAGGACACCATTTCTATGACGGTGACAATGGTAGGGAGCTCTGACACGTTTAGGTACTCACTGATGCATTTTGGAGGTGGAGTCCAGCCATTTTCTTGGCACTGTGTCGCTCCTTCGTCTTGTCCTTCTGCAGTTACAAAGCCAGGATAACATCTATACGGGGCCACTTCCCTTAAACGGAACTCTCTTCTTGACAAGGTGAAAAAACCATTCTCAAAATACTTATACTGGCATTTTTCTGAAAGAGACAGACAAAATTTCTTGCAAGTGAAATACTGCTAAACTGCATGCTTATAAATCACAGCAGAAGGAAGACAAAAGCAGCAGCATTCTAGGACTTAGGCCATTTAATTTTAAGAACACATGAAGTTTTACTTTGGCACTGAGCTCTCTTCTTGGGGGACACAAACGGGGATAGACAGGGGTTTGATTTGCAGCAATCCTGCAAGCTTCCCAAACTGCATGTCCACATCTGGTCTTCACTAGAAATGAAACTCCTGTTGGGCCTGCACAGCACTGTGCATGCACGGAGAGCACCTCCTGTCCATACTGCAAGGCAGGGGCACAGCACTGCAGTGGGCAGGTGTCACCTCAGTCCTGCCACGGAGAAGTCATTCAGAGTGCACAGACTGCAGGACCGAAGCAAATCTCTACCAAAGGCCCCCTTCTTGCACAATAAAACACTAGTGCAGACAGACCCAGTGTTGTAACCAGTTTCCTGTCACTTGGAATACATTCTTTAAGCCATTTAATATTACCTAACCATTAATGTTTAATATATTGTTTACTACCTCATTAATTTAATCTATTGTTTTTAGAGAATGTTTGATCCATTGTTAATATATAATGTTTAATACATTTTTTCAATGGATGGAAATCAGTTGCCTTGGTTGGCTGTTTTGGTCCTGTATTCTGAAAGAAAACATGCACAGAGTATTAAATTCTTTACTACTTAATCATTCTGTCAAGGAGTGTCTTCATTTGAAGAAATTAACCCTACAACAAATAGAAATATTTTCATACTAGAGAGCCAAGTAAACAAAGATATAAAAACCCCTAAAATCCAAAGCACTTTGAAGAACACTAGAGGATGTATTTATCGTTGGGAGTAGGGTTAATGATACTGTAGTGCAACACCTTCAAAAGTTTAAATTTCACAGTGATGTCCAGAATTGCCTAACACTAGGAATCAGAAAATTTCATTCTTCTTGCTCAATGCTAAGTCAAAATCTCAATGGGGGGCAATCCAAAACATTAGATGGTAAGAGTCTCTATCAGTGTGGAATTGTTTCCTAAAAATCTATTCTTACAGTCCAAGAAAAGTTATATTGAATTATTTCTTTGTCCATAGGAAATAATTGTCTAAATATTTAAAGCTCTTCTGAGATATTAGAGCAATTTCAGGCTTGGTGCAAGTCAGGAACAGAAGCTGGAAATGAACTGGAGAGGTAACCTTCCTATTCTTCCCACCTGCCAGTATGATGCCAATGGGAAAGAAAGCAAGAGGAACAAGGATCAGGTGGCACAGCGAGAGGCTGAAAGGAGTCTGTGCAAGGGAAATGATTGCTATTTACAACTGCACAGCTATGCTAGAACAAGATTTCTCTAGGGAAGACAAAGGGATTATGACTCCCATCCCAGAGCTCACATCCTGTATCTGGAGGAGCCACGTGTGGCTGTTTTACAGGGGTACACTCTGAATGTCTTTAGTGACTGACCTCAGCAGCACAGGGACACGAGAGCTGTGGAGGACAGGTGAGACAATCACAGCACTACCTTTCCATTGTACAGCACCTTGACTTAGAGTTACTAAGCCGTGGTGATGGGTCATGTGATGATGTGTTTACTGCTGTTAGACAGAAATCTCAACAAAATACAAGCACACTCACTTTCAGGGATACATCTGGGATGAGGGGACCAGCCACTCCTTGTGCATGTGACTTCTTTATGCTCAGCATGGTAATCATTGTTGCAGGCATATGTAGCTGTTTCACCTTCTTTGTAAAAATCCATCTGGTGTCTTGGGAAATAACCATTTATCAGCTGCCTGGTATAACATTTTTCTAAAGAAGAAAGGAAGTACATTTTTCTAAAGAAGAAGGAAGTACATTTAATGACAGTAATCTCTACAGCAAGAACTGAGGTAAAAAAATTCTTAGGAAGACAGTTCCTAAGAAACAGGCCTCCAAGCACATTTCTGTAGCCTTCCTCCCCAAAAAGACATTTGTGTGCAAACCTGAATGAAAGCTTGCTTTATTGCACTGCCCTGAGGTTAATGAATCACATGAACAGAAGTGGAAGTCACTATATAAAGCAAAAAGAACTGGTCTAGTAACCACAATCTCTTGCTTACTGTTCATGTGCACCAGTTCTAGTTTGGTCTGCTTTGTCTCTAAACTGTTGGTGTCTGCACAGAGTGAATTTCAGCATTTGCTTCCTGGAGATTTTATCATCTCTGTGGAAGTGTATCAGCCTCTCAAAGCAGGTCTAGAGATTTTAGCAACAGCTTGGCACGCTGGCTCTATGGCCTCCTGCACCCCAAGAGCCCAGACATGGGCTGAAGGAATGTTACAGTGTTTTATCTGAGTAACTGGTCCTTTCCTCCAGGCAGGGCTCCATTCCTTTCCTGCACTGAGCACCACTCCACTGAGGGCATCAAGGAAAGATCAACCTTTTGTAATCCGCTTTCCAGTCCTACCAGTAGGCAGGAACTTTGCTGTGACTGAAGCTGTCTGAGAGGAGATCTCACCTTGCTGCTTTAAATGGAAGTCTAATTCATTTTAAATCTAAGGAGTGTATCTGGTTCTTTTGCTGATGCCACGATCACTTTCAGCTTATTCCAAGAGTGTGACATCTTTTCAGCTCCAAAAGCTTTCCAAAGGGACCAGGCAATGGTTCTCAGAGAGGAACGTCTAGACAAAGTGCCCAAGCCATGGAAGGGAGAATATATTGACAAGGAGTAGAAACTCTCTGTTTGCATGTGCAGCTGTGTGTCCAGAGGAAAGTATATGCTTGCATGTTACCCAGAAGCCAGAGAAGATTTCCCATATATTTCTTAATCTCATGAAGAGTAAAAAATCTCCCAAATCCAAAAGCATCATTTCAGCCTTACTCATTTCAGAGTGTCTCCAGCTGACACTTTGAGCTCTGCAGAGAGGATGACAGTCTGGATGCAGTTCCAGGGGTCAGCTAAAGCAGTTCGACTCTAAGAAACTGTTTTGTCTTGTGTTCCATCAGAACAATTTCAGCTGCACAGACCTCTCATAATTATAACAGAATTGAGTATATCTTGGAAATGCACTTACTCAGGCATTTTGGTGCTGGAGACCAGCCCCTTTCAGAACATGAACTTCGACCCCAGGTATTTCCAGTGAGGGTTGAATAATCTTGGAAACAGTAGTAGTCAACACTCTGCCCAAATCTCATTGGAAAGTAATAGTATCTGTGGTTCTCATATGCGTTACTTAACCTGCCGTTTTCTATAACTGGGTAGTCACACGGCTTAGCTTGAAATAGAATTTAAGAGCAACAATGTCAACACATGCATGATAAAAAGTTTAGCACACAATTAATTCAGATTCAGCCTCATCATCTGGGTGTTTTCAGAAACAGACAGAACCAGGACTGCCCACCCTGGCACACCCCTCAGGAGTGTGGGAACAATCGCACTGTGCTGCTGGTGTCTTTGGCAGTGCTTATAGCTCTGTCATTTCCCCCAATTCCATTGCAATCAACAGAAATCCAGGAAATATTCTCAGCAGACTCCGAAGGCTGATTCATGAGACTAAATGTAAATATTTTTCTACAGTGAGATGACATTGTCCTTGTAGAGGGTCTTGACTAAATTTACTATGTTGAACATGATGGGAGCCCTGACATGTGGTTCAGATATAGAAACTGACCTGTACAATCTTAAAATTGAGATGATTCCTGTTACCACTTCCATTTGTAACTTTTGGGACCCTGCACGAAAAGCTCTTCCTTACTCTTCTCATTTTTATTTTAAAATTTTATTTTAAAATTGTAATTTTGTTCTCTTGGTTCCTCAAAAGAACTGACCTTTCTCAGGGAGAAGTCAAGGATTGAAGGAGGAGATTCCCACATGCTTTCATTCAAGTTTACCTGAAATGCTCTGATCCAGAGCCTACCTGCAGAGGCAGGGCAGACCACTCACTGGACAGACCATTCAATAATCAATGAAATGGTCTCAGAATGATACCTGAATTTTGGAACTCATACTAATATAGAGAAAACATTAATACAGATATTAACAGAGCACTTTTCAGAAACAGCTCAAATCAACTTATCCAAAGGTTTATTTAGAAGACTGATTTCATCAGGGTTTCTCTCACAATCTGTTCTAAGTTTTTCTTTTATTGTCAATGACCAAAGATCAAAGACTGCTAGATTATGAAATTAATTGCTAAATTATATATTAATTTTTTTATCGTGCCTACTGGACAAAACTATCATTGTAGTTATGGGAAGTTTAAGACAATAAAGAACTCATCAACCATCAAGAATACCTTGTTTTGTTATCTGACAGGTTATAACAGATAGAAATACATACAACTATTCATAAAGCCAACTTACAACTCCAAGTAAAAATCTAAAGCTCTGACAGCTAAGAGGAAAGACATCTGCCAACCATTACCTATAGTTTGTACTTAAACACTCATGATGTCCTCTTATCTTGACTAAGATGCTCCTTGGGTGGGGCACAAGTGAGCTGACTATAGCACATTTTAACAAATTCACAAATATAGTAATAGATAATACCTGTGTTAATAAACATAATGTAAATATTGATTAAACCATTGTTTTATAGGTGATTTTTCTAAACCATCACATTAAGCTTTACATCACAAAGAAAAAAAATGAGTTACTCCCATGCCTACTGCTCCTTGAGTTTTGCTCTTGACCTCTTTTTCTCTCAGATGCTTCTAACAACTCTACATTTTGTGTCTTCATCCATGAGAGCTACTTACAGACACAAGCTGGTTCAGGCACCCAGCCATTCCCGGTACATTCAGCTGTGTTTCCGCCAGTCAATGCTTTAAAATGATACCCAAGGTCACACTGTATCGTGATTGTATCACCTGCTTTGTAGCTGCCTTTGTCAGGTCTAAAGTTCCCATGGCGAACTACTGGAGGGGAGCATACAATTTCTAAATAAAAAGAGAAAAAATGAAGAATATGTTTAAATGTATTGCTTAAGTTGTTAAAAAGATGTTTCTTAGGATAAAGAAAAGATTACATTCCTGTCCCACTCTTATAGTTCTGTAAGAGAAGAATGACAGCTGTTACTGATGTCATATTAAGTAGAAGCTTAAAACTAAATTGTAAAGGGAATGGCTGAAAGAAGAACCGGAGGAAATCAAACTGAATCTGACTATTTTTTTCCAAGAGGTCTTTCTGCAGCTGGGTTATGCTGGGCTCATTTATGGACACTGTCCCAAAGTAGGGCAGTGTCACTAGCAGGTCCTAAAGGGGGAAATATCTACACTCAACTAGGAACTGATCATTCAAAGGCTGTGTGACTAAGATTAGGGACTTACACTGACACTGGAAGTATTTCGACAACTGAAAAAGGTCAAGAATCTTATTCTAAAAAACTCATGGTATCCTTAGGCTCAGAGAAGCCAGGTAAATGTATTCTTTATAAAACAGAATCTGTCCTTTAGATTTCTTGTATTCTACTTCCAATTCAGAAAAAACCACCAGCACTCTCAGGGTTGGGAGGGAATGACTACGGGTTGGTCCTGCTGTGAAGGTGGGTGAATCAGTTGCATGCATGTACTGCTGAATCATCTAGGTTCAGTGATAAGTCAAGTAGGATCCAGAACCACTGTTTGAATATGCCCCAAGTATCAGAGCCCAGTATATTGGTGTCTAGAAGAATGTTTGTTTGGCACTCCTCAAAAGCAGTATGTTGCTCAAATGTAGGCGGTGCATATTAATTAGTACCATTACTAATCTTGAAGCAGAAAGGTCAAGAACTGAGTGGGCCCCAAAACTGACAAGTCTTTATTTCTAAAGGAGTCTTTCTGGAAGAGGTCCCAGGAAGGTAGGTGGTAAATAAGATCCTACAATGTTGCCCTGTTGCCAACATTTTTTTCCAGTCTCAAGAGTTCGGCAATTTCTTGAAGACAACTCAAGGCACTAATAATTTCCCCAAAATTTACATCAAACTGCTTCAGTTGGGATATAACATGCATATTTCTGTTTGCTGGATTTAGAGATTTAAATATAGTCTGTAAATGCTGTAACTGAATTAAACTAAAGTAAAATCCATGACCCAGAGGGCTGATGTCAAACAGGACTAGCCTCAAAAATTACGGATTTGTCACATAAACTGCCCAGAAGGCATTTGAGAGTTAAAAAGCAATAGAGAGCTTTAGCATTGTAAATATATTAATTTGTAGAGATTCTCAGACAATTGTGAAGTTTGAACGGTGCGGATAATGTGGCTGTTCAATTACAGCTCTGATGACATTAAACATATTGCTGTCTTCATCCTAGACTAAGGGTCATCGACAAGGGCAAGATTCATGCATCCCATGGTCCTTTGGTCTCTGTTTATACATCACTTTATGTCCATGGTTCTTAGGGCAGTTTGAATTTCTCTGGTACTAATACTTTTTTTCCTGCTTGCTTAAATTTTCTTTTTCATGTCTGATTTTTTTCTATTCCTTTGAGAAAACATTCTCACTGTGTTTTGTAGAAGGTATTCAGCTTTATCCTTCCTATCTGTCCAAATTAGGATTTTTTTCTAACTCAAGAAACCTTTTTCATATGCTCTTCCCACTAATTCAGAATTATATAAAAATACAATATAATAACAACTATAATGCAGCTACCAATGCTGCATGAAGTATTTTAGCATCAATCTTGATTATGTAGAATACTGGAGCAATTGTTGCTTTGTGGACCTCTCAATCTACACTCAAGTAAAAAAAGAAAAACAAACCTGAACTAACTTCTTTTGCTACTGCTCTCCATGGAAAACTCTTATCCAGTTGCTTGGTCCCTTTAGTACTTAATCCTTCCAGATCTTCATGGATATTGGTTAGATGTGGAAGGATTTATTTTGTTACGAATAAACTGATTAATCTCTGAAATTACTTCCAAACCCAACAAATGTGTAAAACCACTTTAGGCAAGACTAACCAGTGCAATAGGGAGGTGGATTCCATCCTGTTTCAGTGCATAGTGCATCTGATCTGTCACCAAAGCTGTATCCATTGTTACAGGCAAACCGCAGTATTTCCGATTCCTTGTATGACTGCTTTGGAGAATGTACATATCCATTTGGAATTTCTGGCACATCACAGCTAATATCTGAAACAGAGAAAGACAAAAAGCCATGTATTCTGGTTTATTTTTACTTGCTAAGCATAAAATCCTATTGTAATAAAATTTAGGTTTGGGGGTTTTTTTAAATTTGAATTCACAAAAACTTTTGCATTTGGAAGCTGTTTGAAACTTATTTGAGAGCTCTTCAGTGACCTGATTGTGGATTCCAGGTAGAAAGTAGCACAGCATCAGGTGCAAATTGATTCATGAGACAGATTGCAGGGCTTTGCTTTGGATTTTAATGGATCCCAGAATCAATATATAATGCAGAATATATTCCAAAATCAGAAACTACATTAGCTGAAATTTAGGATTTTCCTTTTTTCAGATAATTTGTTTGTAGTTTCCAGAAAACCTAGTGTGCTCCCATAGCCAGAAGATTATTAATTAAATCGTTACATCAAAAGGAAAAAAGAATGAAAGGATCTGGAAAACTGACACTAGAATGCTTAACTACCTATGAAAGAACATCAGCAATGCCAGCTCCTTGCCAAACCCAATAAAACCACCAAGATCTTGCAGTTTCCTAAAACTGAGTTCAGAAAACCAGAAAATATTCAAGACTTTGCTTCCTCGGTCACAGAGCAGAACACCCAAGAGTTCTCTTGGATTCCTTTTCTGAATTTACTTTGTATTTAGGATGAAATATAGCTCATTGGAACTGTCATTGTTTAATGAAATTCACTAGATTCTGCAAATGTTACAAGCACACATGTTTCATTCCACTTTTGATCTGGGATTATGCTATAAATGATAATAAATGGGGATTTCAAAGCAGCAAAATGCAGCGCTGAAATTGTGAACAAACCATACATATATCTGCCATGTTGATAGACATACTCTGCTCTTCTAAATACATGCTTCCTGATCAGATAACATATAAATAATATAAGAAGCTTGATAGTCTGAGTATTTAAGTGTTTGTTACCATAATCTTCCTGAGATTCATTCTTACATACTGATAATCCAATCCCATACAATCTCTGTCCTCAAACTGGAAGGAATAACTCCATCCACCTGTACAAGCTGCAGGCAGGGCAGTGTGGGGTCCACTGGTTGAAAAGTAGTTTTGCAGGAAAAAAAAAGATCCTGATGGACAAGTTCAAGAGGGGCCAGAAATGTGCCTTTGCAGCAAACGAAGAAAACAGTATCCTGGGTTCCACTGGGGAGTGTGTTGCCAGCAGATCAAAAGAGGTGATGCTTTCCCTCTACATCTCCCCAGGTCCAAACTCCTCATATTGGAGCAAATCCAGTGAAGATAATTAAGGAATTGGAAAAATTGACAGATTAAAAGAGATTTAAGAGAGTCTAGAAAAAAGAAGGTTTGGGGTGAGCAAGGAAGGGTTCTTTTTATATATGTAAATTCTTGACTTTTGTGGGGAGGCAGAAGTAAAGATGATGGAGCCAGACCTCTCTCACTGGCAGCCAGCCATACTAGGAGAAGGGGCAATGAATTGAAACATGGGTATGAATTGAAATACAGGAAATACCACTTAAATATTTTTACTAAAGGGTGTTCAAACACTGTAATGGGTTACCCAGAGAGGCTGTGGAGTCTCTGTTGCTGGAGATATTCAAAAGCTGACTGAACATACTCTTGAGCAACTCACCCTAGCTAATTGCTCTTCAGAGGTCCCTTCCAGCCTTGCCTCTTCTGTGATTCTGTGGTTCTGTAAAAACTAAACATGAACCTTCTAACTTGTAAAAACACCTTAGCGTGAAGAAAGAAAAAACCCATCAGGACTTTTTTTGTATTCTATATACCCTAAGATTAAAAATCCTACTTGTTTATTTTTGGTTCACATAGATTCAAAATCATTTCTAGTTACTTTGGTTAAATTAACACTGAAGTGATTGAATTTCTGGTAGACATATCAAAGTTATTTTCAAAGAATTTGACTGCAGTCTGGCAAAACATTCAGCTTGTAGTGAAAATGTGGAACAAACAGATGGTCTATTATGATTATATTAGCATCCAATATTATCACATTTCTCTTTCTTATCCTACTTCTTCTTCATATATGCAACAGAGATTGTTTACAGACGAACTATGTTTAATTGCTGTGAAATAAAGTAAAAGCTTTGTAGCTTCCCATGTGGTAACCAGTCCTTAGGAGTCTGTGAGAATAAAGCTTCTTAATTACACATTGTAAGTAGTGTCCTTTTTACCTTGGCACTGAGGCACATCATTACTCCATCTTCCATTAGATGAGCAAATTATTTCTTTAGCTCCAACAAGCTTGTATTTTGCATTACATTCAAAATTTACAACTTGGCCAAAGGCATATTCTTGGTCTAGCTCAAATGCACCAGCCATAATTATTCTTCCATTTTCTGGTGCCTGTACAGGTAAACACTTTACCACTGGAATAATAAAACAAAACAAAAGGAAAGGAAAAAAAGAAGTAATTTTGAGATCTAGTCTGTAAAATAAATTAACACACAAAAAAGTGAAAATACAGAAAACTCACTGTAATTTCCTTACACATTTAAAAAATATACTCTTTAGTTTTGCATTCAGATACCGTTTTCAGCAGATATAATACAACCGCCTAAGGAAAAAGACAGACTGACACAGGAAGAAGCTTATAGATGGTCTCTCATCATCCTCTTGTCTGCCCTTGAAGGCTAAAGACAGAGCACTCACTAAACTACATGGCCTCCTGGGGTCTCACACCCAATCTAAATTATACTATAAGCTCGTGCATTCTATGGATGGTCAGATGAGCCTTGACTGTCACACGGGGCCATTAAAATTTGTCAGAATTGGTTGACTTAGTTTAGAGCTGTGCCAAACTGAATTTGCTATAGACAGATATCTGGAAGAGTGCTGCATTACAGGCTGACTAGAACAGTTCAGCTATTAACTAAAATCCTAGCTAAGGTTATCAGAGAAATTATATTACTAAAGTAAACAAACACAGTGTCAGCCACTAATTTAGACCTCTAGCATCTCCCAATTTTGTACCTGCAGAAAAAAGGAAGAGTCAACATATGTCATCAAATATTTTGTATTGAGGGGGAAAATTACTATCAAAACTCAATCTTAAACGTTCACATAGACATCCCTGAGCAGGTAAAAAAGTGGCTTGTGTTTTGTCTACCAGAGCTCCCACTTCTCTCTGACAGCATTCACCATCTTGTAAGTCATCTGCCTTTTTTGTGAGTCCATATTCTGTCTTCTAGGTTCCTCACATTTTGGACATTATACAAATACTTTCTTTCATAGGCAATCGTATTTCAGTGACAAGTCAACCATGAAAGAAATATTTATCTTAGGAGGACTTTAAAATTGCAGTATCTTGGTGACACATGACAAAAAAAGTTGGAAACCCTTGCTCTATACTGTGCAGATAGACCTGTATGACTAATTTTGAGGATGCTCAAAATCCATTACACTAAATGGGACGTATCTAAATCCAAGGAAATGTCAGAACACAGACAACAAACTCTAGACAAGAGAAAGATATCTACCTTCTTTTAGGATTCTTTACTTAGAGACCTTTTCCTGACATCAGAGAAAATGTCATTGCTGCCCACATATATTAAAAATAGACCAATTAAAAATTATATCATCAAACATCAGGGAAGCATCATCTGAGCCATCCAGTCTTTTAAGTCTTGATGTCTGAGTCTCCCTTGCTCTCACTCTAACTGACTGAACATCTTTCACAGTATGCTAATAACAGGGAGAAGACCTTGTAATAAAATCTGAGTGGTTAGCATATTCACAAGGGTGGAGGAGGGAACTAGCTAGAAACACACATGCCTTCACACTCCTTTGAAGCACAGCATCCCAAATATCTTTTGCAGCCATGTTTTACAGGCAGCTACTCTATCAGGGCCTTTAGGTGAGGCAGAGCTTTAAATCATTTTGGAAGTAACAGGACTCCATTTCGTGAATGGTTTTTAACAAAAGCTTCTTGGACCAAACTGGTTGAGCAGTCATTGTAAGGGTTTCACTGCTGCCTAACTTGAATTTATATGTATGTGAATTAATACCTGTAAATGATCACAGACTAGCTCTAGATAGTTTCAGACCGATAAAAAGGCAGTCTGATAGAGAATTAAGTGCAATCGAATAAGTAAATTTAAAAAAAAAAAATAAATAAATGAATTAAACAGAGAATAAAACTCCATTTACCTTCACAGTGAGGGATATCATTGCTCCATCCATCTGCCTGACATTCACGGTAATTTCTTTGGCTGAGCATCTGGTAACTTACCCAACAAAAAGTAAACAATGCTAAAATACAGTTTCATTATGTGACAGAAACAACAGTGCTGCTGTTCTTGAAGCAAAGGAAGTAGGTGTCAGATGTTCCAGCACAGAACAATCAAAATGTGACAAAACAGAGTAGTTTTTTGATCTGCATGTCTCCTATTTGTTTTCCCTTAATTGCATATGTGAAAATATAAAATAAAATCAGAAAGTAGAAAAGAATTAGTAAGAAGGCTTCTTCATTACAGAGATAGCAAGCTCTGGCTACATAATAAATAATCTAGGGGCAATTTGCACAGTCAGTAGCAAGGAGAATAAAGCTCCTGTTCCTTCTCTTCTAGTATGGCTGAAAGCCATGTGACAGCATCCACATAGGACTTAATCCAAACCATATGTGTCATGTTTTTATGAGGAAGTATTATCTTAAGTTTGAGGGCAATATGGCCACAATGCCATGGCTTCTGCTTGGTCTGAAAGGCAGTCAGAGGAAGTATAGATAGTCTGAAATGACAGTGAGGAATGGAAGTTAAAGGATTAAGGAGAATATTGATTATGGAGCTCTCTTTGTGAAACTCAGACTAGATTCCAGTAATATAACAACAGTAAAATCATGGCTAAACCACAGTACCATGCTGAGAGCTGATTTGTGTTTCAAGAGGAAAGAACCCAATCACAGGCACACTTAATTAAGCACAATACCATGTATTCAACTTGCTGCAGTTTTCATTGGAGAAGGTAAATAGAGGTGGAAGGGAGAAGAATTTCTTTCAAGCGTTCAGTGCAGACACACTAGTGAGTCTACCAGAAATGTCTTCCTTCAAACATTTTTTACAATACATTTTACTTCATAATGTAAAAAATGATTGAAGTAGGACTGGCGAGTTGTGGTTCTGAAGAGGAGATTGTTATATGGCCTAATGACTTCTCTAACACAACTGCATCCTGGCTACCTACTGACAGCACAGACTCCAGCATACTGACCTGCACTTCCATCTGAACTGGCTGGCTCATGGAGTCATGATGCAGCTTTACAGACAGGCCACTATTTTTGTTTGCTACTCAACAGCCGTGATTTCAAGTTAGATAAAGCCTTACGTATTTTAGACACTTTGGATGAAGCATCAAGTGCATGAGTTCAGTTACTCCAGTAGCACCAGACAAGAGAACGAGTTATCTTTAGTATTTACTGTAATGGCAGAAATTCAAATTCAACCATAAGCAAGTATTGAATATCAGTAAGATGCTTTACAGCTGCATTACAGAGAACAAATCTATAACTGACACTATAATTAACACCTTATGTTAATTGCCATACATTGAATTAAACAAATATTACCCATCATTACATCTGTACTCAACTCTGGCACCAAATACAAATTCACTTCCAGCAGTAAGTTCAAAGGAACCAAATTGAGTATCTCCAGGATGCCCACAGGGTTTATCTGGTAAAAAAAAAAGAAAAGAAGATGATGATGATGAAGAGGAAAAAAAAAATGTACTTACACCATACATAGGAATGTGAAAATGTAAAAGACAGCATTTTTTCAGTAACTAGTAGTGAGTACAGGCCTTTCAAAAATTCAAAAATGCTCAGCATTAGTTTCATTAGTGCCCCCCTTTTTTATCACTATTTTCAATGAGAACATATTGGAGTATGCATGTGCTTCTTTAAAAAAAACCAAACCCAACCCCAAAATTAGCTGGTTTTATACCTTTAAAAAGGCTGCGTGCATCTTAGGCTTTGTGACAAATTTATGGCACAGTTTTATGCAATTTGTGACATAAACTTGTCCAAAACTTCCATTAGAGAATCCATCCATGATTGGAAATGAAATCTGATGGGGAATGTGCTAAGGAAAGAGAGGTGATCTAAAGTCACCGGAGTATTTTGATCCTTAGTGCTTTTTGCTCCAAGTTCCCCATAGGGCATTCTTAACTCTTTACCCTGGATTCCCAAAAGAGTGGCAGAGATGAACATACCATCCCTCTCATTCATCCCCTTTTGATGCTATAATATGAACTGCTAAATAAACTGCACAGTTAAAACCTATCAGCCCTTCTCTGAAGTCTTTCCTGGTCCCTGTTGATCAAGGCAATTTCATTTCTTAGGGCATATCAACATCCTTGGTTTTTTTCCAACCAAGAGGTGTTTCAGTAGGCCCTACATCCACTACAGTGGAATTCAGAGAAAATGGAAAACTCATGATCAGTTTTTCTGTCTACTGTGGCTTATCCTGGAAAAGGAATGTGTTCCCTTAGTCTGTGGCAGAGCATCCCTTCTCTCTTCCCACCCACCTTGCCTGTGGCAGTAGCTGCTCACTGGGTGGCAGTATTTGCTAAAACATGATACTTAAAACTACACCAAATTTTGTATAAGTTCATGTTCACTGAGTAGTTAAACAAAGAAATCTAAAAGTTGAGACGGTGACTAAATAAAAAATGTAAAAAAAATGCAGCAACTTTCTTAATTAACTCTTACTTATGATTTGTATCAATCTCTGTTTGAATGACACCTGGAACTTAAATTTATATTATTAAATCAAACATTTACATTCTACTATCAAAAATTTTGTATGTTAGATAAGCAAGAAAAACTCCTCATGTTTCTAAAATTCCTTTGTGTTTAAAACTCAGGTATTACAGAAAAGAAGTATCTGCTGACTAATAATAATAAACTTCAATTTCTTCAGTAATGAATTCTATATGAGGTTGTGAGATACTTCTAAACTCTTAGCACAGTAAACTAGAGACAAAAAATAGAAGCTCTCATCCTAATTGTGAATTACAGATTAAAAGAAAAGGCAGGGAAAAATAATACCCCACTTTCAAGAAATTATATCACTTATAGAACTAGTTGAATAAACTGTCTCTTGACTGCATCCAGAAGCTAGGATAGTGCTTTCTTCTGCTTAGACTGTAAGTTTCATCAGTATTAGACATTTAGTAAAATATTGGAAGCAAGATTCTAAGAATTCAATAACTGATCTTAATAACATAAATTGGGTTGATAAGGCTGGCCTAGGGTAAGATCTTCTCTCAAGAAAAAAAAAAAAATCTTTTGATCTCAAGAAAAGGAACTTCAAAAAATGTTTCCTTATGCATACATACTTTTTAGGAGGATATTTTAAAGATGGCAGAAATAAGTAAGTTACAGGTAAAGACACAATGGCAATTTCACATTGACATCACTGGCAAGGAATGTGATCTGTCAGGTCAAATGTTTGCTTGTATTTTGCATAAATACTTACTTTTGCATTCTATCACTGGGGGCTGCTGCTGCCATGCCCCATCAACGCACTTAAACATAATTCGTCCAGGTTTTATATATCCAGGCCGACAACCGTATGTTGCTTGAGTACCATGTGGATAGGGAGGTTTGTCCCATACTTTAGTAGGCACTTCCTTAACCCTCCTGGGAGGAGGTTCTTCACAAGCTAAAAATTTTAAATAAAAATATTGGTGACTGAAGCACATGCTACAAACACCAAAACAATTTTACAATAGAAAATGTAGCACAAAATCCCGGGGACATTTGTGATCAAACCAACATAGGTTGTCTATTTAATCACCACAAAATAGGAAACTGCCAAGAATCCACATTTTGTAGGAATATGAATAGACCTTTAGAAGGACATGAAAATAGCCAAGCAAGTGCCAAGAAACCACACCGGACTGTGATGATTCAAAAACAGATTTTAGTTACAAAGACTGAGATGAGATTAGTGCCCTGGTTCTAACCACAGACACCTCCTACCCTTCCATCTGCAGAAGCTGCTCCATGCCTGTCCTTCCACTGTCACAGAGAACAACTCCATGCACAACTCCAGGTAGAGTTTCTTTTCAAACTGTTTTCTTCTCCAACCACCACCATCTTTACTGACATTAATTTCATGTGTCATTTGATCAAATTCTCTCAAATCTCCTCTCACCTTTACATTGCCTAAACTTTCTCTCCAGGCTCAGATCACCCGATATTCCAAAACTTCTTTTCTCTTGTCCATGAGATTATGAATTACAACAAATGAGCCTGAATCAATTTAATTAAGGAATTCCTCAACAGCTTGAGAATGAGAAAAGCCAGACTAAAGCAGAAAGAAACAAATGTTGGGAAGCTGTTAATGAAAGACTAAATGACTTTGTTAAGAAACAATTTTTTTAGTTGTTTATAATTATTGAACTAATTTCAGTGACTAATTTTCAGTGCCTGGGTGACTGAAACGTACTCATTTGGAAGGCTGAAGCTTTACCCAGAGTAACAGAGCCTGAACAGTCTAGCCAATTAGACTCAATGAAGTCTGGTTTCCATCTGAACATGAAAGGTGAGAATTCATCAGGAATAAATAAAAGAACCACTGAGAAATGGAGCCTTGGAAAAGAAATGAAATCTCTGTATAGAAAATAAATGGGAGAAGAATTCTCCAGCAGGGAAGGAAGTTCTTGGTGAGTACATTCATTATGCAGCAGAGACCTGGCACAGAAGTCCTCTCTCCAGTTAGCTGTAAGGCCAAAGGTTTGAGAAAGCAGCAGTCTCACTGAAGCTTTCCTACAGGTTGTCCAGGTGCTTCTTGAAAACAGGACTACAGGAAAAATAACTAGAATCCTTTTTCATGTGAGGGATGCAGAGTTACAGCTTCCTGAATTACACTGCACAGATCCCAACCACAGAGTAGGTAGCCTGGATTTGTGACACAAAGTGAGCAGGAAAAACACTCATTCTTCCACATCAAAATGTGGAAAGTGAATTATACTCGAGTTGTGCAAAGACACACCCTTGAGCACTCCCTATTTCAGTCAATGGAGTACCTACCAAATTAGAGGCATAATTTTATAGAATTGTGTAAAAATCAGGAAAAAAAGATTTGTTACAAGAAAAACATGTATAATTTTAAATGTTCTGTATGGCATTTTGATAATATAAAGAAAATAATGGTAATTGTGTGATCTGATAACTTTAGTTTGGCTGTTTCAAGTAGCCAGAGGACTTAGACAAGTTTTGGCAATACTGCTGAGGTGCTAAAGGAAGAGTGTGCCCCCATGTTCATGTTTTTTCCCATTACTTTAATTAGTTTGCTCCCTCCTCTGAATAATTACATCTGAATAAAAATTATTGCTTCTATGCACTAGAGGGTACTACCCTACCATAAAAAAGAAGTAGGGACTTATACTTAGCAAGATCAAGACACATTTGCTTTCTAACAACAGTTTTGTAAAATGCAGGAATAAGCAAAATGAACAGGAATCCTCTAGCTAATTCTGTCTTTGAAACGAGTTAAAAATGCTTAGTTTACCCAAACAGTTCTTTGTAATGATGAGCAAAGGAATTTTTCTAATTCCACTTACTTTTCATTAGACCTTGTTTGAATTAGCACTTTCACTTTGCAAGCTGAGAAAGCACACTGCAATGTAAGATTTAAAAAAATAGGCTACTGAGTGCAGGGAGAGCTTCTCTACTCTGTTCCTCCTTTACTGCCGAGTTGTATTATATTTTTTGATTGTCTGTTGTGCAGAATGGGGCCACAACTCCTCCGTGCTTACATTTAAAAAAAAAAACAGCATGAAAGATAATCTTAGTTTCTTCATCATTACTAAGAAATGCTTCCATTTGGGTTTTATATCAACTCTCTCTGTTCTTTCGCACTCCTGCCCTGATATTGATGGCATGTGATACCATCAAGTCTCAGATTATACTTATTTATTTACTACTACAGCTAGTAATAATATTTTTAAAGGCAGTTTCTTAGTAGCTTGAGATGAAGAATTTTTCTGACAGGATGTACTTCAAAACTATATGAATTACATCATGCACTCACCATATGTACTCACCAACACTGGGAGGGTTTTATTTCTAGATTTGAAAGCATTAAATGCATACCTTCAAATCCTTCAGCGAGAGACAAGGAGATCTGGAATAATTCACTCAGGATTTGCATGTGACTTGACCTCAGTTACAAATAGCTCAAGCTGCTTTCTTATCATCATTATGCTGGTAGCAACTTCCACAAAGTCAAGCACAAGCTACAAATCCAAGTAGAAGTGTTTTTCTGTCCTTGTGCAAAAATTGAGCTCTTGGAACAACTCACACAGACTTCCAATATGGAGCTGGAACTAAGAATCCTGCATGACCCATGGTAATAATTGTCCTGGATAAATCAAATTTTGCTACATTCACACTGTTTTGTAATCTCCCTAGCATAAATAAAGCACTGTGAAAACATAGTGCAAATTAGGGAAAATTTTTAGTTCAAGTTCCAGGACTTTTCTGGACTTCTTTGCAAACAAATTAGACTTTATTAGTTGCTTTGAGGCAGTATTTATTATAAGAATATTTAATTAAGATAAGCTATTCCTTTAATTTCCTGATTTTTTTTCAATTTTTCAAAGTAAAATCTATTGGATTGTTTTGATTAATAAGGTCCTCATAGCTTTCACCCAAAATTAAAAACAAGTTGAACCAAGCAAAGACACACTAGCTCAAAACCACACAGCACCCTTTCCTCAACAGTGTGTGCAAAGCAAAAAGAAAAATTAAATTACTGAGGACAGATTAAACAATATAAACACAAATAAAGAAAAATAAATTCAATAGAGAAACTAAAAGCATCAGAGGCTTGTGAAAAGATATACAGTATATTAGCTACCTATTTAAACATGTACAAAAGCATACTTGTATACATCTATCTCATTTCATAGACTAAAAACAGTCTATCAGTCAAGAGATATTTTATAAGCTTTTCAGTCAATTTAGTAATGATTTCTCTTTCTTACATCATCTCACAGATTATTCCAGACAGAAATAAATGCACATTTATGGAATATTTTTTATCTTATTCTACTAATTGTTTACTGGCTTTAGAAGTTAGAATAATTAACAAACATAATTTAAAAAAATTAGTCATCTGGCTCTAGTTTATAGTGATTCTAACGTTTAAAATTTGAGCATCAGATTAATAACAGCAGTAGTTATCCAAATAAATAGGTGAAGTAATACCTATGATAAGATATGAAATACTAAATGTGTTAAATACTGCCAGAAGAAATCTCAGTCACTGTTGTCAGAAGTTCATTAGAAAGGTTACAATGCCTCTGCATATTGTTTTAAATACCATTTTCACATACACTTTAAGAAAGAGCTCTGATTTTTTTCTACATTAAAGCTTACCTCTTTGTGCAGTACAACACATCCAACACAAGAGCAGAGCTGCATAGCCCAGGAACAACATTCTAGAGATTCAGAAACTCATCCAAACACATTCAGTATTGGACCCTACTTATTTTGAGTACTCTGTGTTATTTCCACTCCTGTTTTACTCACTAACTGCTCTGGAGACTGACCTTGCAAACCATTTATACTCTGATTTCAGCAGTCACTTCCCCTAAACCTCTTGCAACACACAAGTATTTTTTTTTTCCACCTCTCTCTAAACCTTGCTAAATGAATAAATAAATAAAAGCCTGGCAACTTAGGTTGGCACGTTCCTTTCCTGTGATCTGCCTGTATTTTCATCATGCTTTTTTTTTCCCCTTTTTTTTCCTTCAGATTTATCCCCTACATACTCATATAAGGTTATTTTTTGGTATCTAAAAGCAGTTGAACAAATAAATTATTTTGTGGTTCTTTGTGTGTTGTTTGCTTAGCTAGAAAACAGAGTCATCTTAAGTGTGTGTAAAAATGAACTTCTCTACACATATAATTCAAGATCTATGTTAAAAACAATCAAAATAAAAGGCAGACAAAAATATAAAGTGGCTTACTGGTCACTCACTCTTTCTTATATAAAATAACCAACTGCCCAGAGCAAAGGAAATATACTTGATCAAATTCTTGATTAAAGAAACGTAGGTGAAGCTGAAGCACTTGTTTCAGTTTCACATGAGAAATAAGATGGAGAAGGTGTGAATGAATTGTAAGATAGAGAATGAACTTTCCAAAGAGAAATATAAAGATTATGCAAAAAGAAGTATATGGCAAACTCGGCTAACAGAGGAGCTTGTCACAGATTTGTGTAAGCAACAGTCTTCTTAATAGTTTCATGATATGTCTTGGCTTTATAAGTGCACTCCATTGGAAATGTTGATCATATGAAGAGAATTATTTGAGACTGAGAATTCAGGGAAAAATATGTAACAGAAGTGCCCATATGAGATGGACATGAAACAGCTGCAGACCAGGTACCCCACAGTGGTGATGTCTGACTGGCATGGAGTATACACAGATCTGTCTTGTATATGCTCCCAAAGAAACACACAACATATCCTTAAAATTACTGGCTTGGTTGGTGTACTGCTCTAGGATAAAAGTAGTGTGTCTACAGAGCAAATCTCAAATCAAACCTGAATTCCAAAGCATTTAAAGCAGTTAAAACTTCTTGTCTTCTTAAAAGGCAGCTGGAATTATTTTTTTTTTTTTAACTTGGGCTGTGTTTTCACTCCTCAGTTCGAAGACTTGGTCTAAATGAAAACTGGCATTCAGCTGTTTCACCCACAAGAACTCTTCAGACAGCATAATATCTCTTCCTTTCCCTCCCCCTTTCCTAGACAAATGACTCATATGTGGAAAATGAACTCTCACCCTGCTCCATGACCCTGTGATGATCGATCTGCATCCATTTTGCAGTTCCTGGTGAATACCTGACCACTGAAAAGATATTTTTTGCCCCTGTCAAAATTGAGCTCCAAGAAAACAGCTCCTCACAGAAATTCACTGCCCAAATCTATAGTTCCTTTTGTTCTGTGGCACTGAAGCCTGTGCTGCTGCTGCAGACAGACGTGCTCTGACAGCACCAGGACAGTCCCACTTGTCCCTCTGCACCAATCTTACCACATTACCATAGGTATTCATATGCTTCTGTACCTGTGCAAAATCTTGCAGCAGCCTGCACTGATGAGGAACTTAGGATGGTTTAACCTTCCCTGTCACAGCAGCACAGTGACACTGCTGCTTTCCAATTCCTTAACTCATATGGGAAGCTCAGAGAGCTGGAAAAACATTGAAACAGAGCATAAAAAGGCTTGGATTTCAACCCAGACACAGTGGCTCAAACCAATTAGCTGTAAAAATATATGCTGGAGGCATGGGATCTAAAATTTCTGCAATTTTAAATGTTTTATCCTCTGATGTCATGAAGCTCTAACTGCTTCGGGTCTTGTCAAACTGTTTTTGGGTCATTAAACCACTTGCCAAATAATTATGGGCTTGAAACACAGTCAAAGATAACTTCAGCTACAGCTCAACCACAATTGGAATTAAAATGGTACTTTAACTTTCCTGACTGCTGTCTACAAATACAGGCAATGCTAAAACTCTTTGAGCATCAGCATGCAAAACCAGAACTCCTATGAATAAATTTAAGCTAAAAATTAGAAGACTCACCTAACCTAGTGAAGCAATGTTTGTATGGATGTAATGTAGGCCTATACAAAGAAATCATCTTCAATCACAAATCAAGGGACCAGACTCAGTCCCTTCTGGTCTTGTGTTTGTGATCTTCTCAAACCATTGATTAAACTTACCCTAACTAAATGGAAATAAAATCAGGAACTTAAACTTGCTTTCCTTCCTCACCTCTTCCATGGACTATCAATTTAAAACTAATGTCTTCAATCGTGTCTGACTTTGTTTAGTCATCTTCAGCCTCTAACAAAACAGAGTGCATAGGCAAACTGTGCCTCAGGACCTCTAAGGCAGGCAGAAAAAAGCCATCTCTAGAGTACCCTAACTTCCTACTCATAAAAAAAGGCAGAAAAGTAGTTATGCAGCCAAAGACAGCTGGATTTTATCTAAGGAAGCAGAGCTATTGCTTTGAGAACTGGTGTGACCACACTCACATATTGCTGTGGATGCAGCCAGACAGCCAAAATATCACCCCCAGAGAAAATATCAGCACGAGAAAAAGTGCAGGTCAAGATATAAGAGCCTAGGAAAGTACAGGTGGGAATGGACCTCAGGAAGTTATCTTGTCCAATACTCCTGCACAAAGTAGAATCAGTATAAGGTCAGAATAAGTTATTGAAGTTTTTGTTAATTTCTTGCTCAGTGTGGAGGCTTAACATCAACATTCAGAGTGTTTGTTCAAACCTGAATAACTTGGAGATCAGTGTTTGGAAGCCATGTTGTGTTAGGAAGACAGATCTGAGGAAGTCAGAGTATTCCATAGGGAACTAATGATGACTAGTAACAGAAGCTTAATTCGCCACTGCTGAAATAGCATCTCTGACCAGTATAATTTCAGCATGTCCTAACAGCCTTCTTCCTGTTACACTTGAGTTTAATGATATCATTAGAGCCCATAGAATTCTAGAACCAGTCACTGTCTTGCCCAAAAATCTTCATGAAAATGTGCTGTCCCACTGTATTAACAGTAAGATTATCTTTTCATCATCTACATTTGCCTTTTCTCCCACTGTCACACAACTTCTATAACTCATAATGGCATTTCACATCATGTAATATCTACAATCACAACATAAAGGTGTGAGAGGGGAAAACTGCACAGTTTACTTAGTTTAAACTAAATCAAAATCAAACTGGCTTATTGATTTATTAATAGAACATAATTAACTGGCAATCAGTGGGATATACATTCAGGTTCCATATCAGCAATGCAACAGACAAGGCACTGTTAATAGACAAAATGCTCATAAGCACCGAACAAATTTCTAAAGAACCTTCCTTCACTTATCTCCCAAAGTTCTAATCATGCACACAAAGTTGTGCACCACCCACCCGTGGTTATACACACAGTCTACCTCTCACGCATATCTCCTGTGGGAGATGTGGTTTATTAATGTGTACCTGTGCTGCACCTTACAACCTGCTAATGCACACACCAGGGAAGAAGCACCACCCAAGGTACTACACTCACACCCAGGTGTGAGTCCCTGCCTGTCACACGTGCATGGTCACTGCCTGAGCTGGATGAAGGCACTGGCAGGATCGGGCAGGGAGGATGAGTCTGCCTGGCACAGAGTTTTTGATGGCAGCAGATGAACATACAACAAACGGTGTCAAACCCACCTCCTCTGGTTTTGACTGCTGGATCTATCTGTCACCACTGTTCTCCGTCCTGTTACAAAGTTTCATTTGTCCCATACAGTTCCTTCCAAATTGGCCCTTCCCTTCTTTCAGAACTCACTATGTAACTTCCTGGTTACTGTTTAATCCAGCTGACGGTTGTCATCCCTTTATTAGGATCAGCTGTGGCACATGCACTCAGACAGTTTGGGAGGCTTGAACTCACATTGTTATCTTAACAGCTGTTACTGTTCAAGCCATTTTACAAAGGATGGGCAATGTGAGCACCCTTGCAAATAGAAAAGCAATATTAGGAATCTGAATATTCCTGCAGTTTCTTCTAAGGTAAATTAGATAACAGCATGCGTTCAGGCAGGCTTTTGCAGCAATGACAGGAGCCATATCATGTCCAATTCTAAAAGTATTTCTATACCCACTTCTGATTACTTGTATTTAAGTACCATCTCATTCTCCTGCCTTGGTTCTCTGTACTCTAAAGTGAAGTGAAAATTACTTGAAAAGGTGTTCTTTGCAAAAAAAGATGTTCTCCTATATAAAAGCAGCTGTCAGTATCTCTAATTTTAAATGAAGTCCTCCTACTCACAGCCAAGTGGAGACTTACTGGAAGGCAATTCAGAGGTTATCACCATTTTCCACCAGCTCACTCTCCCCTGATGCAGTGCTGCTATTCCTCTTGTTCCCATAGTTCCTTTCCAGGTCACCACAGATGTCAGAGGACTGTGCTGCACCAGGAATATGAGTGGCCTTGAAGGGTATGCTGTTCCTTTTTGGATCTGTCTGTGATGGCTTAGCACATAAGAATAAAAGGATCAGGTCATGTTGTGTGCCCTGTGTCTGAAACAGCCTTATGAAGATTGTGTTTGCAGTACAGAGTCATGCTCACTGGGCAATGGAAAACATGCCCTCTACCTACCAAGATTTCACTTTAATTAGATATATGGCAAAAAAACCAAAACCACATCCCTTTTTTCATTTTATTTAATGCTTTCAGAAGAATTATCAAATGTGAAATCCCTCCCATTTCTCCCTCTGCCCTACCTTTGCAGCTTTACAGTGACCTTAAAACTCTGTTCTCACTTTGGGCTATTTCAGTCTGTTACTGTTTCTGAATCACTATCAAACCTTTCATGCCAGCAGAACAGTCTGCTACTGCATAGCCATTTAAAAAAGCAGGCATCAAGTGGAAAGATAGGAGGACTTCAAGAACATTTTTTCCTCTGAAGTTTAAATAATTTCAAACATTGCAGCATTGTACTCTGGAAGGTATATCAAACAGTAAATTATAGAGATATGCAAAGTACACAATAAAAAGTAAACAGGATCAATAAAGATTTAAAGGTATGTAAAAATGGCAAGATTTGCTTAGAAATAAATAGTTCTCTTAGAAAAAAACCCAAACAACATGGAGCAGTCTGGAGCTTGAGAGCTAGTTGTAGAAAATTATGACTACCAATTTTTTTAAAGTTGCATTATGTAATGGTAGTATTCCCCCAAGTGCTCTGCTTTCTTAAAGGACAGTTAAACTTATGACCGACTCTTCCTGTTACTCGTCCAGCTCTGTAACAAATAGGTGACATAATCATTTCTTTCTGTGGAAACACTGCACAAACTTTGTGGATAACATAGTTATCATTTATGCTGTGGTAGTACTCAGTCCCCACCCCCAGACTGCACCGTAAAATTCAGAATGAACTGAAATTGGGCCTTATCCCTAACAGCCAAGAATCCAGTAAGAAGTGACAAATGTACATTTCAACTAACAAACTAAAAACCTGAAAAAACCAATAAGTTCATGTTGACTTAACTCTCTAGCAAGTTCTTTTGAGAAAAGGATGTGAAAGAAGAGAGTGGGATTGCAGTGACAATTCCCTTGTAGCAAGGGAGAAGTAAGAAAATGATGATGCTTTCAAATTTTTATGTGTGTGAACAGAGGATATTAGGGAAAGATGCAAGACAAGTAATCATCTGGATAGGAAATGACACAAAAGAATAAGGCAAAGTCCAGGGAGCCATTGGAAATGAAATGGAAATAAATAGTTCATCTTTGGTGTTATGGTCACAAACACAGAGAAGGTAAAAAAGAGGCTGCCCTTACCCCACAGTAAAATGATGGACCTAAGAAATTGTGTGTTAGATTATATGAAGTAAATGCACAAGAACTACATATTGTGGATGTAAGGGTCTGAAAGTACAGTCTCTGTGGGCTCTATAAATGTTGCACTGTTCAGCAACATCCCTTTGCTTTCCATCAACCTCAAGAAGCACAAGTACTGGGTAAAGGTAAAACAGAAAGCTATATGACTTAAAAGTCCTTTTGCCCTTTTCCAACTCAATACCCACTTAGGCATCCTGGCCTAGGTCCATTACTAAGTACTGTCAGTGCACAGTGGTGATACATATGCTTTGTAGACATATATTTTGAAAAGTCAAAATTGCAGTTAATGACCTTAAATCCATTAAGACATCCACTGATGTAGTCCTGTACTTCACATCACTAAATAACAATTCTGTACCACAGTAGGTAAAGACAGAGATTCCTCAAAATCTGCCTTTCACCAGTTTTTGCTTTCAGTTTGGTTTAGCCTCTCAGATCCATTCAGATTGCAGAATGCTGTGACTTTCAGGCTAACACACCTAATTTTGGTCCGGTAAGGCATCTATGTCCTGTACTTCAGATTTGAGATTGCTTTTGCAGTTGGTAGTCTGAAAGCCAGGGGAAAAAAGACACTAACAAATTTCTTAAAAAAATTTAAAATGTTGTGTTCTAACTGAGGGAATATACCTTCTTAATACTGAAACTGTTTTCTGACATAAAGAATATTTATCAGCAAGGACTTCTCAGAATTTCATCTAGGTACATTTTAATAGTTATAGCCATTACACTTTTTTTCTGCAGAAGACTCCACTCTGCAGACTATTTTGGAAGTGAAATTGCAGCTAACATGAATCCAATATTAAGTACACTTTACTAGTTTAACCCCCAAACCATTTTTGAACTGTGACTGCTGAGTCCCTAAATACTCTATTCAGCTGCCAAAGCTGCAGAACTGTCTCCCACACTTCCAATGCTGGCAGTACTCTAGTCCCCAATTCTAGTCATAAACCTAAAGCCACACAGACACACTCAAGTGAGAACTGACCAACTTGCAGAAGTTCCAGAAGTTCCCAACTGTAACATAAACATCCATATACTTCTTAATTATGGGGGGGGGAATAAAAAAAAAAAGAGAACCTGGGGAAAAAGCCTAAAAATGACTTATTTAATTTTTAGCCAAATAGTTTTTCAGCCTAACAAACAAATAAAAAATACACATGAAAAGTCTTGAAAGAAGGCATTTCCACTTACCTTTTTGACTGCAGACTAGAATATTCCTTACAGTAAGTGTCGTGTGTATGTCTGCTGAGTGAGTTAACTGAATGCCATCCAGCCAATATCACACTATCTTCCCTGAAAGGACAATAAGTTCAAGTTACTCATATTACAGAGCTGTTTAAAAGGATTTAGTGTGCATTTGCTTCATAAATGCTTCATCCTTCTCCACCTTTTGTTTAAAAATTTGTATTTACCAGTATTCTTTGTTACCCCAACCATAACCTCATAAGATTTAGGAAAATAAAAACCATGGTCAGGATGATAAGCTTATCAACCAGGGATGACAACTCTCTGAGTCATGGTATACAATTGAAAAGTAATGGAGGGAGCAGGAATAAGAACTGAGTCTGGTAGGACTATTTCAGCATCGCAATGCTGAAGACCATCAGCACTTTCAGAGGGTCAAATGCACCAGTTTATCATGGACAAGATTCTTCTCTAACTCCTTGCAATCAGGTTTGGCTTTGTTTTACCTGAATAAATTCAGATATCAATACCATCAGTAAAGAATGTCCCAGTGAATGTCCATAATTAAACTGATTAACAATAAAGAAAACCTTATAAACTTTTTGAGGAAAATATTAAAGACTAACCTGATAATCTGATTTACTTTATTACAGTAGACTGCATAATTCAGATTTAGATAGAGGAGTAACCTTAAAGAAAAACTAAATACTTTTTTTGGTTCCTTCTGTACCTCAGTATGATTAAGATTTATATCCAATCACTAGCAATAAACTCAGTTACCCCTCTCTCTCCCAGACTTGAAAGTCAAGTACCTGGAGTTACCCACCTGTACCTAGCCAGTTAAAAAAAAAAACAACAATAAAAAAAACCAAAACACAAAAAAGAGACTCGTTAAAGTCTATTTTCAGTCTCCAAGTCAGGGTCACAGATGCTTTTGGCACTTCTCAGGGCCAGAATCATCCCGAAAGTACAAACCTACATTTTTTCCTTGAAAGAACTGAGCTGTGGCTCACAGCTTTTCTTTAACACAAACACGTTAGCAGGAACACCTGGTTTGAGTGCGGTGACCCAGTATAATAGTTGATAAACAGCACCTGTCTCCAAGCAGATGACTCAGTGTGTCCTCAGTTTCAAGACGTAAATTTCCCAAGTGCTTTGAGTTACTAATCAAAATATAAGATTTAGCTAACTAAAATCCCATTTCTGTCCAACTTTATACACTTGGAGTTTTTTAGAGTAACCAGGCATCATACTTGAAGACATGTAAAACACATTTTATATTGCAAAGAGTTTATATTACTTAGGAGCACAAAATGAAGCTTCCATATAAACTGCATGACTATAGTCTCAGTGATGAGTTTATTTTAATCTTTTTGCTCAACTGTTCACCAGGTTGCCCATTTACCAGTCAGCTATTACCAGTTTAAAGCACATTTTGGTTGGAGAAAAAGTGCAAGAGCTTCTACTGCTACTTAGCTCCTCAAGTATGAAAACACATGTTAAATTAATCAATTCAGGTGGAAAATTTAATGAGGCTCCTAGAAGATACAGTAGAAACACTATTAATTTCCCAACTGATCTGTGATTCGTAGACTTCAGAAAAGGACTACAGTAGCCTAACTACTTTGCTTTTATAGCAAAGCATTATAATATACAGGCTTCACCCCACCTTGAATTTTGGCAAGGTTAAAAACACCCAGGCATACAATGCTTTCTTACAAGAGATAGCCTATTCAAGTGGAGAAGCAGCTGAGAATTAAAGAAAAAAACGGGCACCACATAACAAATATTCTAAAGAAGAAACATTGGACTTTTTTTATTTTAATTAGACTTTTATAGAGCTCTGACCCCAGAACACAGCATGGTAAAACTGGCAAGAATGTGCCAGCAAGATAATCCACTATTTTATTTATTTACCATATCACCCAAAGCAAAGAGCAAGTTACCTTTGAACTCTTGCCACACATGTGGCATCTGTTTTGCTTCATCTAACAAGCCTTTCTGAGAAGCACATTGTAAATGCAGAATGCAGCAAGCTGTGAAAAAGGGTAAGCATCATACTCCACTGATCCCAGCGTTTTACAGGACATGGGATGCTACACTGCAGCTCTGTAAAGAAACAGCAGTCACAGAAGTTATGCTTAAGAGCTCTGTGCTAAAGAACAAGGGAAGATGCATTGACTGTAACAACAGCAGTGATAATCCTAGTCCTGGATTGGACTACCTGTTGGTGACCTACAGAAATCTTTGCCTCACAGCAGGAAGCTCAGAGCTGGATTCTCAGCAGGGCACATAACAATGTGATACACTCCAGGCTGGCATACTTAAGCTGATACTGTATGTGGCACACCAACTTTTAACTAGCTTTACCTTCTACACAGAAATCCAACTGAACAGAAAATAGAAGGTTTTCTCTTCAATCCATGCTTGCCCCTTATTAAATATGTGGTATTTAAACCACATTTAGGAAATAAATTCTTGTTTATCACTTAGCCCCTGATGCAGCAAAATCTGAATCTAGAAAACTACACCATGTTAAGAGTCTGTATGACTTCTTTCTAGGAAAGGAATGCTACAACTGAAGAGTTTAGGTGGAGACCTAATCTGGGAAAGCAAATCAAAATAGGCGGCAAAAAATGTAGTAATGTTTATATTTACTAGATGTGGGGCATTAGATGATTACTGTGACAGTTAGTCTAAATAAAAGTGGATCTTTAAGGTCAGATCTAAAAGCATTATTCACTGTCTGTGATAATTCACTATCAATCAAATCATATTGGCAGTATGTGCTTCATCAGTCATGTATGGAATTACAATGTGCTTCATCAGTCATGTACAGAATTACAATACTTTCTAGAGTGTCTCCCACTTTTAAGTATTGCCCACAAACCTCAATCATGGGAATAATCCAACTTCCCTGTGTTTTCGTACAGGGCCTGCGCCACCTGTTCTGTACAACAACCCCCAACTGACTGAGCGCAGAAATTGACCGAACGCTTCCTACACTGCACCCGGGATTCCAGAAGAGCTGGCACGAACCAGGTGTGCCCGATTAAAGGTGAGCAAGAGACAGACCCAGCTGTGCTCAGATGAGCCACCAGCAGGAACACGGGGGGCTGTGCACAAGCCACCTAAGGATACCCAAGGTAAAACACCCCATTTTTTCCAATTTCCAATGCAGAAAAGTGCCCCCGAGAAAGCCCGAGGTGATAGAAAAGGAGGCAGCTGGGGGGCCGAGGCGGCTCCCCCAGCCAAGTGGCGCTCGGCACGGTCCCGTGTGCCTGGCGGTGGCACAGCCCTTTGTTGTCGCCGCGGCGGCGCGCTCGCTGCCTGCCTCGGTGGGTGGGTGGGCGCGGGTGGGTGGGCGGTCGCGCCGCCGCCGAGGCCACCGCCCGCGTCCCCCCGGGGCGGGACTTCGCCCCCGGGGGCCGTGAGGTTCCCCCCGAGCCGCCGGGGACAGCGGGGACAGCCCTCCCGCCGCCTTTGTGCGCGCTCGCCGCGGGGACCGCCCGCCCCGCGCCGCTCCCGCCGCGCCGGGCTCTGCCCGCACCCGCCTGGGCGGGTGCCCGCCGCTCCCCCGGCCGCCGGGGGTCCTGCCTCCGTCCCTCCCTTCCCGGGCAGGATGGTGGACCTGGACAGCGAGGTGCCCCCGCTGCCCCCGCGGTACCGCTTTCGGGACTTGCTGCTGGGCGATCAGGGCTGGCAGAGCGACGACAGGTGAGCGCGGGGTCCGCGGCGGCCGGGCAGCGCTCCGGGAGGGCGCGGGAGCGCAGCCCCGCTGGGAAACTTTCCTGGGAAAGGGGTGCGGGAGCCGCCGAGGGGCTGCGGAGCCGCGCCCCGCCCGCAGCCGGGGGCGAGTCGGGCCGGCGCCGCTCAGCAGGGCGCGGGGCATCCCGCACCCTCCGGGGCACCCCCGCCGCTGAGCAAGGGCAGAACCTTTCCCTGCCCTACGGTACGGGCGGAGGAGGAGAAGGACAGGTACGGTTCTGTCTCCATATGGTAACATTCACTGCGGGAAAGTCCCAAACAAAACATGCTTTTCCCGTTTGCCGAAAGGCTAATTGCAGGTGTCACCAGATGTTTTTACTGTCCAATATCCAGGCTTCTTTACATGCAGTTTCTTTTCATGGTGGGATCCTGGGCTCGGATGTAACTACCATTATTTTATTTCTTTATGAATTATTTCAAGGACTGTCAGCATCTTTAATTACACACCCCTCTAAAAAGGTATTTGTTTGTCTCACATGAAATAGTGTCTTTAAAAATAAAATAACTCCTTATATTAAAACAAACAAGCAAACCAGGAATGTGTGTTGAATTTCAAAATGCTAAATGAACTGCATTCGTGAACACCAACAGCATCGTGCCACTCTGACCATACAACCTCTTGTGTCAACAGATCATTACACTTGAAAAATTTTGTGTCATACACACTTTGTAGTGACAATTTTTTGTGGTCAAATGACAGAGGAGCAAAATGTAACAACATATTGGATCGATTTTAATTCAGTATATTTACATTGTCAGAATATGTCTTTAATGTGGCAGTGAGAAACTTTGATTTTAATGCTGGTCTACATCGTTTAGATTTTACCTACTTCCCTAAAGAAAGATGGATTCTTATTGATTGATAATTGCAAGATCATGCAGATATATAACTAATTACTACTTTTGTTTAGGAGAATATTCTATGCATTGAAGCAATTAAACAAATGGTGTTTATACAGACAGTTACGAAATGGTGAATGACATCTTAATATAGTCACAGAAACTGAATGCTGTTGGTTGGAAAGGACAGCATTATAACTACATAATGGACAGTTAAGGAGTATGTTTATCAAAGCAGGGGTTACTGTTAAAAAAAATTAAACTATGGATATATTCTGTATTCATTACTTCTGATCATAGTAGTCTTTGAGATTTTAGAAAAGGTAGATCTTAGCATCTTATACCTGCATTTTATTTTCTACTGGAATAGGAATAAAACCCACCACCTTTCTTATTTTAGAACTTTATTTGAGTTTTGATGGCTAAAATTAACAAAATATTCTTGGTATACCTTTTTGGACCATTCTAGTCTAAACACTTTTTCCAGCTCTAGTTTAAACTTCTGTCAAGCACTTCCCTGATGCCAGTTGTTTGACTTGAACTTTATAAAGTTATCTTCTATGGCAGAAGCATGATCTGGTCTCAAACAGGAAATTGTGTATGAGCAACTGCACAACCCATACCATCCATTTAGCTATAGAAATGTCTATTTCAAGTCTATGTGCACTTAACAAAATGAAAATAAACAATCCTTAAAAAATATTGATACCAGAATTATAGCATAACAGTCTTACAGAGCATGGTTACCATCTGAAAAGTGCAACAAAGGACTAGTGGAAAATTAATAGTTAGTTTTAAGTACTTCATTAATATTCCAACAAGCATTACAATTTCAGATCTCTGGCACATCTGAAATACAAAAATCTAAATGGGTTTTTAGATCTTTATGCATTGTCCTGTGCTGAGGCTGGGCACAGCTGCACTGTGGTAGGAAGGCAGTGGTTTCCCTACAATACAAGCAAGACTGGGCTTTCCAAGAGGCTGTGGTAGCAGCACTCTCTCCCCTAGGTCTGCAAGTTACCATAGCAGTCCTTCTTGATACTAGCTTTCCAGTAATTGAACAAGGTCCATTCTCATAAAAATCTTGAGTGTTATCTTTTGTTTGTCTCTTACAAAAGGGCCCTGTCTGGATTCTTACTTTTCTGAACTGGAGGCTATTACATGCAATACTGAAATATTCATCCATTCCTATGTTGCTGGTATATTGCTACTATCCATTAGGGGAAAAGCATACATGTTCTGCATAGAAATACTGTCAGATTGAATATTTAGCATATTGGACATACTTTCAGGAAATAGTGAATGAGAAAGACTACAGACTTATGGGGAATCTGAGATCAGCTGCCTATTAGTTTGTAATGGTTAGTAGTATAAAAATATATCTTAATTTTTTTGCTTTATTGTCTTTTCTTTGCACTCTTATGTAATTGGTTTGTGCTTGGTTTTGGTGAAGCACATATTTATATTACACACTAATTAGAACAGAATACAAGATATTGCCAAAGGTAACCCCTTCAGTTGAATGGTCATTAACTATGAATGGAATGTCTGAATACTGAAATACAGCTGAAGTAGTTATAGTATGGCTGCACAATGGCCAATGATCAACACAGTTCATTTTAGCTATGGGTCTTTGGCTGAGATGCTGGAAATTATTTTCTGCCTATTTCCACTTCACTGCAACTTCTTAATTCCACTTGCTCTCAACTTTGTCAGTCTGATTTATATTAAGGGTTTTCCATCTGTGTGGTCTGTGAACTTCAGGTCTGTTACCAGCTGAATTCTGTGTCTTCTGTTGTAGTCCCATCCCCTTTTTGATCTTCACAGTCTGTTCATCCTTGAAGTCTCTCTTTTCTTCTTCCATTTTGCCCTTTTCGGAAAGATGCTTGCTTTATCCTGACTGGGAGGCATATGGTCCACCTCTGTGTTTTCAGATGCTTGTTGATTCTTCAAAGTGGAGAGAAGATGGAATTATGCCACAAACCACCCAGGATTCTGTGTCACCAAATCACAGCATAGTTCACCTTATATGTCATGTGATAGTATTTAATAATAAATATGATTAACAAGACCTCTCTTCTTCATGCTGAAAGATCTATTTCTGACATAATCATAGTTCAGTTTTGAAACCCTACCGGTCATGTTTCTTTAGAGCGAGAGTTTAATCAGCTATTTCTTTCAAATGTTCCTGTTCATTTATAAAATGCACACGTGCTAAAATCCTCAGCTGAATGTAACAGGGCTCTCATTCAAGAATTCTGTTCTTAGATCTGTATCTGTTTGGATACAGATTTCTAATTATAATTTTCTTTTTCTTGAGGACTTCTCCTACAGAGGAGCCTCACTGAGGCTTTTCTTTTTTTGGTGTCTAGCTCATGGTCCAATTCTTACCTATATTTCTCCAATACAGTAACATCCATCTCACTGCTTTTGCATTTCTGTTCCTCCCCCCTCAGAAAAAAAATTCTGCTTTCATAGCTTAGATTCATAACCAGCCTTGCAGTTGGCTTCAGTAACAGATGGGTTCTGGGCTGTCATATTCCACAAACCGCCAAATTGGATTGTATATTATTTTTCATAAAAGAAGTTGCTGTGTGCAGAAGAACATGGTGAATCTTTGGCAAATGATTTACTTCAGTAAGAAAGCTGCTTTGAATAATTTATTGGCATTCTTGAATTTGCTGAGTGATTTTTCCTGAAAATAAAAGGATGTTAAAACCAGTTTTGATCTTTTGAAAGGCTAGATTTTTCAAAAGACCTGGTTCCCTTTGAAAACTGTGGAGATGAAGCTGGATGCTTACACTACACACATTTTATATGGAAAACACTTCTACAGGACAGCTTGTAAAAAATCAACCCAGCTAGAGCCCAGTGTGTCAAGTGGGTGAATTCTGTGGCAAGTAGAGGAATGTATCAGGTTTCTTCTGGCTATATAACTATCCCAGTCACTGGACTGATTGAGTCATTGACTTTTTCACTAGTTTTGTAAATATCGCTAATGTCCCTTCTCTTTCATTATTGAAAGTATCTGAAAATGAAACAGACCGTTTATATTTGCTGTATATTCTGAGTTGTTTCGTGACCATCATGATGAAATTTTTCTTTCACTTTGGCTGCTGGGGAAGGGAGCAGAAAAAAAAGTGGGAACTCAGTGATTAACGCAAGTTTTTCACCTGTTAATTCAGTCAGGTTTTGTTAACTTGTGATTGTAACAGTAAACTATGTAATAAAATGTTTCATAAACACCTGTTCACCAGTCCGTAGTCTTACCAGCTGTGTTAAATAGCAACACAAAATTAGAAAATATCCTACCTGGTGAAGCTGTGACATGTTCAAAGCTGGTAAATAATTTGCTTCAGAGGAGGGGAGAAAAGAGGATGTTTGTCTTAGGTGCCCATGTAAGTTTTGGAAAGATACAATGAAGAAGTTTTTACATACATATATAGTTAAGGTGTATTAAACCTTAGGACATTATAGGTGTAAAGAAAGTATTGTAAGTTAAAAATAAAAAAGCATTTACATGCTGTCCGTATCACTGCCTTTTTTAGTAAGATCTTTAGTATCTTGCAGAATGCAATTTACCTCACATTTATTAAATCATTTATGTACAGTTGTTTAATCTTTTCTTTAGAAGCTTCTAAAGCCATAAAAATTGCATTTGTTTTAGTGAGTTCTAGGAAGCCAGGAATGTTTTCCACCATTGAAGCATGACTGCTTATTCTAGTGAACTGTTCAAATTTTCCTTTGTGTGCTCTGGCCAGAGCCAGCAGCCAAAAATGTCTTGAACTGTGCAGTGCCTAGGAATGGTTTGGTAGCTTGGGTGTCCAAGGAAACAACACAAGCAGATAAGTTGTGTGTAGTCCAACCCCCACCTTCAAAGCATCAGATTTCATAACTTTTCTATATGCTGTTGCAAGATATGTTTACAATTTCAGTCATGGAACAAAAATTTACATTTTCCAATTCTGTAATGTTTTTTCTATTCTGTAAATATGTAACAAGAACATTAACTGGAACTGGAAATACATTTCAAATCCTGCTCCTGTATTGAGATGAAAATTTGAGTCATTTTGCTACAGTATATACTTTAATTATAAAACTATAGAGCTAAATTTTACCTTTGTGCAAGAACTGTTCTTACACTGAGTACTTATAGGATTAAATTAAAATCAGCTTTCCATTCTGGTGTGCTTACTGCATAAATGAACATTACCACCTATCTGGAAAGGAAAGAGATTCAGATAATAGCACACCTCCACACATCACTTGGACAATTGTACACTGCTGGCTGTCATATTGACTAGTGACTCTCAAGGAACAACTCCTGACTGTAAATCTCAGAAGGCACTTTAACAGTCATTTGTCACACTGTGAATTAGTGAGTAAAGCCCTCCCTTTGCCCTTCCTTTTGGAAATCACCTGAGACTGTTGAACTAAAAGGGGATAAAAAGCCCACACATTTCTCATTCAAGTGATTTAAAATAAGTGAGTCTAGATTCAACTCGTATAGAAATTCTATCATAATTTCCTCAAAAGAAAATTCTATTATGGTTTCTTCAAAATAATCCTCCTCTTTCCTTCAAAAATACTTTAGTCAAATTGGCCTTCTCATTTTAGAAAACATTTTTATAAATTCTTTCATTTAACAGAGGCCAGAAATAAAAGGGCTTGAGCAGATATTGTCAAATTGATCTTGATTTCTCCTTGTAAGTAAATTTTCAAAATACGTAAAGTGATCAAGAAGCCTAAATTCTATTGTAAAAGCTTGTTTTTTTTTTTCTTTTTTAATTGTTCAAGATCTTAACAAGTCTATTTCACTAAGAGAACAAGGGCTTTCGTATCTGCAATGAGGCTCTGCACAGTAATAGTTAAAAAGTTTGAGTTGCCCTAAACCCTGAAGAGAATTGCTGCATGTACAGGCCAAGCCATTTCTCACTCCTTAAAAAAATGATTCAAGAAAAATATTGGCATTTGTAGAAGTGCTGCATCTCCACACCAAGAGGCCTGAGTTTACACTCTTGTGGCAGGTTTAGGTACCGTCCCACATGAGTGAACTGTTAATATATCTCCATACTCACCTTCCTTCTAAATTTATCTTAGGACTTGATCCCTATTATAGATAAAAGAGGGAATCAACTCACTTGTGTGGAAGGAAGAGGAAGTAACGCTTTGTAGAAGGCAGTTCCATAAGCTTCACGCAAATTTCTGTTTTACCATCATTCTTGCAGCAAAAATGGAGGCAAAAATGCATTGCTTCTATATTCCACTTAAACTAGCACACACTGGAATTAGGGAAGGACATGCAAAGAGAAGAGTAATGTTTCACTGCTGGTATAACTGGGTCTGTCCAAGGAACACTGTGGTAGCATGCCCCAACAGAAGTTTTATATGGCAGAAAGAGTTTAATAATCTCATCTTAAAAACTCCCAGAAACCAAGTAGTCTTCCTCCTCTGGGACAACATGATGCACAGTTTGTAAACATGCTTGGTACTTCAGTCATTACTTAATTATACATTTATTACCAAAGCACTTATTTTTCCATCTACAACTTGACACATACTACTGTACATCTGGCAGACACTATAATACCCCATGGGAAACTGAAGCAGTTCTTTCCCAAATGGTTTCTCTCTTAATTTTTTTATTATTATTCTATCACAGTCAGTGATTATGACTATTTATTTTATAGTAGTAAACTCTATGCTGCACTATGTGTTACTCTCAGAATGACACTTCTATAACAAATGATAACATTGATTCCTATTGTCTCCCTTTTATCCTGTAGGAAGGAAATAGATCACTTGGAGCATGAGAAATGTCTGCACTTTCTTTTGTAAAAAGAGTAAAGTTGTAAAATAAATCTGCCAAGCATTCCAGCACTATACATTCAGTTTCTATACTTCACAATTAAAGGTGATCTTTAGTACTGAATTCTGATGCTTACAGTATGGCCAAATGCTTATACTAAACCACTAAATTCTTTAAAAGTGGATTCTTCTTTATTTTTTTTCAAGTAAATGAGCAAGTTAAGTCCTTCCTGGAGGCCTCCACTCCATGGTCCCATAATCTGTCATTGGAGAGAACGTCATTCAAAAGATGTAAATGTTCTGCAGCACAGATTTGGTACAGAATGCCTTAAAACAGCTGTTAAAGATTTCAGCCTCCCCCATGCAATCATCTGCTAATTATGTTAGCAGTCAGCTTCCTGGTGGGAAGTAGCAATAAAACAGAAACAGTCATTAGGAGACAAAACCCAGTGTTTATACTCACAGATAAAACCAGTGATATTATTATTTACTCAGAAGTATCTCGAGGGACAAATCCTGCCTCCACTTACGGAGATATCTGCTGGGAAGTGCTGTACTTCTGTGGTGGAAAGCAGGTTGCTAAATCTGACATCTTTGTGCCTGACTTGCCAAGTACCAAGCTATGGAAGATGTGGAGGGCAGGCATTAGGTTAAAATCAGTGGAAGTTGTCTACTGAGCTAGCAAAAAGGACAAAGCTTTGCCCATCCCTCTGCCTGGGTCTTACAAGTCTCCTGCTAGCTTTAGCCATTAATAACTGCATATCTAACCGGGAGCACAAGGATCATACGCCTGGCAGGGGCAGTGACACAATTCGAGCAACAGTCCTCACTATGGATTACCTCTGCCAGGAAAGTCCAGCCCTGCCTCCTAGGTTCTGTACCCTGAGTCAAACCCCCTTTGGCTTTTTGTGCAGAAAAGAGTTTGCCCTTTAGTTTTTTATGATGTTAAAGTTAAAAGCATTTACTGTATTTGTAGCCTAAAGTTACACAGTTCCTTCACAGTATAGTGATTGAATATAGTGATATTCAATAAGAAGTAAACATTATGAAATAGCCTCACTCTTCTATTGTTCTAAATGACCAGAAACTTCTAGAGATTTTATGTTTTTCTCACTTTGTTTTCTCTTCCTTTTGAGACTCAAGAAAACTGCAGTACAGACAAAACCAGTGTTACCAAACCAAATCTTAAATACAGATGGGAAAAAAACCCAACAAGCTGCGCTGCAAAAGGAAACCTGAGGTTATATTTGTTCCTTATGAATAACACCTGTTAATACACAACATTCCCTGACCCTGGAAGGGGATTTAGCTTCTCATCTTCACACCAAATTCAAAAGAAGCTAAGGGCACTGGTCACTTATCACTATGGCCTTGTGGTTCTCACCATTGAGCACAGACAGCTATAACAGAGGGACTAAAGGCTAAGCTCTATATTTAGCTGAATGTACCCTTTGGAAAAGTGAGTAAGCTATATTTTCACTGTGTACAACAATCTAGCATTTGTTCATTGTTCAGAGGGGTTTAATCAGTTAAACAAATATCTTTTGGAAAGGCATTATTGTAGATATTGTCCAGTTTTTAATTACTGTTTTGTTTTCTCAGTAGTAATTCAAATATAAACACAAAAAGTGGAACAAACTATTCTGTAATGTGCAAACGTTGATTAGTCAAGACTATCAAAATCTAAGTAGATTTTTCACCTACCTAAGTGTATCATAAAAATGAAGCTTATCTCACAAGTGTAGTTCCAGATGCCATGTATCTCGTTGACACTGAGGAATTCATTTACAAAGTGTATTCAGTGACCCACACGATCATTTATTTTTGTACTGAGATCGACCGCAGATTGCATGAAAATTACAATTTAGCTAAAATGATACAAACAACATTCCAAATGCACTGAATTAATTTTAAAGTTTTGATTAGTTTTTGCTTCCCATTTTTCCTATTTTTTGTCAGTTCACAGATCACAGTCTGAGTCCAGCAAAAAACCCCAACGAAGTAAGTTAAATTTGTACTGACATTATGAATCCATTTAATACAATTAATTGTGGCAGTTACTGTTTGTGACTAGCTGCTGATTCAGAATGTTGGGATTCTAGTGTGGTGTTGGCAGAGCAGTGTGTGTGGTAGGAAGAACACGGCTGGCTACTTGAAATGTTTCAGAGTATGGAGGAAGTATCTCTGAGGGTGTAAGAGAGAGGAAACTTTCAGGAGCCTCTAAAAGGTCATCTTCGGGAATATACCTTGAGCTAGTCTGAGACCATTGTGCAAGACCTCAAGTTTTGCTCTTAATTTCAGATAAAAATGAGCTGTTAGAAGATCACCATTATGAGGTGAAGGTCTTCTTCTAAGGCAGAGATGAAGGGGATGTTGAGTCCTGTAGCAGCCTGCTGCTACTTGACTTTAGGCTAAGGTGAACTGAGCATTTAGAACTGTTTTTCCTTTCTAAGGTGGCAGAGCCACTTTACAGTGATAGAAATGGCCATATGGAGAGAAGGAAGAGCTAGAAGAAGGCACAGTAGTATTTCTATCACCCTAGACATCTGACAATTTGTTATCAGACCTCCTGACATCAATACAGCAAATGCAGTCCATAAACACAGATATCTCCTTGTTGTAGCCATATATTCCACCTAAGTGTGATCAGCTTTAAGATCTATATAAGACTTAAAAACAAGATGGCAGAACAATACTGGTCCTAAACCCGCCTCACCAGTACAGTTAGATAAAGAGATCTTCAATAACCTGACTCTCACAAAAGCCAGCAAACCCTGAAATTTCTGCACTCATCTGGGAAGTCCTATTTAAGAGGAAAAAGTAGTGTTTACATCAACTAGGCCAGTTTTCAACTAGGCCAGTTAAATGATTTTCCAAACACACACAGGACACATTTTGAAAGTGTGAAGTTATGATTCCAGAAAATTAAATACTGGGCAAACTATTCTACCAGCCATATGACTATGAGCAGCATTTTACTTCAGGGAGTACTAAGTGTTATTTAATATGAATAAAGATGATAGAATTAAACTTTTAAAATATTGTGAAACTTGATATTTTAAATTTTTCTTACTCTAATGAAGAGATAATTAAAACCATGCCTTATGATTAATCAGGAAGTGTAATAGCTCACTCTGAGTAAGGAGACTGAGATTTATATGAAGTCAGTAATTATATGTACCCTGTTAGCTGTGGAGAGAACAGTATCAGACAGGTGACATTTTAGAGATAATAATGACTTCTAAAACACTTGTTCAATTATGTGTTCAAAGTTCTTGAATCATTGCCACTCCTTAATGAGACATTTAGAATTAGTATTAAAATTTTGTAATTCTTTTTCATGTAAAACAATAATCATATACTGTGGTTGATGCTGTGCATCAAGATGCATTTGAAAGGAAAAAATCAATTCCACAGCACTGTTAGATATATTACACTGTACACATATGTTAAGCTGTAAGTATTACCTCAGAAATCCTACATATTTTATCCTCCATCTGGATGTCAACACTGGAGCCGAAGCGGCTTTAAATACTAGAGAATGAAGACAGATATGTATCAAGGTGCAATTCTTTTGGAAGGAGTCATCAGCAGGAAATGTCATCAACACTCCTCTGTTGATCTGGTGGAGTAAATGGAGTCTCCAACGTTTCCTCTGTGGGAAGCGTCAGGCGAGACACCTACTCTCAAGTATTGGGCTTTTGTTTTATGTCTTTTTCTGAGTCTCTGCCTAAATGCTTCTCTTTGTATTTATCAGTTAAATACTCACCTTTTGCGGAACTGCTAAACACGTGATTGTGAGAGACTGGAAGCGTGTACAGCTCCTGTAATTTCAGGGAAATTGTTATAATCTGATATTCAGCTCTATGTTACCTCCCAGAATTGTTGGCGTTCTAATGACAGCTTTTGGGGTATTGTCTAAGTGTTTCCAGATTGCAAGTGTGGACTTGTGTTACTTGTGTTACTTGTCTGAACAAGTAACTTTAAAAAGACACTCCTTTTTATAAAGTTACCCTGATCCTGGGCATGTGTAAAAAGCATATGCAATATCATTTTTTTTTCTTTTTCACTTTTTAACACTTCAGCTATATATGTAATCTCAGATATGTTCTTTCTAGGCCTGTTAAGGTATCTGTGGGAAGTTCCTGACAAATTTAATTTGACTTTTGACTACTTTTTTCCTTAAAGATTGGGCATGGTTCCTATAATTTCTTACCCTGTAATAAACAAATATTGTTAATCTAAGTAAAGCTGTAGATAGGTGGGGAATTGAGCTGAGTTCAGTAAAAAAAAAAAAGACTTAAAGTTCTAAACAAATTTCATTTATTGGTTGGGATGTCATATTCTTGCTTCCTAGCTAACTCAATATTACTTCTATCAGTAGAAGAAAAAATGTAGCTTGCAGAAGAAATAAATGCACAAGAAAAATTTATTTTAAATTGTCTGATGTAATGTCACTCCATGCTTTAGCATGTTTTGTGATAATAATCAGTACGTATTTTTGGAATACAATCCAAAAGATAATGGCATAATATTTTTAGTCACTAAAAATTCTAAAAATAGTAAATGTAGCATCATTACCTTTAAGTGTGCTATTATTAACTAGTGATATTTCTCCTTTGGGAATACTGCTGGCTATGACTAGAATCAAAAAAGAGTGATAAAAACTAAACTTCATTGTATATTGTTGTGGGTGTTTTTCCTCACAAATAGAGTGATAGGAAGGTGAGGGAAAACCAGAATTAGGGGGATACTTATTGTAGATAAAAAGCACTATGCTCATTTGCTACACTATTTCATCAGTAAATTCCATAATGACTTTCAGTAACTCTGACAAGGCTGTTTTAATCCTTCCCTCAAAAGAAACTGAAGAAAGGCTAAATTATTATACCGAGTAATGGTTTGATGAGAATTAGCACAAAGCTTGCTTTTAATTGGAATTCTAATCTCTACAAAGCTGAAAAACTTTTTCAGGTACCTTTCTGCTTCTCTGATCAAGTAAAGATTCACAATCCAAGAAGTTCTATATAAATTTTCATTTTAGGAAAAAAAGAAATTTCAGCATTAATCCCCTATTGCAAAACCTAATGTAGATATAACATGTAAAAGGCATTGCATTAATCCCCTATTGCAAAACCTAATGTAGATATAACATGTAAAAGGCATTGCTCCTTAGAAATCACACCTAAATGGAAGAACCCAAAACAAATACCAGCTCTATTCCTTATTTGCCATGCTGTTCTCTTCTCCTAATTACTCCTTCACCTCCAACAGATTTGTAGTTGAAACTATATTGTGCAAGCCAAACACCAATGTTTTTTCCTGAGATTGCCATACCACCTAAAGTGGATTTGTACAAATTCTGATTTGTACAGCAAGACTGTAGAATACTACATCAGTATTGTACATTATTGTTTTGGCCAGGGTTGTATTCGCTGTGTCATTAAGCAGTCATCAAAATACTGTAAAACCACTAAACCTAAATGAAGAAAGTCAGCCAAAAAGTGTTCTGACAGTTCTGGAGGATTGGGACACACATGCATGAGCCACAACTTCTTTTTAAGTAACTTGCAGAGAGATTTTCATCTTTTCACATTGAATATCACCTCCTTCTAAAGAGTGGTGCTGTTTATTTCAGTGGGAATGTCTATGGGTCTTAAACCGAGTAGAAGAGGTTCTTTTCCTTTGAAGAGAAAGCATAGCAGGCAATACAGTGTCAAGACTTATGAGTAATTTAATTTATTGCACCTTGTTGCAGTGTAACTTATTAAGGCAGCAGATATAACTGCAGAGATTTTCAAATATATGGAAAATTCAAAGCTAGCTTCAATTCCCTTTATCTCTGTAATAAGTATAGGCATAATAGGTAAAATATAAGCACAATATAAACAAATTTCCTGTAAATTCATATGCTGATTTTTTCATTATTAAATGTGAAATAATAGCTATTCCATTTGAAGTCTCAGTTTGATAAATAACATGTATGTCTATATTTTCATCCCCTACAAAGTTGGGCTTTATGTGTTGTACAACTAATAATGACTGTTCCCCATTCTGTGCTACTCTGTATTGAGGTTCCTGGACCATTATGCCAGCAAACCCCTCTTATTCTATGTATTTTAAATGGCAGTACTACCAATGCATACTGTTAGTTCACTGTTAGAGTATTTCAGGTGACATCTTAGTGACCAGTGTTTGACAATCTGAAAATATTCTAGAAGACTGAGAAGTTCACAGTATCAGTCCAAATATTGAAAATAATATATTAATTTTTTGTCATTCGTTATTTTAAGGACGGAGATGCTTCGAGTGTTTCTGTAAATACAGCTTCTCTACAAGTCCATTGCTAGACAAAAAGCAGATGCAAAAATGATAACTGTATATCATTGCACTTGGTTTTCTCAAAAATCTTAGCACCAGGTTCCATTTCAAGTACTCTTGCCCTTTTCTAAGAGAATGTAAACTGGCTAATATGGAGTATCAGGAGTCTGGGAAATTTAGTTAAATTATGAACCAAAGCATGTCCAGTATTTCTTTTAATTTCATTTATTTTATTTTGGAAAGTGCCCCGGGCTGAAGTTTACAGTGCCAAATAATGAACTGAAACATTTTTTTTTTTGTGTAAAGCTTTATATCAAAATGTAGTTTATTGGAGATAAGCTAGCATTAGAGTAGGTGGCTAAGAGGAAGCTTTGATCTCATTAACCTTACAAGGAAAGTTCTCATAAATTACTACATCGTTCTCTAGTCATATACAGAAGATCTAAAATTTACTCTGAAGTCTGAGTGAGAATTTGACAAGATGTTACAAAGATAAGCATAAAAAAAATCATATGTCAAGTTGATATTCAGAATAAAAAAAATTGTAGTCATATGTGTTTAAAGTTAATTCAGTAAATTCATTGAAAGTCTGGTGACTTTTAAAGGCACGACAGAGAAAAGCCAGAGTGGTATAGGAAATATCCCATTGGTATTTGATCATCTCACCCATTATATGGTAGCATAAGTTGGATTGCTGGATAAATGCTGAAATACTGACATCAATAGACTCCACAAATAGAGTAGGAATGCTATTTAACAGTATATTTGAATATATTTGAGATATACTTTTACATTTCCAGTGGAGAAATAGTTCAACGCAGTCAACTGGAATAAAGTTATTCTATTGATAAACCATATTAATTTTCTCTTCAACTGTGCAGACTTGAAAACAATGAACAAAAAAAAAAAGATTCTGAGAAAAACAAAACCAAAACCTCCAGGTAGACTAATTTATTTAAGCTCTCAGTCTAGACTGAATTGGCTACAGCTTTCTCATCAAATTTCCCCAAGCCAGTCATTATTCCATGGCTTTACTGATGATAAGAATCTGGACCATTTTGAAGACGAGACATTTTACACTCCATCATTTTAACTGAGACTGTTTCATTCACACTAATGATTACGATGTATATTTCACAGCACTCTGAGGTATGAAAGCATGATTTTATCACTTTTACCTGTTTGTAGTTTTTGTGGTAACATTTCAGAGTTTAAAAGTAGAGTGCTGAAATAAGCAAGTGACCACAGAAAATACGAGAAGCCCAGGCTACAGCAGAGATTTGAATGAGGATCTCAAAGACACAAAAGAGAAGGCCATGTTTTCTCTTACTACTTATCATTAGATGAGTACATTAGATGTTGGCATATTTAAAATGTAGGAAGCAGAATAACCATAGCCTTTTTGCTCTTCCAGTGGAGGTGGTAAACCAGAAGTCCTAAGCTTTGAATTGTCTTTTAGGTAATTTCTCAAACTTCCAACTGTAACAATGAGATTTCAGACCCTTTAGTTCAGTCACAGAGGTGCAAGGAGGAGAAGATGGATACATGCAGTTAGAGCTATTAGAAAGGCGGGGGGGGGGAAGGATTAAAGGCCTCGGAAGTCTTGATTTTCCAAATCACACAGTCCTAGAAACTGTTCATACTTCTTTTCTCTTTCCCTATTAAAAATATATATCCTCCATTTTCAGTATAAAATAAAATCATAGAACAGAGTGAATGCAGTAGAATATTAGGAAACCTGAGTTTGGAAAGTTACTGAAATAGGTTCATTTCCTTCTAACAAAGAGATGAAGATTGAAAAGTGAGCACAAATCAAAGTTCTTATATCTGCTCTTGCCTTACACGATATAAGGATGGATTCTTAGCCTGTAGTGAGACAAACTGCAAAAATCTCATTTAATGGAGCAGGATATATATCTGTATATGGGGAGAATGTATATGGGTCTTTTTACCTTCTCTGTGACCAGATGTACAGAAGTCAGAGTCTGATTAATAAATGTCGATGAACACATTTTTACCTAAACAATTAATATATATTCACACCATAGAAAGAGAGGTGAAGTACCTGAATTTACAGTTGCTTTCAGTTGCAACTAATTTGCAAAATATTTATTCACTTCTTTTAGTTATTATAGTGCTCTTTTTGTCTGGTTTCAAGGCAAATAAAGAATAATTTTGCCTTGCTTAGCCTACTTCTGCTTTATAGGTGCAACTGCCTCTGCTTCAAAAAGAAGTTATCTGGCTTATTCTATTAGAAGTCTGTCTGTTCTATCTGTATGTTCCTTTATGACAAAGGATTTTGTAATATATTATTTTTCAAGTTGTTATCTTCCTATTCAGTAGATTCTTTTCCTCCTTGACTTTCAAGCTGATTTATTATATTAAAAATGTGAAAAAATGGTATGTTTCTGTAGCCATAATAGTATTTTTTATGATACATTTTTTAAAAAAAAAAGTTTTCTGTGAGGATAGGTACTCACTTCACATTATATCATAACATGTTTATTTTACTTTTTGGGTTGTTTACTTCTTTTTCTTTATATGAGCATTGGATTTTTTTACCTTTGGTATCAATCTCCAGAGAACCTTTTCAAATGCCTTATAAAAATTTTAGTACATGATGCTCACTTCAGACTTCCCCCTTATCTATCTCTTCCAATTATCTCATAATGGAGCAGAGTGCTACAGCTCATAGTCTATTTATATCTGTCATTCGCTTCATTCTTAGGTTGTTCCCAGGCTAAATCCAACTTGTAGATCGTGGCATGGGTGCCATTTAATCTTTTTTTCATCTTTTGCTGACATGCTAACTAGTACTTTATTTTTATCATTCTTAATGTATATTATAAGAATATTTTAGTTTGCCTTTTGCCACGATTTTATTTACCTGCTATTTTTGACTTTACTCTTATCTGTAACACTGTGGTTACTAAATATGTCAATTCAGTATCTGGCATTGTAGCCTGGACTCTGTGCCTGGAAACTCCGTAACATTTTAGCAGTGTTAGGAGTAGGATGACTGGAATATATAAAAATAAGCAGAATTAGTATATCATTGAATAACATTAACCATATATCTGAGACTATTATACCCATGCATGGTATTCGCATCCAGTTAGAAATTGTGGGAACATACTTGTGCTAGGAACATGGCTGTATGCAATTCCACAGAAACTGAAATCACTCCACACTGAGCATTATCTCCTGTCCCTTTAAACTATTAAGGTGGTCTCCAACGTAAGTTACTATAGAATTGTATCCTTGAGAACCTTATATTTAATTTTTGAAACAAGGCATTCTTAGGAGTTCAGAAAGAGAACAATGGGAGGAACAAAAGAGCATTGGAAGGAAAGTGCTGTGATAAAAAAAAAATCTAATTTTGAACTTCATAAATACTTGCCTCATATTTTTATTTCTAATTGTGTTTTGATGCAATCCAGAGACCTTGATTCTAGGTCAGGCCATTGTAGAAAAGCACTGTAGAGAAACAGAGCAGCGTATGATTCCCCTTTCAAAAAGAATGTGGCAGAAGTCAAGCAATGTGCAGCAGGTAGATGGAGCACAGGACCAGGATATATACATCAAATATGAATCAAACAATGAAGAACTCAGGGTACTGAGCTACCCTTAATCCTGAAGACATATACAAGACTGATACTTGAGAGACACTTTTAGAGTGTTTTGAGGTTTGTTTGATTTTTAGAGACAATTTGAAGGCAGCAAACATGGAAGAATGAATAAAGGAAAAATAGACAAGGTTACAGCAATAAATGGAACACAGCCTTCCTCTAGACAGAACAGTGGCTTCATATGTAGATATTTGTTTGTGTGGTAGGGTAGGACAGGGGATTCACCTACTGACTGTGGGTAGCTGCTACTTCTCCAGAATCAGTTTACCACAAAAATATGACCCATAAAACCCTCCTTTTGGGAATTCTGTGTTTATGCATTTTCTGACTTGTATTTCTGCCTATGCCTATGTAAAAGGATCAATTTTGATTTTATAAACACTACGAATTGAAATAGGGATTTACAGTATGCTTTATTTTAGCAAGCTAGCAGTACATAATGCTGTTTCAGTTGATGGTGTAAATTTATACAGTTGAAATGTAATATTCTAAGTTTCCCAACTGCCGTTGTTAAAAGGATGAAAGCTCTTACAATATCCTTTTTTTTTTTTTTTTTGCCAGCCATACCTGTCTTTGCTCGATTAGGTTTCTTTTAAAATTGAAGAGTGTCTGCACTGAGGCAGACTTAGTCTGTTACTTAGCAGATTGAACTGGTCTGTTTGGTCATTTATTTAGCAGACAGTGGTAAGTGATAAGACAAAATAATGTAAGAGCAGAGCAAGTAACACACTGTTGCTTATTTTAATATAGTTTCATTCTGGTATACCCCCTTTTCAAACATTTCCCTCCATCAACACTCATCTAATTCCCATGCATATTTCCATATTATCCTAATTTTGTTCTTAGCATCAACACAGTTATTATTGAAACAAATAATCAGCATTTCCCCAATGATACCAAAGCGGTCCTGATGCTGTGTTCGGAAATGCTAAAATGTGCTCTGGAACTTTTGTATTAGTTAACATTTACAAAATGTTATTAGACAGCCTAATACAGGGAGTGTCATTAAGGAAAGGTTGCAGAGAAACATCTGTAGCATCTTAGACAGAAATAACTTATGTTTGTGAAATGGGCTTTGACTGGAGGATTATTAGCATGACCAAATAAACAAGCGATATATTCTGCATCACCTGCCCATTTGGAAGCTCTAACATCCAAACAGAGATATGATTTTTTTTCATAATCCATCATTTTTTAAAAAGACTCAATTGAATATAGCCCCACATACCTATATTCACATTTATGAATGCAATTCCATGAACAACACACTGTACAATCCTAGACCAGAGCTGTCGGTTGTCGTTTCCCCACCCACCCTTTCTTACCAGTATTTTGTGTATCTAGGCTTCTAAAGAATCAGTACCTTAACTTTGTGGCATCAAATTCATACTGTCTTTTACACCAATACAATGAGATAGTTTTTAATCACTGTAAGTTGGTCAAACACTGCAGCTGCACTAAGGTCCTGCCTTCTACACTATCCCAGAGCGCTCACATCTGCTATGCCTTTTCATTCGGTATAATAATCACAGTGAGAAAGATAAGTCTGATGAACCGAGTGATCCAATTGAAAACTCTCTCCTCAAAAGAAAGAATATAAATAGTCATCAATTAGAACAAAGTCCTAGTCAGACTAATCTAGAAGTCACCCCCTCATAAGGGTGATGTGAGCAGAGACACTCCCCTCCTCCTTGTACAGATGGCAGCTTCTTCCACTGGTCATAAACAACATCCTAACTTGACAATGTATCTACTGCTGTCTGCCAACAGTCAGCACAACCCTATTTTACATGGTTGACAGATAAGTGATTTTGTGTTTATATCTAGTTTGTACACAAACCTATATCAGTGGTTGATTTGGTAATAGGCAAATCTGTTGGTCAGTACCGAGATATTTAATGATAGTTGGCAAGCAATTGCGTTGTTGAGAGCAATGAACTATGTGTTCATATATAAACAACTGTCTAGTTCCAAACATAAATCAAACAGCTACTGCATCTATGAAATAAAAATTGCCTATATGACTGTCCTGAAAGCCAGTAGTAAGCTGATAAATACCAAACATGATTCAGTGAAGCCACGCAGCTGACTATTCCTTAATGATTTTGCTGCTTTTGCAGAGATCCCAAATCTAAAAGGCTCCATGCTGAACACGTACATATTTTCCATGTTGTGTATACACTTGACTGCAAGTTTGTCAGTCATACACCACAACATCAAAGAGTGCATCTGGTTCAAACTGAAACTCTTAGACCTGGAAGTGCAGTCAAGGTTTAGCCTCATGTCCTAAACACCTCTGAACAGCCAGGTCTGACAGCAGCTCTTTCTCCAAAGTGTGAGTTAACAGTAATCTCGAACCACAGCCCCAGGCTTGGGTCTCTCCTCCTTTCAGGGCTGCTCCTCTCTCCTCTGCAGGTTGCAAAAGTAAGGAAACTAAGCTCCCCTCTGTTCCACCAGTCTGAGCCCTCTGGCTTTGTGTTCTTGCTACTACTGACACTGGAAACCTGGGCAGCTGCTTTTATTTACCACATTGTGAGGCTTGGCCACCCCTTTACTCCAGCCTGTGCTTAAGCTTCATTGTGTTGGTTGCTGTCTATCTCTCCTTTGTAACAATTATTTCTTGTTCTTCTGGTTTTGTTTGTGTTTTCTTTTAGTTGTGAGGGGTTTGTTTGTTTTTGGTGGGTCGGTTTTTTGTTTGGTTGTTTTTTTGGTGTTTTCATTTGTTTGTTTGTGTTTGGTTTTTGTTGTTGTTGTTGCTGTTGTTTTAAAGACACTACTGGAGAAATAATAAGTGTGATTGTTTGGTCTTTGTGGATTACTACTACAATAGTGATTTGGACTGACAGACTTTTATTTACACTCCATTGCACTGTAAGGCACCTGGCAAATACAGTTGTCAGGCAATTTCTGTGCAAGTGCAATAATTTTAACTTGTTAGTCCTATATAAATAAGCATACTTATGTTTACAGTGCTACCTAGATGCGTACAAGGATTTACCTTCCATGTAGCACAAGACTCAGCCAGCCTTCTTCATGCTGTATAAACTGCTCCCAGTGAGTTTGCTGCACAGGGAGAGCAGCCTTGGCACTTATTCCACGCTCATCATATCCTTCTCTGGAGGGGATTAGAAGGTGACAAAGCAAACTGTGGTGACAGCTGGGGGTGGCAAGAGGAAGTTGTGAGGATTAGGGCTGGAAGGAAAGGAGTAAGTGGCAAAGGCGGTAACAGAAAGCAAAATTGAGCTCTTTCCTTCCTTCACATCTCCTAAGCTGAAGAAACATCCTCCAATTTTGCTGAAGGAAACAGCCAAGAGGTCAAATAATCAAGGAATCAAAGATGTGTCACAGGTATAGAGATGCCCATACAGACTGCAGATGATCTCACTGGAGACTAAAATTAGCAACAACTTCATTCTGGTGAAGTAAGGTCTAAATATTTGAAGGTTCAAGTGTCTCAAGAATTTCACAGCTTACTTTGCTGTGACTTGTTTCTGCAAATGTAATTCATACCTGGATTGCCTTTGCAGAATGGGCACATACGAGTTGTAGACTGAGTGCCAAATTTTCATTGACTGGAGATGAATTTTACCTGCAAGGCTTTTTCTGTAGTAGACATAACATTTTTTGAGGGACTTGTGATTCAAGTTTTGAGGCATCGTGCTAGTATCACAGCACAGGAAATATAGAAGGCATGATCTGTTTTAATTGGGTCAAAAATCCCAAGTAGCACCAAAATTCAAATGAAAATAAAACTACACTTTGGGTTAATGAATGCATTTTCCTTGGAAAAAATAAAAATATTTTCTACTTAAAGAACAGTAAAGGAAATATAAAATATAATAAATCTTACTGAACAAATTTTTCAGAGGGGAAAAAGGACGTGTTTTTGACATGACATGTTGATATTTCTATCTTAGAACTGAGAACATTGCATTTCTGAAACTTCTCTCCTTATGAAATGTTAATCAGTGAGTAAGACTCCATACAGAAATCATGTAAATTCATCTGTTTATATTGAATGCTATAATTTAAGACCACTTTTCATAAACTTCTATTTCCTTTTGGGTAGGTGCACTTAATGCTTCCCTATAGTTTACTAAGTCATGGGTAAAAATGTAGATTAATTTACTGAATCCCAGTATTTCAGTTTGGAAAAAAAAAAACCAACCAAAAACAAAGACCCTTAAAAATTCTTTTTCTGACTTGATATAACTATGCTGTGAATTTTTTCAGGAAACACTGAATAAATTGTTGGCTATAATTGAAGTTGGCTAAGTATAACTAGCATAATACAGTAAAAAAGAACAAAAGCAGAAAAGTCATCAAGCAGAAGTAATAATAAAACAAGATGGTGACAGTAAAAAGCTGTGGAATTATATTGGAGAAGAGTCAATATGTATATATGCTCTACTGAATCTCACATTGACCTCCCAGTTTTATGTAAAATACGTTGTATAATTGAAATAGGAAGAAAATTACTCTCATTTTTGGAGAGAAATACTAATTAAATACTTAAAACAGTAGAAAAATAATTAGTTTGCATATTTTTACTATTTGGTTATTTTACTCAGCTCTAAGTGAATAGAATATTTCCATTGATCTAAGTAGGCGTTGGATCAAATGTACTAGGAAGCTGGCTCTGTGTTTCAGGTAACATATTAATGAGTCCTATTTAAAATTATATTTTACACTTGGTCATGTGATACTTAAAAAATGACAGATTGGGAATTCACCCACAAAGGTTTTTTTTTTTCCTTTTTTTGATTTTTTTAATCCATCTGTTCTTTTTTCCTTCTCCCTTCTGCTGCATTTTCAGAAAACTAAATCTTTATTTCTTTTTTTTTAAGTAAAAATAAAACTGAGATTAGCCATCTAATCTATGAGGATATTATGTACGGACAGCTCTCAGCTTTGTTCTACTGTCTGTTTTTGCAAAGATAAGAAGTAAAAGATAACTTGCAGAAGAGCAGTAACAGAACGGCCACTTAACATTTGTCTTACAAATTAGAAATAAAGTGAATAGAGATTTGAATTTCTCTGGTAATCAGAGACTAACTCGAGTCACTTGTAAAGGACCAAACCAGAGAATCATAGAAATAACCAGGTTGGAAAAGACCTCTGAGATCAAGTCCAACCCTTGATCCAACACTGCCATGGTTACTAGACTGTGGCACTGAGTGCCACAAAAGAGAAGAGTGTTTGCTCAAAATTTCCTTAAAGTCAAGACATGGGCTCATCCTTTCTCTCATTAAACACGAGACCCATGTTCAAACAGTGTTTTTTGCTGTTTTAAGCTCTGGACTACCACGCCTACAGACAAAAAAACCCCAAAAACCCAACCCCAACCAAATTAAAAAAACAAGCAAAAATGACATGTTTCATTCACAGGTATTTTTTTATATGCAAGAAGGGTATGTGGACTTGTGAACTGCCACAGCTAAAGTAAGCAATGAGTCTTTAAGATTTTTATTTATTTAATATTCTACTCTATGACAAAATCTACCAGAAGTGTTTAAGGCTGCTATTTATCTGAACACCTGTTTCTATCTTTATCTGGTTAATCTCCATGACAATGTCCCTCATAGTGTTTACTGCTTGCTTTGTAAGACAAAACTGTTAAATGGGGAGCATGCAAACTGAATCCAAACTTAGTAAAATACAATCTACAGAGAAATAACATCACATTGTAAGTGCTGAAGTAGGAGTGACACAACTCCATCACTACCATCCATTTATTTTGAACACACAGTGGATACTTCCATAAGTGGTCACCATTAAGTTTCTGTTGGCTTGAGAAAGTAGTATCTTTTAAGGGCCATAGCACCAACATTAAGAGGCACATACAGTGCCTACAGAGTCTATGCAGTGCTGCAGAGTTTGTTTATTAAAGCCTTGATATTTATGGGCTGTCCTAATGTGCAATACTGGAAGTAGACAAAGTTGATGAAATAATTTAAGAGGAGAGGAAAGGTAAGCATCTCAAAAACAGATTTCTCAAGGTCACAAAACAATAACTTTGAAAGTAGTGAAGTTCAGAGGTACCTGTCACACAGGCCAAGATTTTTTACACTAGAAATTTAGAAGGAAAAGAATGACCTTTAGCTTTACTATTAAGCTAAAAGATACAGTGACAGGAGACGATGGATGATGAAAAGGGACAAGTTGCCAGAGGTAACACTAAATTAGTGACACTTGTTACAGTAACAAAGAACCATGAAATTGTTTCCAGTAACATGGAAGGAGATCTAGAGACAGAAGACTATACATTCTGTTTTGACTGTCATTAGAGTTAGAGATAGTGGTTTTAGGGGAGAGAATGAGTTCGTCCTGCAAAACAAAAAGCAGAAGTAAAAGTAGGAGAATGAAGCTTGGACCAGAGGGAAGGGAAGTTAACAAAAGAGAACAGAAAATGAAAAAGAGTCCTGAGATTCCAGATGGTGAGAGTGTAAAGGCATGTTAAAAGCAAAGGTCCGTGTAGGGAATTAGAGCAAAGGAAAACACTCCAGAAGTGGGACAGTATGCCATTTCCTCAGTGTTTTCAAGTGAAATAGTGAAATTCTGTAGTACCTAGAGGAAGAAAGAACAGGTGAATTCTGAAAGGAACTAGAGAAAAGGAACTATTTAAGGAGGAACTGGAAATACTCTTAAAATTTGGATGGAAAAGGAGGAAGATGGAGGATGAGAGCTGTGCATGGAGTAGCAGGAGAAAGGTCTCAGAGGACCAAAGAAAGAGGCTAGGGGTAAGAAGGTAAATAGATGGAGGGTTCCAAAACTCCTAAAACTAACTGACCCTGCAGACTGCCTTCAGTGTAGACACAGGTGTACCTACTTGGGGAAATAATTAAGGGGCTTTTTTTTTTTTTGAGAGAGAACATGAATCTTAGTAAGGTAACAATTACTGAGCAGTATTACAAGGAGACAATTTTGGAAAGCATCAATAAATATCTTCAAATAAAAGCTTTGCAATGATTAGCTTTAAAATACTGCAGTAGAAATGCTTTAAATTTACATCAACAGCTTGAGGCGTGTTGTTACTCCAAGAACAGTAATTTCTAATTCATTTCTACAATGTGTGCAGGGTACTAATGTGAGAAGCTTGACCCTATGTATGCCTCACCTATCAGAGTCAAAGAATAGGCTGGATCTGTCATCTAACCTTTGTTTTAGAAGATCCATAAGTGATAGGGACATACAGTTGTGATGCAGAGGAACAGGGCATTTTAGACACATGAATTGTCCTCCTCCTAATGAAGATTTGTTACTCCTGAATCACCAACTGTCCCCTTGCCTTTCATAGTGAAGCAACCTTTCCCTTAAAACCAAACTTAAATGTTTGTTGAAGGGCAAAGTTGGTACAGAAGAATAATTTCAGGAAAGCAACAGAGAAATCATCCAGATGAACAGATAATAAAATTTGAGCAGGAAAAAAAAAGTAGTTACAATGTGTTATTACGTATTTTGATCCTAACACTCCAATGTAGAGTTAAATCCAGGCTGACAGAGACTGAAAGGTGTTATCACAATATGCTTGATATTCAACAAGTTTGTTTCAAGTTTCTTTTTGACAAGTAGTTGCCACCATTAAAAAAAAAATCCAACAAAAAAGGCAACAAATTAACATTTTTGTTATTCAGGTCTGGTTAATTGGCACAACTACTTACAACAGTGCCTGGAATCAAACTCATGAAGCATATCCCATTTCTGAGTTCTTTGATATTCAGACTTGAGCAATGGAAATCCTTGCATAATGGATTTCCATTGCAGTAGCTCTGTTCTGTACATATATCCTACATGTGAATTATTTTTACCCAGAAGTGAAAAAGAGCTATTTTCACATGCAATAAATCACTTTAAAATATCTATTTCCCCACCTTGTATGCTTTGGGGGGGGGGAAAAAAAGTTTTAAATGAAGTTTTACTAAATTTATCAAATATCTTCCTTCAGTGATTTTCTTTCAAAATTTAGCTGTCAAATGCCCTGTTTCTTAATGCATCATTCATGTTTGATTTATTAACTTTCTCGCCTTAGGCAATAGTTTGCAACAGAAAAGTATATTTGCAGTAAAAAGTCAAGTGTGTGAGGGAGATTACTCTGAGATTTCTTTTCCCCGTAGTAAAACTTCATAGTATTTTCTCCTTTAAAAAAGTTCTAATGACAAATAATACAGAATGTAAATTCATTTTTTATTACTGCACCATTACTAGAATGGTGAATTTCTCACTGGTTTTCATGAGTCCAGGACTGAGATAATAATTTCCTTTTTGAATATGGAAGACTATGAATAGGGGATTTTTAAAAAAAAGTATTACTAATTGATTGAAAAGCATGCATACTACCAATTTCCCTTAAAAATCTTTCCCTCAAAGGAATGAAAATCTGAAGATATTTTCCACAGAGATGTTTGAAAAATAAATGTCATTTCCTATCTCTACTGCTGTAATATTAAATTGCTGCCATGGACCTATATTGGTTTCACAAAGACAGTTTTATGTAACTGAGGCCAGCTGATTGTAAAAAGGAACGTGAAGCTGGCTCACAATCAGATTTTAAAATACATTTCTGTTTATATACATAAAAATATAGACATACTTATACTATTTCAATTGTAAGGAAAAAAAATCAATTCAGGGATGAAATTTTTAGCACTTGGCTTTTGAACAGTTAGGTAAAGGAAAAGTTTCCTTTTACATAGAAGGGTTTTCTTCTGATTGCAGGTACAAAATTTTACTTAGTGCAACTTGAAAAATTCAGTTTGGCCAGTTTTCTGATACTGTTAGAATTGTTTCAAGTGAAACAAGCAGCACTTATGGGAAAAATACATAAAAAAGAATTTGAGCACAACATACAGTTCTAAGCTCTAAAGAGTTTTTTGCATCCTTAATCCTTTTCCTATAACTTGTGATCGGGCTGAACTCAGCTCATGCTATTTCTTACTTCATTAATGCAGAGGATTTTTACAGTGACACTGGTAACACCTGATCTCTGTAAATCCACTAGTTATGTTAACATCCAATTACATAATCCAGTGAATATAGATATGACTGGAAAAACATCACTAGATAGATTAACTCAGGTTTACTGATATAAAAGGGAGTTTTTAAGCAAGTACACCTGTAGAAAGAAAAGAACAAAAGAAACGCCCAGGTGCAGATGTCATAGCACACACTCTAAGGATTAAGATAACCCAACATGTCTTTGTGACATTACAGTTCAAATTTGAGACAGACAATTGCACTGCATTAAGTGTTTTAGAGAAGTATTTGTTTTGGGAAAATTAGAGACACTAGGCAATCCTGCATACTACAGTTAGAAAGTGTGGAACCTGTGTTCTGTCATGTACTTTCACAGTGCTGGATATCATAAAGGATCTACAAGAAAATATTGCACGAACACAGTTCTGCAGAGATCTTGGAAATATTCATTGGTTTATTCATAATAAACTGATAAATTCCCCATCAGAAAAGGACCTCATACCTGTCAGTTTTAGTTATTCTACACTCGTTAGAATCATCTTTAAGAAAGTGCAGGGCCATATTGCAAGAGTTAGATTTCATCAGCATAGTCCTAAAAAGATGGATTTAAATAAATTTATGTAGTTTTTCTCCAAATTGAATCTGTTCGTACAGTTAATGCCTTTTCTTCATTCCAACATCAATAAATAGTAAGCATGAACATTTACAGCTCTTGGCATGCACATAGCAAGAAATCCAACTCATACTTTCATTTTTGAAGTGATTATATCTGCCAAATCTACTGCTTTCTGGCACAAAAGGATAATTTGTGGATTTGAGGGTGCACGGCAATATTGTTACTAAAGTGTGGCTATGGAGTTAGAATGGCATTGTAAATAGCAATGGAAAAATGCAGGCAAAATGAGTTAAGTAACCAGAGTGCAGACAGATGGGTCCCAGTGTTTTACAGCCATCAGAAGTGCTTTGCATTAGTGTCCCTGACCTGAATTAGGATTTTTCTGCTATACTTTGTATTACATTAAAATGTTCTACTCAAATTACATCGTAACTGAATTATAAGAATGCAGAGTATACTTGTACTTTGGGTATTCAAAATGCCTCTTACAGTTTGAAAGATCCACTGACATCACTGTTCTTTGGGTTTAAACTAGTGAATACCACTATCCATGGTATTTAATTTTTAGAAGATTAAGACCACCACACTGTGTTTGCAAGACAATCATATAACTTCAGGTTTGCCACAGGTATATCAGGTATTTGTGCATTTTCAACAATGCTGAAGCAAGAGTCAGTAAAGCATAAGAACTGTTCTTTAACCTCCAAACCCAGCATTTCACAGAATATTCAATGCCTACTACATGCACAGAAAAATTCAGAAGTGATTAACTGACTGCATACACAATTCTTATGTTCATCAAAATTTCTCTCCCTGTAACCATCATCAAGGTATAACATTTTAATCCTTCAGCTTGATTTCCTTTGGTTAGGGTAGACTGTACTACAGCTCTTTTACAGGAAGATAATAAACATGAAGCAAAAATTGTTTAAACTGCACTTTTAAATTACTTACACTATAAATGCAGAGTAAACCCAAATCTATTCTGTACATCAGATGATCTACATATACATACACTTTCACACAGATCTGCTTGTGTGCCATTTCATCAAAACCATTTGCTTGGAATCAAATTCCAGATAGCACTTACCCTGCAATGGAGTAATCACGTTTTTCATGTCACAATCAATTTCACTCACTCACTCACTTCCTTGTACTAATTAGGTCCAGAAAAAGCTTGTTCAAGCCCTTCACTTCTACTGCTGTCAAATGATCTTAATATTTCAGTGGAGGATCAGAAGTTATTTGTGGTACATTCTCAAAGTACTCCTAGGTTACGCTTCATAGTGGGAAAAATACAGAAAAGAGCAAATACACAAGGTAAAATATTAACCATTAAAAGATTACAAGTGTTCAAGTAGAATGAGTGTTCTCCCTAGAAATGAAAAGCAGAGTCAATATGTGGAGATTTCTGTCCTTATCCCTGCCAGTAGCTCCTTCAGCCATTCACACTTAGTTTTACTTTGTAAACAGTAACCTTAAAGAAACAAAGTGAAATATTCTCTGTCTGGTAGCCAGAGCATAACGAGGGTACATTGATTATAAGTGCATGACAGTGTATTTTCTGCAAATGTGGAAGGCCACTACAATTTTAACTAAAGAAAATCAGGGGGAGAAGGAGCCACAGAAGTGGTATTAGCAGTATTTGTAATCCATTTTGCTATGGAAACTGTTACTTTGTGGAATCCCAGTCTGCTGTGAGCAGAGGTTACCAGGAAAGAAAAACAGACAGCTGTTAGAAGGCTATCAGTGCAATTCATAATGGTAGTGATAGGAGGGTGATTAGCTCCCACATCCTCTTTCCTTTTTATCATTAAATCATGGCATACTGTTAACATGTTGCTTTTTCATAAGTGAAAATTACTGCAATTTTCCAACAGAAAACTCTGAGAGATTAGTTTAGAATGTGTAAAAAGAAAAGAAGGAAAAGAACACCAATACTATGCCTCCTTTAATAACAACCCGTACTTCAATAGCTTGTGCCACTTTGTTTACCTACTGAAATATATCCTTGAAGATTAAGTATATACACTTAGCATGTGGCAGCTGCCAAATCATGGAAGATGTTTCCCACTAAAACTGTCACTGCATTAATGACAGTAAGTACCTTGGAAAATATAGATTCTTAAAAATAAGGTTATGGTTTTGCTTCCTCTGAATAGGAAGCAGTGTAATCACCCATTCTAAAAGGAACACTACAATAAAACAAACCAAAGGTAAATGACTAGTTAAAATTAACCAACCTCACTGAGTGAACCAGACTCTTCTTTATATGACCCTGTCCAACAAACTTCTATGTCTAAACTTCTGGTAATAAGCAGAAGTTTAGAAAAGCTGAGACTGCACCCATTCTAGGCCCATATACCATAAATAACCCTCCAACTCCATAAGTGTACAGAAATATATGGTATAGACAAGTACTTGAGGGGAAGAGAGACACTGTAGGTAACTAGATTATACAAAAATTGTTTCAGCATAGGCTTCACATGCAAGAAGGGAAAAACTAAAGTCAGGATTGTGCTAGAAAAATATGACAGTACATATATAAATAAGTAATTGAAGTACACTTATCTGAAGAAAGACTGCTGAAATAAAGTTCAAGCACGCTTATGAACAGAAAAAGTATATGCAGTTGTGCAACAAATGATGATATATAGAAGAAGTGAGATGTGAGGGTCACTTGTGTGATGTCACTTTATTCTTTAGCAATAACAGAACAGTTCTCAAACCGAGGACTGACTTCAGGGAGGGACAGAAATTGTGCCACAGTAGAGATTCATTGCTGGAGGAGAACTGGGCTGGTGATGGAGGTTCAGTAAGTTGGGTAGAGCGGGGACTTCATGAAAATGAGACTAATACTGCACTCATCCTACAGCGAGCAGTACCCCTCCACAACTCTGGAACAGCCAAAGTTTTTCTACACAACTAATGCACACCTGCTTCCCTTGCCAGTCCCTGCAGCAGTTTTCTCTTCTAGTCTGTATAACTATTGCATGAGTTGTACTCAGACTGAATTGAGGGACAGAAAGATGAAATACATCCTGGCAGATCTGAGGGGAGTGGAGGAAAAAAAAAGATGTTACTGTTGCTGTAATATAATCAGGAGGGGAGTTATTTTCTGTACAATATTGGGAGATTGCACCACAATTTTGCTTTTGGATCTCAGTATTTTATTGTGACAAAAACAAAGTTCAGAGAGAGCAGTTAGTTTGGTGCATGAACATTTGATTAAAGGTGAATACAAACAAGTGAACAGAGACATGAATGCTTAACAGAGATGTGAACAAGGCAGAAAAAAGAAGAATCATTAAAATCTCAGTTTTACGGGAAGGGAGTTAAACTGAGATGGAAGGCTTAACCTGAACATCAAGGAAATCTTCCCTACCAAGATAGAAATTTGAGAACAGCCATCCAGTGAAAATACCAAAAGCATAGATGCTTCTTATTTTGCAGTATAGACTGTCCAAGTAATATGAAAGTGATTCTGCATGTAAAGGGGATAAACAAAGAGGGTTTTGTTTGCTGATTTTGTGGTTGTTGTTGTTGTTTTGTTTTTTTGTTTTTTAAATCTTTTAACATGAGTCATTCAAAGCCAAATGAGCTTTTGGCTGAACACTCTATATGTTCCTCTAGTTTTATATAAAGAAATAGAGAACAAATAGAGAAACAAATTTCTTTGAAATATTAATTTATTATCTTTCATATCCAATTCTAATATTTCCTTTTATATTTCAGGGTGCAAGTTGAATTCTATATGAATGAAAATACATTTAAAGAGAGACTAAAGCTCTTCTTCATCAAAAACCAAAGATCAAGTAAGCAATTGCATTAATTGTTAAGCATATCTGTGACACTTTGAGTAAAATCCAGTTCAGTTGAAGGCAATAATATGGGCTTTGGAATTAATTGCTGTTTTTTAACTGGAGAATCAGGTTTAAGAAAGCTTCAGGAGTTTCATCCACAGGGAATGCATTATTTATTACACTTACATAGACAGACACGGGAAATTCATCTTAATTTAAAATAAAAAAAAAATAAAAATCCCCAAAACAAAGTAGTCAGAATTAGTAAGTTCAAACACTCCTTCTGCTTATCTTACTTCATGTCCAAATACTCAGAACCAGAAACCCCCAAAATATAATCTCCAAAAACCTGCTTCTGACATAGTCACCTGCCACTCATTGACGTGAACTCATTCAATCCTCCCTTGACACTGGAGGGATCTATTGCCCAGTGGTATGAGGGAGCTGGTAAGCAAAGATATTAGATCTTAGTCTGTATTTGGTGAGAGCACTGAAACCCTTCCTTCACAAATTAAAGATGTACGTGCTGTCATTGAGAAAACTGTCACTAGTAGCAGCAATTTTTCAAATAGTATAACTAAACCAAACACGTTCACCAAACAGTTTTTGCTTAATATCAAATGGTTTTGTCAATCAGAGCAGTCAATTCTAGAATTTATATGAGTTTTCTACAGAATACTGTTCTCATCTAAATCACATATAGGCCAGTAGCTTGAAATAGCAACTGTTTTATTCATTATTTTTCTGGTTTAAACTGATAAAACAAGCCTTCATCTATGTCTAATGTCAACTTAGCTTTCACTCAATCTTCTGCAAGCAAATGTCTAACCAAGTTCAAACAATGTATGAAAAAAAAGAGAAAGATGACATATTTGTATGACTTGCTTGTACTTGCCAAGATCACACACTGCATTATCACAGCCTAAAATAAGTCTCAAAGGGAAAAAATAAGTGAAGTTTCAATTCAGTAAAGAGGGAATAAAAGATAACCATCACTGAGATATAAATTATTAACAGTATATTTTGGCCCAGCTCCTAAAGCCAGCTGCTACTGAGATGATTTTGCTAAAACCCAGAAATGTATTAGTGATTTATAAAAGAGGAATAATGGAAGGTGATTGTAAAATTCTCATCTGGTATCTCTGTCACTCTGTTTAGATCAGCTCTCTAAATCTGACAAATAATCTCCAAAAATGCTTGCAAGGAAAGCATGAAGAGTTTATAATAAAAGTGAAAGTCACAGTCAGAACTAGTGAATGCCTGCAAAAACAGCAAATACTTGTTCAAACCAAGCAGGAAACATTAAGATTTGACATAGTTATATTTAGTTCACAAAACAAATAGATAATAACAATTCAAAATCTATTCTTCTTTTAAAGAAAACAAAAATATGTAACAACTTGGTCACATAGACACAGTGAAATTACATTCTCATTAAAAAACAAATAACTGAATAACAGTGTATGATTGATGTAGCTGAATACAAGTTTCTGGCACCCATGTCAAAATACAGAGATATTCTGTGCAAATGACCCTGCTACTTGAAAAATCTGGCTGTGAATGAAGAAAAAGAAATTAAGTCAAGCAGACCATGTTGACAGCATGTGAAATAGAGAACAAAAATAGACAGCAAGCAAACAGACATATGAAATGCTTCCTTTGTAAGAGAATAATAACTGAAAATCTATTTTAGATGCCTTCTCTGGTGATCATCCCCCTCCTTGCCACATTTGAAATCCTAGATCTCCACGACAGTGGAACACACGCTTTGCTTCCAACTCACACGTGACATCCCCAACTATGAGGCTACAGAAGACTTCTACTGGAGAAAAAATACTTCTATTAGTCCTACACTAATTCCCAAAACTTTAGCAAGGGTAACTACATGTGCTCCCTCTGACAGCACACTCTGTTTCTAAAGGCTAAGGCAAACAGAACTAGGAGGGGTGACCTTCTGAAACAGTACAGACTTGAAGCCTGTTCTTTCATATTTGTGTTTTAATAACTAACCTGATCAAGGTACAGGACCTATACTATTGCCCTACTTTATATATAACCCCAGCCATGATATGCACACTGACCAGAACCCTGAGATGAAAGCATGTCTAGTGTGAAAACCTTGCCTCACATTCTGGGAACAGCCATTCCTGTGGAGATATCCAAAGCCTGAGTTGCAGATCTATCAGAACTAAGGTTTGAGGGTTAAGAATTTAAGGCAGCGAGCAGGAACATTGGTCCCTTATACTGATGTAGTTTTTAATCAGAAAAGCACCATTTTCTTTTGGCATTTAAACCAACATGAAATTTCAAATGATGATTAGAAACTGATGTAGAAAACAAGTGTTTCACCCCAAGATTAACATTCACAGAGCAAAAAACCAGAAGAAAAACAATGGACTTCTGTACTCAGAGAAAGTTAAACAACACAAAATTGGCGAGGAAAAGAATTCCTGATAGGCTTTTTTTGTTCGTTAGGTTTTGTTTTTTATTTTTTAAACATTATCTGCTTTCTAGTTGTAATAGCCTAGTTGTTATGGCAACCATTCATACTCCAACAGACTTCCACAAAAGGGTTAGGACAAACAAACAACTCATGTTTTCTTCACCAACAGTTCGAAAAAGCTGCAAACAAGGATCATAGCGCTCTCCAAGTCAAATAATAGGACGACAACACCTTACACACATTACTTACTTCCTTCCTTCCTTCATGCAGCCTCCCGTTCCACTTACTACTTCACTCCCTTCACTGTTAGGGAATAAATTGCCCATGGCTAATTACTCTTGATAGGACAGCAGGAATCATTAGGTTAATGTTCTCAAATCAAATTGCCAGTAACAGCTGTGGGACTTCTCATGGTCCATGGGATTTTAACCCTTAGAATGAAGATGCAATAAAAATCCATGCAGTTCTTATGTGATGACTGCAACTTCACAGTTAAAAATAGTAAGGAGTTTTGTATGATAAACTAAGATTTCTTCCAGCAATTGCATGGTAGTATACTTAAGACTCTGTTTTCTATTTTGCTGTGTTTGTAGCAGATTTAAGTTTTAAAGGGAAAGGAACCAGTAGATATAAGAAGTGATTTATCAGTTTTACCTATAGGGTGCTGATTTTGAACTTAAGACCAAGTAAAATCAAAAAATATGTAATATAATAATGATTCTTTCCTTAAAAGGAAATGTATGCACACATAAGTAATTATATTGAGTTCAGCAGACCTGCTGAAGTATTTGCAGCACAACAATAATACTGTCCGTACTATGACTAGGTGCAAATGTAGTCACATCTGGGTAAGGCTCAGTCAACAGTATTCTGCTTTGGGCAGAAGGGTTCAGCTGTGCAGAAGTGGACTCTCAGTCCACAAGATTGAAAAAACAATTAATGCTTAAAGTGATCTCCACCCATTTAATATTAGTCAACTAGCAGTTTTAACTTAATTAGTGAATGAAAGCTTAAAACTAAGAGTCAGATGCAAATATTTACACTATCAAAAAAGTCTATTGAATTTAATAGCAATACTGAAAATTTAAACTCTAATCCTCTAATGACTGCAAAATTGCAGAAAAATACAGTGAAGTTCCACTGTAGCAGAAAATGTCTCCAATGAGCCCGTGTGATAGGAGTAAGTGTCCATGTGAATCCCTTTAAAGGAAAATCCTGTCTTTGTGCAGTAGACCTATGTTTGTGGGAAGTACTGTAATATTTTGTGATAGTATTTGTGGTATATCCTTTCAGCTACAACATTTCAATATTCACATGGTCTGTAGAACAAGTTGTTGATTCAGTTCAGTTGTGCATTCAGCATGACTTTCAGATGTCCTGATTCTTGAATGCATAATGATTCAACTTCAACATTAAATAACTACAGTTAAATATTTTATAAGTTGGAGTAGAATTAATATATTCTGTATGGGAAGCTACTGCATGAGGACTTTCAGATATTAATATTTAAATACTTTCCATTGTATATCCTCTGCCTATGGTTGAAAGTATGTTTTCTTCATGTTTCTGTATCTTGCATCTCAAAAAGCATTATCTAGTTCTGGTTCCCCTTTAAAGGCCCAAAAATGGCATCAGTAAAGATGAATGGCATAGAGTAGTTTTCAAACAAATGCCTGAGTAGTTATTTACGTTAAAACTGACTGAGATTTCTGGAAGATGGAAAAGTGCACATTTGTGTATCCAACATGTCTATTCTTGCATTCCTCCATGTGATGTGCCAATTATCAGGGACAGGTTACTAGCTAAATGGATCTTTGCTTTGTTACCCCATGGCTATTCCAGTTCCTTTTAGTTTTACCTTAAAGGTGGGTTTAAAAACCTGGATTTATTTCATTATTTTCTTTTGTCTTCAAAATAGGTCTGAGAATACGATTATTCAATTTCTCTCTCAAGCTACTAAGTTGTTTCTTATACATAGTTCGTGTGCTCCTGGATGACCCTACACAAGGACTTGGATGGTAATGTTTGGGGTTTTTTCTCATTTCTGCTCTTAAAGCATTGTTTAAGTTATGAGAAATAAATTAACAAATACATGCTTGATATTCTGTCAACAGGGATTTGGTTTTATGTCTTGCAGATATTTTGAATGAATTATAAAGCTAGTCTTACACTGTGAATGGAAATAAGAATTAAAATAACAATACTATTTTTTTCACTTTACTGCTAAAATAATCCTGGCTCTCTGCTTAGATACTGTGCATCAGATATAATTGTGCAAACATATATTTTGGTTGTATTATATTACATATATTGTATATATACGTGTATATATAATACATATATTGTATTATATATATTTTATATATATATATATATATAACATTTCTATGTAAAATTGCAAATATCTGATGGCTAGTTTATGTAACAATTCTTTTAGGATTTTACTTTAGGGCCATGAAAAAGTCTCCCTGAAAAACAAGACCTTCAAAGACCTGTTTTTTACTTTACATGTATCTTAGAATGTCTCTCCAATAAGAGGAAATGGAGGGTGGAAACAAGCAGTAAAGTTTTTGCAAAATTTTTCACAGTGATGGAGAAGAGAAAATCCATCCTTAGAAATTTAGGCATATTAAGCACAGCAACTCAGGGACTTAAAAATTTACATCTAATCATAGTTTCTGGCATGCTGCTATTCTTTTGTCATGAGACCTCTAGTGAGCCCAAATGAGCATGTTATACTGCAGGTGATGTCTGGGTATGCAGGACAGGTTAGAGCATCAGTACTGCCACAGGTATACTTTGATATTTTCGTGTTTATTGGCAAAGATGCATATTCATAGTCATCTGCAGACTGCTGAATTCCTCACACCTTTCCTAACATGTTTGTTCCTGCAAACCAAATATTTAACAATTCACCAGCTAGAGACCGTATTTATATTTTCTATAGATGTTATTCCCTTATATTGTGTTCTGGTACATTTAAGAGACTAGTTAGTTTGTTCTGTCTCTGAATAACATTTGTCTGGCTCAGAAGTTTCAGACAAGTCCTTCTGCATGCTCACTAAGACCCCAGTCCTAGAAGCTGTGCCAGAAAAACCAACCCTGTGCCCAAATTTTACCCCATTAATATCAATGGTTTTATCCATAGAGATCCTGAGGGCTTGATGCCAAAACTACCACTTGGATGCATTCTTAAAAATGAGGTAATATGAAAGAAAAAATAATTCCTAGATACTGTGTCACAGCCCGGTGAAAGAAACTACTCAGTGTGCCGACATCGTGGCCACAGAAAACATTTTTGCCTTGTTCTTTTTAAAGTGACAAATCCAGGAGGAATGCTTCTCATCAGATTTATTTCCTGTTTTTTCAGAAATGCCTGCACAAGTTGGTAGATTTCATTTACTCCTTCAGGCACAGCAGGTGGTACAGGAAAGAGCTTAAGACATAAAGCATCCTTATTAATGGATACAATTTACCACCTGTCCACTGATAGTTGATAAAAATACAGTTGTTGCTAATCTGTGGTCTACAGATCCCTTTCTTTCCCACTGACCTTGCTTGCCAAGCATAAGCAAGGATATTTTTCCTCATTTTGAGAAGTATATATTCCCACATCCTCACATGACCATTTGAGAGGAGGATTTGTTCTAGCAATTCAGGGCAAGTTAACCTCATATGTGTATAGCAGCCAGTTTTTTTTATAATTGGGTATCAGTAATTTTGTACTTGAATTACTGCTGCATTAATCTCTGGCTCTCCTCACATCCTCAAAAGAGGATATCAAGTGGAGTTTGCTGCAGTCTTTCCTGCTGAGAGTGTGGCAGGTATATGTGCTCTTTCTATCACAGCCTATCCATGTGATAGGTTTTCTAGTATCTCTTGATCTTCATTATATATTGTATACTTGGTTCAGCTTTACAAAGTATAATTTCAGTTGTTTTGTTTGTAAATTAGAACATATTTGAAGACAAATCTTTAAAAAATGTAACCTGAAATGTTTCATAGTCCTTTATCTATAGATGTGGAGGCACATACAGTTGTCCTTTCTAAAAACTTCTTTACTTTCAAAAATGTCTGTATCCATTGCCTAGAATTTCAAACTATTGCACATATTTTATAGAATACTTAATAATATAATTAATATCCCTTTCCTCCCATATGTTTTTATGACTGTCTTCCCATATACATTTGATACTGGAAATGGCCTTTGCATGGATGGTGTGATGGTATGACAACATCAGTAAGGAATTAAATCGGAGTTGTTCCACCAATCAAAACTACACACCTGGAACGATTGATTGGTAAGTTCCTAATTTACAAAAGCAAACCAAAAGTCTGCATAATGGTGGGAAGGGGAGGAAAACAGGAAGACAAATCCATTTCCATCTGGAATGGTGACATGTTAACATATAATAGTGATGTTTCTATAACTCTCAAGCAATTGTGTTTCTGACTGTTCAAAGCTGCCTTTAATATTGTAATTGTTTCTCTGATTGCATAAATGACCTATTGGACTGGATACTCTTGTGAGATCTGATGCTTATACATTGCAGTACACCTTGCTGCTCTAATTTCCAGTCACATGTACAACATTTTTTTCTTTTTTGTTCAAAATACCAGATTTTGATTAATTTCATGTTTATTTTCTTATTTTAATGAACAGGTCTCCCATTATTTGGGTGAACCGAAGTTTACCTTTATGGGGATTACAGGTAATATGTAAATGACCAATTCAATGATTTCCATTTAATAACTAGATGATATTGATTTACAGCATTTGTAGCAATGTTAAAGTTGATATTAGCAAGGAAATCTACTTGAACACCAAGTACAGCAAAAAATAAGCTTATCTGAACTAACTGATTTGAATTTATATGGCTTTACAATATATTTACAATGTATTGAAGCTTATTAAAAAAGTAGAATTAGATGGTCTTTCTCTTAGAATTATCAAGCTCTGTTGAGTCAAGTAGTCACTGTTTACTCTAGTGATGAGTTTAAATTTCACAGTTGCTTATGAGTAGCCTTTGACATGCTTCATGGACTTCCTTGTTAGATACACTAGATACCTAAAATTACTCCATAATATAGAAGCTTACACATGTAAAAGGGTATGTCACAAAAGAGGCACAACATCAGTACTTTGTGGGAGATGTCATGAAGTTTGTAGTTCAATCCTCAGTGTCCTGAGGCCTGCTCATTTTAGGAACACTTTTTTTTTTTTTTTTTAACTTGAGGACAGTGCTGTTGGAATTCTCCCTGAGAAATGTGTTTTTCTACTAAGAATTAATTACGTTTCCAGAATGGTTATACCATTCCAGTATATACCCCATTATATTCTTTCACCATTACTGGTGCAATGCCATTATGACAATTTTTACCTCTATAAAACACAATTTTTCTAAGGGAAGAATCCCTTAATGAAAATATCTTTCAATTCCTTGCTTAGAGTATACACAGTTTGAATCATTTTTGACCTACACATTTAGATTACTGTAAATTTAATTAAAAAATACTGAGATTTATTTGCTTATGAATAGTCTTATTCTAGTAAGTTTATTTGATAAAGAGGAATTTATACCTAAGTTTATGTGTATGCATGTGTAAATACACATGCATTCCTAATAGATTATGTACAACAGTTGCAAAAAAAGATGTATTTTTCATTGGAAAATATAACCTGTTTATATAAAACAGTAATAATCACTTGGAGAAACTGATCTACTTTGATTGGATATATTAATCATTTTCCAATCCATAGCATCTTTTTTAACTCCAGCTAATGATATTGTGAGTACAAATAATGCACTCTTCCAAATTTTCAGTAATAGTGAGCATTAATTTAAAATGAGAAATCATGAGGCTTAATGCTCCAGCTAAATTTGTACATCTTGATAGAATATTCCCACAATATGCATTAAAATATAAGTACCTGCTATACAAATAAGTTTTATAGTTATTTAATATCTCTGAAGCTCTATTTTTTTTTTACTATTTTCATATTTGACTATTTAAATATTTTTAAATTACGTAATACATACACTAACAATATATAGTCTAAGCGAAGGCTGGTAAGTTGATCTCAGCTGCATTTAAATATTAAAATCAATAATGATTCATCTGTATAATTTTTCAACTTTCTGAATTATACACAGTAAGAAGAGTGTTTGCTTTTCCACACATTCGTAACATCTTTACAGGAAAGTAAAGAGGTGACTGGCTTGCATTTTATACAGCTTCCTTCTTCTCTTTCTCTGTCCTATGAAAAGGTCTTGCTACCTTTTAGGAACAGACAAATGAAACTTGAGAAACTTGAGAAACAATCTGACAGACTGTGTATGCAGCTCTCTGAACACTGTGGAAAGGCCATGCTGCTGGATCTCTGGAGTGTTGTACTTGGAAAAGAGTAATGAGACTCAAGATTCAGCCTGTGTTTTACTCAGAAAAATAACAATATCTAAGCTTCATGCTAAATGCTGTTAGCTGAGATATTTTCAGAGGATACACAGAAAAGCTGTTTTATATTATCTTTTATTTTCATTGTAATGCTTAATAGCATATATTCTATAGAAGCCAGTATTAATACTCATATTTTTTCACTTCACTGAAGGTGTCTGTGGCTGTAATAAGTCTCTTTGAAACTCTACTGCTAAGTTATCTGAGCTACAAGGTAAGTACTTTTAGTTTCTCTTAGGCATAATTCATTACAAAAAGTAACTAAGTTAAATGTTTCAGTATAAAGTTCATGTGCCTGTGCCCACACTGATGAACAAGCAAAAAGTTGAGAAAAACACACTTCTAGAGCATAGTTATTGTCACAGGAAGCCCTGTTTCCTAAATTTATGAGCAAACTCTAATATCTAGAGAGTCAGAAATTAAATTTTCCTTATTTTCCATTGTCCACTGGCACACTGTAATTTAAAAACACATTCTCTGAAGTGATCTTTATTCTTTGATACTGATTTTTCAGTTGCACAGTTTTTTCTGTCTATCCATAATGCATTGCACACAATTCCCATTGATGCCAAAGCTATAGCTACTCAATATGTATAACTCAAGTCTCAGGCCTCTAAAACTGCACACCAAAAAAACTAGGCCAAGACAGTACTTTAAAAAAAAAAAAAATTATGGATATCTACATACTTGTGTCATCCATCTCGCTGATGCTACTGGAACATCTTTGCAAAATGCCCTGAAACCATTTGAAGTGAATACGATGAATTTTTGTATTTGCATTCTCCTTTATGTTTTTCCAATGTTTTTATTCAGTTTTCATAGTTTCATTTTCATATGCTCTATCCTAGTGAGTTTTAGGTTCTCTGCATTTTTAGTACCTTCAGGATAAAAGTACTAAAATCATTTAAAATCATTTATCAAAGAAAATACAAAAATATTTGGTTTATAAAGCTGAAAATATCTTGGAGCATCATCTTTTTTAATTATTATTTTTCATATTACTGACATTCAGTAGCTATCAGAGCCACCACTGAATTTAGAGACTTGTTCTTTAGTTTACTCATCAAGTGATTATGCCATAAATGTTTCCTGTAGTGCCCAATAATACTAAGAAGCTGTCTAAAAATTATTCTTCTTAATCCTTGGAGCACGTATTATTTAGGAGCTGGTGGTTACAAATGCAAACCACTTATAGGCAGAAACTATCCAAAATTTACATGCCTAGTGGCAAAATAGTAAAGGGCAATCACGATTTGTACTTTTCCTGAGTTTATTGGGCAGCATTTTATCCTTATTCATTCTGCTTGTGATCTGCACTAATTTCAATGAGTAGAGAAGATGAGAGAAATGCTGGCAAGTCAGCTTCCATGAGAAGTCACTTACTAGAGTGTGATGGATGTAAAGCTCTGCTGCCCTGATTTGCTGCATATACCTGTCACAGAAGTTAAGGCAATTTTATGATAGCTGTATTTCCACTCCCCACAAGGGGAGGATTTATATCTAAGGACTAAGCTAAGGAAAAATAAAAGTACTGAAATGCAGTTTTGCAATCCACCTGATGCAAAACACCCTCTTTCCTCTAGTCCTATTTTCTTAGTGTTACAGCAGTCTCTCAAAGCCAAGAAGGCTCTTATTTCACCCACTGTAAGACTTGGTCACAGGGTGACCAAAGGTATCTTGGTTCATGTAAATTTGTGACAGATTACTTATTTTATGCCAGCACTTTCAAGACGTCTACAATTTAGGTGTTAGTCAGAGAATTAGCCAGGAAGAAAACAACAAGAAAGAGATGACTGTGTTTGTATTCATGTGCACATTAGCAGGATTTCACAAATAACCTGTAAAATAAATAAAGCAAGAGAATAATAAGAGAATACTCCAAGGAATTTACCTTTCTGATACCTGGTTGATGACATATGAGAAATGATTCAACATGCAGAATAGCAAGGACATAGTAGTGTATCATGCTACTACTGTACAGTGAATTTGCATTTGTTATTGCCTTTGTACGGGGAGGAATCCAAAGAACGTAGAACTGTGTTATAGTGCTGATCACTTGGATCCAAGAAGGAGTGGTTTACAATCTGCTTTCTCACAGTTTAAACCACTACACGAGGGTTTGCCCTTGGCCAGAACCCTGAAAGATGTCTGCATCAGAAATCTCCATTGTCAAAACCTGTCACAGACATCTGGCAATCCTACCCTATCACTTGTGCAGAAGCAGTCTTAGCTGCTTTTGGCAGTACCACACATTCTCACTGCAAAAGGCAGATTTGCAGACATGATGCATTTTTATGTGGAAGCCAGAATCTTACAGCTGCACGCATCCCTAATTACCTGGAGCCCATCCACACAGGCATTTTGCCTGCACAAGTGAATTATGTGACATTTCTTCTCTATAATGCAAAGAAGAAAGCTCTTAACATTAAAAAACAAGGAAATTAGTGAAATCATGAAATGGATCAGTTTGAAAAATCAGATTTTATTTTGATTATTCTTACCAAAACCCCTCAGTTTACGATCTCATAATTTCACTGGTATATCTGACTCCCACCAATTACAATTACATGGAAGATGACAATCCTTGCCTCTTAGGTACAATGGCTTCCAGGTGTGAAAATTTAAAAATGGAAAAAGAATTTTATTTGCTATGGAGTTTGTATTTAATTTTCAGTGGTTATATCAGATGGTTATTTTAACAGGAAAGAATATGTTATTGCAACTGAAAATGTAATGTTCTACTGCAAATTCTTCTAATACTGCCATGGTATATCATGCATTGTTATTGCTTCACCTATGATGGAGTCTTGATATACAGCATTTGTAAAGCTGTAAGTCACTGAAGTTCAACTACTTTCTTTTTTAAATCTATGGATTTTCATCCCAAAATTTAATCATCCACAGCCAATGCTCAGACACGGAAAAAGAAATAGTATTATCCTCATCCTATTGCTAGCAGTAAGCAACTTAAGAGACTAATACCAGTTTCATTGAAGTATGTGATAAGACCTCTAATTTCATGTGAGCAAGATCAAGTTCCAAAAAGCCCTGAAATGTACTGAAGTGTCTGTGGCAGAAATACAGAGCTCGATGTTGTAGTCCTAATTCAAATATTAAACATTAGATTTTTTTCCTTATTTCCCTCTCCAAAACAAAAGGCAGAGAAAAAATACTGAGTAATGATAATGCAAAGGAAGGAAGGACTCACTATAGAATACTTCTATCTTTCCCTCACCTATCTTCATTCCTCTTTTTAATACTTAATAAGTTAATATCTTAATAGCAGGATTAGCAGTAATAAAGAGGAAGAAAAAGAGTAATAAATAGTAATAAAAACTCTGGAATATCCAGACCTCTGTGACTACCATGCTAATGTGACTACCAAATGCTCATGAAACAAGATTAAGAGAAAAGCTGGTATTTTTTCTTTGGAAAATATGACATATTTGCGTATTTTGACACAAACTTCTATCAGAAGGATGTACAAGGCATGGCTCATCATTCATAACAAACATGAGTATGGACTACAGGGCAGTGACATGTGCATAGGGGTAATTCGAGCAGTTGATCTGATGTTAAAATTTTCTGAGCAGAGCATTTCCTTTGCACGTATGTCTCTGCAACTCTTAATGGTGTATTGGGGCTTTGTCTCTAGTTTTAAGATGTTCCAAGTCAATAAACGTTATGATAAGAAAAAAATTGGCACAATCAAAAGCTAAAGCCTTGCAATGTAGGATTTTAAAGCTTTAGAGGCTTCCAAGAAAAAGAAGTAGAAATAGTTGTAGATAAAAGAGTTTGCCAGCAAAATAGTCAGTTACTTGTATGAAGATTCACTGAAAAGCAAGAATTATTAAAAAGATAAATTCCTTAGGACAGGAACCTCACCTCCTTATCTGTAGGTGTGCACGTAAAAATAAAAGTAAACTAACCTTTAAAGAATGAAAAAGCAGAGACAGAATGTCTGTGTGTGATTCCAAGGTACCTAAAAGAGCAATAGAATACAAGAGCTTATTATTCTCTGAAAAAATGAAAACTTAATTTAATGAAGCTCTTCATTAGCTGAGTGAATGCGTTGACTAGTTAAGGCAATTAGAATTCATTTAAGTTTACTAACTAGGTCATAGCAAGGAAATATATTGGCATATGGAATCAGAGAATTGCTCTAGTAAAAATATAAATTTAAAAGTATGTGAGGTACATTATGATCAACAGTAAGAAAAAGAATTCAGAGTGGTCTATATTCTATATTCACATCCGTCATATGTGTTTAAATCAGAGATGAATTATCTTCCTGAATTTCAGGTAGTGGGAGAGATTCCATATGTTTCATTGGAATATCACATATATTTCTCATCAGAACTATATGTAATCCTACTGTGACATTGTGGGTTTTTTTCCTTTTCTTTGAAGGGAAATATCTGGGAACAAATTCTGAGAATACCCTTTCTCCTGGAAATAATTAATGCTGTCCCTTTCATCATCACGGTAAACATATTTGAATTAATATATTTGCACATTACACTTTTATAGCTGCACAAATTTCTTTTAAAAGTAAATTTGAATCTTAGGTGGATGGTGAGTTTGTGCCTATGGGAACAGAAATTTGTCAACAAGATACTTTGCTACTTGAGTGAAGTAATAATACAGATCCCTTTCCTCCTTCCTTTTTGATAGAGCACAAACAAACCCAAAACCCTCTAACACAAACTACAGCACAATCAATAAAAAAAGCCAGCTGATTATAAAAATGTAAGAATCACTCATGTCTGCAGTGAAAACTGATTGTTTTTATTTTATCAAATAATCTTGCATGCAGTTAATCACAAAGGAAGAAAAAATTATATTTAAAGCCATATCTCACACTAGAAACCCATTAATAGTAAGTATTTTTACCAAGTGTTTCATTGCTGCTTGGACAGAAAAGCTCTATTCCTCAGAATATTCCTAGAAAAGCTTGTAATTAATTTGTTAATTTCTTTCAGATTTTCTGGCCAGTCCTAAGAAACCTGTTTATTCCTGTATTTTTAAACTGTTGGCTGGCAAAGCATGCTTTAGAGAATATGATTGTAAGTATGCAAAGGAAATAAATATTTTAGAGTTTCTATTTTTTTTTAGTATATTGTCTTTAGCGGGATTTTGGCAGTACAGTCTAACCTTAATAGGAAGCTAACCAGATCTGTATTTAGATTATACAAATGGTCAACCATTACTAAACTGCTTTGCATCAAAATTAGAAAAAAAATAAGACATGAAATGAAATCTCAATTAGGATAAATTGTTACTGTGCCAATAAAGGAAATGGCAGTGGATGGTTCTTTTGCTACTCAGCCATTCATGCACAATTGCAGGGAACTCAACTGTTAGGCCTTAATTGGTCCTTGCAGCCTGTAATTTGTAAGCTAGACATGAGCAGACAGACCTTAAGGCAGCTTGCACTAGTATCAGAATTGTGCCAGGATGAACAAAGAACCAGTTAAATAATCACAGAATCACAGCTGGCTCTTTTGCACCCTTCTATATTTTCAGCAAATTCTAAGTGCATTTGAATGACTGCATTTCTATAATTCCTCTATAGAATCAGCTCATGGCTTAGTAATTCAAAACCAAAAATAACACCTATTTTCCATTAACACAGAATGATCTTCACCGAGCCATCCAACGCACACAGTCCGCAATGTTTAATCAAGTCCTCATTTTAATATCCACCTTATTATGTCTTATCTTCACTTGGTAAGTGGCCAAAACCCCTTTGTTTTTATTATATATATATTGGCATTGTTTTCTTTACTCCATGGTGATAAAACAGACCTTGTGGAAACCGTGCATTGAAATAAAATGAATAATATACTTCAGTGAAAGTGTTAACTAGCACCTGGCACTGCTGGGGTTTAGATACACTGGGTTTGGAAATAGAATGTGCAGGCACAGGAAAGGGACTCATTCTCACTGTAAGGAAGGAAATACAGATGATGCAAAAACACAGGATAAAGGCGTAGGGGAAAATTTACATATGCACCAAGAGTGCAATCTCAGCAGAAAAGTCACTCAGATGGGAAGAGTACCAACAGAATTATATTGGCCCATACCAAGGTCATCTTCCTCTGACCGGTGTAACAGAGACATGAAAAGTATGCAATTAACACTTTGACCAAGGTTCCCATAAGAAGTACAGGGGATTATTAATAGGTGTTAATAATCCAGATTACAGTAAGTGTAGGATTTATTAATCTAGAATACTGATAGTAGTAGATGGTAGGTTCAAACAACCAAAATGTGTTACTCTGAAGAACATTTTGCTGAAAGACCTGAAAAACTTAAATTTACATGAGTTTGGGAAGCAAGGAGAAAAATCTATGAGGGCATTAAATACAAATAAACTTGGTTAATGAAATTCATGAGCTGCAGATGAGGAGGAAATGGTCTACAGGAAACACCACTTTATTGTCCCATTTTTATAGTATGGCTTAGGGATCTGCTGTTAACCAGGGCTGGAGGCAGATAAAGTAGACTAGGTGAGTCTTTGTTCTGGTTATAAAGTAGCTCAGTAGCTTACTAAACATACAGAATTTTCTCATCAGTAGTGCCTGAGAAGTGAGTTTTGTACACAGGGGGAACACAAGATGGTGTACAGTGTGAAACAAGATGGTGTACAAGGGGACAGTAAACAGAGATGATGATTCTGCGTGGAAAGGCTAAATCACCTGTATTTATTTTGCCAGACAAGATGCCTTTAGGTCAGCATACTGATAAAGTTTGGTGTGTCATTTTGGAGACAGTGATTTGATTTTCTCTTACTTTATTTCTCTAGCTTGTTTCTGATAGTCACTATTATGTGCTGCCTAACACTTTTGGTAATAACAGTGTAAAATAGCACACGGCCTTTTCTAGTCTTGTCCCTCTCAATCCTTTTTTCAAGAAGAGGAGTTTGCTCTAGCCTGCAGCTAAATGAATGGTCCAGTTTTACCCTTTGTCTTAGGGTGACACATCTGCATAATGACAAATGCTGCCTGTTCTATACACTAATGAACTTTTGTGATATTTAATTTCCTATTGAATATTATGGCCCTTTAATACAAAAATTTATATGAATGAGGACTACAGTAGTTGAACAAGAATGCATAAAATTCTATCATGTAGAACTTGGACATTTTTAAATTACTCTAATTTTGCTTTCTATTTTTTTACAATACAGGGTGGTATTGAGTAAATAAGCCTGCACCTTTTTTACCTACCTACTTCAATATTTTTACTGAACTGCTGCAAAAAATATGTATTATGGTGACCAACAGGCATTGTGGTAACTGACAGTAAAACATGCAGAACATGGCAAGCTCACTTACCATAATTATGTCTGGGGTAAACAGCTGTGGCTACTACCTTATTATGGATCATTATTTACTGACCTAGAACTGATCCTGCTAGACTGCAAAATAAGCCAAGTAAGATGAAAACACCCAGTAATGCAATAACTAAGGAAATGAAGCATTTTTGGAATGACTAAGAATAGTAGTTCAAACATCTGCAGCTTGCCTAAGACTTGAATTCTGTTTAGGTAATTGTTGCTATTGTTTACAAGAACACACATTATTAATGTGCATTTTTGCACATTATTACTTTATATTACTGATTATATATTTAAATTATTAAAAATTATCAAAATTAATTAACTTAATGTCCGATTATGTTAAATCTGTGATGAATTTGAGACAGTGTTTAATTTTAAGAGACATCATCTAGAGCTTACATTAGTTTCTTCATGCTGAGGGAGGACCAAAGTCCATTGCTGGGATCTGTCCACGTAAGAATGTCTTTCACCAGGCTGATCTTTCATATTTTCTGCAGTGGCAAGCAGTAACCAATTATATTGCCCCCAAACACATATTGGAGCCAGCACTAGATTTATCAATACCTTTAATGTAGCACAAAAGACTGGTGCTCACTCAAAAGTTTTGTGTGTTTTCATAACCGTGTTCTGGTTACATTTAGAAATAGTGCCCTGGTCCATTAATAAACCCAGATTAGTAGCTTGAATACAGTTTCAGAACACTTTCCCCTCAGAGTATGAGGGACATGCCCATGGTGTTCTTTTGGCACCACTGATACCTGCCCTCATTGTGCCTCCCTGATGACCAGCGACTTTAAGGCGCTGTATGGATTAAATTGAAACACCACAGCCCTCCTTGGCTCCTGGTTTACAAGCTTGCTTGTACCATCTGCTTCAATAGCAACATTGGCTACTCAGCACTTGTGAAGTCAATGTAACTTCATAAAAGAGGGTTCTGTTCAAAGCCACATTTTTTAACAGACGCCTGGAAAGAGACACAGTGTAGCTTCGTGTGGGAATTACACCATTTTATAAGAAGTCCAAAAGGCTATGAGAAACTCCTCATTGACTTTGCTCCTGTCTGCATATAAGTATTTTCAAAATAACTTTTACCATGTCTAGCAGAAAACCCATAGAAAATTAATTAAATTTCACCTCATGCATCACCTGTAAACCCATCATTTATGTCTCCACATGACAGTCCTATGGTGGTAACACATATAAACACATTCCAATTTATGCCTTATAACTCAGGTGTAAGCTTTCCAATGAAAACAACTAATTGGCTAATCTCACAATTTTAAGATATCATTATTCCAGCTGTCCTTTGCACTCAGGAAAAAGGTCCTTCGTATTTCTGTATACAGTTTACAATTTTCAATATTATTACAGAACAAACAGTAATCACACCGAAGTTTATGCTCTACTCCACTCTTGGATCTTTGGTGATAATTGTTTATGGATTGGGGGTTGGAACTCATTTGCAGATCAATAAATTTGTAAGACCAATTCCATGGATCTGTAGTTTACAGATTACATACAAGGATTTTTTTTTCTCTTTTCTTCTGACTTTAAAGACGGATTAGGCTATCTAATTATTTTTCTTTCTTTAAACACCTCAGTGGCCTTGTGACCAGAGCAATTATACATCTACTAAAACACGTGTACTTCTACACTGCAGACTGTTCAGCAGTTACTATTGATAGAGCACTAGTGAAAGTTACAGACCTAGTCAAAATATATATTGTGTCATTTAGCTAATGGATGTTTGCACTTGTTTGTCAAATGGAATACTTATTATTTCTGTAAACTGTTCAAGAAGACAAATAACAGTGAATGACTATTTCAGGCATCTTTCTGTGACACAGTGAATCATCTATTAAGACCTATTTTGAATTCTAAAGCAGTGTTAGTCATATACCACCGTTGTAGAGGGATTAGCTTGCAAAGAACGTGGCCACGAACTGTTTGAGATGGACATGTATTTTTTTCATACTGAAGTCTGCACAAACTTTGTTTATGCTTTCCTTGAAAGCTCACTGAGGTCAATCAACATTTTTTACACTTCAGTGCTTTCAGCATCAGAAAACAGGGATGTTTCCACAATAATTTACAGCATAAATGTAGAATGTCAGCACTGTAGCCTCAATGTTGATTACACAGTCACAATTCTCATCTTAGTATGACTAAGTTGCTTGCAAGAATGAAAACAAATCCAGACAATGATCTAGTCCAAACAAAACAAATCAAGACCTTGGGATTTGGAACACTGTGTCAGTGAAAAAAAAATGACCAACCAAAAAAGGATTAATCACACAAAATATTAAACAGAAAAAAGCCATCTCAGTGCTCCAGTTCCCCTTATTATCAATAAGTAGATACAAGCAACTCAAAGGTGATCTGAAGGGAACTAAATCACCACATGGAGGTCTGTGCTTCTCTACCCTTCTGTGTTGATCAGGAGCCCACAATGGCAGTTCTCCAAGAAAGATGCCTAACCTTAAGTAGGATGAAGAGTGTTGGTGGATTATGTAAGGTAGAATAAAATGTCGCTTTTTGGGTCTGCAGTTCTGTCTGTGAAGTTATGTTTTGTTGTACAGCAGTCTCAGTGCTCAGGACCAATCTCAGTTTGATTTAGAGGGCGGTTTTATGCATTCAAGGACAGCACAAAATAGAACTGTGATTCTGTCTTTTAAAACCTAGGGATTCTAGGGTTGTAAAGTACATAAAGTCTCAGGACCTAACAGACTAAACAGGAGTTGCAGAATTTAAATCCTAGAATATTATACAAGATTAATTGAAGTTCTAAGTAACTGTAAATAATACAAAATAAATTATTCAACTATTACAAGAATCCCACAAAGTACTGAAATAATAGTGGTTGTGCTTTTCTTTCTCTGAAATAAAGAAGATCTGTCAGGAACTTGCTTCTTTCAAACAAGGGATCTCTATTTTCTGTTTTGAAATATTCCTGTGCAGTGCTCTCCAAAGATAAGAAAACAGATCTAAAAGTAGGCCAGGTAGCACATGCAGTACCTTCCACATCCATTGTACCAGCTCCCACCCTTGTCCTGCTTCTCAGCTGCTGGAATCAGGGCAGCCTGTTTGGGTAGTTTTCCTGTGCGTGTGTGCAGTTAGAGCTGAGCTCTATTTCAGACCTTACCTTAACACCTCCACGTGTGACGGAACAATGGCAAGGCTGTGCAGCTTCTGGGAGGTCAACAGCAAAACATTGCTCAAAATATCCATTTGTTATTTGTGAGCACACAACCTGTAAATTCGATTAGAGTTTATGTGAAATACTGCCTTCTGGGAAAAGCTGTGCCTGAACACAAGGACAACACTCTTGTCAGCTTTGGTAGGAAGAACATACTGTATACAGAGTTTATCTTTTTTAGGTATAGAAATTTGTAAGGTGGCTTTGCTAAAATCTGCTGGACAAGAAGCATGGGAAAGCAGTGTTGCCACAAACAGTTGGCAATCTAGACTATTTAAATGAAACAAAGTCAACTAAAAGTCTTAGGGTTTCTTTTGGAATACGAACTTGTGTGATGGGCTGCAATTTTTTCACTTTTACTGGCACAGGGGACCATTTGCTTACATCCATATGATTAGTACTTAAGAGCCAAAGCCTTTCAGAAGGTGAGCAAGTATAATGAAAAATTACAATGACAAAATGTAATAAAACCTACAACTTGTTTCTTAGATTAATTTTTCTTATTTTTATGGAACTACTGCATTATGACAACACAGAAATATCACCATACACAAATTTTTTTCTTCGTTGGCAGCGTGGTATTTGTAATAGCACATTTTAAAAAAATATTTTTACATGTTTAAGTTCAAGAGTTCAGATCTTAAAAAATCATATGGTTGATTAGTTCTCTTGAAGAGTGCTGCTTAAGGAATATAGGATATGGATGTATGCTACCAAAAAACTAGTTAGTTCTTTGTGAAAGGCAGATCAGAAATCGTGTGTATTATAGGGAGAGCAGAAGTAGTGAAGCCCAATCAGAAGTCTTTTTGGCTATCCATCAAACATAGTTTCTATGGAAACCTAGATAATTATACAGTGATTTTCATGCTATTTTAGTTATTAATTTGGTAGTGACATAATATTTCCTTTGTTAATCTTTTTAGATGTTTCTACATAGTTATTTCTAAAACAATTAGGTCAGCATCTTTCCCATGCCTCATGCAGGGAATTCTTTGTGCAACTGATGTAATGGAATATGTAAAACTAGACAGACACACCAGTGAAATTAATAACAATCTGAATAGCCTATTTACTGTGGTCTGTAAAACAAAGTCATAAAGGTTAAAAAGTTCGATCTCAATTATCTTCTTAGTGTGAGTAGTCATCTTCTTAAAATAACAAATAATCAGATAGACTAAATGATAGCTCAGAGAGCTGCCCTTCACAAAGCCTCTCTAAAATGGACTATTAAGAACAGATTATTTATAAGCAAATCTGCCTATTTTTAATATATATAGAAATATTAAATTAAGCCAGTAAACAATATGATTGAGAGATTTCTGTTGTTCTGTTTCACCGTGGAAAATGAGTCAGGGCTTCACACACTTGTGATCTTTCCAAGTTACAATCAAACTTTGCTGATTTTCTAGCACAGGTTGCAGATCATTCATTAATCTGAAAATCAGTAGTTCCAAACTGAATTTAGATAGAGGTGGGCCAAGTTAAATTTGAATAAATTTGAAAGACAAAATAAAGTTATGCACATTTTTTGTTCTTTATTGCTGTACCACATGATATTTCAGTATTTCCTATGGTGTGTACTCCTACATTATAGGTCAGGTAAATCATCCTTTGACAATTAATGTGATTGCAATTTCACAGTCTAGTAGTGTATTCTATAAATCAATATTTTAAATTGACACTAGTAAGAATTTTCAGTCCGTCTTGCAAGACCTTTATTCTTTGTGGGAGTTAGACATTGAATTACTTTCCATTCTGAAAGTTCCAGCCTCTATCCTGTGAATCATCTTTGATCTTTCTCTTCTAATAATTTTTTTCTGCCATGTGAAGGTACTGAAAATTCAGTAATCAAAATATGCATATTTAAGTAAAGTGTAAAAATAGATTCAAAACCAAACTCCTGCTCAAGAAGGAAATAAAATTTCTTTCAGGTTCTTTCCCAATATTTTCCCCAGTAAGTTCTATGGGATGTAAAAATGTCTCTCAAATACCAAATGCTCCTAATACTTACATCAATAATCTTTTCATTAAAGATGTATTGAGAACATTCAGGAGACACAATATTTTGGAAAACATTATGCACTCTGAATATGCCATTGGGAGAACAAATTTTCAGCCTTTATTATCATGACATCTTGTAATACAGTAATAATATTACCAGATACCATGACAAGCAGAGGTTGTTCTGGCAGCAAAGACCAATTACCATTACAAACAGAGGAAAAACATAAACGATTTTGAGTCATATAACGTTTGAACTGTTAGAAATACAATTCTAAGAGGCTGCATCTCCATGGTATCCTTTCTTCAGCAATCATATTTTGAATTTTGTGGGCTATAATAGAATCAAGCAATTGCTAATATTAACTAATTAAGGCTTGCCAACACATGTAAAGCAACACATAAAATTCCTCTTAGTCTGAATGCACTCCTGTCCTTGCTCTTTTGCAGGAACATAGCACAAGACAGAGTGACTGTAAGGAATACTTGAAGTCTTAGTAAAATTAGAAATAAAACTGGCAAAATGTGCTTTAATTTTCTGTGTTGGAAAGAGGGGTTTGGGAAAAATATGGAAGGGATTGTCCAAAGAGCAAGATCAAATAAGGAATGTCAAAGAAAAAAATTCCATTAAAAATAATACCACATTTTAATATGCGCAATATGCATTTCAGATATGTGTGTTTTCAAAAGTATCAGCACTTGAAAAAGATCCACAGAAAAAATGCAGCCAGAGAGAAGGATTTGAGGATTAAGACATAGGGAGCTAGGCAGGTAAACTCAACAGGCACACAAATTATTGCGATGTGGGTTTTCTACTAAGCTTTCCATTGGTTTGTAAACACACATGCACACATACACACAGACTTGAAATATCTACAGACTTGTAGATACCTTGTGGGAAAATATAATGTTATCTATGCAAAAGATGTATGTTACCTTTGTAACAGGGGTGACAAGAATAACTTAAGTAAAATAGACCGCTAGAATGAAAATTGATCTGGAATATAACCAGAGTCTGCAGGATGGGAAATACTCTATCATCATATTAGTAAAATAAATCTTAGGTTTTGCTTTGGTTTTGGGAGGACTTAAATAAAAGCATGTAAAGTTCCCCTTAAAGGGGCTATTCAATATATGTTTTAAACCTCTGTTTTCCACCTCTTTCATAACAGGAAGGCATTACATTTCCCATGCTTCATTTTATCTTTCCAGTAAAAAGAAAAACCTGATACTCACATGCTGTCTTTAAGAACCTTCTATCACTTTAGACAGTAGCAACTAGAATGCACATGTAACAATGATGACTAACTATGTTGAGAATGTTACCTCATCATTCAATGGCTGGCAGCAAACCATCATCATTCACAGGTCCTGGCTCAAAAATGAAGTTGTCATTAGCATGCAGACCTAAAAAAATAAATATATCTTTCATTGACTGATTCATTAGACTGACAAACTATTTATTTTACTTTACAAAGATTTGGTGTTCGTGGTGGTTTATGATAACAGACTAAACTGTATTATTAGATGCTATGAGTTATTCTGGTTCTCCAACAAGCGGTAACTCGTTATGCTGATTTGTAAACAGCAGCATAACTCTTTAGTGATATGTTCACTTTTAATGTCTGTTTCACATTCCAACTATATTTTAAGGGTGTGAAGTTTAGCAAAGTTCATATTTCTCAAATCAGAAAGTGACGAGTTAAAAAAGATGTTGATGTAACTTTGGCCATACTAACAGAGCTTGGCACCACTAGAAACTTGGCACTCACCCTCTGTTTACATTAGGCATAGCTTTATGGAATGTTGAAAGGACATCTCAGAGGTTTTGGCAGAGCTCAGGTTGTGATATGAAATCATCTAAAAAGAAGAAGGATTTTAGTGCATTTACAATGGATTTTGAAAGAAAAAAATCACTTCTAAAATGAAATTTTAAAAGAAAAAAAGTTTATCTTCTGCGTACTTGGTATTCCATTAGAAATTACTATAACTTTTAGACAGATCTTTTTCAAAGAATTGAAGACTAAAGGCATAGTCAGCCATACAGTGTCACACCTGGGTGAAAAAATATGTAAATGCCCATGTACAGGCAGGACAGAGGTACCACCAATTTACAACATGTATGCATATGAAAGAATGATGGCAAATTTATACACATAGCAACCAAAATATTGAAGACAAATACTCATAATGATAACAAAGACCATTGATGAGTCAGTGATTTCATAGCGCAGTTTGAAATGTGAGAAGTGTACACCCCTGCCCTCAGGTGATCTGACTGCAGCCCTTCACCTTAAACACTCTTTCTACATTTAAGTTTTCCAGAAGGGAGAACAATAGAAAGTTTCCCATTACCCAAAGTCCTCACCTACAGAGGTGTGTTTTGTCCAACATCCAGAGACGCAGAAAACAGATATGTCCATCTGACTTGTGACTTGGAGAACAAATCTGTCTGCTTGCTTCATTTTAATAAACAGAAAGGGGTTACCACATTTTAGAACAGCACGACCTTATAATTTAAATAATATGCAGCACTGTTATTTTCACTGAAACTTCCAGTTACTATTAAAAATGCTGGACAAAGTGTTTATGTTTATTGTATGGCATCTTTAACATTTATTTGAAATACCATCTTTATTTCATAAAAATATACATGTCTACTTAAAAGGTAAATAATAGTGCAGTAATAAAATTGAAAATGGAGTAGTTAATATGCTCATTTAAGTTATCATAAAGTTTTTGCATTCACTGATCTGTAAGTATTCACCTGCAAGAATGAACTCCTTATTGTAAGTGTAAACACTGTCCAATAGAAGCTGCTCATCAGATTACTCTCTCTATGTTCCTTCATACTTGTAACATTTCCTAGTCGTCTTCACATGGGCTTCTGAAAATGTTCAAATTATTCCATCATATTCCATCTGTCTCCTATTCATATCTGCAAACTTCTCTCCTTTGTTCTTGGAAAGATTATATAAAGCACAGCAAGCAGCTGCCATGAGAGAGAGAGATTTCTCATCACTTTCTAGCCTACGTGTCTGGGTCTTCTATTTATTCACCCTTTAGTCTTTCAAATGCACATTCTGTTGTTTTTCTCCAGAAGTGCTTTTCTCTCTTTTGGGTGCCTCATAAAAGCATCCATAAACTCAGTATCACAGAATCACAGAATCATAGAATCAGCTGGGTTAGAAAAGACCTCTGAGATCATCAAGTCCAACCCTTGATCCCACACAGCTGTGGTTACTAGTAAACACTTGAAAAGTTGTTTCTAGGAAATGATAGCCCATGACTAGTTTTTCTTGCTTTGGTTATACATCACATACAAAACCAGTGCTATATGGAATAGTCACTCCACAAGGTAGACTTGCAGGACCTGGAATTAGAAAGGAAGAATTTGTGAGGTAGGTAAACTATAATTCAGGGGGGCCTCAGAGCTCAGGAAGAGCCAACTTTCTGATACCCGTCTTAGTTCTCCACGTCTTCTAATGGTGAAAGTTACCATTACAATCATTATACTGTGAAGTCCTTTTAGATAATTGGAGATGAAAACAAATGTGAATGAAAATTTCTGGAAAAAGATGAGCTTAGTGCAGACCATGAGGGTTGGCTGCAATATCATTTTAAAATATTATGAGATATGAATATGGGAGGGAGAAAGCAGTTTATTCTATGTCTACAAGTAAAATTCTCTTTATATAACTCTGCAACAGAATATATGTTTTATGGAAATTTAAGCTGGGAAGGAAAATATCACTGGTGAGCTTTCCAAAGGGCTGCACACCTAATGGCTATGGGTAAAGGAAATAAGACAAGTGGTATTTGCTTTGAATCGCAAGTTTTAGACCACTCCAGCCTGTATTTGCTACTGGTTTGTGTTTCACAGCAGGATAAGCAGTGCAAGAAAGACCACTCTTCCTGAGTATTGCCTATCTGTTAATTTCTAAGAAATTATTTTTGTTATGGTATTAGCAACCTGAAAATGTTGCAGCTGGAGTAAGGTAACTTGGTTTGTCCTGGAACAGTTGTTTTAATAGCAGCAATGAGAGCAGCAAAAAGCAATTGCACTCAAAAGTGCAGGCAGATGAGAGGCTGTCAAGGAGATGTAAAAATGGATAGAAGTGTAAGGAAGATTCATGTCTTTAAAAATCAAATGAAAAGGCAAAATCTGAAAAGGAGAGAATTTTGACTTAACAATAAAATTAAATCCATTTGTCATTAAAATGTGCTATGACTTGAGTTAGGTTGAGAATTAACAAAAGGTTTCTGTCAGTAGCTTATAGACTATTCTGCACACTGGGTTAGTTTTTTTCTTATGCACATTTAGCAAATATGCAGATAATGAATCTTTCAATTGTTAGTTCAGTTTGATTGAGGGAGCGTGGGTGGTTTGCATAACAACTGTTAGACCCTAAGAATGTTTCAAAACTATTGCAAGAAACATTAAACATGATGTTCCAAAGCATAACATATTGAGTGTATTAAGTTAGAGGTTTGCATTCAAATTTTCCAGCCTAGCACATCTAACTTTTGAATATTATAAATAGATTACCTGATGAATCTTCCTGAGAAAGGATAGGTATGTAATATCACCTAATTCTGTACACACCCTGACGATGAATAGTATCCGGTGTTTAAGTTCTGACTGCATGATTCTGTTTCCTCAATACTGACTCCTTGTGTGAGCAATCCAGAACCTCAGACTCCACAGCAGGCTCTCAGCTGCCAACAGTATTGACACAGTATTGAAGCTGAACTGCCAGACTTTGTTTACCATCAAAGCTCTGGGGCAGGCTGAAAGCATAGAAAAAATACAGGTATTCCTTTGGACTTACAGACTGAAGTGTGTACAGACCTTTTTATGGAAGTACAGAGCTGAATGCTGCCCACAGTGGGGCTCTACTTGTGCAGTCTCAATGACCACAGCCAGTTAATTACAGCTCCACTTCTCATTTCACAAAACACAGCAGCAGGAGTAGAAAGGTTCTCACTCAGATTCAACAAATATTTATATACAGATGGTAATTTCATAATATCCTATTCTGCTTAACAAGATGTTCTTCAGTTTCTGGAAGTCACGAGTTCCTAGAGGAAGAGTTTATTTTTATAAGTTGAGCTTTTGCAACCATTAGCTGTATGTAACATTCTGATCTTTGGGGAAGGAAAATGTTTATGAAAGACCCCATGGGTAATAATCACATAATCAAACACCATCGTGTGGGATAAGGATACAATTGTAATACAAACAAAAGTGACCTTTCCAGCTGAAGGGAAATTCAGAATTAATTTCTGACATGGTGGCATTGCTGTGTAGTGAAAGTTTTGCACTCTTACCTCAACTTGTGTTCCAAGTCCCCCAGAAGTGAAGTTTGATTCAAAGCCCGTCTTTCCGTTCACTATTGTGATTCTGAAAAAACAAAAAGAGGGGGGTGTTGTATGAAAATATACACTGAAAAGAATATATCTGGAAAAATAGAAAGATTCACATTGGACTGTCTGATGCAGTGGCATTAGAGCTGCAAAAATATCTGAGACTTGTTACAACATTAACTTTGTCCTTGAATATTAAGAAGCCACAACGTCCAGCCCTATTTTTTTTGTCCAGTCAGTGAATACATTTGAGCATGATCTACTGCATTCATAGGATCATTTGTTGCCACCTAAGAATAGCAAGTGTATTTCTCCACTGACTTACTTTAAAGGCAGCAAAACAGCCTTCATTCTTTCCAATCAGCAGTTCTCCCTCATTTATTGCCTACTGTCTTGTGTGCAATTAGTAATTTCTATGTCTTGGAATTCCATTATTCCCACAGCATTAAAGCCTTCTATGTGGAATGAAAGGTGAAAATAGGAAATTCTCTTAGTAATGCTTAAATTTGATATATTTTATGTGATATATTGTACCAGATTCTGTCATTTTAACATTTTGAAAATTGTATATCTATTTAAAACTAATAATTTTTTTTTCTGTTTGAATATTGTTTATGGAAAATTGCTTTTCACAAAATAAATTAGCAAAAGACACAGGCCTTATAAATGACCTGAGAAATCATCACAAGGCTTGGAAAAAATGGAAGCATTTGGTTTTTAGCAAGCTAAAACCTCAGCTCCAGGGTGTTTGGATGGGATTGACATTTTATTATTGGTCAGAGTATTTTCTGATTGTTGCTTCACTCTTGCTGCAGTTTCTACTCATCCCTTTTTCTTTGCCTCTTCATTATTTACACAAGAATCACGGGCTCTGTCAGAAAGTATTAGGCTTTTAGGTCACAGATATGTGATTAGCTGCACCTTCACCTTCTGTAAGGACCAGATTACACAGCTCAGTAGTGTCTCAGAGGAAAAAGGTAATTAAAATTCAGGGGACATGTGTTGTCATTCAGAAGTCAACAGACAGCGTTCCCATATGCATCTGATAGAATGAATGAGAAAAAAAATGCTACTTTAATGTCACTCCAGTTATATCAGTATTCAAGCCAGAGTTTGTGAAGTGTAAATTGAGTGTTTAATGATTGTATGGATACCTAGTTCTACAAGCTTTTCCAATAATGTCTAATTTTAAAATATGGGACAAAACTGCATCTGGCTCTACATGAATGCTCTAGAGAAGACTGAACACCCCACAGAGACAATTTCTAGTATGAAAAACTGTTTTCCTCTGTGCAAAGCAGGGCATTCTCCAGATACAGCATTAGTCCTAACATCACCTTCAGTTCAAGGACTTAAAACTGGTACCAGCTTAATATTAACATCTTTGGCAAGTAGTTAGCACTTTTTGCTGATTTTAAGCAAAACCTCTATGCATTTATCAGACTTCTGAGAGATGTCACATGCTTCCTAGAGTCAGACTGAAGAACTGTTCGATTTGGTGTAAAGATGGAGGAAGTTTCCTTAAGCAGATAGTTACAGGCACCATAGTGGTAAAATATGTCTTGAATGCCTGTCTGTGTATTTCCTGGGAAGTTAACATGGTCCTTTTCTTCAGTATTTTGCTATATTTGAATTTTACCCGTAGATATTTGCTACAGTTGGTGGTCTATCAACAATTTTGCTGACTGATAGTTCATACCAATTCTTGTCATAAAGAAAAAAAAATCTGTGATAGTAGCATTAGAAACTTTTAAAATAATATAAACAGCAACTGGCAGTACAGAACAATCAAATCACTGGGATTTAATTTATAATTAGTTTTAACATCACCATTCTTTGGTAGGATATGAGGAAATTGTAAAGAGTTTTGGGTGTGAGAAACTACTTGGGAAAACTTGCTTAAGCAGAATTGCTGTATTTCTGACTTATTTCAGGTGTAACTTCTGCAGTATAAAAGCACTGAGCTCTTACCACAGAATCACACTGAGTCTGATAAAATTAGTCCATGTTGATTTCAACACAGTCATTAGCTAGTCTCTACATAAGCAGCTCTGACTTTGGGCTCAGCACCTGGTGCATTATGTTAGACCTGAAGGGGTTGTACCTGTAAACAATAAAAAAAAAAAAGTAAAAATAATAATTTAGAAATCAAACATATTTGCCAACACCGAGTAATGAATATATATGCTGATATCAAATAGATTGTAAACAAATGATCATAAATAAGGATGGTTAATGTACAGTATTTGCAAATTACTATCCAAATGGTTCTTGTTGTGTCCATTTCTCTGAGGTGCTTCTGCAGCATGACAAAAAGCTGACAATTTCAGGGGTTATTTTACTTTACAGTACTTACTTCTGTATTGCATGTGGAGACAGGTTATTTACAAACAGTAGTTAGTTTTGGCACATAAATACTCAAGCAAACAAGGATTCCTGGAACTAGAAAGAAAACTTCCCGTAAAACAAAGATTGAACTCTCAAAAGTTCAAATAATACCTAAACTAAACATTACTAATCTTCAGAGGTTACGTGTTGTTTTCCTTACCTTCTGGTTTTCAAGTGCAGTGGTAGCAGAGTATTTAAAATCATACTTCTGTTCTCTGTAAGCTTGTAAAATGTTTTCTGATAGGGACTTTCTGTGTACTAATTATTACAGTGATTTATTTTCTGCACAAAACCAAGTTGATATGAGCATTGCCTTTACTGAACATTCCTTTCTTGCTTGAAATCATTACATTTTTCCAGGGATGACCAAAGAAACTATTGTTTCTTCGGGCAATGAAAGAGGAAGAGGAAGCAAACAAGAACAAGGAGATTAAAATATCACTAAAAATATGACAGCAGGCAAAACATGAAGCCCAAATTACTGCACATTTCATTATGTCAGTAAATATAAGAATGCAGAAAAGAACATATGTATTGTTACGTGCAGTATTTATGCTAAAAGCAATGCTTAACACTTAATTTATGAGGAAAAAAAAGAAGCTGATACTACTATTCATCTAAAGAATTAGGTTGTATTAAAAGATGTCAGTAAGTCGTGGGGAATGGAGTAACTAATCCATGTGGACTTGGTTTCATGGACAGCCACTGACATTGGCCTGCACTCTCTATGCAGTATAACCTGGTAACCCCAACAGAGGGGGACATGCTGGAAACACTGAGTAACATTCCTTTAAAGGCACGGGTGGTGAGATGAAAGTATAATATTCTTGGGAAACAGTACCAGAGCAATATTTTATTTGTTAATTAGACTCCCATAAAATTGTCTCTTTAAAGTCAGGTTTTTCTGCAGTCTTGTGATCTCTGGTTCTGTTGAAGACTAATGGCAGAGCATCAAAACACCCAATCCAAGTATGACTTGGTAACCTGAGTTGGATTTATCATTCCCTCGTTTTCAGGGTTAGGGCTTCAAATACAGTTTAGTGGAACTGCAAATGAGGTGCAAATAATTTTGAGGAAAGTAATTAATTTGATCAACAAGTTGTTAGGAGAGCTGAATTTCTTCCTCAGCAAAGAAGAAATAGCCCCCATGTCTTAGTGACTTTAATATTGTTAACTAAATGTGAGAAGCCCTGGCTCATGCCCACTAAATTCAGTGAGAAACATCTTGAATCCAAAAGATTTTGGATCAGGCACATTATTTTGATAGCTTTAAGATATAGGAATATATAGGACTGTAAGGGAGTAGAGCTGGTAAAATGAAATCTTGATTTCACTAAATTCAATAGGAATTCTACTGTTCACTTAGAAAAAGCTGAAATGGTTCATGATATATTACCTTAGTTAACTAAAGTATGATTGGGTGGGCTAGCTATGGAAAACTCGTGTATAATAATAGTAATTATTGTTATAAAGAAAATAACTCATTCATGAAGACCTGAATTTTCCTACCAGCAAGCTATTAAGAAATTTGTTAAGGTTTTACAAAAAGAACAAAGAAGGAAAAAACAATTCTAATTCCTCAAAAATGTAAAAAAAACCCCACCAGCCTAAGAGGTTTTCATTTTGATCCATCCTGTCAGATACAAAGAGTAAAACTGACCCTTTTGCATATACAAACACCAAGCAATTTCAGAGGCATCATCAGCAGAAAAAATACATTTCTACCAATGATAGGATCATGCATTATCCTTCAATACAACCTCATCTGCAGATAGTAAATACACTGGATGGAGTGGTGTAATAGTCCTGTTACATGGGAGTCGTATCACTGGCTCAGTGAAACTGCTGCTTTCCTGGCTCTTATGGCCTTAATTCCTGAAGTCAAAGTTATGTGTTTGAGGGATATACCCAAAAAAGACAACTAAAGGGAAGAAAATGTACCAAGGCGATCAGGAATAATAACAATAAAAAAATCCATAACATTCTGCTTTTAAAACTACATGTAACTTATGTGAATACTGTTATTAAAATGGGTTGTTTTTCTATACTTTGATGCCTCTACAGTATATTTCATTATTTCAAATTAATACTGGAAGAGGCTTTAGCTGAAAAACTTCCTTGATCTGAGACCAAAAGAAAGCATCATTAGCATAATTTCTTACAGTCCTTCTGTTAGTATTTTCAGGGACAAAAATATAATTATCTTTTTTGTAAAAAAAAATTAAAAAAAAAAAACCAACAAAAATCACAAAAAAAAATCCCCAGAAAAACTGTGAACATAGTGAAATTATGGAAGATCTAGATTACAACTCCAGTGAAAAATGTGGGACGAATTGGATAGAATATAAATATCAGTTCTGACTGAAGCATGAAACTTAGGCAAACAACAGGGAAAAAACCCCACCCTTTTTAGAACATTTTGAGATGTGTGAAAACTACAAATGCTAGAACTGTGAAAAGGAAACTGGGAATTTGATCCATATGTTCTGGAAATGCCACTGCCCACAGCTAAAGTATTTTTGGAGAACAGAACAGAGAACAGAAGAACAACTGCTAACACTGTTATAAACACAGGGTCTTCCTGGTGATGCAAAGATCTTACCATGGCAGATATTAGGGAGTTACTGTTACCATTTGGATACCATATATGAAGAGACTATATTTAGTATGTTCTAGAGTAATTACTGTGGCCTGTGATATAATTTATCAATATTTATCTAATTCTCTGAGGACAAATCATTCTGCTGACTCCAAGGGGGAAAACCGCTATTCTGGGTGGTTTGCACTGCAATTGATTTTTTTTTTTTAATATAGGTGAATATAATTAAAAAGCCTGAACTCATCTAAGCCATTCTACTGTGTCAGAGAAGATCACATTTTAAGCTTGGGAAGCTCTTTATCATGGTATATTTTTACGAAGTGAAATATTTTTAAAATCTACAACATATGAAATAGCAGTATGACCTGGGGACAGATTCTCCTACTGCTTCTCAAAACCAAAAGCACATCATGCTGATTACAAGAGAAGTAACTACCAGTTAACTTGGGCTACCATTTAGTTGTTCTCAGGAATGTGTGACTGGAAGGGATGAACTTGACTTGTTCTGCTGTTAAAGACAACCAAATCCCATATTTCTATTCTGTACTTTTAGCGAGCAGGCTCTTCTTACCAATTGTCATCTTCCACTTTCTGCCTGAAGGCTGACCCTGGATGCTTTTTCCTCTGACAATTCAGTAGCCTGCAATTCTCACATTCTAATTTATTCTAGACAGTCAGTACCCATTTGTATCAACAGTATTCAGATATGCAACACATTCTCATAACTAGTTCACACTAGTAACTCTTGCCACCCAAAGGGGTAGAGACCAACATAAAGAGGGATAGATTTAAAGTATGTACATTTTTCTTGGCCATACCAGCAAACTCTCCCTATAAAAGTTGAAAGATATCTATAAAAAATTTTGAATGGTGGCAGCTATATACCATCTGTTTTGTTCTGGTTTAGAAAGGAATTTCATCAATCCATAATGTTCTATATACCACCTCTTCCTCACAACAGCCACTAAGCAAAGCCTAGCAACAGTTGTGCCTATCATACTGGAATAATCAAAAAATGAGTTTCTTTTATTACAAATGACATTTGGAAATTATATCAATAATGCACTTCTGTTCTGATACTAATTTTTACTCTACTTTGAAAAAATGTCTTTGCTAAGCAATTTATGAATTCTGAAAATAAATAGTTCTCTGCACATATAATCATCAAGCTTGAACAGTTTTTATTTTTCATGTCTTTATTCATTCTTTTCTACATAGTATTTGTGGAATTCAGCATCTGGAACGAGCAGGAAACAGGTTGACTCTCTTTGACTCCCTTTATTTCTGCATAGTGACATTTTCCACTGTGGGCTTTGGGGATGTTACACCCAAGATATGGCCTTCAAAGCTGCTTGTTGTCATTATGATCTGTGTTGCTCTTGTGGTGCTGCCCATCCAGGTAAATTTGGATTTTTCTTCTCTTTAGAATTGTTTTTAAAACAAAAGAATAATAATTGAAATAATTTATTGTTACTATTATTATTGCATAAAAAATGTCAGAAAAAAGAACTATCTTCTATTATTTTTTTTTCCTTTTTCCTGTATGTTCTCCTATATTCTAGATTTATACTTAAAACCAGAGCACTAATAACAGTTTTCAAATGCTGATGAAAGCTTTCTGCTCCCGTCATGTACCACAGAGCCCTTCTTTTATCCTGAGATACGGGTTTGTTATTAATGGAGCAATTTAAAAAAAAAGGCACAACAGTAGCCAGCACTTTCTTTATGAGTGTAGCATTTCCTCAGCAGGCTCTCCCTGTTTCTAATCTTGGTTCTCTCCACTTCCTCTCTTACTCTTACAGCTCAGTGCTAACTTGAAAAAAATCTCATTAAATCTGCAACTCCAGCAAACTGGGTTCACAGCTGTGTATGGTACACACACACACAGAGCCAAAAGCACAGTTAGGAATTTTTCATGCCTACTTAGGTTTAGGATTTTCTAACAGTTTTAACAGGAAAAGACTGATTTGTGAAAATCCAAATATTTCAAGGATTCAAAGGGCTTTGTTAAATTTGCACCAAGCATTTTCCAGCTCATTAGGTGAGGGTGGATGACAGAAACTCTGAGGTTACATGGGAAGCCCTGCCAAGATGTTCATTGTTCCACTGATCACCCAGACCTTGTGATAGAAAGAGAGGGTGTGGGGAGACACTGAGCATTTTCATCAAAGCTTATGGTAGACCTGCTAGACCATGAAGCTCCAAAGTTTCTCACACAGGCAGAGTTTCCAGACTCAACTTCTTTGACAGTGAACTAAAGCTCACTGTGAGCAGATAACACAGAAACTCCGGGAGGCTGGAAGCTCAAGCTCTTAGCATTAATTTTACTGAAGTTATTTGAATGCTTTAATTATAACCTAAATATTTAATGTCTGTATTCACAGATGTATGCGCTAATACAATTATATTCTCCCTCAGTGAAAAATTAGTAAAATATATATTCTATTGAAAACTAAAAGGTGCTCTGCTTAAGAAATTTGCAATTTCCTAGAATATAGATATTTCATCTTTCATACTTCAGAAATAAGACGTCTACATTAGCAGTAAATAATCTAGAATCTACTGGCCTTTCACATAAATTTACCTATTATTAGCTACTTTCTTTTATAACTGTAGTGATAATGGGGCTTCCTTCAGTTTTCCATACACAGAATGTGGGAGGCATTCTTTCCTGAGCTTTTGTCCTGCTATGATATGCAATCAGTTATTATTCATGATTCAACTTCCCCATCAGTTGAACGTGGATGAGAAAAAGCAGCTATCACAGAAACATATAGTTAAATTGAGCTCAGTATTAAGCATGTATTACTTATAAGAAGCTTTGAAATGGTGTTTGTATGTTTTATTACAGACTGCTACAGTATTCTCTTTAGTCTCAGGGATTCAGACTAGTAATATTTACTGTTAGCCTGCCTATATTGTTCAGGTGACAAAAGCAAATTTGCTGTATTAACAGCTGCTGTGTTTTCTGTGGTTTTAAATTGTATCTAAATTTATAAGACAGACTAGGGAGTATACAGTAGGTCACCTTCAGAACATTATAAAATCTCTGGGAAGAGTTATTGCCCAAACTAAGTCAAATGGTGCTTCTATCCAAGTAACGTGTGAAAATTTAACCTTTCATATGAGGGAACCACTTATGTCACATGGCACTAGATAAAGAGAGCCCAGAGGTATAAAATACTTAAAGAAATAAGGTACCAGCCTTCATTCTTTTCCAAAATCTTAAGATTTAATGTAATCTCATGATATTTTAATGAACTTTCACTGCTATTTGTGTGTGGTGGATTCTGGCACTATTGCCATGTTTAACAATCACCCTGTTATTCGTCTCATACACTTGAACATTTTACAAAGAAAAAGACATTGTGGGCTAAGGGCAGCTTTTCATAGAGGCATGAGATTGAATGATGCAACATTGTCAAGTCATTATACAGTTGTACTGCACACCTACTTGTCTATATTCCACTGACAATTGGCATCTCTTGCAGTTTGAACAGCTGGCATATTTATGGATGGAGAGACAAAAGTCCGGTGGAAACTACAGTCGATATAGAGCTCAGACAGAAAAACATGTTGTGCTGTGTGTAAGCTCTCTGAAGATTGACTTACTTATGGATTTCTTAAATGAATTCTATGCTCACCCCAGATTGCAGGTACTGAGAGTTAAAAAAAAAAAATAATTCAAAAAATAAGAAACGCAAAATACTGATTTATTTTTTTTTCCCAGAAAGGCTTCTGAAATGGTCTTTAATTTGTAAAACTGAATTTGGGAATAGCTAGCAGAATTGGGAATCTATAACTGCAGTAAGAAGTTGAGGTATAGAATTTTAAATTGAGGTAAATAGACTAAATACGTAGAATTACTGTCTTGTTGAATTATGCCAGTCCTTTTAGAAACACGAATTTCCATGCAAATTCCTTAGATTCTATCCCAAAGTAGAAAATAAATGAAAGTGTTTTTTTCCCCATTATTTTGGGACTGGATCAAAAAATCCTCATAAGTCAAAGCATCTTTTGGTTTTCATGTTTTGCTTTGTTTTTTGCCAGTGTTTGGAATCACAGAATAGGTGAGATTGAAAGGGACCACAGTGGGTCATCTGGTCCAACTTCCCTGCTCAAGCAGGGTCATCCTAGAGCACCCTGCACAGGATTTTAAAGATTAGATCCTTTTGGAATTGTGGAAATTAGGAAATAAGTATTTGTACTTTAAAGGACAAAGACCTTAAAAAATTACACAGAAGAGATTTTCTTAGTGTACACATATTCCCTGGTTACTGCAAACTTGTCATATGACTTGTTTGGAACATCTGAAAGCCTATTTACATGAGACAGCAATTTGGATTTGTTATCATTACCTTTGCTACAGACTATTTCTTTTACTAAATCTTCTCTATGCCTTTTACTAAGTTACCTGTGTACCATGCTTCATTAACTAGTGCAAAAAAAATCACACAAATACAATCCTCAATTGGCTGAGCAACAATTTGCCGAATCCCAAATCCAAAATATTCCCCAAAATAATTAGCTAGCAAGAGCCATAAGCAAATGCACAAAGAAATCACATTTTTTATAGATGCAAACACAAATTGAAATCCAAAATTTAGTCAACTAACCTGAAGAATGAGTCAGGTTCTGTGATACGCTGGAGACAAAGAAGAAAAGTCCAAATACTACATAGGAAGAATAAAAGAGCTTATATACATTCCCTTCACAGCTGAAATCAAGTTTGACTCAATGATCTTAGAGATCTTTTCCAACCTTAATGATTCTATGAACTGGGAAGCTGAAGGATGCAGGTGCACTGCATTCAGTGCACAAAGCTTTCCACAAACCCTGAGTGTCCCAAGGAAGACTTCTGTGACAGGCCTGTCCTAAGCTCTCAGTTTCTCCTCTCATGTTCCATTTACCCCTCCTTTTAATCTCTGCACACATGTATGCTTCAGACCAACCTTTCTTTTCCTAACAAGGACTACCTGTAGCACAGGAACCAGAGTATGGAATCACCCATTAATGTAAAGGAAAAAAAAAAGGGGAAATCAACTCTGACTATCAGTGACTATCAGAGACATTTTTGACATCCCAAGTCACTACTGACTCATTCTCCAGCAATAATAAATGGTAACATAGGAAAATAAGATGACTATTCTCCCTTTTTTTTTTTTTTGACAGGACTATTATGTCGTTATTTTGTGCCCTACTGAGATGGATGCTCAGGTGCGAAGGGTGTTACAAATCCCAATGTGGTCCCAAAGAGTTATCTACCTGCAAGGCTCAGCACTAAAAGATCAAGACCTGCTGAGAGCCAAGTAGGCAAATATTGATCATGTTTTTTTGCTTTTGTTTCACTCATATTGTTTGATAAATAGTTTTAACAAACAACAAAAGCTGTGCTAGAAGGAAATGTGTATTTAGAATGTGTATTTAGAAAGCAAAGCAAAGCTCTTTGATATAATTAGTTTTCCTTAATATCTGAAATTTTTCAAGGAACAAATATCTGTGAGCATTTTCATTTGGTTGGATTTTTTTTACTGTCTTTCTGTCTTAGTGTTTAAAGGTATTGAAACAGAATGCTTGTGATTTCCTCTGAAAAAGCAGAACAGTATATTCCAAAATGACAGTAATGATAGAATATGTCTCTCTTTCTTGAGAAAATACGGTAAATGTGATGGTAGTTCTCCTGACCAACTAAAGAGAAAAAAAGGAAACATAATTAATTATCACCCTTTGAACCCACTGTACAGTTTTGCTTTCTTCTTAAGTTCAGCCTGGCAATATTAAGCACCTATTCTGCCTCCATATAGTCTTCCTTCAGGGCCCTCCTCTTACCACATACATCCAACCCTTCTAAGAAATGCTCTCTGCTCTCCGCTAGTTAATAGTGAATGGCGCTTACCAAAACACATCAGTCACACACAGTTCCTCACACACACCTCCCCCCCATTCCTCAATCAGTCGAGCCTGTGAAGGAATTCTTAGTGGAATTCACATAGAATGATTGTCTCTCTACACTCTCCAGAGAGAAAGTTGATTCTTAGCAAATAACTGAGTTAACCTATCGGCATTGCTCTATAATGTAGATGTTGAAAAATGAAGCCAATAGCTGTCTATTTGTGTCATTCAGCCTTCTTTACCCAAAGGGAGTTATTTCCAAGAATCTCATCTGTGAGAAGCCTCATGAGCAGTGTTATCTTCTCAGACTTCTGTCACTGAAAAAACAGCTACTTCTACATCTGTTTAAAATTTGACAAGACAATAAAGCTTTTTTCAGGAATAGAAATTTTCTTTTAGCGAAATTCCTTTTTTTTTTTTTTTATTCTTGCTGATTTTGAGAAGGAATTCATGTGTGGATTTAGCTGACATTTGTTCCACACATTAGGAGAAGAAAAATTAGGCTGTTCCCTAAATATAATCTTGATATTCACTTATAATAACCTGGAGGTAGTCAGCTGTGGAACTGTGCTTTTTCCTGCAGAACATGTAATTGAATGTACCTGTCACAGAATAATTTTCAGCCTCTCCTGAGAGAAGCAGCATACTGGGAATTTAATAGAACATTTAATATGAAATATAACCCAGTACCAAGACGTTTGCTGCATTTCTTTTTAATGAGAACATAATGTGCTGAGAAGATAACAAGGCACATGGTAAACTTATTCTAATAAATAATGGTTAAAAGCAACAACAAAACTATTAAGAAGTATCTCATTATCAAAATTTATACATATATTATTTGTGAAATCCAATGTGAAAATAACATGATGGAGGTCACACCACAAAGTAAAGGAATATCAAAAATTGGCTGATTGTGTAAGTAGGGAGTAGTCAGTTAATAAAAGACTGTATTTTTCTTTCTATGCCCTAGTACACAATTTGACTTTAGAAAAATGATACTCATTCTTTCTTCCTGTCTTTGAAGGCATCACTTTGCAAACTTTTGGTGTTCTCTGAACAGTGTTTATGTGTGCAGCTTTCACAAAGAAACTGAATAAATTCTCTCATGAGGTGCCACACTGTTCATTAGCATGGCTGGAGACTTTACAGCTACTTCAGCCACTGAAACAACACAGTAACTGGTTAAAACAGTTCTCATTCTCCATGTAGACTAGCACTAGACAGTGAATAACACTACCATGCTTGATTTCTTTCCCCTACAGCTTTCTTCCATATTCTGTCATGACCTCAAATATTTTTTCTCTCTGCCCTCCACTTTCTTAGGTGAACCATATTCATTCTTTTTCTTTGGCTTATACTTTTTTCATTCACAAATTTCTCTTCTGTATATGAAGTCCCTTTAATTTCTGCCATCCCTAAGCAACAGAACTGTTGGGGTTTTTTGCCTCAGAGTCAGTTTACTGGCACGTAAAAATGGTATAATTGACAAAGCTTTTTTAGTTTTAAGGACATTTAATAACACTTCTCTCATACTCTGCGTTCTAATAAATGTTTTCAACACATATGTCATTAATGTTTCTGTTGTCTAAATTAATGACATTCACAGATGTTAGTTGCTGGTTATTATCCTTGTCATATGTGGCTGAAGTGATTCAAGAATTTACAAAAAAACATTGGGGAAAAAGATGAATATGTTCACATAAGGTTTCATTTCCTTATGAAATCATCTATATATACTGTCATCCAAGTTACCTCATCAGCTCTCATCGAAATCTCATCTAATTTCCTACAATTTTGGTAAAGACCCTATCTTCCCAATACTGCTCCCATATTTAGCTGAAATTACTCATACAGCTCCCGTAATTTCTTCCTAATCAAAAATGCCATGAACTGAAAATAGTTCATTTAATGTATACATACACAGAAATGTTTTTTAACCCAAACACGTTATTCTTGGATGTCTACCCAACTTCCTGCTATCGTTAGGCAAGACAAGTCTATATTAAGTTACCTGCCCCATCTTTTTCATTCTTATCAATAATAACTTGGGCATATCATACCCTTACACACTAGGCAGACTGGTGCTATTTATCCACCTTTTATACTCACAGCAGATACTTATTTTGCAGATTAAGCATGCTTGAGGTCACTCTGCTTTTATTACTTTGGCACGGCTTCTACTGGCACCAGAGAAAGAAATGAGAACAGAGAGACTAAACTTTCTCTGTGTTCTGTTTTTATATGCAAGATTAGGAACTGTGAAACACGAGTCCATGTAAATACTCTGTTGGAATGTAACAGTCTTGTCTCCTCTCTTCTAGAATGGATGATGCTGAAGCTTGTTTCATACTGAGCAGCCGCTGTGAGGTGGACAGGACAGCAGCTGTGAGTTTGGAAGAAATAACTAGGAATGAATGTGCATGTTGTTATACTGATACTGCCCTTTAGATACTAAATTACATGACTTACCTACCAAAGAAGTTCAGATTTTACACTGTTTTAGTTACACATTTTTTTAAAAAAAGTGGAAATTTATACATTCTTACAAACTTTAAAAAACTTCAAAAAAACAATTTTCACACTGAATAAAGTAAATTTTTATCAGTTTTTTTTTTTATGGAACAATGGCAGAATAGCATAGAAGCACTATCATAGTACCTTGTAGATAAATTGATAATTGGTCATTAATCACTCCCAAGAATAGTAGTTTGTCAAAAGGTTTATATTCAAATCACCTGGACTAATATCAGTGTTTGCTCTAGATATTCAATTCAAAGAATTATAGTTATTAAAAAGAGATATATATCAACTGACTGGTATTTTTGTACAGAACTATCGAAGAAGTATTAAAAGTTTACCACTAACAAAGTAAAGACTGAATTCAACTTACAAATTCATATGTGACTAACACCAAATAACCAATATATCTGAGAGTATTTGACTATTTTCCATATTGGCCAATTTCAAAAATACAAATGGCAGGACTCAGTTTGTATGGCTTTGCCCGTGCTACTAGTTACTTGCAATCAATTAAGTTAGTGTCCAAAAAGGAAGACTGCTAATACAAATCTTTATTCTGTGATAAAAGAAAAAAAACTATTTTAATATAAACTAGAACCCTTCCAGCTCATGAAATTAATTATTGATCACAAAAATCCAGGAAAAAAGTCCACTGAGGAAGGATTTATGAACATAACTTTAAATTTTTCACCACAAGCTATACACAAAATTATTGAATGCTTGCCTCTATTCAGTTCAATCTCAAACTCCAAAGGAAGTTCAGAATAAATCTGAATATTCCGAAAGATGCTTAAAAATTGCCTAACAAGACTGAACCAGTTTATAATTCAGTAAGTAAGATTTAAGCAATCTCAATTAGAAATACTGGTTTGCTGCTACATTATAAGGAATAGCAATTATTTTTCTAAATGTTAAAAATAGAGACAGTAAAACACGGGAAATGAGGGATTTGCATTACGTATCCAGTATTTCTTAATATACTCTCTGTCTGCTATGAAAAGTTAGTTGTTTCCATACCTGCACATGCAGCATATCAGAGAAGGGAGAACAATAAAAGCAACATAAGCTGCAGCTAGCAAGAAAAAAGGATATTTCCTTGTTAGGCAAGTGAACCCTCAGAACAAATTTTATCAAACATAATTTATTTTCCATAGACTATCAGCATGCTGTAAAAAAATATTTTATTCAAGGCTAAAGATCCTGTTCTGGTCCCATCGCTTGCAGAAAGTCACTGAACTCCTTGACAAATAAATCCTTGCTCCTACTAAAACACTGAAACTTAATGAGCTAAGAGCTTTGAATTTGATTCATCAGCATTGGACTCCTGCAAATGCAATAGTGAAAGCCAGTGAACTGGCAGCAAGTAATCCTGGAGTAGTCAAGCAAGGCAAGCACACTGTTTGGAAGGGACAGAGGGTCTGGGTACTTAGGGACAAGAACAACCTAGAGTTCTTGCAAATACCTGGGAAAATACTGGTAACTTCTGAGAGACTGAAAAGTATCAAAAAAGCCAAGCTCACTTGCCTAAATTAGCCATGAGTTCAGAAAAAATCAGCAACAACATCTCATCTCACAACGTGAGATACATGACAGTTGCGCAGTGGTTAGAAATGAGAAATCCCATATATAAGCAGAGCACGTGACTTACATTGCACTTGGTAGGTTTATGCAGCGTTAAGGGCAGCTACATCAGCTGTTCATCTCTGCTCATAACTGCTCCAGAATTTATGCAAAGACAAGACAATTTTCACCTCTGCTGAACCATACCATAGAGCAGACAGTGGACTCTACATACAGCTCACAGAGCTTCCATCCATTCTGGCCAGCACTGTCTAGTTTGGGCTTTGGAGTCATGGCCAGCTCCATCTCTCTCTAGGCAGCCTTTCTGTCCTCAAGGACTGGTGTTTTCCTCAGGAAACACCAAACTGGTGTGAGGCACATTTCAGCTGCCAGTACAGACTATTATCAGATCTCATTTATCTTTGCATCTGAAGCATACCAACAGGCATATCTTACCAAAGACACGATCCTGTTACCTTCTTCTGGGACAGAGTGCCCTGTTGGAGGGCTGGCTGGCCAGTCATAATAGTGCAGTATCTCAGCTCTAGCAATGATATTCTGAGGGCCAGTGGGATCTGAAGCTTTTAAACAAGGTGTCACCTCCCTGTCTTGTTTTCTTTTTTATTGTCAGATTACTTTTTCACAGGGAATGTAATTATTTATACTGCAAGTAGAAAACAGGACAATTTTTTGTTTAGTTAGTTTTATTTTACTGCCCCCTAGAGCTTTGAAATGAAATGGATTTAATTTCCTACGTTGTTCCAGCTCTAGTCTTTACTAACAACTTTAGTTGTTAGTTACAGTTTGTCACTGGGCTGAAGGAAGTTCAGCTGTTATCCCAGAATCAATCTTTATAACTACAACTGATTTTTCACCCTGTTGTCATGAAGCTAACAAACTGATTAAGACAGTCTTGGATCCTCTCCTATGTCTGACAACTGTCAAAATAAAAGGAGGAGATCCTGACCAGAGCAGCTGTTGCTACTCAAGTGATTTTTCGAAGTCCCTGAGAGTTTTTCTCTCCCCAGCTACAGTCCTCAAGCAGAGGATCTACTCATTTGCCATGGATACTTGACTGCAATGGCTGTTCATTGCTTGCTATTTCATTAGTAAATAAGTTTTAATGACAACATTTTTTCAACTAACAGCTTTGTTCTGATGCTTTCTGAAAATTCAAAGATGGTCCGGTTCAAGCTTGCACCTTTCTTCCCCCTCTTCCATTAATCAAATTGTGTGACACTACTGTACTGGCAATCTAAGTTACACTGTCTTAAGAGCATCAAAATACGGATGCAGACATAGGAGGATATAACTAATTTATCAAGTTGCGTGGCAAGAGGATGATTAAATTAACAGATTTATTTTAAAATATTACATGTATTTCTTTGAGTTCGGGTGATTAAATTCCTGTTGCACCCACTTTAAAACTTAAACAGCTTTTCATACATAAAATTCATTATCACCCCTATATTAACCACCATTTGTAACAGTGGTATCACCAATACTATACGGAGAGACTGAATCTAAGAAATCACTTGAAGTGCCTAACTGTATTTTTGGCTCTCTCTCCTTGAGTGCTTCTTCAGAGTAGAATTTGGGAGAATAACTGGGCAAAAAAACTCAGAAACACTGATAACCAGCTTTTGTACACAAACATCTGTATATACTAAGTGAAAAGAGAGAAAAAGAAGCAATAATGCAAGTTATTAGATGAACAGCACATACACTGAGTTCATTGTATGAAGCTGTACAGGGCATTTAAGTATCCATTTTATATATATTACATGTTTGTAGACTGTTGCTTCAATGAGTTAGCAAATGGAATGCAAGGCATATTTTGCAGTGTTACAACTGCAAATGTGCCAAATAATCATCAAGAGATCTTAATTTTGAAATCTTTTGCTTTTCTATACAATTGCATAAAAATATTTTATGTTGAGATTCCTACTTTTAGTTTTATGACACCCACGTCTATTGATCTATGTTTGGGTTTTTAATAAAATAGCATCATTTGAATAATTTTATGAAACAATCTTCATTCTTATATTTAACAATTATTGCACATTATGAAAAAACCAGGCTTTTTAGACAAAATAATAAAAAAAATCAAGAAAATGTCTAACATAGAAGTAACTATACTTCTAGGCATGTGGCATACAGAAAACAACCTCTTCTCACCACTTTTGCCAGCCAGAGTGGTCTGAATGATTACTATGGAAAGAAACGGAGGAAACTGGTAATGGCAAACCCTGTGTCATTAAGCCACACCATCACTGCAAGTGACTGCTTCCCTGATACCTTTTGCATAAAAAGATTAAGTAACATCTTCAACAACACATGATTTTCAAATCTGTCCCTAGTCCACTCCCAAGCCTCTTACTATTCCTGTAATGTATCCATATGACTGCCATCCATCACATGGCCCAGCCACTTGCTATTTCTACAGTGTGTTGGCATTTCATCACATTAAGACAAAACAGCAAAACCCCTAATGAACAAAAAAAAAAAAATCCTAAGGAGGATAAGAAAAAGTGACTGTATACATGGAAAACTTACAGCAGGTTACATCCAAGTTCTGGAATCTCCTGAATGCGCACAGCAATCCTACATCTATGAAACTATTAATAAGAAAAAAGTGAAATAATGTATTTTACTATTCTCAAAAGGTCTTCCTCTTATGACTCCATTTTAGTATTTCTAGTAGAAAAAGTACTTGCTAACATCTCAATTGACATTAAAATATTATGGTTTGAAAATGTCAATTACGCCCTGTTCCAGGCAGAGATTTTCCCTTGTGTTCAGGAGTCTGAAAGCTTTTCTTACTGCTGATGCTGCATATAATGAATCATTCTTTATATTTTATCTTTTAATACCACCAATGCCATGACTAGGCAAGGCATTTCAATCCAAGTATTGTTTCCTAGATGCAGCTCTTCTATTCCTTTTTGGTTTTGAAATAACTAAAAACTGATGGCTGATACACTGAATTTAGTCTTATTTCACAAAATTCAAAATATTAATGTATTATCACATAGATTATTCTCTAGGATAGCAGTATTCATCCTTGCCATAGGACAAAAATAACAGGCTGAGAAATCTCTTGGAATCTTTGGTCAGTAGCTGGCAAAATTCTGACGTCAGTTGTGCAAATGCTTTAGTTGCACGAAAACGTAGATCTGCTTTTAATTAAACTGTTATTTTTTAGATTTAGCCACAATTTTAAACCCTCACTTCCTGATGTCCTCATTTAAGGCTATTTTAATTTTGAGTCTCTTTGGAAAGACATCTCTGCTACATCATTCTTGATTAATTAGACATGACTCATCACTGCCATCTAGGTTTTCACACAATTCTTCCACATCCAAATGTCACCCCTTTCCAAATGACATGATCCCTTGATGACACTTGCAGAAAGATAGGAGACAGTCAAAATACCTTATTAGTGGAAGATTTCTGTAAACAAGCTCTCTATTCTGCATTCCAACCAATATAATATATTACACTAGGATCCTAGGATTACAAACATTAGAGGAAAGCTGAGGAGGTCTCTAATCTGACAGTCAGTTATGAATGCAGACCATGTCGCTCAGGGCTTTACTTAGGTTCGTGTGGAATTTTCCGAGGGAGCAGATAGCATAGCAGGAACTTCACTGTCTGTTTTCATGGGCAAAAGGGTTCTTGTATCCAGCCTGAATCTTTCTTCTCAGTTTACAGCCATTGTCTCTTGTCTTCCAGCCATGCAACATTGTGCACAGCCTGGCTCCATCTGCTCAATAACCATCCCATAGATAATGGAGGTTGCTGTTCCCCCCCCGAAGCCATCTCTTCTGCAGGCTGAACAGGCTCCCTTCCCTCACCCTCTGCTCACAGGGTCTCTGATTCTGCCTGACCTCCTTGGTGATTCTCTGCTGAACTCAATTCAACTTATACTGCTGTATTGAGGGCCTGCAAGCTGGATGCAATGTCTAGATTCAATCTAACTTGTGCTGAATAGAGGGGGATAATCACTGCTCTCCACCTACTCACTGTGCTTCTGTTAAAGCAGCCCAGGATGCTGCCAGACCATACTCAGCTCACTCTCTGCTGGGACCCCCAGGTCTTCGCCAGCAGAGCTGCTGCTGCCAGTCAGCCCCCAGCCTGTGCCAGTGCAGGGGGTTACTCAGTCTCAGAGACATGACTGTGCTTGTGCTCTTGCAGAATTTTATGAGGTTCTTGTCCGCCCATTCCTCCATCTTGTCTTGGTCCATGTGAATGACAGTCCTGGCCTCAAGTGTTTTGACAGTTCCTTCCAGTTTGGTGTCATTTGCAAATCTGCTAACCACGCACTCTTACCCCTCCTCCAGGTCACGGGTGAAGATGTTTAGCAGAACAGGTTCCAGCAGAGATCCCTGTGGCACTCCATTTGCCCCAGGACTTTGGGCAGAGTTCATGCCCTAAGACTCCAGTCATCATTTATCCACATAAATTTTGCACTCCTCCAGACTGTAATGTCTGAACATGGAGGAGAGAATACAGATTTTTCTGGTGTTGTTGGAGACTTCTCCTAGTCTCCACAACCTTTCAAAGATAAGAATGCAACTCTTCAAGGACATTGGTCTGCTCTGTCTGTACCCATCTGACCCTGCAGGCTCTTATGGGCTAGTCTCTGAAGCAATCCCTGTCAAGATCATCCCCTCCTGGTGATCCTCCTCCTGCTTGAGCCTGCCTCAAAGCAGAGGCCTGAGAGAACACAGAGTGCCTCAGCCTTGTCCACATCTGCAGAATTACTGGATAGTTTGTCTATGTGTATATGTAATTATGTAATACACATAATATGTAATATTACTTATATAAGGTGTACATAAACATCCACACCAGCTGGTATATAATTACTAGTCTTAAAAAGAGTTTTCCTCAGTGGAGTCAGTCTGATAATAGATTCTTTTTCTAATGTGACATGGTTATTTGTCATCACCTCATACTTTTTATTCTAGGATCATCAAACCATTTTAAGAGCCTGGGCAGTTAAAGACTTTGCTCCAAATTGTCCTTTGTATGTCCAGATATTGAAACCTGAGAATAAATTCCACATTAAGTTTGCAGGTAAGTGTGAGATTTCAGTAATTGAAGCACTTGTTAGTATTTGGCAGTTTGTTTCATAAACACACAAGCAAAGTGAGAATCCCTGGACATATTTACTGGTTAGAAGCTGATTAAGAGTGCAGTGTTGTAAAATAACATGTGCTGTATGTGTCCTATCAATGGTAAAATGTCATGTTTTACATTAAACAATTAGTTGTAAGTACTTTTAAGAATTATTAGTCTTATGTCACATAATGAAGAGAGTAGAATTCTTTCATTATAACACATTGCTACTCCTTAATTATAGATCCAGCTAGGTCTCCAGCTTACTATATCCATGTCTGTAAGTCATTTCTGTCTAAAAATCATACTAAGGGATATATAAGAAAATCTACGCAGAAAAGGCCAGATTTAATTCAACAAACAAGTAGGGGAAAAAATCTTCTCATTGGACTATTTTTTTCTAAGTGGTATGGAAAACATTATTTTAATTACTTGCAAACATTTTGGAAAGAGACATGTAATTTAATTCTACATCCAGTAAAATGCATGCCTTAGAAACTGGCATAAAATGCAAAATGATGCTAGAAAATTTTAAAAAATTCACTCATATAAAAAGACATTACCAGCTTTAATTTGACAAACTTTCTCTGCAATATGTAGGTAGGTCTCTCTTTCTCTGTCTATATACAAATACATATGTACATACAGACATAAATATGCTTATGTGCAAAAACACAACAATACTTTTATAATGAACTAATATATAATGAATCTCTCTGAAGTAGAGGAAAAGTTTTCCTTTTCAGCTTTAATTTTGAAAATTCAGTTTTATTGACAGATATTCTAAGGAAGAAAAGATTGCTGATTCATGCAAAAATCAAAACAACTCTATGGAAAAATATTAATCTCCTCCATCATACCAGAATGTGATAAAAAAGTAAATTCTAGTGCAGAACAGTCCCAGAGCAACAGTTAAAGCTGTAATTTTAAAAGCTACTGAATTTACCACTAAGTTAGAAAGAAGAAAAAAAAGCATCAATAGCAGTTCTGAAGTTATAAAAGTGTAATCTCAAACTATGAGATGGCACAGCAGGGAATAAGGCTCATGCTGTGACAGGAATGATAATGCTTTTTCATCTCTCCTTTAAAACCACATAACACAAACATAATCTCTTCTCCCTACCCATGGCCACTTTTCTTTATCAGTAACTGTGTTAATTTGTTGTTCCAAATTGTGTTTTTAAGAGAGTTTCATTATCCTTAATGGCTTGTCTCTGTAGGAACTTACATAAAACTAGACTTGCAAAACAGAGGTAATTTTTTATATCTCTTCTAAGTCTAGGATAGAGAATTTGGACCAAAACAACCAACCAATCAATCCCCCCCCCCCCAACCTCTTTTGGTAATATTTCCTTCAACTGAACTTCAGCATCACCACTGGATACTTCCCTACTGCAAGGGGTTAGGGCACTGACAGAGCCGTGAGAGCAACATTTAATTGCATACATTTTCCTAAGAGGACTCTCCTGTTATTCATCTCATCCAACTCCTCTTCATTCTGAAATATGTATCCAGTGGGAGCTGCAGACAATAGACCTATCCAGAGTGCTTACAAATAAAATTTGTCATAACCATTCGGAACGTTTTTCTAAGTGCTTTTCCTATTATGATTCAAGACTGCTTTTTTACTGCCTTAATGCAAAAGCTTCTTTTAAATTTAATATTCCTTTAAAAAATGACTTCTTTCTTCTGGAAGTTTCCCCAAATAATATTGTGCATTTTTATGGACTGAAATATTCAGTAATAGGATTTCTTTTTCTTTTTTTTTTTTCCCCTCTTTATGCACAGTTTTAGAGGCTATAACTGTCAAAAATAAAGTTTCTGAATTTAGAAAAAATACAACCAAATAGTTCCAGAAAGTCCTCCTAACTAAAGCTGACTTTTAACTACATTGAAAATTTATAAAACACTATAAGCCCAGTTTCTCAGCAGCTTAGATTAGGCTGACCAGTCTTCCTAGATGGTATGAGACAGTCCTGAAATTTAGACCCTGACTGCCTTTACCCAAACAATAGCATCCTGGAGATCTTCTGCCTTTGGCATCAGAAATAGTATATAGGCATATAATTGTTATAATTTATTCACACACAGAAAACAAGACTTACAGATTCTTCCTGTCTTTAATGAGAGCATGAAAACTTATTTTTGTCATCAAAACAAGAGAATTGAGTTACTTTTGCCAGGGTCATATGGCCTGTCAGAAAGGCAGGTTTCCTGGCTTCTCACCTGAGGCTGGACATACATCCTTGCATTCTGTGCCTTCTGTTAATTTTTACAATGGATTTTAACTACTTCATTTAAAATGGTAACTTATGCTTCTATTAATACAGTGGCATAAGCGTTTGTCCCAGCAAACCCCACTGCAAGTTTAAGGTATGAACCCTCTAAATACACAGTCACTCTAACATGAAAGTTGTCAGATGGGCAAGGAAACACTGTCTTACCTCTTAAACTGAAATTCTTTGATTTCTCCTTAGAAATTTCCAATATATAAATGCCTTGACATGCCCAGGTTTTCTGTCAGTAATACTGCATTTTCCTTTGTTGGCAGTTACATGTAGTTTTCTTATGTTTCATATGCTTATGTTCCCACTTTTTCTTCAAACACATGGGGCTACAAAAGGCTATGTATCCTTACTGCATGTCTGGCCTTGCATTTCAGCACAAATGGGAAACTAAGATTGTCCTTGGCAGAGCGATATATGCAATTCAGAGACTGGACTAAATCACATATTTTCTGAGTTGAACTTAAAACTTTTATATATATATATATATATATATGCTAGAAAATAAATTAATTACCTTTACCTTGACTGTTTAGAAATTATGCATAATTACAATTCCAGGAAATGGGGATACATTTTGACATTCTCTATTTATTCAAAATGCACCAATGAATTAGCACAGATTGTTGAAGTCTGACGTTAAACCTTCAGTAGTTTATTTGAAAGGAACATAGTCCAGATTCACCGAAATGGATATTGAATGCATCTGATGATTAATCTATCCAATTACAGATAAAAATAGTCTCCAGGTAATGGATGGGCATTTTTCCCTATCTGGTCTGGTAGTGGTTATGTTAATTTATTAAATTGACAAAACTAAGGTTTCTCAGAATAACCGTGCCAGGTCTAGGACATGCTTACCACATGGCTGCTGCTGCAGTCATAAATCAGTATTCTGACTCTGTTTTATGGTCAATAACATTACATAAACCATAACTCACCACACTGCATTACTACATCTGTTTGAGACAGCCTTAGAAACATAATTTCTGTCGAAATATATTTTCAACAGAAACTACAGCTTCTGGAAATTCTAAATGGAATATTTCATTTGTACAAATGCAATCACAGTATTTCTTTTTGGTAAACTGATTTGACATATTTATTATTCATTTCAAGATAAACCCAAGTTTTCCTTGGCTGCTTTACTGTCACCCCAAATGAGCAATTTGCTGATTCTGGTACTTGCTGTCAGAGGACCTGAATGGTGTCCAAGACCTGAGGAGTGGGACAGCTGTCACCCAGCTTCCTCCCTTCTCACTTTAGAAGATAAAGCAGCAGATAAAGTTCTGAATAGTCCTCACCACAGCTCCACAGTGAGTCCTGAACATACATACAAAACAGGGTAATGTTATAGACAAGTTATAATCTGTCAATGAATTGGAGAAATGAGCAAAGTATTTTTTACCTGATCTGTGGCTTATACAAGAACTTAACTGCACCCAAGAGGAGAAACCCATAGTACCTCTCTTTGTGTTTCAAATGGCTACAATATTTCTAGTAGTGGTACTTAGATCACTGAAGAAGCTTTCACATGGTGGTGTCAGAGCACCTCTGAGAAGTCAAAAGCATCAAAACACTTCTGAAGTCTGTGGGGTGTTATTTTCATATACCTATTTTACAGATGCTTAACAAGTCATGAAAGGCATAATTAACTCACACAAGGTCAAAGTCTACAACTGGTGTAGAAATAGTCCTACAAGTCCCAGCATCATGGCTCTTGATGAAAAAACACTTGACAGCACAATGTGGATCTCTTAGACATACAAGATTAGAATGACTGTTGTAGGACAGCAGTCTCTGTTTGCTGTATACTATATCCTTTGTTAGATAATACTTTACATAAAATCTGTCCAAAAAGTCCACCACATATTGTAGAGAGTATAGAACATACAGAGGATTTAAGTCTAAGTTATACTTTTCATTTGCATTGTGCTATCCATGATACTTTAATTTTCTTTTATATATATTAAATCATCATGTCCAATTTGGCTCAAGTATGTGATCTGAAATAACAATGAAATAATTTTCTTGTGTATTTTTTCTTGTTTGTATTTTCAAAATTATTAGCTATAGTATAAAAACATTCTAAACAGAAAAAATAAGGGGAGATTATTTAGCCAAATCCTATACAAATTAAAAAAATATGTAAAATTCTCATTCCTTCATTACGAGGAAGTTGGTATTCACTTTCATAAATCTTTGCCATCTGACTGATGGTAACAGAATGCAGATATTCCATCCAACCACTAGACTATGTCTTACTCTCTCAAAATCTCTGGTTTGAAATTCAAATAGATTTATTAATGGCATAAGGTCAACTAAAAGAACGTATTTCTATCTGAAATATTTTCTGCAGAAATATTTAATTGCTATAAGTGAAATACATTTACAGGAGGAAAAATCTTATTTTGTCTTATATTTGACAGTGTCTTTATATAACTAAATTCATCCCTTCCCTATGACATTTAAATAGGCCTTGATCTTCAGAAAATGACAGAATTAATTTCTCCTTTCAGTAGTCAATGATTCTGTTACTGAAAAGCCTCTTGATATTTCAAAACAATAGGGAACAAAGAAGGCATACTTTGTAGGCCTTCACTTTTATTTTCAGTAAGTGTCATGCTTATAGCTATATTCTGACTAGAAAGTATATTAGGCAAGGTGGTCCTAAGGATTTCAATGATATATTAATGAAACTAGAAGCATATCTATGTAGATAGCTCAGATCTAGGTGGGGAAATTATTTGCTTACTTTTACTCAGCAATTTTCATATGGCTTATCTTTTGGTAATCAGCTGTACTACTTGTAATATTCTTTCTAATCAGAAGCTAATTCTTCTCCCATTGAAAGGACATAGACTGAATCAAACACTAAATTCAGAAGAAAAACTGACTTAGCATGCAATAATAATTCATATGACACTGAAAGCACATACAGATTTGGCAGTTTAAGTGCAGAAGATACAAACCAGACTATGCTTCGTAGCTTACTCCTACAGCTAGTGCAACAGGAGAGTGGAAGTGGGATTCACAGAGCCACTGCATCCTCTCCATGTGTAAACCCAGGACAGACAGCACAAACTGGATGCAAACCTCGTGCAGTCTGAGAGATAGCAAAGACGGGGTAAATCATACACACCTCATTTCCAAGGTTCAAGTGGAAGATGAAGATCCTGAAGCAAGTGGATGATACACCTTCACTGATTTCCTAGACAAGGAAGTGATAATTCTGTTCAATTGAAAGTATTTTTGTAAAACAATTTATATCTTCTTTTTTTTCCTACAGATCATGTTGTGTGTGAAGAGGAATTCAAATATGCTATGCTAGCTCTAAATTGTATATGCCCAGCTACTTCTACATTAATCACACTGTTGGTTCATACATCTAGGGGACAGTAAGTATTTAGTACCATAAAACCCAAACAACTTGTAAAAGTCATAGCTGATATTCTTTGGAAAACAGCTTACCCTGAATTCCTAAACAACTGCAGTTTTAAAAAAGAAGAAGGAACTTTCTGCACAATAAAAGCACCAAGATATTTCAGTCATGGCATTATAATGTCAAAGGGACACCCCTCCTCCAATATTTAAGTTTGTTGCATGCTGTTGTGCCACTTCTACAACATAAAATATGAAAAAAATTTCCATTTCTAATTTAGTAGATTGAATTGTGGATCTATGCCAAAGTTCTACTTAAGAACACCAGCAAAGCCCTATTTCAATATGTTAATTTGCAGGTCTGTTTCACTGAGCTCAAAAAATGTTTTTCTGATAACATATATTATTTGCTATTCAGTTCCTGTACATTAAGAAGCAAACAAACATACATGGTTTTTAATATAACCACACTGCTGGAAGGATACAGAATTACAGTGTCTCTACAGACTGATTAGTCACAGTAGCACTTCTATGTACTTACTAAACTAATGTTACCACATCTGGTATATCTCTGTTATGCTATATTCTTGGAATCATAAGGTATTCTTAATAAAATGTTGTGGGCAGACAGGTGCTTTAAAAAGTAAATCTCAAAATATATCTGTAGAGATGGAATACCTGAATATAGGTACGATATTCAAGTATTTACAAGACTACACAAGTCTTGTAAAAATGCTAACTTTTTTCCAAGTTACCATGGACCAGTAATATCATGATATTTACAAGAAGAGTTATTTAACCTTCTGTGTGGCATTTGTAGTATTCCCCTGTGCCCTGAATGGGGAAAACAGAAATTCTTGCCAGAACTTTTACTATCAAGAACAACAGATGTCAAGATTTTAATGGCACTGTCTGTGCCAGGCTTTGTTAAGAAGACAACAACAAAATACTGTTTCCATACCTCCTGAGCACCAAGATGAAATACATTCTTCATCTGCCTACCTTTATCTGACAAGCACAGAATACAGAGCCTTTTTTAGTTATTTCATATGACATGCACATAAAAGAAAAACAGTATTCCTAACAGCTATCAGAGAATTTTCCATCAGCACAAATTCAGACATGTGAAAGGGACTACCTTGTATCTTATTTATAATCTTATAATTGATCTCAATATTATAATCTTATCTTTAAATGTTATCTCATTATCTAATTCAGTAATAGGACTTTATTAGGGTTTGTATTATGACACAAAATATTGACTGACTTGTACTTAATGTGATCTTTGCAGAACAGCTCCATGGGAAGCTTTTAGACAACTAACTGGAACCAAGCAGACTTTAAACAGGTGAACGTTTTATTTTAGGGGGAAAAGTCAAATATGGAAAAGTTTTCTGTAATTTCATTTCTAGTTCTGCTGTTCTACACCAAGTGCACTGTTTGTTAAAACTGCTGCAGTAAAAATGGTTTACTTATTTCCATCCTGAAACAAAATGTTTTCACGCTGAAGGTGGAGAAACATGGTAAACTGAAGAAAAACAGAAATTGTGTTAAGATACTGAAAACGTACAAATAAGCATAAAGAAGCATTTCCCAATACCTTGACATCTTCACTCCAACTGGCAAAACACAGAACATATTTGTCAGTTTTATGACCTATCTGCACTTACATATGTCTAGTCTATATATGTATCCATTACATCCAGTAAAACTCAGGCAGGCAGAACCTTGTTTCACCATGAAACTCCAATAAAAAAGTTCACAGAAGCCCCAGGGCTACAAGTTTTGTTGTTAGCTGAGGTTTGGAACATTTCCACTAAACACTCCATTTGGATAAAGAACATTAGCTGCACAGAGTAAAGGATCATATGCTTATTCTCTTGCACTAGAGAAAAGAAGATATATACTTGTAATACTATACAAGATACAGTAACTAAAAATGTCCATAGGGTAAAGATCACCGATAAGCAAATGCAAAAAATCTTTCTTACAGATAAAGTGACCAAAGAGAAATTACTCTATCTTATGTAAGTTATTATTAATGATTCTTTACCTACTTCAAACAGGAACCAGACAGTCTGCTACAAAGCATCTGAAGACACTGTCTTTATGAGTAGAATGAGCATGCTGGTGGTTTCACCTGTCATCTTTAAATTGCAATGAATCTACTTATTATGGTGTGAATTTAAAGTAATTCAGGTATCTCTCTCCTGATATTAAAGTACATAATCTTATATGCCTATTACTTAGCAGAAAATGCTCTTTAATTCATTAAAATAAACTCTGTACTTACAGTATTACCAGGCTTTGATCTCAAATATTTCTTTCAGATCAGCCTAATGGACCTTTTTAACAGACATTTGTAGTTTCTATTGCCATGAAATGCTGTTGTGATTAATAAGAATTTTACATTATATTTTAAATTATTCTGTTTATCTGTACATGTTTCAGGGAGTGTCAGCAGTCACCAGAACAATGGCAGAAAATGTATGGCAGATGCTCTGGTAACGAAGTGTATCATATTAACCTGGAAGAAAGTACTTTTTTTGCTGAATACGAGGGGAAGAGCTTCACATATGCTTCTTTCCATGCACATAAAAAGTATGTTTATTTTCCTGTCAACAGTTAAAAGTTCAAACAAATAATTGCTTGTTTTGTCTGCAACACAGCTATGCACTCAAACACACAGTAATACACATTACTCTGTACCTGGCCACTCATATGGGTATATTTCTGTAAGTTATAGCTGGTCAGGTAAAAGCTCATGTTCATTCTGTACAGGCCTTCTCAGTCTGAGAGAATAGAATGTAAAGGATATAAAGCATAAGCTGGACAGTCAGAAAAAAAAAATGAACCTTAGAGAGGTTTTATGAGAACATCAGTCCTTTTCCATGCCCAAAACAATCTAGAAAAGAATGAGGGGGAGGGTGTGGGGTTTTTATTTATTTAGGACTCAGCTGGAAATATGGCTTCCTTTGTGGCATAACCATTTTATGCAATATGTTCAATTTAAATGTGGCATATGGTACATTCTGGTGATTGTTTGGAAATAAACCCGTATTTTTTTCCATTAGATGATAACATATCTTCTTTAAGTTCCAGATGATGCATCACTTATTTGATGCTGCTCTATGAGGTAAACACATAAAATAAACACAAATTGCGTATGTTTGTATATATTTAACAAAATGAACATTTATCAAACGCTGAATACAGAGTTTATTCTCATACTTAATGAGTGAAAGATTAGGTTTTTTGCTGTAATTCCTTATTTTCTATCACTAATCGAATACATTTCTAGAAGTGAATCGCAAAAATGAATTAGGAAAATGGTTTCCATTACTTATGAATAATGCAACAATTTAACATGATTAATACTTTTTCATGTTATATATCCATCTTTCTACTAATATTTTCCCAGAAGGGACTATTCATCTGATAGGAAAAAAAAACCAACTAGAACAACATTGGAAGAATATTATGGGGATTAAGAAAACCATTCGATTCAACTGCCTAGAAATTCATGAGCTCATAAAAACTGCTTGATCAGAAGTGGCCTATTTAGCAGACAACATTTTTCAAACATACTTGTCATCCAAAAATCTGCAAATATTCATAATGTGCAAAATATAAAAATATACCCGAGGTTCATTTTTGACAATGGAAATTCTGGTATATGCAGGACTATGCAAAATGAACCATGCCTTTCCTTTTCTAATTAAGGTTTGGAGTCTGTCTGATTGGTGTTAGAAAGGAAGATAACAAAAACATTTTGCTGAATCCAGGTCCTCGATATATCATGAGTTCTACAGATATATGCTTTTATATAAATATCACCAAAGAAGAGAATTCTGCTTTTAAGAAGCAAGAAAAGCATAGAAAAAACCACGAATCAAAATTATCTTACCATGGAGCTTCCAGGCTACCAGTACACAGTATAATAGCCAGCATGGGTAAGTAAAATAAAAAAACCTTCACAACAAATTCTTATTCAATATATAGTACATTAGTATGTTTTAAACCATATTCCTAAAATTTCAAAAACCTATAATCATGTAAATAAACTAAAACACGTAAAAATATTCAACACTTGCCCTCATATTTACAAAAATCCCACAACAACAAAAACCAAAACAAATGGAATTTGGGTATCTTTTTCTTTTACTTGACAATATGGTATTAAACTGGTTAAGAATGGTGTATAATAAAGTAATATTAAAGTGAATGCAAAGCAAAACAATTGGGTAAATCACATGAGTACTTTGGCATTCCTACCTGGTTGTCTGTAGTAAGTTTTCATAAGCGTCTTTGATTAAAAAAATGCCCTTAGGAAAATCTACAGGTTGTTGATGGATATTAGTATGGATTCTTATATAATATGTCATTTTAAAAGGGTAGTTAGCAAGACAACATATATTAACAGTCAGAAAAAGTGCTTTCCTCAAGTATAGTTTTAATATTTGTTATATTTTAATGTAATAAACACAATCAATATAGTATTACTTTCAATCTTTGGCCATGTAGTTAGAATCCCCACTAAATATGGGAATCTCATTGAAATGTTTTGACAAGCACACTGAGGAAATGTTTTCAATGCTACCTCAGGGACCGTGGCTATCGATCTGCAAGACACAGGATGCCGAGCGTCCAGCGGAGCTACGCTGGCCCTTCCTCCTGACGGAGGGAAGGAGGGCAGACGGCCCAGCATAGCACCAGTTTTGGAGGTTGCAGACTCATCCTCACTTCAGACGTGTGACCTGCTAAGTGACCAGTCAGAAGATGAAACTACCCCATCAGATGATGAAGTCTCTGCAGGCTTAGAGTATGTGTATTAAATATAATTTAAAAAGCCACTATTATGTGAAAGGCATCTATCGATTTTTTTGACATGCAGATCAATCCGAGAAGTTGCAGGAAGCAAGACCCATAAAGCCCAATTATGGAATTATTCCCTTTTATGAAATGCTATTTTCTGCTAGCAGAATGCCATAAGCCTATTTTGAAATAAAGAAAGCCCCAACAGGTTAACTCTTCTATTTGCTGGAGATTTTCTATCTGCTGTTATAAAATATCTAGTTGTGTCTGAAATTTTTCCATAGCATTTTTTATGGTCATTTAGTTACTAAGTTAGCACTCAACTAATTTGGAAACAGATAAGTACTCCTGCCATGAGAATGCATTGATAATCAGATCATCTAACAGGCTTGTTGAATGCTGGGGTGAGGTGTCTGACTTCCAAATGTAGGAATGACAAAAAAAACCAGTATGAGACAAAATTATCATGTCTAATTTAAAATACTCGTTAACGTATTACTGAGACCAATGATGCATTACCCAGATAAACCCAAAAGATTGAATCATGTAACTGCCATATAGATAAGCAATTATGTTTATTGGGATTGCTGACAGGGATGTTAAAAGTGAAATACACAATTAAGCCAGTGGCTCACCTACCAGTTTCCCATCTCCAACACTGGCAAGCATGAGAAACCCCAGGGAATATTATACAGTTCTAAGGAAAAAAATAATAGAACAAGTCATCTTAAATCTGCAGAATGAAATCTCGGGATTTAAAAGGCCTCTTGCAAAAAACTAAGGCAAATTAGAAATTTCATCTTATCAGCAAGAGGATTTGCCATTTAAAATTTATTTCAGCCATTTTGAAAGTATTTTAATAAAGCAAAAAGGTAATGACTTCACTCATTCTTGATAAGTATTTGAAAGTAAAATTAGAGAAGGAAGAGCAGAAATACAGTTATTGCTATTTCTTTTCTTTCCTTTTTTAACTTCCTCAGAAGTTTCCAGTTCAAAACACTAGGAGAGCACACTATGATATATCAGCCTATTTTCAAAACCCGAAGCAAAATTTCTTCGGTCCACAGAAGCATGACAGCTTTCACTAAGCTGTAGTGAATTCATGGAAACAGCAAAATATATTCCTTTGACCTTTATTAAACAGTTCATTTCACATACTTGACTCTGCAAAACTTAGACATATGTATAAACATCCCATAAAATAGTAGTACAGTCAGCTGTGTTTCAGTAATTTGCTCTACTGAAAAATGTTTGTTCTATTCTAGGTATGCCAAAGGCTATCCTCCTTACTCTCCATATATTGGAAGTTCTCCCACATTTTGTCATCTTCTGCATGAAAAAGTACCCTTCTGTTGTCTAAGACTGGATAAGGTAAAGGAAGTTTCTCTTACTGGATAACACTGCATTCTCATTTGTCTCTGGCATCTGAACAGAGGTAAATTCTTATTTCTGCTTAGGGATAGGGTTTCTTCAGCACTTGCTGAGCTCTGTTTTCTTTTTCTCCTCCTTTTCATCACCAAGTGTTTATTTATGTCTAACCAGGTCTATATCAGGTCATCTGGTACAATATTCACATCCACTGAACTTGTTTCTTATTTTGATTTTAGGGATGCCAACATAACTACTATGAAGATGCCAAAGCCTATGGATTCAAAAATAAATTGATTATAGTTGCAGCAGAAACTGCTGGCAATGGCTTATATAACTTTATTGTTCCACTCAGAGCTTATTACCGACCAAAGAAAGAACTGAACCCCATTGTGTTACTCCTGGATAACCCGTAAGTAGATTTTTTTTTTTCTTTGACAAGTTTTAAACTCATTTTACCATTACTTCAATAGATACTTTTCATATGGCCAACTTAAAATCAAGAATATTATGGCACATTTATCTCTGAGGAAAGTTACTGACAAAAATAATACCCTGTGTTCACTGTCATATACAAAATTGAGCTTTTACTGACTGTAAATGGTCATAGTAAATTTAAATGTTGTTATTCTTCACAGCTAATGTTTCAGCTAAGTTTTTCTTAAAAATACCCCAAATAATGTGAATAATACTTTTAAAATCAAAATAATTTTATAAACACTGTAAAAAGTAAGCTGTGTAACAGTTTCACAGCTACATAATTGCACTAACCTACTTAACACAATGCACTTACTGGCCTGAACCAGCTAGGTATACTTTTAATAATTCTAGACTCAAAGATAAACAGTTATTTAAGCCAGGAGAACACCCACAGACACCCTTTGTCTACAATTATATAAAATCATGGAAGGAAATTAAAACCTGCAATATAGTTGTCACTACTATATCTGTCTGGGGATCACTGGAATTTTTAGGCTTTCTTGCATTAGCTGCTTAAAATTTCAGACAAATTCTACTCTGTCAAGACTGGTACATTTATAATCTGACAATGAAATTTATTTTTTTTCCACACTTTAGTACTTCTCAAGTACTTAAAATCACAATTTGAAAGACACAAAAATGGAGGTTAGCTGTATACAGAAAATTAGAACAAGCTATGACTCTAAGAAAGGACAGCAGCTAAAACGTCTTGTAGGCTGTGATTCCAGGGCTGACACATCCCTTTGTATAGATATGTTCCAGGTTAAGGGATTATTTTTTTTCTACAAAAGCCTGCTGTGAAGTGTCCCACTTTCCCTCAGGCAGCTCTTCAGTCACCTGTGTTTGCAAAACAGAAGGTTTATGTTCATACTATGGCATACAGTGAATTACACAAGTTGGTAGAAGCCTAAATGAGGCTAAATCACTTTGCAATGTCAGACTGAAGCCGTGAGCACACGATGCCCTCTAGTGCTTGCTCTTTTTGCCAGCAGAGTGCCTGAGTTTACACATTTTAATGCTGTTGTGATATTTAATGGCTAAAACAACTTTTGATTGACATAAAGTAAAAGCTATGCTTACTAATTAAACTAATACCCTTCGTGTTGTGTCTCTCTATGCAGTGTTTGCAGTGACTCCTCTAAAAGGAGGTAGAACTCAGGCTGCCATTCAAGTCAATTGGAATTTTTTAATTTACTTCATTGGACTTGGGAATTCAACTATCTCCAATGAACATATATTCATGTTATATTCCTGTTTTCTCTGCTTATCAAGGCTATTTATTACAGTGTGCCTGTTCTGATACCTGTACATCATATGCGTTCTAAGATTTCCAATGTTTCTTGGTATTGTAAGAGGAAACACAGTAAAAGTTATGATTAAAGAAACCATGCAATAAAATATAGTATCTTAGTTTTCACATTCCATTTTAAAAATTAAGTTTCATCTAATATTGTCTCATTGGCTTGAATGGAGTAGGTGTCGCAAAACCCTAATGATGATTTGATTTCCACTTCACATTTTAATTAAGAATTGTTGCTGCTTGTTTTAAGTACTCCTAAGACATGCATTGGAGTATAAGTTGGTAGTGTGTCCTTGACATCAGTCATTCATTCTTACACTTGGAATTGTCCTGTGCCATAAAATTGCTGATTTTAGAGGAGCATTTATTAATATAAGCGTGTTACTTCTGATCCTTCTTTATGATCACAGCAAACTGTTGATTCATAGCTATCTACGAACCTTTCTCCTGCTTAAAGCGATATTATAATGTCAAAGTTTAAAGAAGTTATTTTTTAAAAAAAACTACCAGTTTATTGAAATATTTTAGAAGAGATGCTGGTGTTGTGATACTGTGTTTCATTTTGTAATCCCATCTGCTGCTTAGGCCAGATATGCATTTTCTGGATGCAATCTGTTGGTTTCCAATGGTTTACTACATGGTTGGCTCTATCGACAAGTAGGTGAAATAACTGTTAGAAAACTTAACATTGTAGTTCTCAGTGGTTTGTTGTGTGTATCGTGATTGCATGTTTCAGTCTGTGTTGTAGTTGAAGATGATCTTTTTGCATGCATGGTTTGTGTCTGTGTGCTATAATTTGGGGTTTCAAATTTCTGATTTATAAGGGTATCATTAGTGAAAAGTGTGGCAGGGACCACAAGTTAATATCTTTAAAACATAAAATTAATACTTATTCAGGTGCATTAATATGTCCCTTTAAATGAACAGATTATAGCTCTTATTCCAGTGTTATTCTGTACTGAGTTATAAATGGTTTGAATTTATTGACTCAGGTTTTGTAAAGATAGCTACAGAATGTAAACAGTCATGAATGTGTCCAACAGCTTTCATTTTCCACCACTTAAAATATCACTTACTCCTACATTTCTGTCTTCACCTCTACTAATATGTTTACATATAGGTTTAGCAACATTGATTTAATGTAAAAATCAGACAGAAACAGGAGAAGAGGAAGGGCTCATGAGTATGTTAGTAAATGCCTGTGTGTAGAGTGTAAATTTAAAAAACTACTTCACAGCACAGCTAATACCAAATTGGGAATACAATTATTAATTCCCTTTGGAGAGATCAAAAAACTTACTTGTTCTCTTGAATTAACAGAATCCAGTTTTTTTATAAACTTGGCACTGAAATTTCAGTATATGCTGCTATTTTCAAGGATCAACTGAAAGTCTGAAAAAGCAGAAATACAAATTACTCAGAAAAGGTTTGGAGTTCTACTTGTCCACTGAAATTGTTAGTATAGATCATATAATATCAACCTTTCTTTTCTTGTAGTCAACCATCGGTGATATTGCACAGTTTCAAAAATAATTATATATATTCTTCCAAACACGATGTTAAAAAGCACCACATATTTCTAGTTTTCCTTACTCAAATTTTCAAACATAATTTACAACGTGTTACATAAATTTAGGAACCTAAGAAGATCATTACTGAAAAGAAAAATTGGACAATTTGGAAAAGGAAAAAAGGACATTAAGACTTAGTTAATATTGTAAGATTACCTAATAAGAAGCAATTATGATGTCAAAACAGCTCCACCTTGTAAGTAAACAGAATGATGCAGAAATTTAGTTTTCCATTTTCCCTTGGAAACTATGAAATTCACCCCTTATTTCACTTACTTAAATTTTGCTAGGTTTCTGGAGTCTTTATTGTTACAGAAAAGTACTTTCTAAACTTGCCAAAAAACGCTTGGGGTCTCTGGAAAATATTATTGTTAAAACAACTGAAACATGCTTTATTTTGGAAACAAAGCTACAAGGCATGATGAGAACCATAACTCAGTTGTCTGTGAGTGTGTTCTGTGATCAGGCTTCAGAGAAACATAGTCCGGCAGCGTGTAAAGTTACTGCTGATCCACAACCGCTCCTAAAAGCATCATGAGAACACTCCAACTCATAGGTTAACCTAAAAGATTAATGTCTTAGATACCCTGGTAGAACTTTTAGTAACATTTTGAAACTGAAATAAACTTGTGGGGAAGAGCAACCCAGAGCATTTATTTGGGTCTTTTTATTGTCTAAAGTAATTGTCATGGAGCAAGTTGTTGCAGCATATTGTCTTCCACAGTAACCTTTAAAGGCTCATTTAAAAAAAAAAAATAAAAAAGAAAGAAATTTATCATTTAGCAAACAGAGAGGGACTGTAACAATCTACTAAAGTAGATTCTGTATTCTGTCAAGTAATTGAGATGTTTTACTTAATATAGATTATATTAGAAGTTATGATATGTACATGGAAATGAAGGGGACTGAGCTGATCTGCAAATGCCAACCATCACCAATCCTTTAAGTGTTCCATATTTAAGTTGCTTGTTTCTTTTTCCCCCTCTTTCTCCTCATAAAAGCCTAGATGACTTATTAAGATGTGGGGTCACCTTTGCAGCTAATATGGTGGTGGTGGACAAAGAAAGTACAATGAGTGCTGAAGAAGACTACATGGCAGATGCCAAGACTATTGTAAATGTTCAAACTCTCTTCAGGTAAGGCATTTTTGCAACCTATCTTTACATCCTCATTACTGTGAAATACTTGATGCTTTTTGTGCTGAAATAAGAAATTCTTTTTTCTTCTGCTGAAGTTTTCCATTAAATCAATTTGTTTCTTACACGAGCAGACTTTTCTCATCTTGTTCAGCAATACACTAAGAATCCTGAGGTATTCTCCTGAAACCTGAGATGAAATTCTTTGCATCCCAAAACCAGATGATCATTTTAAAAGTTAACTGTCAGGTTTACAGGAAGGCAAAGAAAGCTACTTTTGAACACTTAGGGCAAAAGGTAGTTGAGAAAAGAAGTTTTTTCCACAGTGCACCAGTCTTTCACAATAATGCTACAGCCAGTATGAAAAGCAGATCCCTCTAATGCTACAAGGTAAGCAATGAAGTTAGTAGTAAGTGTTCACATTTTGAATGTTTAGTTTTGAACAAAAATTAGGTTTTAAGGCACATACAGGCAACACTAGATATGAAAACAACATGCTAAGGGCCATGAAGGAATAAAATGATCAGTCTAGTGAAGAGGCTGAGGAGGCCATGATGAAAAGCTAAACCTGTTCCTTTAGAGCATCTCCTCATTAAAGCCTTTGTGTTAAATATCTTGGTTCAACAAGTGTGAAAAGATGCATGTCTCTGAACTGTGAAAAGTATTATTTGCTTAACAAAAACATCAAAAAAATCTCACACAAAACAAAACACACTACTCAGTCAACTATGAAATGCCTCCCCGATTTGGGGCTCAGCACATCCTTGTGTTCATTCTAATAAAAACTGGAAAAAAATTAAGTCTTTCCTTAGGGGATTGAGTATCATTCAGTATTGCTTTTATTGCAATTACGTCTTTTCTGTGTCAAGCCTTCCAAATAAAACTGGAGAGAGGTGCACAGTAAAAGTCTTTTGAATCTGTCAGTGTCTCAGAAAACTGAGCTCATTAAAATACAGGTATTTCAACTGAGCTTTTTTTTGTAAATGCAGCTCTGTGAGAATGCAGTTAAATGTTGTTAGCATTTCTTCATAGGCTCAAAAGAAGCAAAATCTGTTGCACAAGAAAGTTTAGTTCTGTCTTTTAGTATCTTTGGGTTTTTGAATTGGTACCTGATACTAGCACAAGTGTGTGTGTTTAATAATCACACTGATTAAATTTGGGTTTGAAACCATAGTCAAACTTCATCTGTGCATCATTCAGGTCTACTTTTAACCTGCTGGGTTAAAACACCTGCGAGGGTGTCTCGCTGAGGATTTTCACATACATCGCTTTTTCAGAAATGCATTTTACCCCCAAATATAAAACAGAAAAATGAGTCGAATAAAAAATAAAACTTGCAAAGTACCAGTTGGTTTTTCCTGTAGCTGTGTTCTACTTTGTAAAAGATCATAGTAGCAAACTACATACTATAGGTATCCAACTAGATCTTACTATATTCGCCTTCAGTTGTCTTGCACAGTGCTTGCAACTAGATGGCAGCTTTAACTCACGTACAAGCCACATATCTGGTTCAGTATCAGACTGCATGGTACTATTCACAGTCAAAATAAACCATAATAAATAGCTTGGTTTAAGGCTTATCAATACTTTTTCATAAAACTCTGTAATCTTTCACAAAGAGTGTATTGTATACATTTTTTTTCTACTTTTTTTCCCTAGAACACGTACAATAATTACACTGCATTTTTATATTACTTAAAAGCATAGAAATAAGCAAGCTTTGGGAAGAGGCATAAGGTAGTGACACATACCTGCTCTACAGAATAAACTACATTCATTGCACTAAGGTATATAGTTTTGTAAATTACCTTTAAAAATATATTTAAAGCTTTTTCATTACTTAATAATAGCTAATTATATAAAAAACTAATGAAGAAGAGACCAAACATGGTGGAGAGCAACTGCACTTAACACAAACTGTAGTTTTAAAGAAGGATTTTAAACCACAGGAGTTAATATATGCTGTTCTCAAAGATATCACAGTAGAGATTCCACTTAAGTCTCACCAAGTGAAATCATTCAGAGGACACAGGCTAATCTAACCCTCACTCATCTACTCAGGCCTGAAACAGTGATGTGAGCGAGCTGCAGTACTGTTTGGCCTATGCTGGCAGTTCTCATATATCTGTTCTGACATTATTGCTTGATTTACATAAATTATAATCCTGCTTTGCCAGAAGAGTGTGTCCTGCTGCCCTGCCTTAGAAGACAGACAAATTCTTTATAAGGACAGGGTTATGAGCACCTTTAAGGCTAGAAGCTGTTCCATACCAATTAAAACTGTCACAACACTAGCTTACCTGACTTAATTATAGTTAAAAGGAGTAAAGAAGTGTGACTCAAATGGGCACACTGACTAAGAAAGGAAATCTTTAATCCTTTGGATGGGAAAGAACAAGTTATCACAGTTTAAAAATGAAAGAAGAATTTAATACTCTGGGACTATGCCTTAAGATGCTTTTCACTTTTTAAAATGAAAAGCCAATCACTGAGTTGAGACAGTTCCGAGTCCACCTCAGAAAAGCTGGGTTTCCTCAGGCAGTAGGTCTGTACTAGAAGTGTTTATATCTACTCTTGCTCTAATAATTAAAAGCTTTAAATGGTGGTGTTTGGGAGGCCCTGTTTTAAAGTTTTACTAGCTAATGTCTTGAAGGCTCTATTTGAAATCCTGCAAGAAGCTTTTGACTGCTGTACACCTAACAAGTCAATAGTTTGGCTGGTATCTAGCTGTCAGCACCAGTTTAGAGATAAACTAAATGAGGCATTATGACGGCATTACATTGTTTTCTTGGTTTACCATTTTGGTTCAGGAAAGAACTAAATGTATCTCTTGCTTGTCTGATTTTCAACTGCCTGTTCAACAGCAACCCATGCCTTCCATCAGGCTGATGAGGGCATTCTCTGCCCCATCCAGTCTTTCTTACGAGAATAGGATAGAAGAGAGGGATCTTTGCACAGAAGTAGCCTGCTCCAGTGCTGAAAGCTTGCAGGCAGTGTGCCTTGCACCCAGGGCAAGAGGCAATCTGTCCCAGACTACCTGGAGAGTAATTTCCCCTAATTCAGCTAGAAGGCACTCGTAAGTAAAATATGAATTTTACCAATACCAGTTTTGAAACTGATTTCCTAATATAAATCAGTTTTCATATCTTGATGATAAACTGAACCCATCTTTAATGGAAACCTAGCAACCTGCATTTTTTTTCCTGTAAATTTTGTATATTTTATCATTAGATCAGCTTTTAATTTCCTGTTACTCTTAGTTCTGAATGTTATTGTTAGTTTTCAAATATGAATGCATGACCTTTAATACAGCAATACGAGAAAACATCCAGCCAGCAGAAGCTTAAGTAATTCAATACTACATGGTATAGAATCAATGCAGAGGAAAATTATTCTTCTTCCTCTGAACTTGAACACATTTGTTAAGCTACTTTATAAGTCCAAGTTTATACCTACAAGTGTGATACTTTCATGAGCACTGGCAGGTTTTTGTAACACACAGCATACAAGTGAAGATTATTTCACAGTTGCATCCCAAGGGTTTGGTTATCATCTCTTTAATCTGTGCATGTAGGCTCCATCCCTAAGTACTTAATCTTTAGTAGGACAGAAGTAGATTGTATAACAGTACAAAGGTACAGAAATTCCTGAAATGCCTTTCCAGCAACAGTGCACACAAATGGTCATTGTTAAGTGATCCATGTTCTCACCCAGTTTGCCAAGTCCATTTTGCCTCATATGATCACATTTAACATCTATCGTCATGCGTAGATAAGTACTGTCAGGATCAGCAGAAGAGATTACAAATACACATCTTATTTTCTGACACTTTAGAGGAAATACTCAAATAATAATCTGAGTTCTATTCCAAATTGTTTAGTATTTACATAGCATAAACTATGATTTTCTTCCTAGTTCTTAGAGCCCTGAGTGCAGAGGAGGGGCTCCTTGGTCTCCTTCTTGAAAACCTGTGTACTTCAGTCAGATCACGGTTAAACTTTCCTCACTGCTTTTTGTTGCTAGAAGCTTGACTTGGTGTTAGTGTTTAATATTTTGTATATGTAAATATTTCAAAGTGACAACACAGGTATACATAAACATACATTTTCTCAGCCACTCCCACAAGTGTCAGTTTTCATCTGTGTTGCTCAGTCTCCAGTCACAGCATACAAAGAGGACTCAAGCAAAGATATCAAATGGAAAGAGTATATAAACTAGTAGCAGTTTACATGCAACCAGGCACTAAGTGAAGGCTGTATAACTTTGCATTTCCTGTTATTTCATACAGATTAGTGTCATTTTAGAAATCATTTAATAAAACCTCTGGCAATGAAATTAAGTGGTTTCTTTCTAGCCGTTAACCGTTTGAATGTATATGTGTTTCTTTGTGAATTCTACAGAGAATGTTTTGTAGTCTCCTCTGCTATTGTACTAGCATTTCATTGTGCCACAACCCACCAGAGGTTTCAGGGACTTCATTAAAAACATGGACATGAGCACAAGCTGTAGCATTACGTAGAGCCTTACATTTGTGAATTGTTATAATTAGAGGTATAACTGTTACATTCTTTTAAAATACAGGTTGTTCTCAAGCCTAAGCATTATCACAGAATTAACTCACCCAGCCAACATGAGATTCATGCAGTTCAGAGCCAAAGACTGCTATTCTCTTGCTCTATCCAAATTAGAAAAGGTAAGGAGATTTGCCTCCACTCCTACCCCCAATTTAAATGTTATAATTTTACTCCTTTTTCTGATTTTGTAACAATCATTTCAAAACAGTGGAAACAGTGAAATGGTTTACGGTTGTAGAGAGCTACTGTCAAAGATATTTTTTTCAAAACTCTACCCTTATTTAAGAATGAAACATGACTTGATTTCCATTACTTTACAATATAATATTAATCAACCAACCAATCTCAAGGAAAAGTGAATATTTTTTGATAATTGAATATTCAGAGCTAATATGGTTTTCCAAGAGGCTGATACAGGCAATTAACATGAAAAACCTTTTCATTAACTAAACACTTAAAACATACAGCTTTTATTATATTTTTTTATTCCACATCACTTTAAAGGCACTAAAACTTTATCTTCTGTATGCATTACCCTGTATCTGTATGAGATATTTGGTGCTGCTGTGACAGTTTGAGAACAGCAATTGTTCTCTGTCAAAGGACAGTCCTAGTGCCAGTAAGGATAGTGACACCACTTAATTGCTATATAAAACATTCATATTCTATGCACTGACATGCATACATTGGTATTTGTGAGCTGTGGAACAGGAAGGCTGTGGGAAGATAAATTTAATATGCTTGTTCAAAACACTATTGTTAAAACATTAGATGGAGCATATGAAGTAATACTGTGCATCTGTTTAAGTTGGTAAACTCAAGGACAACCCTCTTTTCCAGAGAACTTCACTGGTGATCTGACCTACCCACCTCTGCACTGCACAAAACTTACAGTATCACCTTCATGATCTTTCTGGCCATTTTCTGAGTTTATGAGAGTAAGACAAATAATGTCACTGTGACAGTCTTCAAAGACAGAAATCTTTCACTCCAGTCATCTCTTTTTCCCCTTGCTATTTATCTATCTATCTTACTGCTAGGTTCTCTTGTGTAGCCTCCAAATCTCTGCACCTCAGGTATCTTACATATCTTGGCAAATTTGAATTCATGCTAAAATCATTACCATCATACAGAATTAACATATAATTTCCATTTTCTAGACGTACAATAAATTTCCTAGATTGGGGGGATTTCATATGGTTAACTATTTATTGTATAATATTCATGGAGTTAATTTTTACTTGATGGAAAAGAGCCTCTTCTAGAAACTTACCTTCACAGTCCAGTTTCTTACAGAGGAATCAAATTCTGCAAAAATTCAGCCTGTGTAGGTGAGATGGGATAAGTTACTCAGTTGACTGTCATGCTTACATATCGGCCACAAGATGTAAATATATGGGTGATCTTTTGTGATTTGTTGACCTTTGCCTGTAATAGCATGAAGGCTCAATCTTATTTGGGTGGTATTCTGACAAGTGCATAAGGTGGAGAACTGTGAAGGAGCCAGACAAAAGTTGTTAAGCAAAGAGAGGAGCTGTTTGCAGCAGGAGGCACAGCTTTATTTGGATTATGCCACTCCCACTATACATTAAGGTTTGCACCTGTGGCTCCTCGATTTTAGCACTCCTTCCCTCAATAGTAAATTCAGGAAGGATAAGCTGAAACTGGCTGGAATCACGCGTTGCCAATTTATTCAGGGCAACAAGTGCCAGCACCTGGATGGTGCCCTCCAGACTGTTCCAACCTAACTCAGTTCCTTGGTGTGCAATGACCTACAGGGTTTTTTAAATTATTTTTTAACATATTCTCTTAATTAATTTCAGTTGCTTCTGGAATACTCTCTGGACTGTAGCCTGTCTACTTCCATGCAGTGAAAAGAGGATATTTATCTCAATTCTTTTTTGCTTTACATAGGCTCCTCTATTTTTTCCAGCAGAAGTTCTGGAAATAATTAAAAATATTTTAAATTCTTCCCTATATTTATTAGTTTATTGTGCAGATGTAAAGTTGTGAATATAGGCTGGAAGCTGAACAGTTAATGAACTTCCTATCCAAATTATGTTCTGCTGAAATAGAGGTAGATAAATTACCTTAAAGAAAGAACATTTTCTTCATTGCTGTTGCAGTTGCCTGCTGTTGATATTTCCCAGTCATTTCATCTTAACATTTGCAGGAAGAACTTCGCAGGTGGTGTTGTAGTTCATTTGATGTTTCAGAACTCCCTCATGCAAAATGAAAGGCAATTAAAAACTCCAGTAAAAATTATCTAATGCAGTGAAACGTATAGTTGCTTGTTATTTTTGCATTAAGCGCCTCATTTTCAGAAAGACTGAAAACGTCAGGAAAGTTGCCTTGAGGTAGCACTGAAACACATTTGCAAAATTGGCTTTTCAACCCAGTGGGCTGCAGAAGAAAGATACACAAATCAGTTGTCCATCTGCTGTTGCAGCTGCAACTTTTCTCATTTTCAAGATAAATAAATCTGACAGTAAACTCAACACTGACATAGGAGAAAGCAGCAACCCTTTTACAACAGAGAAAAGGAAAACCAAAACACCTATGGTCTAAAAATTATAATTATTTAATTAACATCTATTAAAATCTATGTTCTCCATTTGCCTTAGATAAGAAAACAAGTGAGGTAACCACTCCCTCTTCCTTGAAAGAAAGGATTTATAATGTTTGGGATAAGATTCCCACTTTAGTTTTCTATGGGTTTTTTTTTCCTAGTAAATATTGTGGGTGTTAACTGAAGGATAAAAATTCTAAACCTTCAAGGCATCATTTTGAAATAAGTACAAGCTCTATATCTTCTAATCAAACCAATACTGTAATTTTGTATCTTCCGTGGGGATAAGCATATAGATGTTAGGTGAGCAGAAATCTATCTGGGATGGCCCAGTATATTTGCAGTGATATACACAAAGCCAGGCTGCTTTTTTAACCTTCAGTTAAGGACAGGGCATACCCTCTCCATTTTTTGTTTTTAATATTGTTCAGGTATTAAGCAGATTTGAATTAACATGAAGTAACAGCAAGTAATAATGACGTGGTTTATAAAAACAGATTGGTACCTCTTAATTGGTGTCTTATTTTACATGGATCTCTAATGATTTACATCAGCTACAATTCTATAACTTTACAAACCATTAGCATACACATTTGGCTGTTGAACTGATGGGATTTTAGGAAATTGCTCCAGATCAACAACAGGAAATTAATCTGTCTTGACAAAAGGTCAGGATAGAACCAAAACCAACTGCACTGACTGTTCCCTGTAACAAGCCACTACCTCTGTCACCTCTGTATGTTCTTGCATGACCAACACTGCCCCCCACTTCTTGTATGTTCACTGGAGCAGCTTTGCATTGTTGTTACACAACAGTTACAGCCTCTCATGGCCTCTCCCATATTACTGCCTGTATCAGAGATGGGCCCTACATCTCTTTCATCCACTGACAGAGTGGCTGATACAGGGTTTCACATTAATTTGGGGCTGGTGATATGTTATTGGTATGACAGAATTTACTGTTATGAAGAAATAGGTATTTATGTAGAATAGTAAAAATATAAAAGCATGATAAAGAACCATAAAAAAGATTTGGCACAAATATAAATGGAGGTAGAAAAGAGGGGAAAAAACCTGAAAAGTGTATGAACTTGACCTTCTGTGTAGATATTCTCTGTTATTCTGACAACATGCAAACCCCAAAGGAAATAATTAATTAACTTTAAATTAAATAGAGGAAGCACATGCTAACAAGTTCTTAAAAGCACAGGAGTACACCTGTAATTATTTAGAAAGCAGTAAAAATTCTATACTTCATCACTTGAGCAAAGTCACAAACATAGGAAGATTGAGGATTAAGTAAAGATCTCCATCTACTAATAGCTGTGCCTTAAAATGCCATATATATATGAAGTTCTACGGAACACACTCATGCCATGATCTTTTATTTATGTTCCTAGAAATAATCTATGATTGTCTTTAAGTAGTTATATCCCCTTCCTCATTAATTCCAAAAAGTGTCAGTAAAGGAGATGCTGGGCATCACACTTATTGTGGAATAAAACTGCTGGCACATTCTGGCACGTTCCTGGCTTCTACATCCACAGTATTCTATCCTTCTATCCTTTTTAAATTGATCTGGTAGAATATGCCCACACGATTTGAAATGTGATGACTGAAACAATATATACAATTGAAACAATATATACAATAATCAAAATCTTTCAACCTGAAAAACTGTACAAACTGGACAAAGATGCTGCATACTTGTAGAAAGCCACGATATAGAGATTAAAGGGATTTTACACTATTGATCTCTTTCAAGGTAATATGAATTTCATGTTTTTATTATAGTCCTTCCAAAACCATCATTAAAATTGTTTCCTATTTTTTAATTCCTTAACAGAAAGAGCGGGAGAAGGGATCTAATCTTGCATTTATGTTTCGACTGCCCTTTGCTGCTGGCAGGGTTTTCAGCATCAGTATGTTGGATACATTGCTTTATCAGGTACTGTGAACAATAATGTGACTTAAAACAAATATTACCACCTATTCTATTGTACTTAATTGTTAAATAACCCTATTTTCCTACATATGATCCATTAAAGTGTGTGTCTATACCAGAAACAACCAAAGGTAAAAGATAATAGAGCATGTTCTACACGATGGTATTAGTTCAGTTATCAGTGCCAAAATCACCCTGACCTTGCACAAAATCTGTTGTTAAATAGTAAAATACTGTTTATGAACCTCTCCACAGTCAAACAGTTTTGATAAGGTCTACATAAATTACAGATTATACAGACTAACACTTGTACTCTGCAACAGAAAGTGCCCATTACCACAAAGCACTGTCTCTAAAAAAACAAATCAAAAAAACCCAACAGATTTACTTTAATGTATAATTTATCAGTCATCTGCATTTGCTCATAAAGGCCTCAATTATGCCATTGTGGCCCGTCCTCTTACTTGTGTTGACTAGACCTCCAGAGGACCAATTATTTTAAAGTAAGGTATTCACACCCTAACATGGAATATATTCAGTGGTTACTGAATGGGGGAAGAAAAGGCAACCTTGTTGCCCAGAATCCAGGATGGAGCTCCTCGTGCAAAAGGTAGTGATGCCAGTCAGTGGGAATAAGGGAAGGGCAACAGCCTCAGACAGTTGAAGAGAAAATATCAGAAAGTACAGAGTCAGGGTAAATGAAGGTAGTAGTTTCTAGTTTCAGGGTGGAAAAATAGGACAATATTGCTTGCTCTTCAGCAGTGACCATGTTGCTGCACACCCTGATACATCAGGATGACCAAACAGCAGCCCCCAGCACTTGCTTTCAAGGATCAAGGTAGACACAATAAGCAGCAACACCACCATGGCCCATGTAATCTGCTCACCTAAAGCAGCTACCTACTTTGTTCCTAGAGACAGGCTGTTGACAGCTTTTGTATTCAGGTGTGAAACACTGTTGCAGGGAACTTACTAATTTTGTGCATGAAAGATATTCTTTCATTGCAATTCTACTTCCAATAAATTTCCTGTAGGCAACTTCAACATAAATAGAATTACTGTAGCTAAACTTCTGTCAAGAAGTCATTAATATGGAAACCAGTCATGTATATGGACATATACATTCTAGATGCTCTAGAAACAGGTGTATTTGCATATAAAACATCTTCATAATCATGACCCAGAATATCAACATCACATACTGCAAAACTAAAAAAAAAAAAAAAAAAGAATATGAAGACACTTATAAACAAATCTGTCATTACCAACAACTCCTGCCAGCAAATCACTTCAATATTTTATATTTCCTCCTAGATGTGAACAGTCATGCTATGACTTGACAGACTAACACCATTCATACAAAGTGTTTAAAACAAAAGGTCCCACACACTTATTCTCACTTAAATTCCACGTCCTTTCTTTGAGCTCCTACTGCTTATGGGTGAACTGTCATTGTTCTAGAATTATCTTCCTTATTCCAAGTTAGAAATGCTATGAAAGCAACTCTGTTCTTTTTCATGGTTCCATCCTTTTCTGTACAGCATTTTTATCTTCTGCATACAAAGAACAGAGTAAATGACATGAAGAACAGCAGGATTCATCTGGGGCTTCCTGTTACAGGCCAAAAGAAAAGCCTTTGAATTATCTTTAGGGCACTGACTGAAAAATGAAAACTTGGTCTGGCAAATCCTGGTGAATACACTTAGTAATCTAACAAAAATTTCGCAGCATAAATGATGCAGCCAAGATAAACAATAAGTGAAAGTTACAAAAAAAATTTCTTCAAGATGCTCATTAGCATTTAGCCCATCACACTGGAAGATTACCAGTGTAAAAATTAAAATAGTTGAATCACTGTGTATCAAATTAAATCTGTCTAGCTTCTGAGTTTAAACAAATTCAGATTCCATAAAGGATTTATAGAATACCTTTGTAAGGTATTTCTTCATGAAATTTATTTGCTAGCTCTCTGTTTGCATAAAGCCAAAACAGTTAACTGTACGTTATATTCCAACAAGGACTGACAGCCAGCCTTGAATCCTGCCCTGCTGCACCCAAGAGGTGGCAATGAACAGTTTGACCACAGCTAGAAGAGCACCCACATGGCTCTCTGATTCCAGCATCCCAACTCATGAGGAAAAATATTTGTGATTTTTAGCTGATCTAATGTCAGCTATTTCCCAGCCTTAGCCTACACTTCTACACTGAGCTTAATTTCTGCCTTTTAACCAATAGCAACACACTTCTGTTAGCACAGCAACAAGCCTGGACTGAGACAAGACAGATGAACCCTTAAAAAACCATAAAATTACTCATTTGAATTAAACTAATAGCAGTTTCATCTCAGTATTACCCACTTCTCAGACCCATTTAGCATATGACAGCATTTCTTTTGCACAGAAGAGTTCATTATAATTTCACACCTGGTAAGGCTAAGACTTTACTTCCATTGATCTTATGTCTACACTCATCTTTGCTTTTATGGTGCCTTATTATGCCTTAGTCTTCTGAATCCTGAATGTACATTGCATGCACATGCAGAGCCAAACTAGAAAACTTAACTTTATGTAAGTAAATTCAGCAAAAAAAAAAGGAATAGCTATTTCCACAGTGATAAGATACTTAAAGAGATGGATTGTAAAAACAGATGTTCAATTTCTTTGAAATTCATACATGGTGCTAATGGTTACCTGCTCATCTGTTCATTAAAGCTTTTTTCTTTCTTTTCCGTCTCTCCTGTTAAAAAATCTGGCAGTCATTTGTGAAAGATTATATGATTTCTATTACAAGACTTCTGCTGGGACTTGATACCACACCAGGATCTGGGTTTCTTTGTTCTGTAAGTTATTAAAAAAAATAAAAAATTAGTACAGAGTACCAGAGAAGATTCTCTGCTGTCTGCAATGTCTTTGTATGGCATTTCCTTTTGTGTAAGTCCAAGAAAGGCCATCTGTTTCCTTTTTCACCAGGGGAGAAGACAGGAAAATTTGATAGAAAACACACATTTTTAGTTCCATAGCAAAAAACACCTCCCAAGAAAATACAATATAGTTTATAAAGCAAAGAGGAAAATAGGAAAGTCAGGAAAACACAGGAAAAGTGCATTTTGTATGACGTGGCAATGGCAGTTTAGCAAACAACTTAAAAATTAAGTATATAAACCCCAGGAAGCACTATCTATATTGCACAGTCTGGCTATGTACATCAGTATTCCCCAGTGCAATTTTTATGTGTATATACACACATGAAAAATAAAATCACTAACATTATTATTAAAATAAACCCCACCCTTCTGTTTTCTCCCACACCCATCATTCCCTAGCTGGTAAACAGATCAATTCAAGTTGCTTTCTAGGGACCTAAAAAGAATTGCAGGATGTTGTACTCTAAAAGGAAGTTATCAATGATGGTTTACAAAAGCTGCTTCAATAGAAACCAATTATGTATTTCTTGGTCAATCATTAAGCTTTGTTACAGTGAATGTAAGAGAATTGAATCTCTAAAAAGGAGCTCATTTTCATCTTGAAATAAGGCTGGTGTCATAGTAATGAAATAATTGAGCTTCATTTAAGACTTCCTTATGCCATTTATGCTTAGTGTATTACTTCCTCCCCGCTCTCTTCTCCCCAGATATTCAGCCTGCAGTCTAGTGAACAGTGAATTTGGCTGCATTCAAAATCCTCATGCACTCTGGAGTCTGTCCATCACCAGCTTCTTACTGCTGCCAATATTTAGTTCATTCTTTTATATTTTACTCAAATATGAACACTGGATGAAGGATACCATGTAAGTTTTTAAGTAACTTGAAAACAAGACCAGAAGTTCGTAAGACTGAACTGCTTGCACTGCAATGTCCTCTAACCAGGGAGAAAGCAAAAGAAACAGTATTACAAACTCAGTGGAAGTTCCAGATTTGTTGTGGAGCAAAGGTGCAATACTACAATATGATAATTACCAGTTAGTGTTTAGTTTTAAATTTTTTTTTCATGCGTAGCATGGTGAACAAGTGATAAGCCCTCAAGAGTTAAAAGTTCTCCCTCCTATTATTATTTGTTCAGATGAAAATCACAGAAGAGGATCTATGGATTAGGACATATGCCAGACTGTATCAGAAACTTTGTTCTTCTACAGGAGACATTCCAATTGGAGTCTATAGGACAGAATCCCAAAAGCTTTCAACATCCGAGGTACGTCAGTTTACTGTGCTTTCCTTTGGATTTGATTACAAAGTATACAAGGCCTCCCTCTGCTGACACATACGTGGTCACACTAACTCTGGCACAGCTGGGACAGGCTCTGGTTTGAACATGCAGGTGGTGACTAATGGCAGTGTGTGTAACAAGCTCTATAACCAGGTCCTCTGTCAGGTCTGTCAAGAATATCAACATTGTATCGAAACAGGTGGCATTTCACTATTCACACAACTTTTTAATTTAGTCTCTTGTTGCTCATTTCTAGTTAGTGTTATTAAAAGTATTGTGGGATATCTCTAAATATAGCTGCCAAACAGTGGCAATTTTTGAAATATGTATTCATGTGTTTACTGAATAAACGTATAAAGAATGACAAAAGAACTTTTCCCCGACTACTTAACATACTTTTTTGTTTGTTTGGGCAGCTCTTATTTCTGTCATGTATTAGCCATTTGTTTATGTGACCATTGGTACATCTCATTAAACCATGGCTCCAAAGCAGCTCTAAAATGCAACACTGAGCAACAACTTCCTCCTTTCTTCTGAAATACTCAGACATAGTTTACACTGATTTCTGAGGCAGGCAATTTGTATTTTTTTTCCATATTTTGGAAAAATATTAGAAAACACTAAGGCATATAATGCTTAACTGCAAGACTTATCCTGAAGTAAGTAAAAACATTCAGATGAAGTTAATTTGAAAAAAAGAGAGAAAAAAAATCTATGCAAGATTCCACCCAGTTCCCAGTGTCTCTCTTTGGGGACCACCGCTGTCTCTGCAGGTGGCTTTTACTGCTTAGCCAGTGGACTGTGTCACTGCAATAATGTCAAATGATTTTTTAAATATAGCAGCATTAACATAATCCATCAAAATCATTCCTTGGAGAAGAATGTAGTCAGTCTCACTGCTAACATAAAAAAAAGTCTGTCATAGCTTTCAGGAAAACACAGGAGATATCAGATTTTAAGAATTCATTAAATAAGGATAAGATAAAATTCATGGTGATGCTTTATCCTCATGTTCTGAGAGAATAGGGCTGGCTATTTAACTTCAGGTACAAAAAAGAGAATGAAAAAAAGTTGAACTGTGAGTATACAACATATTGTGAAGAGTGCATTTTTTGTGCCCTTAGTTTTTATCTTTCTGCATTTTCATAAGATTTCAAACATACAGGCTGACTGGCAAATAGGATTTGCACAGGGGAGGGGTAACTACAAGAGTAACCCTCATCTTTTCTATGTGAACTTTCATATTTTTTTGGCAGGATGTTCAGGGGGCAAGCATATACACTCAAATTCATCTTCTGAGACAAGCTTAACTGATAAATTAAAGATCTTTCAAATATTTTCAATATTTTCATTGGGAACCGCTGGAGCCTGTACACATGCAGCTGCTCAAGAGCCTGGATACTTGATTAGACCAGACCCAGATTTAGCTGGAGGTAGTGATTTTCTTTTGCAAAGAAGCAGTTTGTTAAAACATTCAGACACTCAAATCAGCCTGGAAGCCTCTGTCTGGTAGATAAGAGTTGAGTTCTATATTAGATCCTACCACCTTTCACAGGTGAAGAATTTGATTTAGATCAGATAGATGAAGCAGAAGGAGGTTGGAGAAATCTCCTGGTTAAATTTTCTAATTGTCAAGTACTGGACAAATGTGGAAGAGTGGCACTGCTTGTTTATTATGTGACAAAAAAAGCAGCTGTTGATATTTTTAAGCTGAAGGAATTTTTGACTGATTTCCCTAATGAAATAATATTAGCGTGGCCTACCATTTTAGCTTTTCAATACATTAAGCCATTGGATGAGATCTTTAAAATGGAAGTTAGAGAAAAGTAAATTGCTCTGTTACTCAGGAATATGGATTTTAACCATAAACTTGAAGGTTTGTTACTTGGAGAACCTCCAACATGAATATCAATTTGAGTTTAAACAGACTTTTGGAACTTAATTTTTACTGCACAGTAACACAGTAACTGTCAGTTAATGGTTAACTCGAGTCACAGGAACAATATATGCCAATATTAATATTTTTATATCTACAATTTATCATTTGGCACCCCCTTTTTTTACTATGCAAAAGAGAAGCCCTCACCTCACTGACAGATAATTCCTTTCAAAATAAAGCGAGGTTTCAGTGATTTGGCAACTAAATAACAAGTGAATCTAGCCTGCCTCTCAATGACCGTCACACCTATGATTCAAACCATTTCCATTTCATTAAAAAAAAAGTAAATAAAAAAGAGAGATGAAATCTTTTTTTTACTACCTCAGTAGGTGATTTTCTGTGATTCCTGGTACATGGTCCATGTCTGTTTCTTTACATTCACTTCTGTTTAAATTGTCTTTTGTTTTCTTTTTCCCCTTCATTTGTCAGTCCCGAGAAATGGCTTCACAAGTAAGTATTAACTCATTGTCTGCCTGTTGCTGGGTGTCATGGTTTAAGCCCGGGAGGCAGTAAGCCCCCCACAGCCACTCGCTTGCTCGCTCTCCCCAAGGTGCAACGGGGGAGAAAACTGAAAGGGTAAAAGTGGGAAAACTCGTGGGCTAAGATAAAGGCAGTTCAATAAGTTAAGCACTGTTTCCGTCACAAATCCAAAACACCGTCCCATACAGGCTACTGTGAAGAAATTTAACTCAATCCCAGCCAGAAATAGCGTGCAAAGTTAAACTGGGGGAATAAAGTCCTTACAGAAAATGGAACTGTGCAGGGGATCATCCTTGGGTAAATAGATCTTAAAGCAGAATTGTTCTAGACACAAACGTCTTACTGAAAATCTGAAAGCTGACAGACTGGGGCTTTCAGAAAGTATTTTTAAATGAAATTTGAGGCTGATTAAAACAGAGGGGGACACAAAGAAGTACTCTGTGCTGTGCTTTTATCTTCTGTGTATTTAACAGCTGCCACTGGGAGACACTTCCGTGCTGCTTCTGAAAGAGAGTCTGGGGTTCTTTGGTTTTGCTTTGTTGTTAAACAGTTGAACTTTTTCCTCTTGCATAGAGCAAAGGGCCATTCTGCACAGCTTTATCAACATAATGCTCATCTAAGTAAATACTTAACTGTTATGATGATGATTGGTCTCTGCCTTTTCAGTACTACAGTCCAGATGACTGTTTTATCAGAAGCTGGACAAGGAAAGCTACCAATGCAGGCAGGAAGAAAGGCAAAACAAGACCATCCTTTATACTCAGTTTGTATCTGATTTGTTCACACCAAATAGCTCCATCCTATCCATAAGTAGCACCTTATCATATGGAATATAGTCTGCCTACCTTAATCCTTACTGTAAAATATGCACAAAACCAAAATGACAATTTAACAAACAGCAACAAAATCAAATAGCATTCTTATACAAAGGGATCTAGGGTTCTCTTTTATGCCCTTCCCAAAACAACATCAGCTGAGTCAGTAACAAAACTTCAAAGATCATATCGTCTTAAGAAAAAAACAACAAATAATCTCTTTTCTATTGCAGACTAAGCTGAAGAGCCTCAATAAATTAGATGGTCTTTGCATGAGGTTTATTACAACATCCTAGTCTAGATTATTAAAAATGTGATTTTATTGAAGTGCTACAACACTCAAACATTTGTAGTGTTTGTTTTGATTGTTTTGCTGTCTGTTTGGGTTTGTTTGTTGCCTTTTTTTTTTTTTACACAGATAAAAGCTAGTTTGTGCAAAAGTGAAATATTTAAGTATCTTTCACACTCTATACAACTGACTCATATCAAATACTGTTTTATGGACTCCAGAACCTTACAGATTCTATGTGGGAAAGGCTGGTGAGCCTCTTAAAGAAAGCTTGTATTAAACACTGATGAGATCAGCAGATTCTTGCTTTCAGATTTCATATTAATGGGAAAAGGCCATTAAATAGCTCTTGGTTTAAATTTTCTTTATTCAATGATAACTTTCAGCATATTGTGAATTCTTTCTCTTCTAGGGGATTCATATAAACTCAGTCAGTTCATTTACATAATCTTTGTTTTATACTTCATACTTTCATATGTGCCTGGGAATTTGAGATACAGTTAACAGGCACATTCTACCTGTGGTCTTAAAAGAGTGCTGAAAACAGTGCAGCCAAAGTTGAACTATTACTTAATGAATCCACCACATACATCTAAAAAGCAGTTACGGAATTGAATTTCTGGCCGCAAATATGCAGACTGGGAAGGAAGTGGAGAAGTCATTCAGAAAAGATTCCTAGATTCAGGAAGGGCAGTGTCAGGTTAGAGTTACTCTTCTCAGAATCAAAGTGGAATCAAGTATTAAATAACACAACTTTGACAAACATATTTGTATCATAAATGAGCTTTTTACATAAAAAATCAAAGCCTAATTAAAGAATGCCCATTCAGGAACACTTGCTAAGTACTGCAACCAAAACACACGTTCAACTGCACTGCTGAAAAGAGGAGAGAACATCTTAATCTGCTTCCATTTTGTAAAGCCCTTAATCTCTCTTGTTGTTTTCCTTTCAAGTCTCAAATCTCTATCAGCGTGGAAGAATGGGAAGACACGAAAGACACCAAAGAACAGTTTAGTTATCGCGGTAACCATCGGAACTCAACCTCCAGTGACCAGTCTGACCATCCCCTGCTGCGACGGAAGAGCATGCAGTGGGCGCGGCGGCTGAGCAGGAGAGCACCCAGGCACTCGGGGAAAACAGCAGAGAAGATCAACCAGCAGCGAATGAACCTTTACAGGAGGTCAGAAAGACAGGAGCTTGCTGAGCTCGTGAAAAACAGAATGAAGCATCTGGGCCTTTCTCCAGCAGGATACGGTATTGCTATTATAATACTTCAATAACATTAGCGTTATGCAAGCTGAGCTCATTTTTAAGAACTGAGGGTGCCATAAGCAAAATATTAACTTTATGATAATGTTTTTGTTCTGTTGGTTTAGGGTCTTTTTTTTTTCGTTTACCAAACGTTTAGTCCATTCTATTATCACTCATTCCTGTGTTCATATGGAAAGCTCAGAAGGCAGCATGTCAGTCACATTTATGTTTAGCATATGACATGTATATGTTGAATGTACATTACCCTGTCATTGAACAGCTGCACCTTATTTCCACAAACGTGTTCAAATACAGATGAAGGCAGAACTGTTGTAAAAGTTCACTCACATGTCAAGGTGGGGAGTTTTCATATGTGAAGGATACTGCATTTTCTCCACAATTCTTAAAAATAGCGCCAAATTGTCACATTACAGTAATTTTTTATGAAGCATATTTCATTAGGTCTTTAACATTTTTATCCATCAAGTCCTTCTCCAACAAGGCTGATGTTGGGTTGCTTTTTAGTTTGTTCCATTTTAGTTTGTAGGTTTGCTTTTTTTAAGCTATTGACAAGAGCTCTGCAACACTTATTAATACATGCATCACAGCTGCCTGGGTTGCCTTTCTATGGCCTTGACCCCAGAACTATGGATTCTAGTTTCCTAGAAACACCAAGTATTTCTAGATCCCAGCTTATTAGTCTGCACAGTAAGTCCAATGTGCAACTTGGCGCTTTCTACTTCTGAAGCAGCAACACTGGGGTTCCCATGCTCAATTTTCACTTAAGGAATCCAAAATGTTCTCTTTTACAAAAGCATTACTCTTCATTTTTCAACATAATTATTTTTAAATTTGACTTATCCATAAAATATCCATCTGCTGAAGGTAAATGGGGTATTTCCTGCAGAATGGATAGTTTTATTTGTCTGTTTAACAATAAACATTCTTAATGCACGTTCAAAACATCAATAACCAATGGCAATAACCAATTTTGATATCAATAGCAATGTACAACCCAACAGTAGTCGTTATTGTTAGTACCAACACAAAATCAACTTAACTGCAAGAGAAGGCTGCTACAGAATATATAGCTGTAGTTTTGCTTAATATCTACATATCAAATATGTAAATACAGTATCTTTTTTTCCACAGTCCAAATGGATAATTGCTATTCCTTCTTTCTTTGTGTATTCTATACAACTCTCTGCAGAAAGATTCAGGACTCAATATTTTCCAGGAGTTTCACAGGCCACAATAACATTTGATCAAGCACAGAGAAGTTTTGTAAATTTGATTCATATTTACGGTAGTAACAAGAAAACTTTGTTGTACTACTGCTTCTGCTGTCAAATCCTAGTTAAAAGCTGAAAGTAAGCATTTGTTTCATTAGTCAGATTTAGGATGATTATGTACCGTCTATAGAACAGCAAAAACCTTAAAAAAAAAAAGTCAGCCTTCATTTTCAACACATCAGTAGAAGAATAATGAAAAATGCAAGGAAGGCATACTAATTTCCATTCATACAGCCTTCACATTTCAAGCCGTTGGCACAGGTGGTAAAAGAGAAATGCTTGCTAGATATATGGAAAAAGAGAAAAGATGTTTATGTTGACCAAATCTGGAAATGAATGAGAGTGCCATACACCTGCACTTAACCTTGATCACTTGAACTCAATGCCAGCCGAGGATGGAAGTTCCTACTTCCCACATACTTACCTATGCTGCAGGGCAGCCTGGTAAATCACCTTAAAGTTGGGTTACATTCAGAACTGTTATGACTGAAAAAAGCAAAAGAAGATTTTTAAAACATTCAGAAAGAAACCAGGATATTTTTTGAGCTAGTAACTCAAAAGATAACATGTCAGTTCCAATTCAAGTACAGTTGAAAAGAAGTTGCTAAACTTATTTGAAATCACTCTGACAATCAGACACTTTTTGACAGCTTTCTGAACCAAAGAAGATCTTTTATCAAATTAGTTTGTCAGAAATACTACTTTTCACAATTCATTTGTAAATATAATTCATTTGGTACATTTTTTTCTGTTCTCTAGATGAAATGAATGATCATCAGAACACCCTTTCTTACATCCTGATCAATCCTTCTCCAGATACAAGATTAGAGCTGAATGATATAGTGTAAGTTAAAGCATCCACATAAAAAAAAATAAAGTCACAAGACCTGCAAATGTTCCCATACATTTGCAAAAAAAAAAAAAAAGAAACTTCTATTTAAATAGCCATCTAATTATACTATGTATGTACATATTAAAATCTAATATTTATTCTCCTTAAACTTTTGCCTGTAATTTAGCTAACCAGTCTTAATAGAAAGATGAACCCCTTAAAATCAGTATTTTCAAGTGGGATTTTATTACATAGATCCGAAGGTTATTAAAGCGAATAGAAGTCTTCCCCTGAATATCATGTGATATTCATGCTTAATGGCATGACCTTAACACAGGAAATGTTTTCCCCTGCTTACCAGGAATTTTTGCAGGCTACATGAGAAAAAAATGAACACAAATTTGAACTGTCAAAAAAGTTTTGAAAGCCAAGAATTTTAGTTATCTAAGCATTGTTTCTTATTGAAGAATATGTGACAGCTGTGTTAAGGTCTGAGCCATTTCTGTCTTTGGTTTGCTCTACTAACATGCCCCATTTGCTCCACGGGCAAGAGACCAGAGAGCCCAGCTGTGCAGGGGCCTCCACGTCACTGCTGACCCACCTCATCGCTTTCTCACAAGGAGGAAAAGCTGTTAGAGAAAGAATCCAGCTCCAGAGTGTCAGCCTACACCAAGATTATCAACATCTGGCTTTTAATAATTGAGCACAATGACAAGAACTATCTATTGTTTTCTTTTAGAAACAACTCTGTGGACTGCTTGTTTATTCTTTAAGGTATAATGAATAAAGGCAATGCATTAACACATACAGTTCTTAGCAAAGCAGCTGTCAGTTCAAGTAAGTTTTCACTGTGCCTGGTACATATACATAATGTCTGGGTAGCCAAAATGTGAAAAACCTTTGTTATTAGCTCCTAAAGTGAGTGATGCTACTGAGTGTCCAAGTTACCCAACAGGAATTAGATTAAGCACCTTCAAAGTAAGTCTCTAAGTCTTCCTCAGATCTTTTCAACATTACAACTCTATGCACTTATCCCTGCTTGCACCACATTGTTTTAATAACAGTTATAATTTCTTTTTGTAGATACTTGATCCGACCTGATCCATTGACTTATGTTCCAAATGCTGCACCCAGCCGAAAAGACAGCTTCTGCAATACAGTGGGACAAGACACCAGGGAGGAAACACAACTTTGATTTGTAATTCATCACAAAATTAAGAGACAATTTTATACACATGTTGTTTCCACTAACCATTTTGAAAACTGAGTGGTATATTTTATTCAGATTTTGGAAACAAAATGACAGTGGGTAAGTGACCAAATGTAGAAATGTGGTGCCTAGAAACTCTTAATTTCAGGGATCGTCAGGCTTGTGGCCTGTTGAGTATGATAGTTGAACTTTGTCAGCCTAACAGAATTATGACACCTGTTTGCTATTTAACCAATATGAACAAATGTCAGATTTCATCATATGTTTTGCTTAGATGCTTCTAAGCGTATTTATCAAGGTGACAGCATGTCAGTGACTAAGCTTCTGATCTACATCAGATTATCTGATGCCCACAGAGAGACAATGGATAATTTGTAGTAGAAAATACATTAATACCTAAAGCTGCCAGCAAGGCTCTGCGTGTCAAGAATTCACTCTTTGAAATATTTTTCAATCTCAGCCTGTCATCCGTTTGTATTAGAACAGGCTAGTTTAGGTCCCATTTTAGCCTCCAGGACCTGAGCATTAGTTCTTTGGGTTTACACAGATCAGGTTGAATGACATAACCCAGTTGCTCCGCAGAGCTTGAGATCTGAGACACATCCACTGAAAGAGGAGCCCAGCTGGAGGAAAATCCCTGTCATCTCACACAGGCAGCCCCCCAGACTTGCAAAAAACTGGGAAGGTACAATCTGTGTGAAGCTGCATACAATGGTAGCTCAGGTGAAATGTAATCCTTTGAACCTTAGCGAGTTTGCCTAGAGAAGCCTGAATAGACAATAATACAGAAGTGAGAACATCCCTCTAGGGAATGATTCCTACCGCAAGTCCTTTCCATTTTCATGAATATGCCAGAACTGAAACTGCCCAAAGCATGTACATGCCCAGTCATCCAGATTACCCAAATGTGATACATTTTCATATGAAATGATGTATCCCACTGAAAATTAAAGAAATTTTTATCCCATTCCATAAAATGAATGTAATTCCACATTATGTGAAAAAGCATTATGGATTTAAAACCTCTGTTTTGGCATGAAGTACCCAAGAAAGCATCTGCTTGTATATGAAACACCTGGAGCTGCTACAGAATCTCCAGTCTGTATGCCACAACTGGTCAAGCTTTTTATGAAATTAGGCATACCTGTACAGGATCATCCAAAATCATGTTCTTGCTCTGCCATCTGTCACAAACTGGGAAGAACATACTTAAGGTTTAAAAAACCCTACTGTTACACTTACCTACATAGAACCAGTACAAGAAATTTGGCAGTCTACTGTCTGATTATTCTTTGAACATCCTTGATGTCCTACTTGTACCAAAAAAATCAGTCAGAATTATTTAGATTCTATTCTATATTCATTGATAGAACTACATTCTATTTCTGGATTAAAAAAACCCAAAAAATACCCCCACAGCCAGGTTGCCAAGTGAGCAACTCATGGATTTGAGTATATTTATCAGCATTGTAAGGATGTTGTAATCAAGTCATGTTCATATTAGGAATGACATCAAATCTACTGTTAATGCCTCCCTTCCTCTTCTTCCAAAATTTAAAAAATCCGTTCCATCTTAATTCAGAAATCCTAAAGCTACAGTTACAAAAAACCACAGAGGTCTCAGACTGGACTGCAGCTCTCAGAAGACCAAGAGTACCAGTTTTAACAGGAAAAAGGATAAGTGGAAAAAAGTTTCCCAGCAGGTTTTTTTTTTACATTGACATATTGAAGTATCCTCATGGTCCAGAAGGGTTTCAGTGGTTCTCCTTAGAGTCCATTATTATTCATGGTGTTTTTCCACACACACTAGTAATTTATCAGATTATTCTGATGAAATATTTCAAATGGGCACTGTGGGAGGAAAAAGGAAAATTGAAACAGCTGCACAGACTGAAGTCTACAGTTTTTTTTAAAGAATGTATATGGTACAGGATCTTGTCCAAGACCTGTCATACAAGTTATCCCAGAAAAGTCTGCGTGTACACTGTGAATAACTTTCTATTTCCATGTCTCTGGGGAGAAGACAGTATTCCAGATGAATATTTAAAAAAAAATACAAAGTTCTTATGAGAGTTCACTCCAAAATATTAGGAAGATCTTTTGTTTCATACCAAAGGCTTTTCTAACAGAGTCTCAAGGAGGCAGGCAGGATTCCAGAAACATGGCTACCCTCCAGCAGGCAAGCCAGATAGCCTGCTTTTAGGGTGATTCACACACTGTTTCACAGGCATTCCCTGTACACTGCCTATAATATGCACCACAGATTTAAGGACACTGCTGAAAGGATCTATAGCTAGGACTGGAGTCCTCACATTTAACAGCCAATAAAGCAGTATAAACAAGCAGTCAGGTGTGTCCGTTTTCCCACTCAACTCAGCAGAATTGCTGCTTAGCTAGATGAGAAGAGTAGCATCTAATGTGTCCTGATATTTCTCCAGGCCTAATGGATTTCTAATTGCTCATTAGCCTCAGAAGATTTGCTAAAGCAAACACAAAGACAGCTGGAGACACAGTCTCTAAAATGAGTGCAAGACAACCTTTCTGAACAAAATACTTAGTTCTCTTCAAAATCTACTGGAAGACAAGCAAGGTAATAAAAATTAACAACATCTTATGAAGCAGAAGTTCTAATAATCCACGAATAATATACCACAAAGTTCAGTTATTCAGAATAATACTGCCCTTCACGTTGAAAGCAGAACAGCTTTGCTTCCTCTGGAATATCCTCACAGATACTTTGTTCTAGTGGGATTTAGATCTTTCAAAAACCATCCCAAGTACCATATGAATGAGACAGTATGCACTTTCCTTCAGTGACCAGGGAGGCAATTTTTTTATGGTCATCCTACAGGCAGTCTTATGTTCACATGCTTTCTTTCCTCGTGATTATCAGAAACATAATACAAGCCTAACTGGACTGGAGACCAGACTGAGGAACAGTAATCTTTATGCTCGGAGCTGGAGAAGAGATAATGAAGCTCTAGAACAAGCAGGGTCAGATGACTATTGAGCAGAGGAGTTTGATCTGGCAACAGTTCACTCAGTAAAGAGAAAAATCTAGAGCTATGAAAAAAAGACTATTTCTATCTGTGCTTAAATGAATGCATTTTTCCTCCTGACACACTTCTATCAGCAGCTCCAAGATGTCCATCTTTCCCAACACTATCTTAACACAGACCAAGCAGTTTGGTACCCACAGTCACAGTCCCAGTGAGGGAAGTTCTAGCAATTAATAACTGCTTCATTCTCAGAAGAGAATGCTCAAGCAAAGCCAGACCTACCTATGAAAATGTGTTACCTAGTCTGCAATAAAAAGTCACAAGAACTGTTTCAATGGAATGCAGTGTGTTTCCTTAACTATTTCGCTCCAATTCCAGAACATGCTTTAATTCACATACAAAGTAAAAAGCACAGAGTTTGAGTTTTTAAAGCCTGCAGTAGAGTGAGTTAATGAACTTGTCATGAAATTATGTCTTGGAAATTAAAAGAATTCCCAGCATACATGCTTCCACTCTCACAAACAACTTCCTACTACAACTACTCTTAAACAATTTTAAAGTATACAAAAATATATCACTGAATGTTTCTTACACGTCTTTATTTACCAATGAACCAAAAACCACTAACAAATAAATTCCAGCATCAAGTGCATCAGAAGTAACTCACAATTGTGTGTTACTGGCCCTGTAATACACAAGGACTGACAGCAACTGTTCTGTAATTTTGAAACACTGATGCATGAGATTTTGCTTCACTGAATTCCACTTGATATCCAGCAGAAACCAGTCACTAGAATCTGGAAGTCAACAACAAGAAGCAGCTCTGTGCAGGTACATCAAGTTGTACAAAGTTATTAAAATACTTTTTCAAGGCAGTGCTATAAATGGAGAATTTATAAAATAAAACAATCTGCATAAAATATGGTTGCATATTCTTGATACTATATTAGAAACAGCCAACTCCCACTTTGAAACAGCCATACATTGAATAAATGTCTAAAGAATGACACTTCAAATTTTCAGCCACTCTTCCTTATGCTTGATACAGGATATGCACTGTAGGGATACAGGATAAGAGTTACTAATTTATAATCAGTTATGACAGGTGACCAAAAGTTTGCTTTTGAAGTTAATCCAAAATATCAATGATGATTTTGTTATATACTTCATTATCACCTACACTACCAATGCAAGAATATCAGTAATGGTAATTCAACACAAGTATAAACTCCCCTGACCTCTGAAGAAGCTTGAAATATTTCACTTAATGAAGTTAGAAACAAACGCTTGAAGTTTTTGAGCTCTCTATGAACTAAAGTTTTCTATATGTTCTGCAAAATCCAGACTTTATACTGTTATGATTTTTAAGTGGCTCGTTCCAACCAAGGAGAGAGACTGGGAGATAAACCATAGAAATAAAAGAGTAAACACTTTATGTGCATGAGGTATCCCAGACAAATTGGGGCACTCCAAATGTGATTATGTTTAAAGCATACAGGTACAACATGATTTGACTAATCACTAACACCCACACTACCAATTACTAATAATAGTAAAACTTCTCTAGATCATTTCCTATTTCTTTTGTCCTTTCATCAGTAGGGGGTGGCTGATGAACTACTTAATGTCTCTGGAAACTCTGTAGCTTTGAACAGGTTGGTACTTACTTCTGCTAGGGGTTATAAACCCTCACTGCTTCCATAACTGTACAGTGGTATGGCAGACTCCAAATAAAACCAGAGAATTGGTATATTTATAGTCTATTATTTGGACTACTGGCAAGTCTTTGTTAAGGCAACCAATTCTGCTGCTTGTGCACTCAGCTTCAGGCTGTGGTGAAGACTCTATTACCTTATCTTACATAATCATGGAATATTAAGATTGGAAAATACCTCCAAGATCATTGAGTCCAACCTTTGATTGAACACGAGCATGTCAACTAAACCATACCACTAAGTGCCACGTCCAGTCATTTCTTGAACACTTCCAGGGATGGTGACTCCACCACTTCCCTGGGCAGTCCATTCCAATGCTTGACAACCGTTGCAGTGAAGAAATTCTTCCTGATGTCCAAACTGAACCTCCTCTGGCACAACCATTTCCTCTTGTCCTATCATTCGTTGCCTGGGAGAAGAGGCTGACTCCCACCTGGCTACAAGCTCCTGTCAGGTGGTTGTAGAGAGTGATGAGGTCTTCCCTGAGCCTCCTTTTCTCCTGCCTAAACACCCCCAGCTCCCTCAGTTACTCCTCATCAGACCTGTGCTCCAGACCCTTCCCCAGGTTTGTTGTCCTTCTCTGAACTCACTCCAGTACCTCAAAGTCTTCCTTGTAGTGAGGGGCCCAGAACAGGACACACTGTTCAAGGTGTGGCCTCACCAGTGCCCCGTACTGTGGGACAGTCACTGGTTCTGGCTAAGCTATTTCTGATACGGACCAGGATGCCAGTGGCCTTTGTGACCACCTGGGCACACATTGGCTCATGTTCAGCTGGTGTTGATCAAACCACCCCCCGTCCTTTTCTGCTGGGCTGCTGCCTTCAGTAGCTACTAAATAACCTGGAACTTCATTACCATTCAGATAATATGAGGCCCAGCCCACCCATAGTTTAAAGCACAAAGGTACCACTGGTCATTTAAAATTTGATAGAGAGTTGAAAGTGATTGTCTAGGCTGTATAAAATGTTAATGCAGATAGAGAGTTAGCATTTCCAGAGGCGAACTTAGCCTGGAAAAAGGTGTTAGTTAACTGTATTGAATGTTTTTCACAAACTGATCTCTAAAGAGATACCTGTATTTGAAAGGGAACTGCAAAAGTACAGTAAGTCAGAGTTTTTCAATTTTTTTGTGCCAAAACACTACTTAACAGATGCCACATATAGCTCACAATCAAAATGCAAATATCAACACATTGTATTTTTTACAGATTCTTTAGCAGTTTCTTGCTATTTCACAAAGAAATGATAGATTTAGAAGGACTAAAATAGTCAGGAATCCTACCTTGTGCCCACAGAGAACCTGAGAACAAGCTTGTAGGCCCTAGAATTTCTGTTCTAAGTATTTTCCAGAGAAATCATGAGTTAACACAAAGAAAAATGGAGCAGGACACTCTGCGTTCTATTTGAAAAGGTAAAAACACTCTGCCACTTGTAGCAATGAAGAGACAGCCTATGAAACGAGATTGGATTGAACCATTTTAGAATATGCAATAGAAATGTAAAGTAAGAATTAATTCATGCTAAATTATAATGTAATCTGGATCAGATAGATACCATATAATCTGAATGTAGATGTGTGGTGGATTACTCTTGGCCAGCATCCAAACACTCACCCACCTACTCCGTCCTCAAGTGGACAAGGGGAGAAAAGAGGATGGAAAAGTTCATGGGTCAAGATAAAGAACAGGAAGATCACTTACTGGATAACCATCAAGGACAGAAAAAACTTGGGCAAGACTAATTTAAATATATTGCTGATTAAAATACATTTGGATAGGAAGAAACAGAGATGAAAATAGAAAGCAATACCTCCTCCCCATCTTTTCCTGGGCTCAACTTAACTTCTTGTTCTGCCCCTGCAGCAGCAGAAAAGGGTTGGGGGTTAAGGTCTCTCCCTACTCCTCCTCCTGTTCAAAAACATGTGCTCCAGTGTGAGCTCTTGAAGGGCCACAGTATCTTCAGAAAATGTCCAGCTGCTGTAGGTTGAGAAAAAAAGGGCATAAGCATATTCTGTGATAAATTGGTCAATAGTTTAACTAACTCACAAACCTATAAAACATTAAGAACACAGCGAGCAATGGCTTAGCTCTAGCAATCTTCCCTCTTATCTTTATAGCTCTTTAAAAACTGTGCATTTTGACATAATACATATTAAACATCCAGTATTCAAAAAAACAGAGTAAAATTAATTTAAGAAAGAACACAGGCAGTGTGACATCAGAAGGTAAGAGCCATTTCTGTATCCATTAATTGCTGTGCTGCTATTTGAAATATGAGAACTTCAGCACATGAAAATAAGAGCGCAAAAGGTAATATCCAGTGTTCTACGTGTACTTCTGCATGGCAATTTTCTTGATTAAGCTAAAAATATTTTGTAAAAGTCTTTGACTTCTGTTTGTTTTGATAAAGCAATTCTGTTAGATGAAATCCTGGTTCCATTGTGGAAAGAACAGGAACTTCTCTCTAAGAAGATTTTCCTAACAAGCCACTAGAATATTTATTGTTTCAAGTTTGATTGAATTGCATTGAGTTATTACAAGATTAGTGGAGAATTTATACTGCAGAAAAGCAAAAAGTACCTATGTCTGAAAAAATAATTATAGTTTATCTTGCTTATGACTTTTTGAAATGCCAAGAAGCTCTCAAAATACAATACTCCTTTTCTTTTAAAATTTTTTCCAGGAAAAAGAAAAATAGTTTAAAAATAAATTCTTATCCACAATAATTACCCATACTATTAAACCAAAACAACTACAGTCAATGAAAATTATTTTTCTAAAACCAACTGTGTAGCAAAATGCCATGTATATTAAGTTGCCTTGGGACACACTGGCTATTCAGATTCACAGGCATTTAACTGCATTCAGAATTTAAAATTACTTCACATGTGCTGAAAAAAAGCCAGAATTAGGCCTTATTAAAATAATAAAAAGGATGAAGAAGAATAGAATGGAGTAGAGAAAAACAGGAAAGGAATTAGAAAAAAGAAGAAAGGAAATTAATATGCTACTCCTTGTTTCCACTCCTGTTTATGTTATCTTTTTCTTATTTATCTGAAAAAGACAGATTTGACAGCTCATGAGTGAAAATCTACATCACCACATTCTAATTTCTAGCCTGTCTCATCTGAGATTTTTGGAAGAATTTAAAAATAAGATGAACCAACCCCTCACATTCTAGCAGTGCTTTGATATTTTCCCAGCTTTTTCAAGTAATGAGTTTTGAAGTCCAGTCCTTTCAAGGTGGTCCCACAAATGGCAAATTTCAAAATAATCTTTTGAGAAGATGATACATGCGTTTGAAGATGCAAACTGAAGGCTGCCAGAAAGCACGAGATAGCTTATTTAATTTAAAATTTCCAGTGGGCAAACTGGATCATAGTATCTCAATGACTTAGTTTCAGTTTAGTTAAGCCAGCTTTTAGGTAAAACAACTAAACATATACAAAAGATGAGCTGGGAAGTGAGAAAAGAGCAGGAGGTGCACCCACCCAAATTAAAGGCAGCCTTTTTCTGGAAAGCAGCTCAGCTCAGGGTTCTGCCATCTCTCTCTTGGGAAAACTGGGCTGCATAAAGTCCCAGGCCCACCCTCCTGCTTGACCTGTAAGAGCTCCCAGGGACCAACGTGGAGTTAACAAGATGAACCAATAACAGTTTCACCCCTCTTTTTTCAAACCTGTGTTTCATTTCAAACATACATACCACAATATTTGGAGGATTAATCTGGGCATCTCAGTGGTTATAAAGACAAGCAGGGATATTGCAGTTTCTGTCTGTACTAATTTATTCTTGGGTTACAGGTAAAAAAAAAAAAAAAAGCCTTACAACCACATAAGGACCATAAATCTAGTTGTACTCCCTTTTACCTGCACCACTTGGTTTCCCAGAGAACCCAGGCAATCCTACCACGGTTTATACACATAAACTCACACAAATATGTCTTGCTGAGGTGTGATGTGAATTGGTGACAGAGGGAAGATAGTGAGGAAGAAAAAAAAATTTATCTTGGTAGGTATTATTGGAAATATATACATTCAGTTATTTCAAAATTTGAAATAAGGTTTGATTTTGCGTAAAATGTCTGGTATGTGCATCTTTAAAACCACTTTCCCTTACAATGATTACAGCAATTTGAACAGCAAATGGATTAATAAACTGTGAAGGGAATTAAGCACTTTACATAAAGTACTGAAGTATATTAATAACAATTTAAATTATATAAAGAATATATGGAATCAATCTAAAAAATGTATAAAGTATTTGTTTTATAGTGTTCTGTAAAATCTCTGTATATGTACTTTTCTGAGTTAATCTCATCAAAATGCTACCAAAGAGAAATAGTACTTTTTTTTCTCTGCAATATTTATATATTTAAAAAAAAAACAACCCAGGAATATATGAAAAACTAAAGAAGAATTTTAGGTTCTTTTTCTCTTTACGGAAGTGCACTTCAAATTTAAAAATAGCTTTCAAGGAGAATTTAAGAGCAACAGCTATACTAGGATTTGCTTGTCTCTAGATAGCTGCTATATAATTTACTTCTTCAAGTACATACAGGAATATGGCTGCTAAATACTTAATCACATATAAACAGCACAATTCCCTCCCTGTTTCCTGTTTTTATGTAAGCGAAGCGCAATAAAATTTGCCATGGGACAAAAAGGGAACACACTGCATGTGAAGAGCCAAGAATTTCTTGTTAGTCTAACAAAACTGTCCTATCAAAAACGGTTACTAGTTTAAATTAATTATTATTTGCAAAAGGTGGTGTGGAGAGGGTGGGGGAAAATAATTCTACACACAGTCCCTGTTATCTCCCTCTCTCATGTCATCCTCACCTTTTTTAATGCTTCTCTAGCGGGGTCCTATGAGTCAGTGGTGCCAGATTTTCTCAAGGAGGTGGAGCAGTTTGTGGCACACTGAGAATGCCCCACATTCTCTATCAGAAGGAACCCTGATTCTCTACCAGAAGGGATTCTGATGCTGATGGCAGTGTCTTCCCTATCTGAGAATCCAGTAGTGCTAATTTCCATCTGTTTTCCAATACAAAGCTTCCATTTCTTCCTTGGTTGTCAGTGCTCCATGAAACCTTATTTTATTATGCGTTGTGTGTTTACTTTGAGTATTTCCTCCTTGTGTTCTTTGTTATGGCAAATCCAGTTTTACCCAGCTCCCAGCGGTGCTTTCTTATAGCAATAAGTACGTACTTACTGGTCACACTTTCTTGTTTATCATCCCATATCTACAATCCCCTGTATTACACTATACTTTCAGGTCAAGAGTCATAAAAGGTATTCAACACAGAACGGCTATTTGCTGCAGAAATAGAGAAAAGTTACCATCATAAATAGGTGTTATGCCACATAGTTGTGGAAAGCCAAACTAAAGCTAAAACTACTTGAGTAACAGTAACCAATTCACCACACAATTTCCTGTTACAGCTTTAAAAAGCTAGAACAAAGCTCCAGCCCCTATCCTGTTATCTGACCTGAAGAAGGAAACAGTATGTACCTTTATATGAAATTCAAGCAAGGGTGTGCTTAGGAGCACAGTACAGAGGATGATCTTAGTCATGCCGTGGCAATTTGCTATGTTGTATCTGTGGTTTTTTTAAATTAAATTAATTTTTTAAAATTAAAGTAGACTGTTTTGTCAGCAATCACTAACAACATGCAGATAGGAGGAAACTGATTCATACCTACAGGAATCACATGGGAATTTCTATGAAAGGTCCCAGTTGCCCTGTCTCCCTTAGAAAATTACACCGTTCTTACCAGCAAAGATGATGAGCACTGGGGAGCAGCAGTTCTGAAGAAAGACAGCCTCCACAGTTTTAGGTTCTTTGGCAGATGCAAACAGAATATATTTATTCATTTAGATAAAGAGAGAGGTTGAGTATGAGAGTTTGTTGAGCTGTTTGTCTACAGATATCCATAGAAAACTGAACAGAGACCTTAACATGACTTCTAGACCACAAGTTGCCCCAAAACAGTATCAGTTTTAACCAAGTCATTTCTGATAAATGTCTGGTTGTACTTTCCTAAACTGCATTTAAATAATTTAAACCCCCTAACCTTCCAAAGCATCTATTTAATGCTTCATTACTTTGCCTATTTCCCTAATCCAAACTGATATGCCCATGCTACTTGAATTCATTACCTCTTGAAGCACTGAAAATAAATAGTCTTTTTCTCTGTGATAGCTTTTACCCTGTCCCTTCTCAGATTTCACTTGACATGTTTTCTGAACTTCCAACAATTCACATTCCTCCTCCTCAGTTCTCTCCAATGGATTAGTATCTCCCTGAAAGGATTAAGGGGACTCATTACCTCAGGTGAAGCCTTACCCTGGGGGAGAAGAATAGAAGGATTACCTCATGGCAGTTTCTTCTGCCCTATAGCTCCTTATCCAGTGCTTCTGCCCCACTCTAACACCTGTGACAAGCACCCTGTCATTAGATCATTGGCTGCTTATCCAAAAATGTGAGCATAGTGATTGTGAGCCCCTTATTTCTGACAAAGCAATAAGTATCTTCAGTGAGCTTGCAGTGCTTTTACATAAATTATGGAACTGCTGTAGCTTCCATTGTAGTCACTTTAGGCCCCTTTCTGAGTTTGGCTTTAGAAACCTGTGTGATCATTGTGTCAGATCTGCAGATGGAGCATAACCACCCTGGGAATATTTCTTATCTATATGCTACTTCGCATAAGATACTTGACACTTTAAAGATATACATAAATACATTATTTCATGGAATAATTCAAAGGCAAACAGAGTTGCTTGTATTTAAACCATAAATACTCTCATATGTCTAAGCAAAGGCAAAACAGATAAAACTTTCCTACATATAAAACTCTAGTTTTTTGATGGGAAGGGTTTTGTAATGATGCCATCTTGTGATCATGGCCAAAATGACACTGTCTACAACTAAGCATTGTTTCATTTTATCTACTTCAGGCTCAGGAAACTAGTGAATAGACAATGTCAGCAACAAACTCATGGCAGCAGGTATTTTCACCAGGTATCTGGATCTTCAACAGATAGTCCAAACAGAAGGTGCCAAACACAACTCCCCATAGTCTATGAGTATTAATAAACCCACAAACTTATTTGCATACTGGAACTGCCACTGAAATTTTCTTTAAAAACTATACAACATACAGAGCCTTCTAACCAGATTTATTTATGAATTTAAAGATACCATTTCAACAGGGAAACTGTGTCTTTGCAAGGATACTACTTCACTACACACAACCACCTCAAGTATCTGAATTTTACGGTAATTAACTAGACATGTGGATAGGGGAGTGTGAGAAATTCAGTTTAAGATCTGGAATCAGCAGAGAGAGAGTTTATATTTTAAACGAAACAAGTAGCTTAGACACAGGTTGGAAATGGCAAATAAGGTTCAATATTTGCTTGTTTGCTGCAATTGTGTATGGATTTTTAACTAAATTTATCATTGGCAGAAGAATGAAAACCACATCAGTTTTCTTTATTAACCTTAGCACTTAGCTGGGTTTTTATAGGAATTAGAATAAATTAGAATAGCTATTTATATTAGAGATGTTTGGCTAATTGATATTTTATAATTAAAAGTTCTGACAATAAGAAGTTACATAGAGCAATTACTACAAAAATTAACATAAATTTAATTATGGGTGTTTATGTGTGGGTAGTTCATAAACAATTAGTCTGCAAGATTAGCGTCACTTAATGCTTTATGTGGGATCCTGTAAAAGCTGCAGAACATTGAAGTCTTTCTTCCCTCATCTCTTGGTTAATCATGAACTTGTATAATTCAATTCAGCTAAAAGTGACATTTATAAAGCTTTATCACATAAAGATCCTTACTGTGTCTCCACGGGGGGATATGCATATGGAAAGTCTTGAGCCTTTCTATTCAGCAGCCACTGGCTGTAATTCAAGGGCCTTGTTCACTGCAGGGATCAGGAATGTTTTTTCACCAATGTAACTGTGTGGGTCTCATGTCATTTCCTACATGGATTCACCACAGGGAGTCAAAACATAGGAGAGGTAACCCAGAACCCCCTCTATCTGAATAAGGCACTGAATCAACTCTTTCCTCTCCTGGAGAGAGTGATACCTTCATCTCCTATGGCTGCTGCCACAGTTTCTGATGTCACTCTTACATATCAGGCACAAGCAACGAATGCTCATCAGTCTTCAAAGAATGAAATCAAAATACATCTGAATTTCACATGAATCTTCCTTTATACAGTCTACGTTCTGTTGCATTTGGTAAAATGCTTTCGCTATCTAATGCTACATTGTATTTCGAGGAGACTAAGGTGATGTTGACCACTGGAGCACTGGGGCTTGCAGGATTGTTGGGGACTATCTGATCCAGGCAAAGGTTTTACGATCATTATTTTAGGTTTATGGTTCTTTTCTAAACCCCTATAAGGTTTAAGGCAGATAAGCTGTCTTAAATGAGGGGGAAAATCACTTTCATTCAGGGCTTGTTAAGAAAAATCAGCCTATATAAAGAATTATATCATGCCAAGGAATCTATGCCATGAATTCCACACAGATTAAATCCTCATTTTTAGACAATTTTAAAGAAATACCAGCATAGTGATCTACTTACTGCTCATCATCTAACTTGGCCAAAGATATCTGTAAATCCAGATGTGAGGGTGTTTGTTCCTCTGGTGTAACTGTTTCAAAACCACATCATCATTTTTCAGTTCTAAAATAATGAGAAGATGCAAACAGCAGGGTTAAATACAATTTTAAAGTGACTTTCCTTAGTGAGAATATCTAAACTATGCCCTATCTGGCAAACCCTTCACCTTTCTGCTAGGAATTTACTCTCCTGACAGTCAAGGGGGATTCCTTCAGAAGATATTTAGCAAGTGGTCATAGATTTGTCACTGTCAGGCAGCTGCACTGTCACACTTGGAGAACTTCCAGCAAAATGGACCTTAAAAGGGTAAAATTTTGGTTATGCTAAAGGTCCTTCGAAACAGTAACTTCTTACAATTATCCTTAAAACCAAAATGCCTTCTGAGACAATTTGTTTAAGAAATTCTGGGAAAGAAGATTTTCTCTTGATTTGACTTAACATTTCAAGGGGAAACAAGATTATGCACTGTATCTTAAATCCTCCATTAGGCCTAACACAAGCATGCATTGAAATGATCATATTAATCATAATTGGCTGGATGATGAGTACAAACAGGATTCGCTTTTCTGGCACTTGTACCAATGTTCAGGTTACACAGTATAGACAACAGTTTTCACTGGTATGGAAAAGCTTTGCTGAAATGCTCTAGAAGTTGTACTGTGGTTACACATAACAAGATCAAAGTAGTTCTATGTATTAGCTCAAAGGACTGATAACCGTTCTGTAGGTGTAACAGGTATTCCTTTATCATAGCTTAATCTTAGCTGGGCCTCTAGATGGTAGTGTAACACCACTAATGACATCAGGGAGGTATTCTAGTGGAATATGAGCATATTCACTTTTATCACTGACCGGTACTCAGCTCATGTCACAAAGTAGTCCTAAAATCCATGTGTTATCAGTCTCCATCAGTCTCAATAAAACCTACTTCAGGTTTTATTGAAAAATTGTCTGGTTTACAGCATCTAAGTTTGCATTCTTATTGTCCATAACATTATTCCCTAGAACAGATCAAGGCAAAAACACTCCACTGCATTTTTTTTTATGTTCCTGTAGAAGAAAAAATTAAAATTGTCATTTTAGTCTGGCACCTAAACAAAAATTACTTTTATGTCAGCAATCTTTTAAAAAGTAGCCTTGTGGGAAAACAAATTCTGAGAGGATTTAGAATGTGTCGTAGTCTTTTCACTTCATATTTTTATGTACTTTAAACAAGAGCAGAAAAACAAAGAAATTTTGATTATTTACCAATAAACTTAACCAGTTCATAATAAATTTATGCGTAAATTGCACCAGAAAAACTTCATGTGTCTTCTATGTTAAACAATGGGCTATGATGACTGAGTTGACTGCATTGAAACGATGTAATGGTTATTTTTGATTCATCAAATTTACTTTCTGTGGACAGAGTTGCTGAGTTAAGGAACTGAATTTTTGAAATCACTTCTACAACACTTAAAGTGTAGTTTTCTAGTCATTAAGGATAGCACAGTAGATAGACTGAACCTTTATCAAGACACACACTACATTGTACCTAATATAATGAGATATTTTTCAACTCTTTGATCATCTCTCAGACTGGATTCTGAAATGAAGAATAAGATATTTTTCTTTATGTCATAGTATTTGCAATGAAGAAGGTTCCCAGAACGGTGTTTCATGGGATCCTCTTGACTGGATTGGAATTCACATCACAGGAATTTATAAAAGTGTTATAAAAGTCTGGTTAGTTCGCATTATTTGTAAACAAATGAAGTGGGTTTAATCCACAGTTTTCCCAAGCACAAGACATGTAACTGCAAAAAAATCACTCTGTGTCTAGAAGATGGATTCAATGCCTTTGGAAGGATATATGTTGTTCCTGTGCTCTGTAATTGTCTTGGGTTCTGTGCTTCTGAAGCAAACCAAATATCAAGTAATCACAGTCCTGAAAAACAGATACACTTCAGTGCCACATAACATAGGAAAAGTTGTGAAATCAAGATAAATAGCAACACAGACTCCTAAAACAAAAACTTTACTCCTGAAGACAATAAATAGAAAAGCAAAAGATCAGATGACTTCAGTCACAAAAAATATCTGGCTTTCAAACGCAAAGTTAAACTGTTATTTCCCTGTCAAATACTCAGAACGTTTTCATCACAGCACTGCATTACATTGTTATGTTTGAAAGACAAAATTATGATGGCTGCTAGGAAAATATGTGAGCTACAGAAAGTTAAGACAAATTTATTACAACATATTTGATGTACGTAGCTGACCTAGGAAAGCAATAATATCTGCAACTGTCTAAAATTAGTATACAAAGTGGTAAAAACCTATTACTATGGGTATAAATTGCATTCTTCTTCAGTTATACTCTCCCTGTTTCACTTACTGATTTCTGCTTCACCAAATAATGTAGTAGCTGAAAAAAAATATAGTTGAAAATTGCCTCAAGGCAATTACAGAAAGAAGTATTTAGACATGCAAAATCTTTTTTTCACTGAGTTCTAATGTTCTTCCATTTGCTACCATACCTTGAGCTCCTATATTATTTTTATGTGGGTTTTTAAATCAGTTTTACAGAACCCTTCTGCAAGTTGGTCTGTCGTATATAAATAGAATCATAGTTTTGAACTGTAACAGTTATTTGTCATAGCGTGGAAATAGCATATATGATGTACCAAAAGGGAAGCTACACTCAGCAGCAAAAGCAGTGGAAAGCAAAATTAGTAATACTGCATACAGAGTTTTAACAGTTTTTTGAATAGTACTTTGTTATGCATTTCCCTCATACTCAAAAGAGTTCAAAGGAATAAAGAGCCAACGTTCTCCGCTATCCTCAGAGGATCAAGTCATCTAAAAAGGAAATGCTCCCAGAACTATATGACCACTTGCAAGTTTATTCCTTAGTTTGTAAGCAACGAGATATTTTCAGATTTTGCATTGCTATCTGAAATACAACATACAGTGGTAGTGGGAACAGGGATAGAGAATTGAGATCTGAAACAACACTAGTGTGTGCTAAGATGAAAGTTAAGCAGGTCATTCTAAACAAAGGGCCAAGACCTCTGGAAAACCTGGCAACATTTTAGCATGTCTATTCTTTATCATTAGGACTGAGGTACATAAAATCTTATGGGAGTAATAAAACATTATACTGCTTTATATGTGGGAAGAATAAGAATCAATTGGAAGCTTCTGTCTCTAAATTTTGATGAAAAAAGCATATGCTTTTTACAAACTGTCTGTTCACTTTGCCTGTGCATGTAGGAGAGTTGCTTAATTTGTCTGTTTTGGTGCTGTCTTAGGAAAGAACTTTTCCCTCCAAAACAAACTGAACCTGAGTTTCACACATCCCAGGGTATTGCTTCAGTTACTGAACTAATACATACACACACTCAAGGGTTTTTTTCTTCTTTTTATCTTGTATTTTACGTTTCCAGAGGGGAAAAAATAATTTTCAAATCAATTTAAAAGGCTCTGATTGTTTATTGGTGCAGCTGAAACATTTTGATAGTGGGTAAAGTTTCCAGGAGACTGTCAGCACTAGTAAAAATAATTGAGGCATGTTCATAAATCCTGTCAAACCAAATTGCCTCTAAGAGCATAGTATGAAGGAATGCAGTTTTGTCCCTCCTTTTCCTCATACCTTGTTTCTGAAGTGTGGGAAATAACCAAATTTCTAACAGAACCCCCCCATTTTTTTATGCACAGCTACACAAAGTCCATGATTTAAAGCAGTGCTTATGTTTTCCTTCGTTATAGAAGTTGGCATAGTCACTCTATTTCCTTATAGAAATAGTTATACCCTAAATTATTTATTTCCTTCTTTGTAACTAATAGTAAATGGTTCTTCTGATAGGCAATTCAGATTATTGCTCACAAGGGCCATCAAGTTATGGATGTATTAAAGTGCAGCAGGAATGAAATATCTATCACCTTAGAGCTTATGATGTGCCCAAAAATCTTGGAAATTTTAATAGGCTGTGAAATATTTTGCCACTGCAAGTCACTTTCACAGCACGCTGTGCAACAAATGATTTAACTATTGCCAATCTATTCTTGGGTATCAAAGGCATTAATTAAAATGCAACTGCATGCCCTTTCTTGATGTATGCAATGCTTTCCTCCCATCCTCTCATAAGTAGAAATGTATGCTAAAGAAATCCCTCTTCAGTGTGAACTTCAGCTAGCAGAGTGAGAACTAGTTTGACAAGCTCTTGAAATAGCCCTGAAAAAATGTCACACGAGCATTACTTAAGCACTAAAGTGGTGTCTGTGTTTATGTCTGAAAATATTTTGTAGACTATGGAACTAGTAAAACTCTTATTTGAGTCAACTACCATTTTATTTTCCTCATGCTTCTGCTTAGAGATTTCCTTTTCTTTATCCAATTTTAATTTAGCCTTTATGACTTGTGTAAGAATATTTATTTGAAATTGAAATCCTACTCTCTGTTAAGAGGATACAACCTCCTCCAAAGCCAATACTCTTAGCAGTTTTTAAATTTGGTATGGAAAAAAACAACCCCAAAAGATGTCTTTTGTGCACATACAGTAAAATGTGCAAACCACTCTATAACCTAATGCATTAACTTTATTTCCTACCTGTCTAACTGTATTGCGACCTGGTATACTTTACATTAGCTATTATTTCTGCACATTCTCATTTTCTCTGTCAAATGATGCATGAAAGCTAGAATCACTACGGCTTAATGGAATAAGCCTCTTATCAGTGCTATATATCAAAGGCATCTCTCTCCGAACACCTAAGGACAGAGGGATCATAAGTTCTAAAACAATTTCACTTGAATTCACAATAGGTCACTGGGTTTGAAGTTTTGCTGCAGCTGTTTACTAGGGGGACAACGGTCAGTGTTATGCTGTTATTTGTTCTTTACAGGCTCAAGTGTGCTGGAGGTCAGCATGGGATTACAGATAAGAAAGGATGTCGAGGGATTTCTTTGTCTCAAAGAAGCACTCGATTTGTCTCTATTACAGAAGTTTGAAAAAGAAAAAAAGCATGCATATTTTTAATAATTTATATAATAATATCAACAGTTGATATAACAACATCAACAGTAATATGAATAATATAATAATGAATAATTGATATAAGAACAAAGAAGAGGATGAATATAGTTTTATAAATCCAAGGCTGCAGTCACAGAGGCTATGACCAAAAAACAGAAGCACAGGTTTGGGGTAAGCTACAAGGAACAATGAGGCAGGAGAGGGGAGAGAAAGAGAATTCAAGTCCATGACTACCTTGATCTGGACTGACTGTCTCCACATCACTTCTGAGTTTGTGGTAACAGTCCTTTGTAGATGCAAGGCAGTCAGGATCATTCAAGTGTCAGCCTGGAAAACAAAAAGCATATGAATGGTTGTGTATGAATGTATATGAAGGTATATGAATGGTTGTGTCCTTGCTTAATGAAAATCAAATAAATATTCCCAAATTACTTTTGGGGAGGGCAGGGGAAGTCCAGAACTGTATAAAAGGTTCCAAACAGGACAGTAAGAATCAAATCAGAAAACTTTTCATCCACGTCTTCTTCCACATTGTCTAAAGTGAAACTTCAGTTTTCATTTTCTTTAATCATATCATGCTTATGATATTATGGGAGAAAGTGAGTCTAATGAAGTATTCAGGTAGCTGCCAGCTATTACTTCCTTTCCAAAAGTCCCCCAAAGCTGCATATTATCTAGATCTTCTAACTATATGGAGAATTACCTCTGTGCTTCATCTTCTTAGTTGCATCCTGGTATTCAGCCAAGTGGTATTTGGTTTTTTTTTTCATGAGAAGATGATTATCTTATTATATTGACTTTCACATTCTTGTAGCACTAGAAAACTGTGCTTATGAGTATTCAGCTCACAGATGAAGCACATGAGCAAGAATGGGACACAGATGAAAAAGTGCTGACAGAGGGCAGGTACACAGACTTCTTGCCCATGTATGAAGGGACAGTACAGCTGGAGGCACAGAATTGATATAAATTCATTTCTTTATGAGGCCATGGAGGTTTTATTTTTCTAACCCTTTATTTTTAGTGCAAAGGACATTTGACAAGGACTGACTCAGTGAACCAATCTTTTTAGTGTAATTTATGGAATTAACCCATGAATCTTCAAACCTGATGATATAAATTATACCTTCAAAGTATCACGGCTTGCTGAATATTATGTTACTTTCCAGTTTTAAAAGTTCTGAAGTAGAGAGCAAAAACTATGTGATGTATAGTATCAATTACACAACACCAAATCGACACTTTATCCTATAGATCATACGTGACTTTGGACTCTATGTAAAGAGGATTTAAGCTGAAAGTTCAAGAATAGCACAACCAGATTACTATCAAAAAGGTTGAGAGTAGCCTTTTGATGCTTTCCCAGTACAGATACTAGTAATAAATACTGAAATATTTCCACCATGTTTAATGATCACACTTTTATTATTTAAAACATTTCTAAACATTGTTATCGTATTGAAAAAAAAGAGTTATTTCCTCTCCTATGCACATCTACTAATGTAAGGAAATGGCTGACAACCAACGTTCCTTTCAAAAGGCAGGTTACTTTTTACAGGATCTGCTTCCTCTGCAGGTGAAGTTGTCTTATCAGTTCATGGATACAAAGTGATAATGCTGCAATATTAAAACATCTAGTGTGCATAGCAGACACCATGGAAGACAGTTCAAAAGTACCAAATATAACTGTTACATTAAGCCCTTGATTAACTGTGTCTCATTTTGTGAGAATTAGCCCCTTGTCACAATGGAAGCCTATTTCCCCAAGTCCACCAGAAGCCCCCATGGACTTCAGATGCTCTGGGCAAGCCTAACCCTGTTTTGGTTTTTTTGGTTTGGGTTTTTCGTTTGTTTCTGTTTTGTTTTGACTACCATCTCTACCAGTTGAATCATTGTCAGACAGTTGTCACAAGTGCCCTGCAGGACACCCGTAACCCCCTATTTTCACTTCTTTACTTTTCAATTTACTTCTCCAACCCCACTATCAGCTATGTTTTTGTCCCCTTTTTTTTTTCCTCTATCTCCTAACTTCTAATCAGCTTCTGCCTCTGGTAGAGGCCATTAGAAACTCTTTATTCTCAGTGAGATAACAAATCTCTCAAAAATTTCAATCAGATGCCCATGAATTGTCTCTCCTCCTGCCTGACTTGAAACACACCTGAGGGAAGGTATGTACCTGCTCTCACAGTAGGGCTGCTGGATTTCTCCAACAGAAAAACATGAAAATGGGAAGTTTGAAGGAGATGTACAATCATTCTTGTCAGGAGTTCCCCTCAGCTGCGCTCAGGTCTCTGCCTGGTTCTAACCAAAACCTTTTATCCTCCTGCCTTGCCCCAGGTATGCAGACAGCACACATATCTAGAATCTAGAAATAAGGAGCATGGATAGAACAACTGCTGTTCCTTTCCCTGTGTTACTCACTGCAGTGACTAAACACTAATTATAAAAATTAAAAAGAAAAATAGTGATGTTTTTTGCTCTATCCCTCTGATTTCAGCAGGTATTTATCAGGGTTTAGAGAATAGGGAATGAAGGATTAGTGTAAATTGATAAATAAGTTGGAAAAACAGTTACGGACTTATCACCTGAGCTGATCTCCATCTTGCTATAAATTAAAATAAACAAACAAACAAATAAACAAAAAAAAATACATAAAACTGAAGACAGAGGACTTCCATTGCTTTATACTGGTGGTCTCAAGCACCCAATGCCTCACTGGTGTCAGTGTGTTATCACTTCATAGAGATTGGAAAACACAAGAATTTTTTTTCACCTCACAGAAACATAAATTGTCATTTCAGATGGAGGGTCAATGGGTAATCAAGCCTGAAGGGGAAGCAGGGTGAGAAAGCAACAAGAGAAACAGATGACAGCAGGAAGCAAGAGCAAGCAGCTTATTTCAGTCAGGGATGTTGCTTACTCTTGCTCCTCTGCTGTCCCTTTTTGTCATCTAGCATACTATCTTCTGCTATCTTACTGTCAGTATGACTACCATTGACTACCATAATTTTTCACCAAAATAATCTCTGGGATATCTGAGTATGGGAAAGATCTAATTTTCTCAAAACTCTGGTACCAAAATGAGCTACCTGGATGTGGATCACCCCTGGCTAGGACTAGGAAGAGGAATGTATTGTTAGTTCTGACAAGAAAGAGCTTTCTGCAGTCACCGAACATGGCACAATCACTCTAAATAAAGTATATGACTTAATTTTCACTCTTAAGTGTCCAAATGTGCATGTCAACCCAAGGCAACAATTAATACCCGTAAACAATATTTGTTGTGATTACATTCATAACTCTGAACCATCACTGATGGAATTGCTAAAGTAAACAGTTTGTGGGGTTTTTTTTAACTCTTCCTCTGTGTTCATATAGCCCTGATTTCTTCAGATGCTGACATTTTATAAATGTCATAGTTTATGAGGAAATAATAAAACCCCAGATAACACCACACAACACTGTGACCTTTAGCTGAGGCATTGCTCTAAGTTCTTTAGTAAGCTCAGTAAAGAAATTTGGAGGTAAAAATTCAGGTTCTAGGAAGTAATTGAAGACTTCAAAGGTCACAGATTTTCTGTCTGTGAGTCAGAATCAGCCATATTTTTTTGTTAACCTGATGCTTGTGATTTGATTTTGCAAATGACCTGATTTAGCAACAAATTATAGAGAGCTTTACTTGAAAATTTGGAAATTTTCATTATTATTTGGAACTGATTTTTTTACAGTGTCTAGTCTAATCAAACCTAAAGGCATGCCAAGTATTGATTTTTTTGCTTAGGATATAGATTCTGTGAATATGATTCCATGACAGTATTTCTGGTAGATCCTCTTAACAGGTATGCATTTGCATTTAATAAGCCATTCCCAAAATACAGTTAGAGAAAAATGTATTTTGCTGATATTTAAAAAAGATTATCAGAATTGTTTTGAAGACATTTGAGTGCTATCATAGCTTCAATAGGTGTTTTGACATTTAAGAATGTTATCATAGCTTGAATAGCTGTCATGAAAGACAGAGAATATCTATTGCTCTTCCCATGACCTATGCACATGTGTCCCAGCAGAATTACACAGATGTTTATTCCCCAGATTTCAAGAATTGAGGTGAGCGTACCAGTCCAGTTTATACTGCCTAGAAAATGGAACTAGACTCAGAATGTCAACCTATTTAGATTTTCTAATGGGACAGTCATTAAACCATATCTCATTGCTCAAAGAATTCATCTGAAGCGACACGAAACCCGGAGCTACAATAATCAGGAGCAGCAGAACAAAAAAACAGCTAAAAAATTAATACTTAGTCAACAAATCAATAGGTGCAGAAAAACAAGAAATAAAAATGATAATTTTTAAGTATTTGGGAACTTGATAAAGTGTATTTATCAAGTAAGTCAATGAAGTGCAGACTTACTGTAAGTGCAGTGGTAGTACTATAAAGGCAAAAACAGTCACTGTTTTTCTGTGTGCTGCATTTGAAACAAAAGGAGGAAGAAGGAGTTATGGGAACAGAAAACTTTGTTATAGGTAGCACAAGAGACATGTTCCAAAATTAAGTATTACTAATCCCAGAAAAGGCAGTGAAGATATCCAATGAGATATGTTTGTTGCAACAAATTTCACAGAGATTGGTGACACTGGAAAACATGAACAGGGCAGTTTTAATTGCTCAAATGGTCTTAAACCCACAACTTGTGGTTTAACAGTCCTGGGAAGAGAAAATGTAAATTGTATCTTTGTTCGAATAGGAAATCTGAAATATACTCACAAGTTATCCTGGACAATCATTGTGCACTCATATGAGAGTTGTATATTTTTAAAGTCATTGAATTTCTGAACACATATATAAAAAGAGATGTTTTCTTGTCTGTATACACAGCTCCCTCATACACTAATCCCGACTTCCAATAGATTCATTCTGCAATTTCAGAAAAGAAAGTAGCAATACAGAATATAGTACAACAAAGTAATTCGCATTTGCCTTAGTTAAAGGTTTAAATGACTCAACTTATCTCCTAAAGCATCCTGATCACAATTGCCAGAATTCAAAAAATTTCCACAATTGACAGGTGGTGATAAGAAATTATTTGATCAAAGTCTGAAGTAAGTATTTTTTTTGCAAAGTCTGGCATCTGTTTAATTACTGTCATGCAAGAAGCATACAAGCTTCCTGCTAGAATGGTATGAACAGTGATACTCCTGACACATAACACTTAAGACGACTGTTAAAATATTAACAATTTTATAACAGAAAAGGAAACACTTGAGTAGTTTTAAATTCATTCTCCAATTAGCTATAAATGTTATTGGTGGTGTGAGCACTGTGGATCTCTGAACTCTCAAAGTAATAGTGCATTTAGGCAAGAACTGGGAAGTTAGTTCTAAAATAAATTTTAAAAAATTAAGAAAATACTTCTAGCACATATAGAAACACCTCAGCAGTAGGTTACTTGGCAGCTCCATGTAGAAATTGTAGTGCTTTGGTGAATTATGCATCCTGCAAAAAAATAGTAACAGCTGCTTCGCTGCAACTGTCTCTGAACTACAGTAGCACCATTTTGTAGCAGAATTTATTACAAAATAATAGAAACCCATGAAACTTGACAGCTTCTTGAGTCATGTAGAATAATCTCCTAATACCTCAACTGTAGAAAGAAATTTCTGTAAAGTTTCTAACTATGCTAAAAATTCTTCTTCGAAGTCTTTCTCCATTCACATTTTATGAGTGTCAATTTGTTGCAGCTCACAGTTTTAAATTTATTAAGTCTTGTTGGGGTTTTTTCGTCAAAAGCCCCAGTTCACGCTTAGAGGGTTTTTGCATGTCACTGCTGATTGAACTCCAGGAAAATGATATATCACTACATCTCAGTCCTCAGCTACCTACATATATAATGCATTTTAGAATAAAAGATTCATCAGAAACAGCTAAAACTCAGAGTAGATAAAATCATAGATTTTCCTGTCAATAATGGGAACTCCTGTACTCACATAGAATAATTTTAGGAAAAAGCCTATTTTATATCCAGATATAACTATCTCTTCATTAATCTTGAAAAAGAAATTTGCTATTCCAGTTACCTATTCTTAGATGTAAGATCCACTGAAAGTTATGATTACGATTGTACAATAAACAACATTAATACTGATAAATAATAAATGCTTTGCCAATGTAAAAATGCATTTTGTTTAAACTTAACATGCAATGATTACGAAAGACAGCACAGGACCTATCTCTACAGATTTAGCAGTGTGACTCATTTGTAATAACCGTCAACCTCTTGAAAAAAATCTGGTAAAAATTATTCTGTCATAGCAAAGAGTATTTGAAATACACTTTGCACATTTAACATCAATTTATAAATTCATTTTTTCTTCATACTTTGCACTTATATTGTACATCTTAAAAAAATGACCTCACGTGAACCCATGAAGTCAAGATCATATAAAAATTGTGACCGAATGCAATAATTGCTGGGTACTAGAAAGAAGTAAGACATCAGATTTCATATGTAGAGCAGTACGTGGAAAATATTAATTACAAGTTATTAGGAACCTAATCTGAGGGTCATTTAGGAAAGGTCAGCTGAAACTATTTCGAAGAGGAAATAGAAAGAATATGAACGCCTCTCTCCTTCCCTCTCCCGTCATTAAGCACTCGTTATGAGACACGATTAAGCAAAGTGTTTGAAATTCTGCAACTAGTAGTTCACTTAGTCTGTGCAGCAGCAGGTTAAAGATTGTTCTGCAGTAGATTGAGCCATCTAATGAGATAGTCTGATAAAGATTTCACGCAATAGGAATCGTGTTCTTCGAAAATCCTTAGAGACTGAATTTTCCCCTGTGCAGTTTTTTTTTCTAAAGAGAGAAAATGATGAATTTCTGTACAAAACCATTCATCCTTAAAAGAAACTAGCTTTTTAAGGTGCAGGGATCAGGAAAGTGAAATTCTCTTTTTGAGATTCACTAGTAAGAGAACCTGTTCAAGGTATTTCATTATTGCTTTGGAAAGAATACAGGGGAAATATACCTTGTTCTCATTCTTGAGGAAATCTTGCTTTGCAAAGATTTGCTGCAACAGCAAAGCAATGCTCTGAAGCAGGATCAGGCAGGTCTGAGTTTTCTGATGAGCCGTTGAGAGGTCTTAAGGTAGGGAGATGGAGAACTGATAACAGAGTTCCTATTAGGGCTTCTGATTCTGTTTCAGAAGGCTGTGGATCTAAGTGGAAATCTCTGCTTATCTCCTCACTGATCCATTAAATCCCTTCCTGGTTCACTGATCATCTTTGAGGGTAACTTCAAGAAGTTACTGTTGCTTGTAAGAGTTAATGGGTTCGACTCCCCAATACATCAGTTTGGGGTTTTTTAATTCCAAAAAGGCAGAAGCCAGCTGCTGTGAGAACCAATGGTGGGAATATCTCCTAGAAGTAACTTCAGTAATACTGCTGGGCTGCTCTAACTTCTAGCTGTGGCTGTAAGAAACACAACCAAGGAAAAAAGGATGCAACTGGGACTCCTTCCTCAGGATCTCTCTTTTTAAAAGTGTCTTCTGTGGCCTGTTACAGGACTACAAAATAGACTTCAGTCTACTTGATTGATGGTGATGCCTGGGTCATGTTTACTGAATCTGTGGAAAAGCAATCACTACATAAACAGAAAAGGAAAAAAAAAAGAAGCCATGATCAACAAGCTTTGCCACGAATTTAAGAGTCCTGTCCTGTCCAGTTTCTAGGTGGAAGGGAATGTTTTTCAGTTATTTTTATATTCTATGTGTGCTACAGTAAACAAATAAACAACATAAACCAGTTCAAAGTGGCTTCAATTTGGTAACAATAACCAGTTCAAATGTAAAACTGAAAAAAACTGAAAAACAATCACTAAAACTATCGGCTCAAACTAAAGTTTAATTTTGTAATACTGTAAGATTTACAAAACACTTCCTTCAGTACAAAAATATCATAAATAACTCTCCGAGATTAAAAACTTTATTTTTAGAAATTTAACATTTGAAAATATGGAAGAAGTTTTTCCCACTTTTTTCCATTTCTTCCCATTTTCCTTCAACTAGGACAAAAACATTTGCCAGTTCACCTCTATAAACTCCTCAATACAAATCTATGGAAAAGAGGAATTTAAGGAGCAGACATGCCCCTGGCACACAACTTTGTTCTCAGTTTACTCGTAATTTATGAGGAAAAGAGCTTTTACTGTCTCACAAATGCAACAACCCACTTCAGCACTCATCATTTGGTTTGAAACAGCGAGATTACTCAGTCTCAAATGCACCACTGAAACAACCACTTCTGCCAAACATTTGCAACAATTTTTTCTTGAATGCCATTCAGAGATAAACAAAAAAACATAAAAGTCTCAAAATCAATACAAAGATTTAAAAATCCCTCAGCCTTCAGTTAAAGAGTTTTCTATTGCTGACAGCAGAATACAATTTTTTGTTTTGTTTTCTGTTTGTTTGTTTTTTTCTGGAGAAGTACCTCTGTCTTTCTCACAATTACCTTGAGCTTTATCCCATCTTCCTCTCCAAATGCTGTTCATATTTCCAGATTTTTCCTCAGGCCTAATTTTAAAGTGCAGGGCTGTTTGGAGAAGAATTCTTCTCGACTAAGATTTTGAGACTTCAAAACATTGTTTTGCTTTGATTGTAAAAAGAAACATTATAAACTCCATAAGGGAAATATATCTGTCTGAAGACAATTTGTTTTGCTTCAAACAGATGCTTTTTTCACTTTATATTTGGTATTATAACACAAAATATATATAACATTATATAACACACATGTAACATATATAGGAAATACACAATATTAAGCCTGACAGGTTTAATGTGAACAGAGTTACTGTAACTTATTTCACATGACCTTACATATTTTGGAAGTATCATTGCATAAACGTTAAAGGAGATAGAGGTACTACACGAAAAATGTTTTTCTACTCCACACACTGCAATGCTGTTATTAAATTGTTTTTTCCCAGTTTCCTATGCTCCTGAAATCACTTAAATTCATTCATATTTCACACATCACACTCCATACTCTTCTGAGTGACAAGTCTTTCTAACCCTGTAGAACACTGCTTGCTTGACTTAATACAAAAGTATAACTGGCACAAAGATATTGATAGTGGGAATGCCTTTTCAGTAAGATATCTTCATGTATTTAAGGAGTTTTTAAAGGCTTGTTTAATGGTACTTATCAGGTTTTGTGTATAAACTATATATTATAAGAATATCTAGAGTTACCCCTTTAAAAAACATCTTAAATTCTTCTATTATTTTGGGAGCATCAGGCAGTGACATACATACACTTGTATTTACTGTGCTCCATCACCACTGCATTCAGCATAAGTACACCTTTTTATTTATTTGTAAGCTTTGTTGCAAACTCACTAAGTCCAGCATGAAGGACTGTACTAAACAGACCTTGGTTCTGTTCAAAGGCACCAACTCAAGCCCTTATCCAGCAACACTGCAAAATAAAATGCATGTTCCATGAATTAACACACTCATCTGTTTGCTTTAGAATTATACACGTGAGGCAAACTATGAAAAGTTACAAACTCAGAGTAAAACAGCAACGAATTTTTTTTTCCTCAAATGATGATTAAGTATCCTTCTTCCAGGAATTGTTCACTAACTGCATGCAATCTGCATGTAGAAATATTCCAAAGATTACAGTCCCCTCAGTTCCATACACCAAATGATACATATTGCAAGCAGTAATCCAGAGTGTCCTCCTTCAGGTCTACCTATAGTTGGCCACAAATGGATTGCCAACACCAAACCTGGCTTAATTATTTCATTGTTTTGTTTTCTCTCAAGCCATTGGAACTTTGTTACTATCAACTGTTCTACTTCTCAGAGCAAAGTCTTTACAGTAAGAAAGGATAAGACCCATCCTTGAAACATTCAAAACTCAGAGATTCTACTATAAATCAGGAAAACCTTTCCTTCCCTCACAACCGTTGACATAAAGATTTATAATGGGCCAGTAAAGAGAGTCTGAAAAGACAGTCTATAAAGATATAGCTCCCCACAGTAGCTTTTTAAGCTTTACCTCTTTATCTACAACAACCTAGGGATAGAGGATGCTATGTTTCCATGTAGAGGTACCTGACAGAAAGATGAACATTTTAGTTGCAGGGTCATATTCTCTTTGTCTGTTCAACACAAAGTATTTTTTTTTCATTAAAATTGCTATTTCCACCTAATGCACTTCCATCCATCTATATAATTTTCTTCTTATGCCTGCCTAGCACTTCTCCAGAAATAGTTGTTCTTTTATTTGGCTACTATTGTGCACTTTGGGAATGTTCTGCATTCTGCCTGAACTGTCTCTGATTTTTGTAAAGGGTTCTATTATGCCACGAACACAAGTCTTGAAATTGTATTACTGTCCCAAAGTGAATAATCATGACCCTTTGAAAAAAGGGCTTCCAAAGTTCTCTCTCTGTGGCATCCTGGTGTCTGTCACACATCAGCAACCATTTTCTGGGTAGAAGATGAAACCAACTGTATTAGGGCTGATTTGTTCCACGAGATGCCACAACGTGACAAAGTATATCAAAGTGAAGATAATTTACAGTTATCAAGGTAGCACCTGTAATCTAAATAGTGATTAGTCACTCCAGAGGGAATGGCTCTTCAGTTACATCCTTGGAGTTAGAGGGAAATTCTCTTCCCATGTGTTGAAAAACTGGGCCTTATTAAAACCATTCTGAACTTACTTCTAATTCAGAAGGGCAATTAGTGCACTCCATGGCCACTCATTCTAATTATGAGAGGTACTAATCACCTCAAAAACCCAAGAATCCATTTCTCCATAGAAAACAAGGTAAGTTTTCAGTTAGCTTCAGGAATTCTAATTCTATGTCATTAATGTTTTTATCTACATAGTTTAGGCTACTTTACTTTGTTGCACATAAACCAACACACCACAGGTTTGACAATGCTTGTACTGAGCAGACAGACATACATCTTTTTTTAGACAGATTAATAAGAGTTTTTATGAAGGAGAGAGCTCATTTAGGAATTATGTCTGAGACTGTATTGCAAAGCCTTGTCTGTATGAGTACCTTAAAGGTGATAAAATATTTAAAACTACTTTAATGAATCTATTCTTATCTCTAAAAGAAAAGAAGGGGGGCTGCAATTCACACAGTTAGTGCTTAATGGAAAAGGTTTATGTACTGCTATTTGTGTGGCACAGCCATTTGTCAACCCTTTCTTCTACAGAAGGAAAAAAAAAAATTCTTAAAGGTCTCGCACCATTCCTTACGTGAAATTACCCATCCCCAACTTCAAGAATCCAATGTTAATTGTAAAATATGTGACTCTTAAGTTACTCCATCTGCTCACAGAATTTGAAAGTCTAATGAGGAAAACTACACCAAACAACTGAAAGAGCATTTAATGAGAGAGGCTGTTTTCCCCTGATGGGCATCTCTTGATGACCATAGTTCTGTTTTTCTTAATTTTCATAGCCTTTTTGCACTGTGCGAAAACTGCAGATAATATAGAGGGCACATTGACTTAAGTAAAAAGTCTTTTTCATTAGCTCTGGTGAAAAAAATAAAAAATGAGGGGGTTTTCATTAGCTTCAGTGGCAGTGCTTTTATCCCAAGGTAAATTTTGGTGGAAAAACTTCAGCCAAATTCACCTATATTTTAACTGAGAAAGACTGGCAAAAAATCAGCTCCTTTTCCTCTCACTTGGCTCATTCTTTTTCAACAATGTGTTTTCTGGTGTTGAACAGCCATTCTTTTTAAAATTTACACTATATTTATTCCCTGTTTTTATTAATTTTCTCCACGGTAGACTGGATTTTCCATCCAAATAATGCTGGGTTCTCATCTATGAAGAGAACTGTTCTGTACTTCTCTATGTGGCAGAAAGGTCTTAATGGTAACGAAAAACATATTTTTTTACATTAGAGTGAAGCACACTGTATCATTAAAGCAAGGAACTGAGAGTTAAATGATCGAGGTCATCGAGCAGATGCAGGCAAATCATTTAGAACAGCCTTCCCTAACTCATTAAATCAGACAGCCAATTTAGATTTCACATATGCAACATCCATGAAAATCAGGTCAATCATCTGAAGTGCCCATACCTGAGTTTATCACACATGCTTTATGAAATAAGATTAAAAATATTTTGGTTCTTTCACAAAGGTATATAGTAAGATTTAACTAATTAATTTAATGTATCACTATTACTAAGTAATTAAACCTCAAAGATCCACAGATGAAAGCTGCTAATGAAACTCTACCATTAAGAAGCTGGTGTTAAGAAATGTGCAGTTGATGGCAGCAATAGCAAGTAGTTCTAATGAGGTCACAACATACCCCTCTCACTTCTTATTGGGTGTAATAATCCATTTGGATTGGAGAAATAATGGTAACAGACATTTCTTCTTCCATGACTATAAGCAGAGAGTGTGAAAAGATACTGTTCAGTCTGTTGCTACAAATTCTGACACTGAATGGCTGACAATTGCATTTCTGTCTGAAAGAAGCCATTAAATGTTTTGAAAGACTAGAGAAGAAACTGATTTAGAGTGTAACATTATCCTCTGACCTGCTACATATAAACAGTAACATGTCCTAAGATTAGAGAGCACGTCCAGGCAGGATGTGGAAAGGTTATAGCTGATGAATGATGCAGCATTATTAATTGCTGACTATATGAGGCAGATTCCAGTAGAAAAATGCATCCTGTATCTTTTACTCTTTGTCCCCCACCTCCCAGAAATGTGCAGTTGTGTGGAAAAAACTGTATTTTCTACCACTTTGTTTAAGAGTCATGGGACATTACCTAATTCATGATGTTAAAAAAAAATTAGCTAGAATTAGCTGCTGCCATAAAAAGTCTGGATTTTGCAGGTTTGAAATTCAAAGTCAAATACCGTAAGTCCCCCTTTTACTTGCAGTACTCCTCATTTAGCAAGCAGAGACTTCATCTATGCCCTACAGATCAATTTGGCCTTAAGCAGATTATGCTCATCAGCTACCAGCGTAATCATGTTTGCTTATTATTTTACAAGTCCCTACAAAATGGAAGAATATCAAGGATGAATGAATTGTATCAAAGATGATGAGCAGAACTTCAGAACTAGATCTCATACTGGAAAGCCTTTGATGGACAGGGCAAAGGAGACTCCAGTTCACTTCCCCCCTCCCCCCCCCCCAAACTATCTTTGCTGAATCAAGACAGCAGAGAAGCCACTTCTCAGTTTTATTATCAAACAAGGACTTGAAAAATTTTAGGCTTGGAAAACAAATGCAAAAGTTGCAGGAGCTACTTTTTAGCTTAGAAATACTTTTTGAATACTAACCAGTGCCTAATATCCGAAGACATTAAAAGCTATCTCCCTTCCTTGTTTCCTATTATACCAGATATTTGCAAAAAGCAGCACTTTAGAAATCAAACCTTTTTGTGAACCCTTTCTTTTCACTTTGAAAAAAAACCCAGAACTTTCTGTCAAACCAATTCATTGATATAAAAAGATTTTCTACAGCTAAAAGCTGTGCAATATATTTAGCACATCATGAGGGCACAGTGTCAATTGTTTATAGCAGTGGAGATGATTTTGCTGTTTACTTCCCCCATCACCACCTTCTACAGAAAATTCACAATAGCTGTTGCATTATGTAAAACTGTGTTCAACAAAGCCTGTTTTCCACAATTTTTTTCTATTGTATATTGGATTTAGTTAATGTGAAATCTGTAAAATAATGTCAGATCCTTAGTTATGTTTCCATGCAACTAATTCAAGTATCATAAATAATTAGAAACTATAGAAGTGAAGGAGTATTATTTTCCCTGGCTGAGGCAGGACAACTTTGTCCCAGCTGAGCCAGATTAACTCTTCTGAGATGCAATATTTGAGGATTTGTTCTTCAGAAGTGCTATGACTATAAGGACAATATTTGAGGATCTGTTCTTCAGAAGTGCTATAGACTATAAGGACTTCTTGCCCTGCAGAATCATACAGTACTAATTACTACTCCTGTCATTTACCATATTATATAATGCAGAATTGGAAAAAAACAACAAGACAGTAGAAATACACCACTGTTTCATGATCCTTTAGCTCACACTGGACTGGATTCTCTCACAATTTAATTGTGTGATTTTGCTTTAAAAGACAGTTGAATGGAAATGGTACTCTGAAAAAAGACATGCTGCCCACAGAAAAAAAAGCAGCACAGAAAGAAACAGTGACCATAAAGCAGCAACTTACATTTGGAAGGCAAAGAAATCACCAAGACTTCAATATCTAGGTAGACAAGAGCTCGACAACCTGCCATCTCGCTCAGATTGCAATGAGAGAGACTGAAATACTTTTATACACTAGAACAGTGACAGCTTTTAAAAGACATAGTGTGTAATCCAGAGAAGTGCATAATAGCCTTGGTAAGCAGAAAGAGGATAAATTACAACAATGTGATGGCTTTATTTTGTAGGGAAAGTAATTTGGTACCTAAGTTGGGCTAAAGACCTTTCTTTCTATAAACTGAGGGTGGGATGAATGAGTTGCCATGTAGCATCATTCACTACCAGAAGCATTGGAAAGCATATTAACAACTAATACTATGCCATTATCAGATACAACACGAACAGACAAAAAGCACATTAAAATAGTCCTTCTGTCAACAGTTCACAATTTACGGTTGCAAGGCATAAAAAACCCTCTTGTTTTCCAGTCAGGGACTTTTTACCCCATTCTTTGCATTATAAATATTCCAGAGTACAAAGCAACAATGGCTTCAGCACTGCTTAGACTACTCAGAGCCGATGGTTTGCAGAAGATAAGCCACTGTCATAAAAAACCCATGCAAACTGCAGACAAGATAAAGTGAGGAGACAGATCAAAAGCCCAGGAAGGTAAGGGCCACCCATGCACCATCAGCACACCCCAATGGAGATTACCAACTCCTTTATGCAACAAGATCTGTTTTACAAGGTAGTACTGCCTTTCATAATAAGCACTGGATCTTCTAACCTAAGCAGCAGAGCTACAGCAGAGCAGTCCACCCCCAGTCTACCCAGCGTGAGATGCCTCTTCCAGGGAATCAGTAAAAAAAAACAGGCACCGCCATTCCAAATGAGAGAGAGTTTTTAAGAATTCAATGGTTAAACTGAATTTGATTATTTTTATTCTTCCCCCCCCCCAGTATAAACTAGCAGCAAACTGCTTTCATTACTTAGTTAAGATTTACATGTTGAAACCTATGTTACTCGTGGCACAGGATCATGACACATGTGAGGACATAAGGAGATATTAGAGAGGAAGTGCAAATCCTGGGGTCTTCAATCACTGGAATGGACAGCTGTCAGCTCAAATACAGTATCAGTTAAAACCAACTGCTGGAAGGATAATTGAAAACATAAATTCAGTGAGGGAGATCATTGTTATGAACAGCTGTTCTCCAGAGCTCTTGTTAACTGGTGGCATCTACAATTCCTACAGGAAAACCAGGACACCCTTGAAATAATTCTACCTGTGACAAACTTCTATAATAGAAACAATTAATTCAGAAATGCAGACTGACAGACAGGATCCCTGAATTACAGAGCTTTGGCTCTGATGAGCTCTTCCAGAGGTCAGTCAGTGTGTCATAAACTTAAATGGAACAATAATTACTGTGTTGAAAAACCTACACTTGATTAGTTTTCTTTTAATTTAGTTCATATAACTATAACACTCAGGTAATAAAATAGTCATACTCACTTTGAAAATCAAAGAGTTGGATGCCTACACTCTACAGCTAGCAGGAAAAACTGTGAATACACATAGCTGCCTTGATCTTAGGGAAACAAGATGCACTGCAGCTTGTAGGATCACTGCCAGAGCCTCCTTCCAGACAAACTTGTGTGACCACAATGATAACAGGGGTGTGACAGCCCAATGAGGCTGCCTTGGATTGCAGCTTAAGAGACGAGTGGGAAGTTGCCAGTAGGACTTAGACAATATTTTGATGTACTGAAGTGGATTTGATTCCATAATTAAAGGTTCAGTGAGCCTTTAGATACTGTCTTTTAGAAGACACTCTGCTGAAGCGGTTAATGGAACTGGTAAGGAAGGCAATTAACCAGTTTAAATATTACTGGAAATCATCCCTGAATTTTCAAGACACAATAGCCATAACAAAAATGCCTTAATTGTACAGTTGCAAAGATCTCAAAATGACAAAAATAATCAGATAAACGTAGTTGCCTTACAGTACAAATGCAAACTGCAAACACGCTTCTAAGGAAAATACAACTATAAGAAAAAGATCAAGGTCTTAATCTAAGCACACCTTCCATGATTACAAAGAGTGACTTTAACAAGGTGGTCCTAGGAATTTAAACTCAACTGTATTTGTTAGTGCATCATATTCAGTATGTTCAGACAATGCAATTAATAGCCAGCTATTTTCAGAGCTTGCAAGCCTGCACAGCTACTTTCTAAATGGCAATACCTTTAGCTTGAGGTTATATTTGGAAATTTATATTCTGACCAATAACAACCAACATGTACAATTGCTGTACAAAAACAAAGCCTGACAAAGTCACTTGCTTTGGGTGAAATTCATGATCTGTTCCAGACCGCCTGAACTACCAAGAATATCTCTTTGTGATGAAGTCATTGCTGGCTTCTTATCTAAATATATATGCAAGTTATAGGAAAAGGAAGCTTATTTTTAAAGAAAAAGTTATTGTTGTTGGAAGCTTGTTCTCAGTGGCAACTAATCTATTGATGTAACAGCTTCTATTTCAGTATTTCTTTTAGAAGAATTGTCTGAAAGTGTTGTTATGTCTTCAAATGTATCACACAAAAACGAGACTATGGGATGGATTGTCTCTCTCTATTTATACACCACGCTCTCCAAACGTCTAATTCTTCCAGACGCTATAATCAGTAAAGCTTTGATAGTCTTAGATCAATGCCTAATATCCTAGCTCTACCAAAATAAAGCTTTTTGATAACCACTCCTTTCAAGCCTCTACTCATCATAAAATCCTAGAATAAAGAAGGTTGGAAAAGACCTCTAAGATCATCGAGTGCAGGCTTTAACCAAAAGGAGTCCTTAAGAAATTACCCCAGATGCAATCTGCAAAGTTGTGTTCCACCCTGCTCTAAGAGCAAAAACACACCCTCAAGCCTCCAGCCAACGTTCAGAAATTATTTATCTGCCTCTGCTTATCTAGTGCTGGCTGGTTAAAGAATTTCATGGTCCTTATTTCATGGAATGGAAGGTGGAACCTGGAACAATCCAAGTGTGTTTTCCTATTCCTGATCTCAATGGAAACACAGTATTAGTTTAAATCAACTAATTGTAATGCAGGCCAGGGACAAGGCTTGCAGCATAACAGCACATGTATATCTAGAAATACAGTTTTATATAATCACAAACATTTGCAGTAAAGTTTGCTACAGGTTGCTTTTCCAGTTTTGTCTCAACTTGAAAAATGAAGGTTACCAAATACCTTTCAAAGACAATAAGGAGATAATTACTTTTGTGTGTTTAAAAACTTAAGTGTAACATGCTGAAAAGCATGACTCTTTTAAATACATATATTAAAAATAAATAAATCTAGTGAAAATAAATCATCAGATGTTTAAAAAATTTTCAGATTTTTATTGATGTGATATGTGGTGTTTCTGCTCAAAAAAGCAGTTTGTTTATATCTCAAATGTTTTAATCTTGTTATTCTTAAATAGCATTAAATCTAGAAAATACAAAAACTAGGATAATTTAAATTACGTAATATTTCCATGTGAGGGTGCGCACACACACTTGGCCTGGGTTACATCTCTGAGATTTGGATATTTAAATTTAATCTTTGCAATCTCTAGCAGTTTGGATTCAAAATGTTCCAAAGGTCCAAAATGACATATCACTTCTCACTGAATTAGTGTATAAAGCCATGTTTAGCTAAACATCTGTAAAATGTGGTTGTTTGTGGGGGTTTTTTTGCAATACAGAGAAATCATTTTGATCAAAAAATATGTATGAATTAAAGAAACATTCTTTATGTATATGCTTTTTTTTTAAATAATCTGATCCTAAAATCATTATACTCTATAATGAAAAAGACTGCATTACTAAAGATGCAGCATCACATCCTTTATCAGCTGAAAATGGAATGCTAGTGACCTGGGCAAGAGTCTCAAATTCAACCCCACATGATGTCCAGGAGTTGAAAACTTCAAAATAATCTCTAGTCAAGAGGATCCTTTAGAATACACAACTGTCAAGCTTTCAGATTTCATGCTTTCTTCTGACTTACAAACAACAAAGACTGTACACACAGCTGAATTTGTATGTTCCAGCTTATTTAGAAAACTGAATTCCACAACTGCTTTACTGTATTTGAAATATCTGCTCTGCAACTTCTGATGTTTCAGGCATTATCATATTAGCTTCCTGGTGACAAGAATATTTTCTTATAATATTAAATCCCCTTGTGGAATAAGTTTCTCTTTTCAGTGCCTAAATCTGTTCTAGGAATACTTAAAAGAAAAAAAATAACAACAGCAAACCAAAACAAAGCACTAGTGTACCTGCCTTTGCTTTCTAACAGACTCATAGAGATTTCTTGCCTCACAGGATCCTTTCCCAGGCTTCTAAAAAAATTGTTGACATAGAAGCAAGGTAGTTTGAAAATCCAGGTACTCACAAATGAAAAGTCATGGTTTGTGAATGATAGAATATTAGATCTCCCCTGAAATTAGGCTCATGCTGACACCAACATCATGTTTAACATGCACTATTTCACCTCTTTAAAATATTTTTGCCTAGAGTCTCACTTTCTTTGGTAGGGTTTCATTTACCCTTTATTAAATCAGGTCTATAATTACTGTATGATGTAAAAATAAGCACTTATGCTTTATTATTATATTTAAGTTATGCAGATAATTTGGGGAAATAACACAACCGTGTTGTTTTGGATCTAGTATTTCAGCCAAGTATATTAAGATGACATCAGAATCAGCTTCTTGAACATAATTCTGGCAAATAAATTTACCTTGCTACAGAACTCCAGGCATTCCATTCAGCTTGTAAAACATGTCCCCAAAAATTTAAAAAAAATTAAGCAAACTTCTAACCAGGTCCCTGCTTTGATTACCAGACAGATGATTATCAACATATTTCCCCTTACTAGTCAACAGTTTTCATACTTGTGGAAACTTGGCTGGAGCTGGGAGATACTGTCACATGCTGCTGCAATTTGTTTCTGATGTTTGATGATCTGTTGCCATACCATGCAATAACTCTCCTTGCTCCAGAACAATTCCAGCACTGATACCAGTTTCTATTTTATACAGGGGAATGGCAGTACTGCACATCATTATTTAGTAAGACATTACAATCAATATAAGACAAGGAGTGACAGCTTGCCTGTCTCCAAACATTAAAGCAAAAAAAATCTTTGACTACAAAAGGAACTACGAGGTTCATTTTTTAAACATGAGTATCACTGTTGGATGTTTTACAGTAATGCCTAGCTGACTCTGCACATGACTTCATGTGATAGTTTTTTAACCCCCACTACCACCTAAAGAGATACAAACAGAACCAGATCAGTGCGAGAAGGAATTTACAAAGGAGAGACCAAACACAGTTTAAAGTGTTGACTGCATCAAAACCTGCTCTATGTTATTGATGTGCCAGCCCTGGTATTGACAGCCTCTTTCTGCAATGAGATGAACACTCAGTGCCTTCAAATTATCATACTTAGTCAGCTTAGCACCAAAATATAGTGTGACAATTACACAAGCACTACATCCCTAAGTATCCAAACGCAGGTTAATTGTCACATTTGATCATCCTGAAACTACTGATTTCACACAATTACCAATGTGTCTTTGGATTTCTTAAAAAACAAACAAAACAACAAAAAAATCCCAACAAAAACAACAAAACAAACAAACAAACAAACCTCCCACACCCCTCTGCAAAAACGACAAACAAACCAACTAACCAAACAACAAAAAAAACTACCACATAAAAAAAGTCCCACAAAAAAACCAGCATCCCAAAAAGCTCAGGAAAGAAACTAGTCAGAGAGAAGAGAGAGTTTGATGGTAATACTAAAAATTCTGTCATAAGGTAATGTGTGTTCTAAACCAGCTTAGGACCTCAAAAGATTCCTGTTTTGTTAGAAAAACAGGAACTTAGTTAGTCTTAACTAACTTTGCTTACTTTTTGTTTTAAGAGCTTCCCTTGCACTTTAACTCAGTGAGAAAACAAACACATAATTAAAGAGTGTGGTGGAATATTCACCTGGGTGTTGAACACCATATAGGAAGCCTGATGTGAAACCAGCACTTGCAGGGGCTTGGCCATGAGACAGGAGGACACTGACAAGCGATGCCCCATCACCCAGGTCCATACTGAGACTTAGACTGCTCTATGCGTGTGATGTACAAGTGTCACAAAGTAGGAATCACTATTTTCATTCTGGTTAGCAAATAAATTTTAGATTGTATGACACTGAATATTGGAGGATTAGTCCTGTGGCCACATATCTGGCCGCTTGTGGACTTGCATACTCTTAGAAAATCCCAGGAGAAACCAAACAAATGCTCTGGACCTTTCTTAATCCACAGAGGATGCCTTGTGCCAAAAAATACAGGGTTGAAAGAAAATTAGTAACATGTAACAGGAAATTTATTCCGATTAGACGAGAACCTTGATTTTCATACCTTTAAAGAACTTTTTAAAATGATGATGCAAAAGCCAAAGTTCATAAATCTGGATTCAGAACAATAAATCTCCTTGCAATGATCCACAGATAATTGAAAAATATTCTCATCAGTTTCAACAAACTAAATCAGGTTTGAGTACATATGTTGATAATAAACTTCTCTATATGCATTTCCATAGATATGCATCTTTTTTTTTCTGTACTTTTATACATTCAGAAGATGAAAGAGGTTGGAACATGCTACTTTCTAGATTTTTTGCCCATTCATTTTCTCTCGTTAATCAGTTCACAGTGATCTGTTTCTGACTCTGAAAATATCACCTCCTTTTTCTCCAATGAGATTTGATTTCTGATTACAGTACCACAAATGGGGAGTGGGTAGGGAAAACTAACTGAATCACCAGTTCAGAATGCAAAAAAATCTCAGCCATGCCAGATTCTAATGAAAACCCCCAGTCTTAAGAGAAACAGAGGACTGTTTCTCTTTTGCCTTTCGCAAATTCTTTCATAAATTAAACATTCAACCCAAGAGGTCACACAACTCTAGAGATGTTTTTTTCTTGAGTCTACTGACTGTTTTATATTCAAAGAGCATAGGAAATAGTATTTCTGCTTATGAGTTGGCAAAACTCCTGGCATAAAGGGAATACAAAAGCAAAATGTATGCTCTTCCCTTGAGCACTGGGGTTTGCATAACATGTTTTACATACTGAGCAATACCAACAAAGCAATATTTTTAATTTCCCCGCAAAACACAGGCTAGTGTTCCCAGGTGCCCCATGAGCAGCCTTTATTTGAGCAGTTCTATTAACATTATTGGAATTCTACATGCATAGGTGGGTATAATTTGGTTCAGCTGATCAGAGGATATTTTTCTATGGGAAAATCCATATGTGTTAGTATTATGAAATCCTCCCAATAAAAAAAAAAAAAAATCAGTCCTACATTGGAAGCCTGAAAGATTAGGTCCAACTAGCCATGGAGTAAGAATTTAGAGAAAAAGATAAAGGATACTAAGAAAACCATTTTGCACCTTTTTTTTTAATGTAGAAATTCAACTCTACTTTGATTAGGCATTCAAACAGATGTTGTGATGGCCTTCTGACATTTCTTAATTAATGGGAAAAATAGAAAAATGGGAGTAATATGATTGTATTTTATACATAACTTTCTAAAATCCACCTTATGCAGTTACTTTTTTTTGGTTTTGTTGTTTTGGTTTGGGTTTTTGAATTTGTTTTTTTTCTGTAAGAAATATTTTATAAATAGAATTGATTTCTTTAGAAATATGTCACTAAAGGTATTTTAATTACATTTATAATATAGAACAAGGCTAATTAAAGATGGTAAGAAATTGATTTTTGCCAGTGTTATCTTTATACAGCAACAGATAACTACAAATGTGATATTAATTTACTAGTGTCAATTTTATCAAGTGCAGTTGATTAACAGGAAAACTGAATTGATTTTAAACTTAAGATCTCAGTTGCAAGGTTGCAATAATTTTGTGAGGTGCGATTTCCATAAGAGTTTCTACTGGGTACAATAAACCTGTTATCACTGAGAAGGTAAACTATATGCAGACTCAAATTGTAAGACACTTAAGTCTTTGCCTCTACAGACTCATATTTTTCAAAATTTATTCTGTAAATTTATTAAGAGCAGGCAACATAGTTACTCTGTTGATAAACTACCATTGCTGCAGATTTCCAAAAGAGTTCTAAAAAATAACTAGCACTTCTTTTTCTAATCCCTTTGTGATGGTATGGCCTCAGAATATCAACATCTGTGAAAGACAGGTATGAAACAATTTTTTCTGCAAGTTTCACATAACTCTGTCTCCTTCAATAATTAATGGTGCAATTTTTCACTTGTAGTGTTGACTTGAGTTATAAGGCATCTCACTCAGGAAATGGATGACATGAGCTCAGCTGAACTTTGCCACAAAGATCCTGAAATCTTCAGCATGTTTACAAGTGTGGAGGTTTGCAGGATCAAACCTTGACTATAGGTAGAAGCATGTAATATTCAACAGGAAAATATTTTAAAGCTCCTATTAGTTCTTAAAAGAATCAGTAGACAAAATAAATTCTTCATGTGGTTCACTGTTGCTTGTGTATGCCCTATATTTCTGGTCTTTGTCTCAAAGGAGTTCACATCTGTATATGCAGCAAGAAGCCAATTTTAAAACATAACTTTAGTCAGACATTTCACTTCACTAATAAAAAAACCAGCATCTCTCCTAACCTATGAGTCTGTGCTAGGACAGGAAAGACAAGCTCCTAACAAAGAAAAGACAGAGGGGCAGGTGCCATATGCAAATACTTCTGATTGCTGGGTTGTCATGCACAGACAGACATGATTCCAGTTGTCACCAGCTAAGACATATAAATAATGTCATCAACAGGGTAATCCTGCCTGTGTCACTGCATTCAACACAACCAAATCCGTGTTCTGAACACAGTATTTTCAAAGAAAAATTTCTTTTTAAATCCTTGCTATGAACTTGATCTCTGCTAATTCTAGAAAAAGATATTTGGGAAGACTTTTCAGCAGCCCATTCAAATTTCTAGGAGCGTGGAAATTAGATAGAAATCAGTAGAAAAAAATCAAGTGGTTTCTGGATTTTCTCAGTGTACAGTAAGATAAAGCAGCACATCTGTTACATTGCAAAACAGAGGCAAAAATCCAACTCATCAGCACACACAACAGCCTTGCTATAATAAGGAGGTGAATCTTTTATTGATGAAGTAATTTATTTCTAAGAACACATCTGAGTTTGCATTTCATAGATAGCAGGATTTCATAATGAAGATATCTTCCCACAGGTAATTGAATATAATTCTGTCATTTTATCAACAGGAGTGTAATGTTGCGATTCCAAGGAATATAACATTAAACTTGTTATTACCAAATAGTCTATATCAAGTTAATTAGACCTAATAGCTGAGCTAAGTGACACACACTGCCATGAGTATTTATGGCATCATGCACTTACACCCTAATTCTGGAGGGTATTAATTTGCCTGTAAATGCTTTGTTTGGGATACTCTGTGGTTTTCTACTTTACTGTTAACAGGTGGGTCACAGTTTCCTCAGGCTACAATGATTTTAGACAGTTTTAAGACAGCGTTTTTCCCTCCCACACATGGCCTATCATTGTTTAAGGACAAAGGCTGTAAAATGACAGAACTTGCCATTTTAGAGCTCAACACCTCTTTAAAACACTGTTAATCAAGCACTTTCCAAGGGATCATATGAGGCCCTTCCAGCCAGACATTCTCAACAGCACAGCATCAAATGAAATCCTCCTGTAGATATTCATGCTGTACTGCATGGTACAAAGGATCTAAAATGAAAGCAGTAGCTTTTCCTTCAGCATTTACCACCTCTACTGACTTTAGCTAACTCTGTGGCTGGACACTATTTGGAAAAGTTGCCCTCAGTAGCCAGGCACATTCCATGATTTAATATAAATAAGAAGAAACAAAATCAAAGAAATGCAGAGGTTAACAAAGTCTGGTACCTCCTGTTCTCGCTAGCTACACAGAAGAAAATAAAAATAAAGCTCAATACAATAAGAGGACACAGAATTGGAAATGGTTGAGGTTGGAAGAGCCCTCTGAAGATCATTTTACCCAACACCCCGCTCAAGCAGAGTCATTTAGAGCAGATTTCATGTTGAATCTTATGTGCTTTACATATGATGAAGGATTGATCCTGCAAACTTCTACACTTGTAAGCCTGGTGAAGATTTTAGGATCTCTGCAAACAGGCTTCATCTGAACCCATCTCATCCAACTGTTCGCTGAATAAGTAACAGGAAGCTGAGTAACTCTATTTAAAGGTTTAGATCAAAACTCAGAAATAAACCTTATTATACAAATGTCTAGGTAACTTGTTTCTGAAATAAGTCAAGATGTAATGTTTAAAATAATCTATTATGTTAATATCAAAATACTTTTGGCATGACTCTCTGACCTTTAACAATGATGTACATACACCAACAAAAAAATCCACATCTTTTCTTAACAGCTTGCCACTCAACCACTTGGTGTTGCAGATGGTACCAGACTTTCTTCCTAAATATCTAAGCTTCTTTAAGACCAAAGAGATGAAAGAGCCTTTCTTTCCCAGCTAAACTACAGTTTAGCTTTCAATTGTGATCTTTTGTGTTTTCAACAACTAAGGAATGGGGGAAAATTGTGTTTCATCTTCATGTTTTTTCATCTCCATTTTCTGTTCAAAGTATAAAGAAAAATTCCAGACACTGTAGTATACTAATGGCTCATTACATCTCCAGGTTAGGGAAAGCTGTATCTCCAGCTGTGCAGCATCATATGGGTCTGCTTTTTCCCAAATTAACAGAAAGATTTTAATGGAGAATCCTGTAATATTCACTTTCCTGTTCACTGAGTGAAAGAAAGTCATGTTGTTGTCTAGAGTATGATATTTACTCAGACTATCATAGAAACATAGGAACATTCAGGTTGGAAAAGACCTTTAAGATCATTGAGACCAATCATTAACCCAGCACTGACAAGCCCACCACTAAACCATGTCCCTCAGTGCCACATCTGCACAGCTCTTAAATACCTCCAGGATGGTGACTCCCTAGTTTCCCTGTTCCAATGCTTGACAACTCTTCTGGTAAAGAAATCTGGGAGAATAGACCAAATCATGGGGTTGTTGTGACTCAAGTGCAGGACCTGGTACTTGGCCTTGTTCAGCTACACACAGCTGACTTTGACCCATCAATCCAGCTTGTCCTGTGGTACCTTGTCTTCCCTATAAGAAGGTATGAAACAGCCCCCTCAGTATAAAATGGCTGTTGTTTGACTCCTGATTGAACAAACTTGTAGAATATTTTATAACCTAAAAGTACCTTAGAAACCTTAGTGTAAGTCACTACATGAGCCAACTGAGCATTAGTGGGGAAGGGGTCATTTTGCTGTGATTATGTGCCAAACTCTGAATAAGTAAACACCTCCAACTTTTCCTGTTTCCATCTGAAGGACTGAAGAGGATTGATCAGCTTCAGAAGCTTGCCAACTAACAATCAAACACTGGTAACAAGACACAGGATGACACTAAAACTTATTATGTATAAGGAAGCTGGGACTGGCAAAGGTATTTTGAATGTAGAGTGTTCATCTTAATGCTTAAAATTCATAGGGAAAAACATTACAGTCATATGGGGCTCTTTGATGGACCCTGTGAAATTAATAGGTGTTGGCTATTGATTTATAATGGAAAAGAGGTAGTTCTCACTACTAGATATCACAACCTCATTACCCCTAGTCCTGTTATGAATTTTAATAGAATTGCCACAGGTTTAATGAGATTTAAAGTTGAAATTAAAAAAAACAAAACAAAAACAAACACAAGCACGTGCAATAGTTTGATTTATATGCCTTGAAAATATAACAGAACTTGTAAAATAAGAACTCCTACCTTCCATTTGCAGTAGTAGAAAAAAAATTACTGCATACTATTCACCAGGAAAAAGAATAATCTCTAACAGTTTTGATTATCAACCATGAGCCTTAAGAGCACAGTGCTAATAACACCAGAGTTATGGGTTTGATCCCCATATGAGCCACTCACTTAAGAGCTGGGCTTGATGATCCTCATGGGTCCCTTCCAAGTCAGAATATTGTGTGATTCTGTGACTCTGTGAAGAAATAGAATGCTTCTGTAATGGAAGGAAAAAAAAAGGTGATCTACTTGGCTTCCTGCCTAGTCACACTGATCCATTATTAGTAGAAATGCTAAGAAATAAATGAGTCTCTCATTTAATGGCTCTTATATACTGTATCTTTCATCTCTGTAGAAGAAATGCAAAACAGTGTTATTACAGAAATACTATTACCAAGTAGTGAACTACAGTCTAGAACAGCACCTATTATATTAAGCAGTAAGGACAAACAGCATCAGAGCTAAACTTCATTCTAACTTTGTACACATTTTAACCATGTGGTCATCTATGTCGAAAATTTCTGCAGCCTGGCCACTCGTGCATGACAAGAGATGTGGGCAAGTAACAACCAAGACAAAAAGCAATAGTATAAGGTATGCAGAGAAACAACTCGTGATACTCAGAGAGCCTTGCACACAAAATATGCCTTCTGGCAGAACAAAGGCACTTGTAACCTAAGACACAGTCCTCAAAACATCTAAACAGCTTCTATTTATTATTAGAATCTAGATAGTGGTATCTAAAATCCATCAAGTTACTTCCTCTCAACAAGCACCTAAAATTTTCCCTCTAGGTTTGAAAAGATATGCTACTATGCTGATATAGATGAGCAGTTTCAATGAAAAACAGCATTCAAAAGAAAATTTAGCAAATTTAAGCCATTTGTTTTTTAAAATAGCTAAACCACTCCCAGATATTCTAAAGATAGAGTATTAGGAAGCTTTCCAAAATATAGAGGGCAATAATATTTTGACACTAATAGCCCAAAGATGTATGCTTCCTCAAAATGTACTAGAAAAAAGACAAATTGCTTATGTCTTGAATTGCATGAAGTGTGTGAGGAAATCATTAAAGTATATACAGGTAATTATCTGGAGCATGGATGAGAAGACATTTAAATGTCAGCAATTTCATTAATTTTATAACTCAAGATGGAGAACTGGCAGAGTAGAGGGTAACAAACCATGAATGGCTGTCATTACGGGCTAATAGAGCATTTAGGATGATTCTGATTCTGTAAAACTAGTTGATGTTGAGGTGCACACAGAACATAGCAGTGTGTACATACAAGTTACTAATGTCCTCAAATCATCTCAGTCAGGCATACAGTAAAAAATGATTCATGTTGTTGTGATTATGGACTCAACTGCCTGAACTACATGGTTTAGACACACGGCAGAAAGACTTATCACGACAATGCAAGTGCCTAATGTGCTTTTAGCAGGGCTTTAATCCAAAATCTACTTTAGAAAATAAGAATTCTAAATTTGTGCAACCCCTACGAAGAGAGTACAGTGCGCATTTCAAAACATTAAAGAGACAAGGAAAAAATTAACAGTGGTAATATGGTTAAGCAGAAATATGTTTCAGCAATGGCAGAGTAAGGTTCAACTTGGAAGACTATAAATGACAAACTAATTCATTGAAATTAGAGATGAGTAATTCAGATATGAGATTCACATCAATAGTCCAAACTTTCCTTCTGAACCCCATTTTCTCTGTGTGCAGAAGTCAGTCTATACAAAGTGGTGTCAGACAAAAAGTGATCTGACATGCATTTGTTCATATTTTTTTCTTTCTTAAGATGGACATTTCAGTCACGATTTTCAGAGGATAGGGGATTCAAATTCCAGGTAGATTCTATGGAAATCAGTCTTAAATGAGGCAGCAGAAGTTAATCATCCTTCCTACAAGGAAATATCCCCCCCCAGTGTGATGGGGCAGCTTAAACTGATCAAGGGACATTTCATTGTTCTCCCTCGCTAGAGAAGAAATGGCAAGACTGGTAATCATATTTCTGTGGCACAGCCTGAAGTACCACATTCTTTTGACATCCAGAATTTAGTTTACATTCTCTCATAGTGGTACTTATGTACCAGTTTGTCATTATAAATGCAATTAATACGTTTTATGCAGATTAGCATTTCTAGTTGTTTTAAGAGCATTTAACACATGGTGCTTTGATCTATAAAAGTAAAATATGGAAACAATGTCTCTTGTTACATTACTTGAAAAGAAAGACACTGCATACCCACCTAGATGAGACAAGAAAATGTGTTTTCAAGGAAACAATATTGCAGAGTTAGTACACAAAAAAAATCAAATAGATTTTGATCAATGTTCATGCTTCAAGAAGCATGAAGACAAATCAGCAATCTATCCCCAATGATGAATACCAAGTATTTTATCCACCCTACCTATGAGAACAGAAAATAAGAGTGACAAGCAAAAAAATGAAAAAAAAAAAAATCTAACTCTATTCCTTCTGAAAACAGGAGTATACTCTCTGGGACTGGGATTTTAGTAAAAATCAAGATTCCAGAAAGGTGTGCTTTGTTTTATTTACTTGTTTTTCAGGAAAAGATAATAAAGAATCTCATTTAATATTATTTATTTGTCCCTGTTACTCAGTTCCTTGATAATTAGAAGACAGTTTTCATCCCTTGTCAGGTAAAATATTATATGGAAGCCTAATGATGCCACCCCCAAAGCATCATTAGGTTACTTGATGGAGAGTATGATTTATGTACGTTATAGAAGCATTTACTCCAGGGACCCTCTTCAAATCAGCAAGAACAAAATTTTGTTCTCTGGTAAACAGAAATGTAATGACAGGCTATTAGTTTTGGGTGGCTGATGCTTGATTTCCTGGAGCTGTAAAGATAGTCTGCTTTTGTTCATTAGCATTATAATAGCATTATATAATGCTATTACATGCTATAATGCAATATATAATAATGCTATAATACAATATATAATAGCATTATATATTTCTGTGATGGAAATAATTAGTGACTGCACAACTGTGGTCATTACTGCACTAGCAAACACTGTTCAGTTGTGCTCTTACACATATATAACAGGGTAAATCAAATTCAACATGTATTTTCAGAAAGAAAAAAAGAAAATCTACCTCAAATTCCTGCATATTCACAGGCCTTATATTCACAAGGCAGAAAAGAAGTTCTATTTTTCAGATCTGTTAAAAAATTTTAGGTTCAGTTGTTTCTTCAGTCACAAAGAAGTGCAGTCAGATAAGTATTTAATTTCTAAGGAAAGGTTAAGGTTGAGAAGTGCATTCACTCATAGCTACTACTGTAGAACAGTGATGTCATCTACTGAGCTCAACAGTACTCTGTGAAGTAGATTAAATGGATCAAATTATTCTTAAGTATGAAAAGAAAGAGAAAACACAACATCAAAAAAGAAATGTTGGGGATTTTTTTTCCCTCCTTCCCCACCTCCCCAAGTTGCAGCATCATTTGCTCCCCTAAAGCCTTAAATCTAAGTAGGAATCCGGGCATCTAGTTTTTCAAATTACATTACAAGTGAAATACTTCAACTGGTAATCAAAGGAGAGAACCAAACCACTTGCAGATAAACTAAGCTTGGGATACACAAAGTAAAGGATAAGTCAGTTCTAAGGCTCAGTTTACAAAGTAATATAACCCATGTGAGGGCAGCATGTTCACTTCGACTCAAAGTAATCACAGAGTTAAAAGTTTGCTTGTTAATGGAAAATAGGTGAAAGAAGGATCTTATGACTCCTCTAGTATTGCTTAAGTGCAAGCAAGTCCATTCACAGCACTACTGTGACACTGTGGAACATTCATTGTCTAACACATATACTAATATATTACACGAATGTGCACACAAACACTCCAGGACAGTGCTCTGTGGCAAGTAAAGGCTGTGAGTAAAGATAAAGGAAGTGAGTAAAGGAAATTTATGCCCTTCTCCCATTAACTTTGCATGGTCTGTAACTGTTGCATCACTGGTGATAAAGTATCATGGGATTGAAATTCTCTGCAGTTGTAAATTGCTGTTTCTTACTATGGAGTTCATAGAGACAGGGGAAGTTTTATTGTAAGATTTGCAGAAACACAGAGATTTGGTAGTACTGGTGTTATCCAACACATAACTTCAGTTCTGCAAGAGAAATACTAGAAAGACAAAAGACAGATTCCTTGCTGTTTTTAATGATGGGATGAGGTTATTCCATTTTTAGGCTCTGAAGATGCAGAGAACAGACACAGTCCTTACCAATTACCTCTTACTAATAGACTGAATACAGGTTAAGGACATTTTAACTCGCTGCTGCCATCTGATATATGGAAGTGAAAGAGAACATATGCAAAACTTTAATGTGTCCTTTTCTTCTACCAGATCATGTAAGCAGTGAACTGCTTGCTTCATCATGTAAGCTATAAATCACCCTTCTCATTTTTTATGACCCTAGAGGTCTCTGCCTTCCCCTTGTCAGGCTACTATGCATTTGCAGGATAAGTGATGTAAGGAGTTTCTAGGGCAGAAAGTGGCACTGTCAGCAGTTGAGGTTACATAGGTATGACAAGCATAGTAATATTAACTGCAGTAAAGTATTCAAGATATGTAAAGCTCAGGGAAAAAGACTTCAGTCTTTAAAGCGATCTCATAAATTCCTTCTACCCTCCTCAGCTTCTGACTGTAATTTATCAAAATTCTTTGGCTTGCTTAAAAGTCTCAGTGTAATGTGACTATATAGATAATAATGACAATGCTTGTGTACCACGAGATATCTGCGGAATTGATTCTGAAAAAAAATTAGAAATAATGAAACAATACCGGGCATAAACATTTTCTTTACAAAGCAGCACTGAAGCTGCAGAACCGAATTCAGTTATATTTGCATTTGTTCATTTCACTCCTTCATCAAGCTGATGTTAATAAAAGCAACCTTAGGGTATGAAGGAAATGAAATTGTTGAAAGTATCCAAAAGCATTTTGCTAACCTCAGGCTACTTGGGAAATAAGCTGCAGTTCTACAAACTTCTATTGTGAAGTAATTATTATAATTTACATTCCAGGTTGTCACAGGTACAACCTGTAGCCAAATGCTTCTAGTCCCTTGGGTCCAATTACCTCATGATAATCATTCCAGTTGGTGCCATATTTAGTCTTATTCAAAATAAAATGCTCAAAGTTAAAACAGAAAATTTCTGATTCTAGGGAAACTTGCAATATTTTTTTTCCTGGTGGGTTACTATGTGGGACGTGTACTCTTTAATAAACAGCCTGCCAGATGTGGATTTCCTTCCAGAGGTCAAAAATTTTGAGTAGTTCAAAACTACTCTTAAGAAAAATCCCAAACTTATCCTTGAAAAAAACCAAAACATTCCAGAGCTAGTAATTACAACTGGATTAGAGGACAGGTGACAAGAGGTAAACTTCAGGAAACTGCAGGAAACTGTCATTCTGCAACTTCTACTTTGTTCCGTAGTGAGATGTGACAATATATTAAAGAGAAACATGGTAGGCAAGTGAAATAAGTTTACAGACAAGTGAAATAAATTTACAGAACCAATTATACTAAGTCCCAGATGTCTAAAGAAGTAGTGGTGTTAAGAATGCTAATATGTTACCTGAATAAAAAAATGTCATCACACACTCTACTGAAATTCACAGTACCTGAGGGGATATCTGTCTAAAAGCTTCATGAACAATTACACAAAGCTACTTACATATGCATTTCTCAACAAATAGTGGGTTACACTATAGTGACTTTGAATTTCAAAGACTTTTGTAATGTGCCACATTACTGAGTATGCTTCAGATGCATTTCCTTGGAGAGTAGATGTTTATGTATCTAGATTAACAAAAGTGGAATACAGAGATTTGAACTTGGAAATCTCATCTGTAACATAAATACTTTAAAAGTCTGTTTAAAACAAAAAGAAGACTACATCTTCAGTGTACAGTAAATAATGCTGCAATGTTATCCTATTTTAGCCACCAAAATGAAGAAGCATTTTTTTCTTTAGAAGTTACTGAGTTTTACATAACTTGATCTTTCATATGATAATATGCTTTGCAAATTTCAGACATTCAAGCTCTCAGTCATACTCTAACAGGTCTAAATGAGGAGATCTGGTACCTGGCAAGTGAATATCAAGGATATTTCAAGACACACAGTCTTCTAATAATCAAGTCATCATTGCATCTTCCAAGGAATTAACAGAATGACTGCATAGAATAAATAGTCATCACTTCAGAAATATAATCATTAAAAATAGTACAAAATATGCCAAATATTAAATCTAAGTTCAGTCACTATGGGTAAAGCAAGAGTTTATTTTCATGGAAGGATGGAAATAAAATCTAGGCTTTTCTGTTTGTTGGGTTTTTTGAGAGGCCTTGTGTTTTTCTGCTTTCCATGGATAAATAAAAGAACATCTGTTGTAATTATTGTGGAGTAGTAGAGGTAAAGCTGAGCAACAAATTGAGAAGATTTGAAATTCACGGAGGCATAAGGAAAAAACCACATAAATAGATCATGTTCCTGCTTTAGGACACCAGGTATGATTCATGCTGCACTATTCTGCCACACTACTTTAGGAAAGAAAGAAACATTCCTGTGGCTCCAGAAGTTCATATCACTGCAGTTTTATGTGCTTCATAACAAGTATGGCATCTTTAAATCCCAGGCACAGGAAAGAGGTCAGTTTGAGGCAGGATTTTCTAGAGGGCTGACACCCTGTGAAGAACTCCAAATACAAATAAGTGCACAAGGATAAAAATGTTTGTGCTTCACCACGCTATGCTGTAGAAATGGCAAGATCCTTGACTCTTTCCTACTGAAATTGTTTCTATTTTCAAAGCTGGAAATGAAATTTTACATGGAGGAGAAAGGGAAGTTTGTCTTTTTTGGGATGGCTACTGAATCTTCTTCTGGCATCATCTCATTTACCAAGGTAAACTATTTTGTATTGAAAACCTAGTCAAAATTTATTTTTTATTCCAATAGAAATATTCAGATGTTGCTGTTGGAAAAAAATTCAAAAGTTTGGAATCAATCACTGTGAGCTTGATGGCAATAAGTATGAAATTTATCATTAGCTGAAATTATGTAATTAGATTCCTTCTTAGATAAAAAAAAAAAAAAAGAATCTTGTTGAAGCATTTTGCTTCCTGTCCTCTCAAACACGTTAGCAATGAGAAACTGCCCATCAGATTTCAGTCAGCTTTGGAGCAAGCCCTGAATCTTTCTAGTCAAACACTAAAGAAATTTTTAAAGAAAGATGGAAAAAATTGTGAAAACCGGTTCAGACCTGAATGCATTTTCTATATTGAGAGCTATGGCAAGAGAGAACATATGGCAAAGGTTTGTATTTTGGAGCTTGGAAAAATAGAACTGAGCAGCATTCAAATAAAAGAACAGTTTTCACTGAAAGCAGTCTAAATCACAAAACTGTGAAGAAAATAATTTTTGATAGAAAATAATTATGTTTTGATTCACCTGATGAAGGGTAGTCATGGTTACTCTTTGGATAAGAGGAAAAAAGGCTAACAGCCATTTGCTCATCTGCTGTGATGTGATCTAAGTAGTTTCAATATCTTTTAGAATTATTTCTCTATGGCTACTGCGAAAAGTTATGATCGCTGAAAGAAATTAATAATAAATTATAAGAAATATTGAATTCTGTTAAAAACAAATGGCTTTTCCCTGAAGGGTAATGTGAAAGACCTCAGGTTCACTTTGAACATTTTTTGAAAAATATAAAAATATTGGATAAGAGAGACTGTAATGGAAGGGGAAGCAAGAGCATACATGTGCTATTCCTTTTACTTTTTATCCTTCTCCAGAATTCATCAGAAGTAATTTTCAACAGTTCATCTCCTGCTGTTCTGACTTGCTATAAGAAAAGTTAATCATAAGAAAGATGATATTTATACATTCCAAAGCTAAGGTAATCCTCTTTATGGGGGATCCTTGCTTTCTTTTCTTTCTGTAGGTACTGGGTAAGTACTAGCAAGGAGATCCTGTACTGCAAGACAAGAACTGGAGGCATGCTGAGGATTTTGACCTGTGCACTTCAGACTAGATCATCCTCCTGTGCAGTGCCAAAGGAGAACATAAATTGTTCAGGTTTTCCAAGGTAGGAAGAGCTGCAAAATATGTTACTGAATGAAGCTCCTGCATTTGAAATCAAAAAAGCATGTCAAAATCAACCAGCAGAGCTATAGAGACTGTACCTGTATCAACCTATCAAATAAATCTTTCAATAGTTCAAGGATGACTTTTTTTCCTTCCAGAAGCTGAGTCTCCTCTCATCCTACTCTTTATATAACACTTCTCCCAAGCAGCAAAGTTGTCATGGACTAAAACATGAAAAGAAAATTTGGGCATCTATCTGCAGAACAACTGTGACAGCACTGCTGCATGACCATTTAGGACAGGAAGAAAGGAACACCTTACAACATTTTGAAGAAGCTACAAAAGTCAAATATAAAAGACTCACTGCACTGGCAGAAAGTTACTATGATAAAATTTCACTTTGTGGATGTAGTTGCAGTGAGAGATAACTTAAGATTCTTGAACAGATGAAAATAAAGGTAAAAAATCTCAAATCATGAATCTTCCCTTCATAACTGCTCTTTTAAAAAGCTCTTTTGTTCAGCTCACAAGAGCTAAAAAGATTCATTCTTGTAAATGACTGTAGTACTCAGCAGCATGTAGGTATTTTTAAAGGAAAAAGTTGTATATTGTGTAGTGCACAACAGAAGAGCAAAGCTTCACCTGCTATAAATTTGTTTAATTCTACTGACTGTCAAGATTTTGATTTACATCAACTGTATCTAAATCTCAACAGCTGTATTTAAACCTAAACAAGTTTGGCTCAAGCAAGACATGCCAAAAACCCGAAGTATCTACTATTTAGAGAAAAGACTCTCATTTTATTACAGATCAACATTTGTAATAAGAATACAACTGTTAATTAATGTCAGTGTTCTATTCTTCAGACTACTCGACATGAACTAGAATATACTAGGGCCAGAGAAGCAACAAGTATTTGACCATAATATAAGGTCTATTGTTAATCCATGTGATTGGCACATAATCCCTTTCGCAAAGAAGTATGATTGGATATTATGCAATCTAACCTGGAAGAAAAGGATGTATTCAATTATCAAAAAACCCAAGGAAATTGCCAAATAGAGAATAAGTACCTTTCTTGTAAGACACACCTGCTTCTAAGCCATTAACCAAACAAGAACAAGCTGGAGTTTTTCAGGCATCAGAAGAGTCATTTGTTCCTATAATAATCTCTTTTGATAATTTACTGCAATTTACCACGTGGTGGTTAATGGTGAACATTCACCATTTGCACTGTTGTGAATGCTTTCAGTCCATAAATGGGCAGACTCATTTACAGATGTTTGAAAGAAATCTTTAAAATCTGTGTTTTGGTATGAACAGAGTAAAAATAAAAAGGAAGTAAACAAAAATGAGATGTATTTGTGGAAGTTTCATGTTGTTAAGAAAAAGCACAGTAAGAGGAACAGACAAGGAACCTTGGTCATTTTGTATACAAATATAATATTTCTCTCAAATTTAAAAGTCAAAGTATTAGAAAGCCCTGCTTGAACACAGTCAAACATTGCAGGGAGAGGAAAGAGAGATCACTTCCCTTTTTAAAGATATTTCTGATGTTTTGTTTTCGTTTTTTTGTTAGTTTTTTTGCTTTGTCTTTAGAAAGTCACTACTTGTGGCCTTTTACCATAAAATGCTTTGTACATCCTTGGCTCAGTGAGCCAGATCACTGACAAGCTGTCATACTTTCCTTCCTGAAATCTTCAGCTGAAGTCTGCTAATCTATAAAATGCTGCAAGTTTATATCACAATACTTCTACTAAAGTCTAATTTGAAACAGAACTTTATGGTCAAAAGACAGACACTTCTAAATGTGATATCTTCTCCTTATCACGTGGAAAAAATGTGAGATAATCCTAATTTGAGCTACCTTCCCGGCCTACAAGGTGGCTTTTTGCCAGATACTTTTTGGTCATTAGTTCATAAACAAAGAGCAACATGAAGAAAGTACTTAAGACTGTAAGAACTATTTGGGTAACAATCTATTCCAGATGTCTTTCCAACACTGAGGTCAGTGTATCTCAGCATAGTTTGATCATGTTCTCTTCCTCAGCTGTGCTTTAAGCTCACCACCATGTTCAGAAGGTAATACAAGAGAGTCTGTGATAGAGAACACGACAGCACTTTTCATTCTGAGAGCTTTTAGGCAACTAAAAGAATCAAAAAAACCCCCCAAAAAACCCAAACCACCCCCAAATAAAAAAAAAACTACTGCACAACAACAAAAAACACATTTTAGCAAATCTATTTGTAGACAGTAAAAACCCTTATATTTGAGGGGGAAAATGCAAATTTAGTGGAGATGTTTCTTATGTTTTCACTAGATCCATTAATTGCATTAACACTAATTCCCATCCATTAACAACTGCATAAATGGGTCCATAATGATTCTTGTTTTACCAAAGCCAAACAGATAAAGAAACATTCAAGGAGGGCAGAAAAGTACAGAATATGTTCCTCAAACTATTAACAGTTTCCATATCCTATGACAATAGAGAATGAGGAGAAACAATTTTCATTACATAATTTTGGGGAGTTACTTAACTCCAGAGATATAACTGTTTTCTTAAAACAAAAGAAAATGTTAAAAATGAAAACATCGTTAATAATTACAGTAATGTCTTCTTAAATTTAATGAAAGCTGCACAAATTGAAACTGGATAAAGGTAAAGGCTTCGAGGACAGGTAAGGAGCTTTCATTCGATAGCAATTAACTTGATGCACTTCTACCAATTTAGCCTGTAGCCTGCACTGAACTACAAAGGGAATTTGTCTAAACATTATTTAAATGTATTTTGCATATTTTTTATTCTGAATGTTAAAGGGGAAAAAAAGGTGGATTTAATTTTTTGCTTTCTTACATCAGGAAATAATTTCAAAGTGAAGCACAAAAGATTTTTGCAGACAATATGCTTTTTCAACCTTCAAAGCAAATGCTTTTCTACTGGTTATTTTAATTATTCATGATCACATATAATTTTAATGTGGTTGAAATTAAATATGGCACCTGACACACATTCCAATCAGTGCATATAATTGGTTTTAAATAACATTTTAGCCCAAAAAGGAATTTGAAGTAGCTTTTCAGACTACATGAGAGCACACATTTTGATAAAAATTATGGGACAGCAATTGTCTAAGTCCTAGACAATTGTTTCATTTTTTTCTGAGAATAGTTATGCTTACATGAATCTCTCTCACCTCTAACACTTAACAATCATATTTTATGACAGTTTACGCATTATATGCACACTCAGAAATACTCATTTATTTCCATCCAACACAAAAACTAGAGATTTTTCTTTTTCTGAACATTGTGATTTCAAGATAAAGCTACCTTAAAACTATTTTATCAGGAAGGTAATTTTAAAATTCTTTTTTGTTTACAAAAATTTGTTACATGTCCAAAAGCCTGAAATAGATCATATTTTGTCATTTTTATTTATTTTGAAATGGTTGCACTTTTAGAAAATACTCAGATGCAGGCAATCAAAGAGGAAACATTTCTCCTGCCTACACAAATCAGACATTTCCTTCTAACTAGTAATCTGATGTATGTTTAAAAGCTGCAGAAATGAAATCTATTCTAGTCTTCTATGCTCTACTCCACCGTTTCAATATCATTATCATTAGAAAGTTTTTCACAATTTTAATCTAGATCTTTTTTGCCTTATCCAACTAAGCCTATAATTTCCCGTCTGACCTTCTATGAATACAAAAGCACAGATTACTGTCAAACACAGATTACTATTGCAGAAATACATACAAAACTGAAGATTTCCTCTTTTTATTGTCTTCTTTGGGATAAACAAACTCAATTCCCTCAATTTTGCAAGCAAAATAGAGAAAAAAAATCCTGAGCTTTAATCTAATTATTTTCATTTAACTACTTACATTTCCAACCCCTCAATACAAAAACTTTGAAGGAATAAAGTTTACTAGTTGCAAAGAATAGAAAGCAGAGGAAAAAAAAAAAAACCCTGTGGAAAGGCTTTCTGCATTCCCTGGGCTGCATGGGCCTGAGTTCTAAGAATGTTTCTGTAAACAGATAGCAAAGGGGTATTTGCTGATGGAGCACTGTGATGCTCCATGACTCTGTACAGGAGCCAGAAAACTAGAATGTGAGGCTGTTAATGTTGCTATTAAATAGCCTGGAAACAAACTTCATATGGAAGTTTGAGGTCAGTATCAAAGACTACAGTGTAACTGAAATTTGCTTGTGACTAAATAAAGCATTACAGGACTGTAAAGTTAATGCTCCCAACCTTCATGGATCTACATACCCAAAATCTGAACAGAGCCACAGATTCTTTTCAAACTGTGAGTATTTCTGCACAGGAGTTTTGATCTGTCTTATTTAAAGGTCATCCTCTTACTGCACTACTATTTGTATGAGGCACCAAAACATATTCTTTAGCTGAGCCAGCTGATCAGACACATAAAAAACACATTACCTCTCCTGTCAAGGTCAGAAGGTGTTTCTCGCTAGCTCAACAGCTTATAATTTTGTGTTACTAATCAATCATGCCTGTAACCATTCTCAAACTCTCTTACAATCTAAAACTAAACTTGTAAATATTGTTTTCCTCATAAACTGCTCAGACCTGAATAGTTTGTACACCAATAACTGTGCAGGACCAGATCAGGAGGTGTTGGGAATGGTGACTGTCCTCACAGCAACATGACAGATCAGTCACATGTTGTCTCAGCTACTCCCAGAAAGAGCAAAGCAACTAAAGACCTTTCCTTTTACATTCTGTCCTAATCCCAAATCTTAGCAACCCTCCGCCCACAACTTGCCATCATTTAATACGTTCTTTTCCCCCTTTCCTAGAAACTTTGCTTAAAAAGTTTTAAAAAGTTTTAAGCTGGTGGCATACTGGACATCAGCACTAATGTGGAAAACATCCATAGTAGCAGTAATTCAGTTTTCACAGTGAAAGAAGTCATAACTTAGGTGACAGAAGCCAGCCAAGCATGTATCAGAACTCTGTTAGCAGAATCAAGCTTTATTTCATGCAACAAACTACTATACAGATTTCTAGCACTGGTCTAAAAACAGTGTTATTTCAGTCAGAATCTATATTTCTACATCTAAATATTAGTAGAAACAAATGGGCAGAGTAATTTTTCAGCACCTCTTTTCAAGGTATCAAGTCTCTTTTAATAGCAGGTGAACAAAGAGGGACACTATTCTTAAAACGTAAGTTATTTTTATGATGATGCAAACCCATCATCAAAAGCTGGGTTTCTGGTACTCACCTATCAAATGTCGGTTTGAAGGCATCTCAAAAGAGCACTGTGTTTCTCTTACAAAGTATCAATTCAGGTATTTATTTCAATAAAATAGGCCATTGAGAGGAGAAGAGCTCAAGTCTGGACAAAGGACCTTGCTGAGGAAGAGAGACTGATTTGTAAGGAAAAAACAAATCACCAGTCATTCCTATAGGTAGCTTCTATGTGGATGATATTGCTTCACTTTTTCATGGAGGCCCTCTAAAAAAAATAATCATATAATCACATAATGCTTTCATTTGCAGTTACCTTCTTTAATAGCACTTCTTTGAATAGAAATCTTACTATGAACTGTGCAGTTCAACCCTAAAACTGTAACAGTCCTTTCTCACACCCCTAATGGGTTTGGTTTGCTGAGACAGTGCTTTCTTCCAGCTGTGAAACTGCATTCTGGAATGCCAGGTTTTGGGGTTGAAAGGTTGGCTGAATCCAGGTGCAGATCATTAAAGACAAATGTGTATTGCTCTCTGCTTCTGCCTCTCCCCTCCTCCTTTTTCCTTATGTAGCTTCCTAGATCATTTGAACTGCTTCCCCTCTCCCCTGTGTCTACGGGCTTTTTTGATTCATGAATTTCAGTGTCTGAAAAGACATCTAATGAGAACGATCACCCTTTTAATGATGGCAACTTTGACAAGCATGATATGAAACCAGCACCATCAGTGCTGTCACAGAGAGAGAGAGAGGGCAGGCATAGTACTGATGCCATCCTTTAAGCAAAGACAGACAACCATTAAAAAACGCAAGGAGCTGCATTTTAAGTGAGATTTGTGCATTACTAAGCAACATATCGTAATAAAGAAAAATATATGGTGCTACAGCAAGGATATGAAATGCCTAAGAGACCCATAAAGCATAATTAACAGCATACTGTGGATTTATAAAGCCGTAATGACATAAATTTGCTATTCATAATTTAAATGAAACTGAACTGTTGTATGTTACCAAAAGACTTTTCATTGTAATGACAGGCGAGCTCTCTCATGGTGGATATTGGAGTTTTTTTCTGAATGCAGTTTCAGGCTACATTTAAAATGAGGTTACTCAGAAGAAATCTTCTATATTTTTGTTTTATGGAAGCAGCTAAACTGTACAGAGGCCAACAACAAAAATTAATAAATCAGGCTGGTAAAGAATATTGCTTATTGCAAACTGTTTAGCAATACAATCCAGTAGTTTGAATTCTAAAACTCTGGAAACTGATGAGAGTTCTTTAAAGAAATAATAAAAATCATAGGAAGACAGCACGTGACAAGCCAGGCTATGAATTAGTATCACACTGACTACTTTCCCTCATGTAGACAGCTGCAGCACAAGAATGCACTCCTGGTAAAATGCAAAAATATTTGCTAGGCAGTACTGAGGAGCACGCAGTAAATGCTAAATTCACAGGTGGCTCTGCACAGCTCCTTCACAGACAAGCCTTCACTTTATCTTTGTGCTTCAGAACAGAAACAGATGTTGCCACGTGACCTGCAGCATGCCCTGGCAAGAATAAGTTTTAGTTTCAAAACATAAGGGAAAGTGGATTCAAAATTAGGATGTTTTCTCCTTTGCAACCAAGTATATCCATCTAGCGTAGGCAGGTATTTTCTTGTCTGTCACCAAATCACTGGGTTTCAAATCCATGGCTTTTCACAAAGCTCATGTAATAAGACACCTACAATCAAACTGTACTGCCTTTAAACAGACCCGTGTCAATTCACACAGGGAAAGAACCTACCTTGTCACCTCTTTATCTGTTAATATAATTTCTTAGCTATATCAAGACTATTTTAATGCTTTGGGTTTACTAAATACTTTATATATTTTGAGGTGGGGTTTGCACATGTTAAACACATGTAAGATGAGCTATTCAATTTAAATTAACCACATGATTAGATTCAGTGTGAAAGGTTTTTAATTAAAATATAGGTTTTGTCAGGATTTGAGAAGAACAGATTGCTCTCACCAAGAGAGCTTTCCATGCCTCTTACACTACAGAAAAATTAATTTATAAATAACACAAAGGGAAAGGAAGTGCTAAAGCCTAACTTTTATCTTTCTCGTATGGTGCAAAAAATTACTAAGGGATGACAGGTCATTAATAATTTTTCACTGTTATCTTACACTGGTTGTTTGTTCTTTTTTTTACACTTCTCACTGTTTTACCTTACAAATTTTTAAAGGATAAATATAGCTTATCCAATTAGCTTTATTTCCCAGTACCCCTTTCTTTCTTGCCAAATAGTCTGGGTCTTCTGCACTTTCCATTGTGAGCTGCTCTAGAAGTTGGGCAAAACCTATAAATGTTCTTGACAGGTCCTTCATTATAATTTATAATTTTTAGTAGCTGAAGTGGTTTTGCTTCACTAGGACACATTGAAATTGATTGTCAGACAGATAATTCCAAATGATAAAAGAGGAAAGGGACAGGTGGCCAAATTCTGAAGTAACAGAAGAGGAAAATCAAGGATCTCCAAGATCCATAAATACAGAACACTGACACTGATTCAATTAGAAATTATGTTATTTTTCAGAGGCAGTACCAACAAAGAAAAACATTATTTCATAGTCATGTGGAACTACAGAAATGGAGTAACTTCAAGTGATAGTTACCATCCCAGAATCAGCTTGGACGAGAAAAGAACAATGAGCACTAAAACTATCAGATAAGAACGTGGAAGAGAAACCCAAAACCCCCACTAATAACAGTTTCTCTGAAGAAAGAATAAAACTTCAAAACTCTCATTCTGGAATTACCAGGAATGTCATAAGATAGAAATGAACATTAGCTATTCTAAATTTACAGTGAACCATTAGAATTGCCTCACTGCAATTATGCCAGTTATGCATACACTGTAAGTGTTAAGGAATGCATTAATCAAAATGAGAAAAAGGTTTTAAAATAAATTTAACAGGATTTTAGTCAAGTTGCTTAATTTCAATTATTCAGTAATAGAACAATTTGAAAGTTTATGACTACCAATATTAAAGCAAACAGATTATCACTTAAATTTGGATTTCAGTTTTCAAAATGTCAGTTTTGTTCAACTCGTCTTTAAAAGCATCTTGGATCTTGTGTGATGCAATTCAGAGAAACTGCTGTGGGGAATTTACATATATTAGGGTCAGATTAAATACAATCATTTTTGTGCAGTTACAAGGCTACAAAACTGTTGTTCTTGAAACAAAATTCTTATTGCTTTTTCTGCAACCCAAAAGAAAGAAAACTGATAATTGGTAACATTAAGTGGTGTTAGATAGGCACTTTCAAACTTAAACTGCATCAGAATATGCTTTTAAAAAAAAAAAAAAAAGGGTTTACAAATCCTGTAAATAAATAATGTATACATATAAATGAAAGGGTGGAGCCTGTGTCCACTTGAGGGCTCACAGAGGATGAAAACCAAAGCACAGCAACAGTACGATCAGGAAAGATGATGTTCCATGTAAGCAGAAAGGCAGTCTGGCCTTACTGTACCAGAAATTCCTAGCTCTTGTAGCTGAACAAGTGGGTACAAGTCTCAGGGAAAAGGTTCATAAGTTTTATGGACACATGAAACAATATCTGCATGTATAATTAAGGTAAAGAATGTACAATGTTACAATCTATAATCTTTGGAAAGTGCTGAAAATCTGCCAACTGTGAAGCAGGATGTAATGTATAAACAATGAGGTTGTAAAGCAATTTAGAAATTCAAGAAGTTATGTAATTCTCATTATCATTTATGTACCACAGGCAACTAATAATGGTATCATGAGACATGGTTTTTTTATTAGCATAATTTTCTTCTTGATGCTGCCATTATGGTTGTCTCATATTGACAAATGACTGCTGCCCATTCCTACATCTGCTCCCATCTCCCTTAGACAAACTATTTTATGCTTCTGTCCTACTTAAAAAAAACAACCCAATCAAACCAAACTCAAACCACCTTTTTCATTTTATTTCTGTTGAATTACTCTGTTTTCTGTGTTCGTCCATGTAATGTTTTTTTCTTCTTACTGATAATTTAATTACACCAGTTTATCTTGACAATCAGGTAAAACTTTACAAATGTAAATTTCAAGAAATATTAATTCTGCTTCTTCCTAATCATTCTGGATACATACTCTAGCATAACTGTATTCTAGTTGGGATGTATTCTGGGTGTATTCTGAATTATAACTTCTGTATGGGGAAAATAATCTGGAAAAAATCTTCAGATTGAGCAACTAAGAATAAAATGTTGCCTGGTTCCAAGTTTCTTGTAGTTTTTAAATTAACGCAATTTCTCTACAGCAGCTACAGAGACCGAGAAGATGATGTTTAAAACACAGAGCTACCATTATAGGTCATAGAGATTTTCTAAGAGTCTGGATCCTACAAATTGAATATGAACACAGCAGACTGTACCATCCTGAGCCAAGGTCTTGAACTAAGAGTTTCCTCCAGCCTTTGAAGTGCTCTCTTCCTTTTCAGTGATGCCATCTACTGAGGTGCCTTCCATGGAAGCCACGGAGGCCTGGAGCTAGACAGCCTGTCCACTCTGCTTTGCTGCAGTTACTCTCTAGTTAGTCGCCTATGAACATACTGTGACTCCAGCTACTCCTGTGACAATCCTGTATTTTAGTCAAATCAAGTTCCTGTCCACGCATTCCAACAGCAATCATGGTAGTCTGTATCTTGGTTCTAAACATGGAAGTATTTACTCATCCCTTCCTAGTCAACACACACATGTTGTAAACCAACACGAAAATCTATCAACACACCTCCCTTTTCAGGATTCTTTAAGGACAGGAGTTTAGGAGCTTCTTTACGTATCAAGTAGCAAACTACTTCCTGTTTATGCCAAACAGAATGATCCAGAAGTACTGCAGATCCTGACAACAGCTGACAAACTCATTCTTTAAACCAGGGCAACTCCACTTAAGGGAAATTGCAAATGGAATGAACTTTGCACAGTTGCAGAACACGACTTATCACAACACATTCTTCATAGAAATTTTCAGAGAAAGAGGAGTGCCAAAGTTCTAACCAGATTATTTCACATGAAAATACTCCTGATGAAAAGAAAAACTCTTTTTTTTTTTTTTTTTTTAAATGAGAGCCTGAAACAGAAAATGGGCTAGAGTGGAGATGCAAAAATCAACACCTTAAAATTTTCAGTTCTGAAAAATGAATTTTTTGATTCCAAGAGATTAAAATGAGAAGTGTTGGCACTTCTATTTTAAATACTGAAATGTTGTAACAAAAATTTACATTTGTAAATGCTAAATGTATCTTCAAATTAAAGTGACATAGAAGTTATTTCCATTAGAGACTTTCAATTAGCATGTTAAAAAAACCCATAAGTCTGTAAGACTTTACTCTTTCTGAGGAAAATCTATAATTTTTGGCAACAGATCATTAAAAATATATGATATAGCATAATAATTCCATATTCTCAGTATTTATGGAAAATATTTCTAAGGAATTAATTAGCCTTTTTTTTAAGGATTCACTAATTTGTTATTAACGAAGGACTTTTAACTAATGAGCAAAAAAACCCATTCAAATAATAATAAGAATTGAAAAAGATTGTATTGGATATTGGTATTTCTTCTTTTACTCTTGAGAGAAAAGCAAGCTCCCGGAAGAAAAGACAAGAAAAAGAAAAATAGTTTACCCTTTATCCTCCCAAATCAATAGGTTAATCAAAAGAATCTTAAATTACTTGACATTGGAATGCCCTTTAGAAATGAGCAACTCTAAGATCTTTACTCTCTTTACCAAGGACAAGATAACCTTAGACTGGGCATGTAGTGTACAAAATTGATTGGTTTTGTTTAAAGAAAATGTTTTTAGGCTAAATGAATAAAAATATATCACAAAACACACAACCAAAGAAGATTCTGCTCTACAAAAAAATCTTAAAGATTGAAGTTAATGAACACAAATTTGACATAACATTCTCAAAATATTTCAAAAATAATGCCATCATACTAAATTCAAAAAGAAAAAAAAAAGTAAAGAACTTAAATCTCAAAAAGAAGCTCCCCCTCAAAAAACAGGAATTGAAAATCATCAACAGTTTTGCTCTTATCTTGTAGCAAATAAGGCATTACTGAATGCTAGGACATTCCTCCAAAGCCGACATGTACGCACCTCATTGCTGCCAGATGGTATCAGAGCAAAACCAAGCAGACAGAGTTTTCTGGAAGTATGTTTTTATACTGTGTAGCAAAAGAGTTCACCAAAGAATTTATAACCACGTTGCACAGGTGGGTCATTGGTTACCGGCTTGGATGCAGTAAGTCCATTAGTCTATAAATACTAATTTCATGTCAAAGCTAGAGTCATCCCAATGGATTCGGCTCTGTCATGAAGTTTCTGGGCTACTCAGATGCTCAATTGGGCAACATGGAGCTGTTTTCAACCATCTAGACATGAGTCAAAAGATATGTTAAGCAGGCACTGTTCTGTCAGATAAAATCTGATACTGAAGAGGTCAAGGTTCAGTTGCTCCAACATAAGCACTGAGTGTTGCCTTGGGGTGTCAGAGACATTCACATGACATCAAACACCAAGATGTGAGTACAAAATTATTTTCCAAAGCAATTTTTATATGTTTGTGTCCACTTGCATTCAGAAAGACTGGTAGACCTGGTGACTAATACTCAAAATCAGTATCTCACCATCAGTGGCAAAAACAATATTGAGGTTCTGGGAGATGAGTGATGTGGAAGCAACCATCACTCATAAAAACCTAAAAATAAATTTAGGTTGAACTTTGAGGGTCTTGCGAAGCCTAAGCCCGGTAATATTTTGTTTCAGTGTGATACAGAAATCTACCTTCCTCAGGCTGTAAGAATTGTACACATTAGCTTTAAATGTCTTAGAGAAAAAAAATTGACTTCTAGCTTCAAAATCTCAAACCTAATACATGACATTCTCTGGCACATCTGTCATTCTAACAGCGATAAAACTGACTGCTCTGAGATCAGATCTCATTTTCCTAGAAACTCAGACAGCTGATATCTTAAAAGAAACAGAAATCGAGACCTTAGCTGCCTTCTATCCAAAGCATTCTTATTACTATGATGACTGTTCATCATTCCATTCTCTTCAATTTTAAAATTAAATTAAACATTTAACAAATTAAAACCCGTGTGAAAAATCTGTGAGACCCAGTGCCTTCTCCCGTTGTCAGTAGCTTCAGAAAGAGCTTGAGAGACATTTCATATGTTGCTGCAGGGAAATGGAAGGATGAAAGCATGGAAGACTTTCACAATTACAGAAACAAAGGTAAAAGTACCTGAAGAATAGAGACAACAGCAGCCCACACAGCAGAAAGGGGAAGAATTTTAAAATCAAAGCCTCAGTGTTTGTACACAATTTGTACTTCGTTTCTACCTCCTATTGTCAGCTTTGCCAAAACTAGTAATCAAAAGTAACATATGATGTTATTTATTTCATGTTTAATACCCTGAAGACACAGAAACCACAACTAAATTACATTCTTATCCCAAAATTATCTCCCCAATACCTTCCCAATTGCAGTTAATATCAGTGTATTTCTGTACTAAATCACAAGCATCTGCATCCTCTATCCAGTCAGCACACTCGTAAAAATTCTGTGTTACTGTATGAAAAACAAAACACCAGCACACACAATAAAAGAGCTTCAAGGAGACTCTCCAACAAAATTCTTTGTATAAACTATAGAGACTGTATAGTTGCCCAGTGGTCCTACTTCCTCCACTAGTGCAGGTGAATCCACTGATATGGAAGCAAGTTTCCTGGCCAGACAGTTCAGAATCTGGTTAGCTAACTACTTGTCTGTAAAACAGTGAGAACTGGTACCAACAGGACAGCTAAACACTGAAAACTGTCTTCTGCTTTTTCCTATTGGACTTCTCAAAAAATGACAGCTCTGTGAGCTGTGTCACTGGATAACTGGTTTGTTACAGTATTTCTACCTTTTACACACCAACTGCATCAACCCCCATTCAAAGTGTCAGGTGAGGAACTTGACCAACACTGTTGCTGCAATAAGTAAGATTTTAGTGATGTGTTTACATAGGAAGAAGTTAGTTGCTAATGACCATAGAATCACAGAATCAACTGTGTTGGAAAAGACCTATGAGACCATCAAGTCTTGATCTAACACTGCCATGGTTACCAGACCACGGCACCAAGTGCCACATCCAGTCTCATCTTAAAAACCTTCAGGGACGAAAAATCCACCCTGTCCCTGGGCAGCCCATTCCAATGTCTGATTACTCTCTCTGTAAAAAATTTCTTCCTAATATCCAACCTGAACTTCTCCTGGCAGAGCTTAAGATCGTGCCCTCTTGTCCTACTGCTGGTTGCCTGGGAGAAGAGACCAACCCCCACCTGGCTACAACCTCCTGTCAGGGAGTTGTAGAGAGTGATGAGGTCTCCCCTGAGCCTTCTCTTCTCCAGGCTGAACAGCCCCAGCTCCCTCAACCTCTCCTCATAGGACTTGTGCTTCAGTCCCTTCACCAGCCTTGTTGCTCTTCTCTGGACCTGCTCCAGCCCCTCCATGTCCTTCCTGAACTGAGGGGCCCAGAACTGGACACAGCACTCCAGGTGTGGCCTCACCAGCACTGAGTACAGGGGAAGAATCACTCCCCTGGTCCTGCTGCCACGCTGTTCCTGATCCAGGCCAGGATGCCATTGGCCTTCTTGGCCACCTGGGCACACTGCTGGCTCATGTTCAGCCTCCTGTCAATCCAAACTCCCAGGTCCCTTTCTGCCTGGCTGCTCTCCAGCCACTCTGTCCCCAGGTTGTGGTGCTGCAGGGGGTTGTTGTGGCCAAAGTGCAGGACCCGGCACTTGGCCTTGTTGAACCTCATCCCGTTGGAATCAGCCCAAATCTTCAGCCTGTCCAGGTCTCTCTGAAGAGCCCTTCTGCCTTCCAGCAGATCAACACGCCCCCCTCAGCTTGGTGTCATCTGCAAATTTGCTATTGGTGGACTCAATCCCCTCATTGAGATTATCAGTATTAAGATATTAAACAGGACTGGGCCCAACACTGATCCTTGGGGGACACCACTAGTGATCGGCTGCCAACTGGATGCAGCACCATTCACCACCATTCTCTGGGCCCAGCCATCCAGCCAGTTCCTAACCCAGCACAAAGTGCTGTGGGCTGCCAGAAGTGGAAAATGCATCTTGTCAGACTTTCTTTATTGCATTCTTGTGAACAGGCCAAACCCCTACTTACTTCTTGCAGAGATTAAACATTTAGTTCTTTGGCAAAGATCAAAACGTAAACCAAAAGAAAAGCCTTAATGTATCATTTGGCACAGTAGGCAGCATTAGACCACATCAGAGAGAAACTGATTCCATTCTATGAAATTAAAGCATAAGAGAAACTTTGCAAAGTGTTCTCAAAATAAGCAAGTTTTGAAACTGGGCAAATTCCCCCCCACATTTCACAATCTTCACAGGCTCAGAGATACCAAAAGAACAAAAGGTAAGAAGGAAGTTTTCTCGGCAATCTGATATTGTTACAGATTGAGAATTAATAGGTTTAGCAAATCAGAACTATGCTAGTAGACAACTAAGATTTGCAGCTATGGTTTCTATCTTAAAGTTTTCTTTTTTAAACAGCATGCCAAACAGAATTTTCTTTTTATATCTGCTGCTTTCTTTGCTGCTTCCACAACCAGGCCTGTCAAGGGAAACTCTGTCCTGAGGGTTGTGCAAAAATTACTACTTTCTGCTAGACAGATGAGCTGCCAATGCAGATCTTTAGGACAAATTCACAGTGATTTTAGGTGGTGAGGATTTTCTAAATTCTTGATAAAGCTACAGCAAGTGGAGAATTGGGCTCCATTTTCATGTACAATAAGGCTCTGCAGTTAAAATGCATTTTTAATTCATAAATTGCATGGATTTGTTTTGGAACCATTCCAAATATCAAAAAGAAAATCCTAACTGTTTAAGCCACTTACCAAGTGAATTCACAAGCATGTTAAAGACAACTTTCTAAGCCTTCATTAAAACAGCCATAAAATACCGTAACCTTCCAGAATTAACATAATTTAAAAATCAAATGTTCTAGGTTTTTATTTAAAGTAAAAAAAAAAAATAAATTAAAAAGTCCTATGCCAAATGAAATTGAGTATGATAATATTATGAAATAAATGGCAGTATCTAAAATTATTGGCAATTTTTACCATTCAGAAGATGTATAAAACATTCAAAGATAATCGAGTTACAGGAAAATGAGAAGGAAAAATTATCTAAAAATTATTTCACATGTGTGAAAGACGATGCATAAGGGGAATGATTACACTTATAAAATGACCTTAGAAGCCCAAGCAGCTTTAGAATTCCAGCACTTTTGTAGAACCTTTTTTCTGTCTCTCTTCTCTCTATGATAGATAAGAACTTTAATAAATAGCTTTTAGATGATAATAATAACTTGAGATGAAACTCATATCACTCTGACTTTTTGAAAACTGTGATAAATGGAGTGTATTTAAAGACAGGCACATTAGATATATTTTCAGTATATCCTGAATATTGCATATTTCATACAGTGTTGTTTATGGAGATAATGAATTGGAAAAATTCTCTGATTTCTGTGGTCAAGTGCTATCCCTTTATGGCAATTTGTGATATGAATTAGTTAATTTGTCTTCCTGAAATGAGTGTGATAGATACAAGAAGATAAAAAGTTGAAGGAAATTTAACATAGGAAGGTTCTTTTTCCCCGTTCATATTGCTCAAGACAAATACTAGGAGAGCCATTTTTCTATTTTTGTGGTTTTCAATTGCTAACATAAATTTCATTAGGTTAAGCTTTTGAAGGCATGACTACTACAGTACTGGACATGAGTGACTGAGCACAAAATTTTACTCCAGTGTCAAAAAGTCACTCTTCATAAACTGGCAGAATAAGCCCTTTCAGGAACTGATTAAGCCTAAAGACAAATTTTGCCAGCAGGCTGAGGTTAAAGGAACAGCTTTTGCTGCATTTTGTTGAATTCCATGTTATAACTTTATTTGCAATTGTAGTGTAACATGTTTGAACATCTAAAACCGAACTCCAATCCTGCTAATTATTAGTTCAATATTGCTACTGATTTTAATGAGAACCAAGTTGCACTTAAGCATAAAAATTCAGTCGCAGGTACCTTCAAAGGAAAACATATCACAGTTTCTGACTGTTTTATTCCCCCCATCTTTTTTATCTAAGTGGTGGTAACTTACAACTTTATGTACCCAGTGAATCCACACAGAGGAACCAATGGAATCTTTTCCAATTGACAAAATATTTAACAGAACAGAAACTCAAATGCCTCTCACTGCCACGAACAAGATATTTTGAGTTCCAAGACTGGAAAGCAGTATGGATATCTAAATTCAGTGAGAGCTCAAAATCATTTGCATTAATTCAAGCTGGAATCTCTTTTACATTACCGCAGAGTCATGGTATACACAATAACCAGCACAAGTCAGAAATGTCTGTCAAGACAAGAAACACTGACAATGACCACAGCGAGAAAAGTGAGAAAAAGTACTATTTCAGTTGGGTTTAGCTACAGACTGAAAACAGGAATTATAAAGAAAAGAAAAATTCCCCAAGTTTTGGATAACTATTTTTCTACGTAACTGCTATGTGTGTGCATTTGTTACTTTTATCCTTTAGTCTTCCCATATATGTCATGTTACTAAGCCTGGTACAAGCATTCATGTTAACAGTATTTAAATCATTGCCCCCTTACAATTCCCTGTGCTTGATCCTCATTGTAAGCCCTTAAAGCTTAAAAGCCCATAAGCTCCCAACAGGTGCCATTTCAAACAGATACTTTTAACACCTTAGTATTTATTCCTTCATGTCTAATGTGGTTTTCTTTCAAAATCATACTTTTCTGGTATCTTTAATTTTACATCTTTACTCTTCTGATCATACCTCGCTAATAGCAAAAATTTGGAAGCACTTTAGCTCTCACCTTCGGTATTAGGTAGAAGAAACTGCAGTTGTGGCAGTCGGTGCTGCTTTCTACAGTGCTGTAAGGCCCAGCTGCAGAGAAGAATCCTGTTGTTATTGGTGTGATTCACAGTCTTGTTTGACTAATGGCAAAAGTGGGAATAATCCAAAGCGTGCATGCAAGTTACATTTGTTATACACTCCTGTAATGCCACTGACTCCAACATCACAGTTACTCCTGATTTACACTGCTATAAATCAAACTGCAATCAGTCTGGGAGTACCTTTGTGAGCCGAAACCTGGCATTTCCAAGCAATTAACGTTCCAAATAGTTAATGTCCTGCTTATTTTTCTGAATTCTTTGCATTGTAGTTTTCATTTCCACTGATTTAGCTACGTAATTACTTTTCAGTGGTGGCAACAGCAAACATGCTTTCTCCTCGCTACCAAGGAAACATTTGTTTTGTCGGTTACAGTAATTGCAAGTGTTACAGACTGTGAGGAACCACCAGGGCCAAAAATAGTGGTGGGGAGGGAAAGACACAGGACAAATGGTGCAAAAAATTCTGTTCAAGAACTGAGATTTTTTTTTTCCCCCTAAAAGGAGTGTAATAGGAGAATATCATATATCAAGTATCACATATCAAGTGAAACAAATACTGAAAAGAATAAAATGAAATGTTTCATAATCATAATGACTTTAATAGTTTATTTTGAGAGTGGAGAGAGCAGAAGAGGGAGACAGGGTATTTTAACAACTACTTTCCATAGCTGTTTATGTGTCAACTACTGAAAATAACACTGTTGAGCCCCCAGAATCACAGAAATGGCACAGAACTGAACAGCACACTCACAAAGTGTTTTGGGGAGAGTATTTTAAAATGCATTTTTAATAAAATTCAGGTTCGTCTATCCTATAAATATCAGCATGACTGAAGAATACTGTAGAGAAGCTTTAACTGAAAGTACATTTTCAATTACTTACTTCAGGCACTGACAATAAACTGGCCAGGGCAACACGAAACTCATTATGAGCTAATTTATGTTGTTATGCTCTGTGCTGCTGTGGTTGGACTGATATAGTCACCCTCAGCTGAGAATTTGTACATTATACTGTATCTCTTACCAGGCAGTTTATGTTTTAGGATTACCAGTCTAATCCTATCAAATTCAATGCTGCCAATATATAATCCTGATTAATTTCAGTGTTTTCTAAGAGTAGCACCAGATCAAAAGCAATCAGCAGAAGTTAAATGAAAAGACCCTTCTCTGGATTTTAAATCATACATACTGAATATAAATTTCTGTATTATCAAGATTTCTGCTTCCACAAGTTGAATACAGTTTGGGGGGGAAAAAAAGGCCATAAAAATGAACCAAATTATTTTTTCTACTAGAACAAGAAACCGAACACTGTGTTTTGGTTCCTCTGATTGTAATTTTTCAGATTTATTTCACATTAACCATCACTAAATAAAACATACCATGAGGTGGGGTGGGGCAGAGTCCTGCAACATCTCTCTCCGGGGATGGTTTTAAACATTAGGCTCTAAATTTAAACATATAGCTGTACATTTCCTTTCTCTCCATCTCAAACCTTTTTTTTTTTCCTTTTCAAAAGTATATAGACATAAGACATGAAAACTGGAGTTCAACTGATCTCTCATACTTCATAGAGAAGTTCCAAACATATTCCTTAAGAGAGTAACTTTTCTACAGTCCCTTCAAAGAATGAACTTGCTTTTAGGTGTCAACTTCAGGTGACTGTGCATGTCTCTGAAAATTTGGCTGGAAACAGATGCCATCCTGCTGGGTTTAGAGTGCATTTCAGAATAAAAGTATGAAAATGTGAAGACTTCCTCAGTGGTTTTCTGATCAGTACAAAGCCTGTTTTTTTTCCAATTTCACTCTAAGGGGGCAAACTTTCAAAGCACTGCTTAAAAGCAAATACCTAACACCAAAACTGGAGACTCAACATGAGTCTAGATAATGCTTTCAGGGAAGAATTCTGCTTCTGGGGATGAAATAAAGGATTTTAAAATTATGCCTTTTATTTGGAAAACTCATCGTTTCAACCCTTCCTATACAAGCTTTTTTACATTGCAATATTTCATCTTCTAAATATTTAATCATACACCTGACTACTCTACACACTAAAATTACTACTGTTAAAAGCGTCCCTGATTTTAATAAGAAAATTTATGTAAAGGTATGAGTCACTTCAGTTTCTGAAGTAGGAAAACTACAGAACAATTAAATTGAGAGTCCTAGACAATAATAGCAATAGTCCTAAATACTTCCCAGGTAACTTTCAGATGGTCTTTAAATATTAGAAAACTATTTTTGTTTGTAAAGGACATCAGTCACAGACTAATACTTAGATGTACTTCTGAAAACACACACAATAAAATGATGCACAATGCACTGTACACTCCCAGCAGCTATTTGGGGACACTATAGTAAATCACATTATTACAGGCAAAAATAAATATCAGAACTTACAAACCTACAGCCACTTTTTCAGATGAAACTGGTGTAGTTCAAGTCAAACATGCACTAAATCATGCCAGGGCACTGAATGCCTAGACATTCCTTATTCTGCCTAGGTATATTCTTCATCTCTCTTTGCCATCCTAGGCAACTGATATCTAGTCCACTCTGGAGCTGAGTAGAGCCGTATGTAGAGCAGCTAAAAGCAATGGAGGTATTTAATTATATAGGGGCAGAAGAGACCATCATGTTAAAAAATTGCAAGTGTACACTGCTAACTTACACAGAGGTCTACTGCAGTGGGAAGAAGTGTATGCACAAAACCTTTGAAGTTATTGTGCCTGTGCTTTTTTCCCCTCCATCAATCTGTTAAAGGCAGTAAACAAGGGATCACATAAATTAGGTTATGGTGCATTTTAATGTTTGTGTATGACGAGGGAGGAGTATATAATCAATTTTACTTCAAGGAAAGACATAATTTTAAAAGATATCTTTCACACTTGCCACAAAAACAGGGATCTTAAAGGTTCACACACTAAAGAATTTAACATTTTTAAGTTCTGAAAATGCAAAGAAGCTGCCATGTAAAAGGTTAAATCGAAAACTAGTGCAGTGGCATGAGAAAAACCTAAATGGAAACAAACAAAAAAAAAAATAAAAAAAAATCTAGTTCAAGCACAATCATATGTATGCATCTGAGTTTCTATGAACTGATCAACAGACCTGCTGTTTTAAATAAGGTCTTGCTGACACTATCGTTATGGTTTATTAAGCACCATCTCTAAGCACTGCCATTTACAGACTGCAGACACCTGTCCACTGAGAACTGGGCTGAGACCAGTTGGAAGAGTTATATTAATGTAAATAAAGCTCCATATGTTCAAAGGGCTACATGAATGAACCCTGGCTAATAATTCCTCTCAGTATCATCCTCAATTTGGAACATCATTGTTATGGGGTCACTGTAGAGCAGAGGGATGGGAGGGAGATCTAATGACACTCGTCACAATGAGAAAAAATGGAGCCAAGGATAAGGAACTGATAACCTTGGAATGGTTGCTTTGAAGTCTGATGACCAAACCGACTTCTGGCTGGTTAGCAAAATGTATGTGTTACTTTTCTCCCCAGCATTTGTTTCAAATTCTGAAAAATGAATATTAATTCATTATCCTAAAGAAATTTTCAGATTTTCATAGCTACTAATACAGTTTTACACAGGTTTTTTTCTACCTTGAAAACAAATGCCTGTACTTTAACTTCTTCTATTTTCAATAGTTTCAAATGTAGTGCTACTTGTAAACAACATTTTCTTCCTATCTTACCCTGTCTATTTACTTTAGTACCAATTAAACAAAATACTTAAGAACATACTGCCTATTATACAAGGTAGCCAGTTTGCCAATTAATTAGAAAAGCAGTATCTTCATTCCACAAGGACAAGGTTACATTTAAAATTAAGGACAGTGCTCTGAAGATACACAGGATAAGAAGCTATTTTGCCCAGAGTAATGACAGCTCTATCCAAGGTTCATATTCCAACAAATTACAGCACCATGGCAGAATGAGTAGCGACACAGTTGACAAATGACTAATTAGCATTTGTTTAAGTGAAAAGTATGATATGGAACTGCAACAGAGCATTAACAATGGCTACCAGAGAAAACAAACAAACACACAAAAACTCCCAACCAAAACCAAAACAAACAAACCAAAACTAAATTGCCCAATAAAAGAGAAAGCTTGCAAGTTTGTCCTGAAGAGTTGATTCTACCCTGAACTGATTATTCTCGCTAGGGCTGGTGGAGCACTTGAACAGCAGTTCCACCTAAGGCTGCTCCTGTTTGATTTACAAATCAGTCTCAGAACATTTTGCTTTCACTCAGTGCTGTTGTCTTGCAAGGGTGGACAATTCATGGATCAGACCTTTCAAAATACAGTGTCCAACACAAGCCCTCAGTATCACTGAGGAGTGTCACAGTAACCTACTGTGTGATAACAAAGAAAAAAAAGACCCCATCAGATCCTACAAAACAGTCTCGCTTCATCATTAGGCACTGCAATAAAACAGTGATCCACAGTAGACAAAGCAAGGTTGGTTTCTGCTCAGTTTTCCCCACAGCATCACTTGCCTCTACCAAAGTTCTTGCAAATTTATAGATCAGAAACTACACATATTGACAAACACTTAAGTGACAGAACTTGGGTCTCACCTATGATGAAAATCAAAGCTCCTATTCATATAAGTAACAGAAAATCAGTCTGTGTTTATTTAGGTCTTCATGGTGATTTTTAATGTCACCTGAGGATTTCCAAATTTATTCCAACAGTCTTAGTCAAACAGCTTTCTGTCTACAGGTAGAAAATACATAAAAATTGCAACATGAAATACCAGTAACCGTAATACTTTAAAACCTCAGCTCAAAGCATCCCAGATCTTAAATGATTTCCTGGATTATCATTCAAGAAGTATTACTTTCGTCCAGAGAGTATTGTTGGGTTTTTGTAGCATACCCTGTGCACATTACAGAATGACACTGTACTATAAGCTTATGAATATCCTTCTACTGAAGGATAAACCATCTATTTAAATTATTGAGTTTCTTACTTTGTCAATTTAAGCTTATCAGCAGGACCATTCACTTACCTTTCCTGTGCTTTTTTTGAACAGTAGAATTATTTTTGTCAGAATAAGATATTATACACTGCATATAACAGCTTAAAACATTCTATAGTTGCCCAGCACACACTACAGTGATAAAAAGTACTAGATATAGTCTTTGACATAAAAAATTCTCCAAGACTAAATTCAAATCTATGAAGAAATATTTCTGTGCACTATTCAAAACAAGCTTTTGTGACATATCTAGTACTTTTGTAAATTTACTTTTGCAAGCTAATGAAAATACTGAGAATTTTTTTTTTTTCAAACTCTACCAACCATTTGAATTTCCTTGTGTTGAGAAGATGAGGTTTTGGGAACTGCGAAGCTCCATTGTACAAGGTGCAACTGCACCTACCATCTCAGATCATTTGTTACCTCTAACCTTAGGTTCATCCCAAAGCTCCATTTTCAGGTTAAAAAAGGTAATTGAACGTAGGCAAGAAATCTTATTTTGCTTTTAAAAAAATCTCCCTTTTAAACAGAAGAGCCACTACACAAGTGCAGTAGATTTAAAAATTATATTTGAATTCCACCAGAACAAGAGCTGCAGATCTTGTTTTAAGTATATATCACAAGTTGGAGCAAGAAAAGCAAAGAAACAACTTCACAACTATCAAAATTAGAAGGCCCAAATGCTCAAACCCATTTTTAGGCCCATTTTCATTTAACAATGCCCAGGTTAAGGAGAATAAGACCACCAGCAGTCCAGTTTTGTATTTCAGCATATCTAGCAGACAGGCATAGCAGCTTCCCTCCCACTCTGTCATGCTACAATTCTCATATAGCAGTCAGTGTGCACAAAAAACTCCTCTTGTCTACGGGAACACACAAATATATAATTGCATTACACCCATTTTTCCAAGCAGTATCTTATTTCACAAAATATTAAAACTTTTAACACAGTGATGTCGTGAGATCACTGAGTGCATACTACAATGGAGCTTCTGATTATTGTTGTTGCTTTTTTGAAAAAAATAACAGGTAATGCTGCTAAACAGATTTTTTTTTTTAAATACTCCTAAGGCTGAGAGCATGTAAGAGTACCATAATACTTTCATGGTTGAATAAAACTCTCAAAAGGCTTTTGTAATGAAAACATTAACACAAAATTTAGCTATCACATTATGAGAATTGTTATCCTCCTTTTCATTGTGATAGATGCTACAGTGTTGTAGAATTTTCTTAATAAAAGGAGAGGAAAAAACCTTCACAGAGGTTAAATCAAGCCCAAAAGCTACCCAGGTTGTTCTTCCCCATCCTGTGTCTGTGAAGTTGATTACTCTCATCCAAGTGTGTTGCCCTTTTTTGTCATTACTCAATTTTTTATGTTTTCCAGATATGTTTTTCTTGGTTTTGTTTTGCTTTGGTTTGTGATCGTTTTGTTTCTTTGTTGTTTGTTTGTTTGTTTCTTAAAGATCATTCAAGTATTCATCAGGGGATAAAATATCTTCCAACAAAAGGAAGAAGGCTTATGAGGCTCATTAGGACAGTATATGTCATGGTTTTAAGGCAAGTACTGTCAAAAAATACATATTTATTTAGTCATAATGAACAATATAAGCCATTGTGAGAAAGTATCACATCTGAAGGAAAAACCTATGAAGCTGGCTTAAAAAGAAAAAAAACAGCGTACATCAAATATTCACTGTGCCCCTAATTAATATTCCTTTCTAGTTTCTCTTAAGTGACAAAGGAACGTGGCAGATGGAAAAAAACCCACAGAAACAGCAATATTTAAAGTATAGATGTCACTTAGCTCACCAAACTCATTATTTACTTTTTTGCTCAGGCTATAAACAGCATGCCAAGAAAAATAGTTTCTGTGTGTGGTCATTTCTATGCATTAATATATTTTATAATTTTCTGAGAAACCATTTCAATCCAGTGCAAAACATGCTAGAGGCAACAGCAGACTATTTATGATTTTTTTTCCAACTGAATAGCTTTACTGTGTGATTCCAATAACTGTCAGCTCTATCTAATAGCAGAAGAAATATTCCATTTACTAAATTCTGCTTATTTCATTAATTCAGTACATGCTCTGGACTACCTCTTAGTGTTAGTTTGTCTCTACTCAGATCTTTACACAGATCATTCCAAGACATCTAACAGAAAACAGCAAATTAAACTTACTTCACTATTCACCCTAAGTGTGCAACCAATTGAATCCATTAGTTACTTCATGCAGGCATTTCAAATGGTTCACATTTCATTTAAATCAGCCTATTAAGATCACTTTTACAAAGACCCATGGAGTAATTTTACTAAGATTTATTCCTGTCTCATGTCACCCTTTATCAACACACTTTTAGATTTTGTGCAGCCTTTTCTCCTCAGCACTGCAGCATTTTCCTCAGGGATCAGGACAACACCAAAAGAAAAGTGCAGCTCAGAATTATGACAGAAATGACTGGTAAAATGTAGTGGCAGTTTGCACACAATCAGAACACCACCATTTGAAGAAACCTGATCTATGTGTTTTGGCATCACAGGGTTATCTTAGTTTTTCAGTGTGTCATGTTGCTTCAATTAGTTTTGGCTGTTGCCCCAAATTCAGTTGGTGTCAGAGCAGTTCAGTGAAGAATCTGGACAAATTTTAGGGTAACATACTTATCCCATGAACCCAATCCTGCTACTTCTGCTGTCTAACTTGCCTATATTCTTGGCCTCAAGCCATGTTTGCATACCTAGATGGTGGGTTAAGTGATGTTTACATATCATGTTGCATACCTAGATGAACAGTGACACGAGGAACTGACAATTAGGTTGCTGTAGTTCTTTCAAGAAAAGTCATATTGCTGACACAAAATACAGCCATGAGGGGATTCAGAATATACTCGGTAGCAAAAGAAGTACAGCGGTTGAATCCTTGCTAGGCACATTTTCCAAATCTAGTGTACCTGCAACTTGCCAAGTTACTTCCTTTTTTTTTCCCTCTATTTGGATTTTTGTTTCTGCAGAAATGTAAGCACAGAAAACGTAAGTTGGCTACCAATAAAGAAATTGCAGGTGTGTTCAGAGATGAGAATGATCTAATTCATAGGAAAGCTATACATAAATGTTGTTGAGAAAAAAGAAAACAAAATCAGACAATATGTTCACTCATTTAAAATATTTACTAGTTAGGATTATTAGTTGTTAAGTGCAAGTTTATGTAGAGATAATGATATAATCATATCATGACTGACAGAAATTTGATCTATCAAAATAGAGTTGAGAATTAGACACACTAATAGTTAAGTACAGATTTGGCAAAGAAACACAATGTAGCTACACAAATAAATGAAAATGTGAAGGGTGAAGCCATCCCTGAATATAGCTGCACAGTATATGTGGTGGAAGGCTTCCTTTCCTCTTACTTTGCTGTGACTCAGCCACCTTTGTCATTCTCCCCAAGCGTGTACAGTGCACTTCTCCCGTTGGCTGCTCTGCAGCTGCCCAGGAGGAATTGTCTGGGATATTTTTGAATTCTGAATGCAAGTAAGGCCACCTGACCAGGAGGAGAGGTTACCGTGTGGGAAAGAAGGAACACAAGAGCATGTAAACAAAAAATGGAGATCCTGTAGTCATTCATACATATATTTATTAAAAAAAAAAAAAGTGTATATATACACATATATATACACACACAAATACATACATGTGTGTATATATATATACATCCAAGCATACCCCTAGTATGCTTAGTCACACCAACACACTATTGCCACCTCTGCTGACAGCCTCCACCCCTGCATCTAATTCTCGTTTTCATTAATACATGGCAACTTGCAATCTCCTCACAGGCTTATAGGTTGAGGGAAATCCATACTAGGGATTATGAGAGTACTTACTATTTTGAAAGACTTTGACAGGTCTTTTCACGTTAAAGGCAAAGAGGTTATCTTTGAAACTAGTATAAGGATCATTCAAAGTAGTGGAAGTCTCAGGCTAGCTGTGAAGTGGTTTGGAGCAAACACAAAGACAGCCAGTTTCAACTGGAAAAGCTAGGTCATCCACACAGGTTTGAACAATGCCTCTCAAGGAGGGGGGGTGAGGAGGGAAAGCTTGCCTGTAAAACTATCTATTAGTCTGGAAAGGTAGAAAGAGAAGAATATTTCCAGAGACTTCATTCAGTCTGGCTTTGATTTAGCTAGTCTTTACAGAGGCCTGGAAGGCCAAGTACACAGGCTATAAAAATGACTGAAGAGTTTAAACCTCACACACAAGGCTGACATTCTCAATCAGCATCTATTTTGTACAATTAGCCAACCACCTTAATTTTTTCAGCCCAAACAGAAAGGATCACATCTGATGATATTTCATTCTACTTCTACCTATAAAATGCTACGGTATTTCAGGCTTTCATACATTAATTCTGAATTTTCACTGAAGTGTAGCACACTTCAGAACATGTACATATATATACAATCTGGTACCTAATCAGATCTCATTCAACAACACTCTTAACTCTTTGTGGCTTTGTATAACTTTTTGCTGAAGTTCATAAATACATAAATATTTACCAATTTCAGACAAGAGTTACTGTTGAAAAATAAAATACTGTCTTGTAGATTATTATGGTAGCTGAAAGTACTACAAACACTCTCATGTTTCAAATTTGGTGTATTCACTTATTGAAAGAATTGGTGGTTAAGGATTTACTACTCCAGATAGTGGTAAATACCGTCAAAAAAAAGAAAAAAAGAAACAAGAAAAAAGGAAGCCTCCAACACCGTATTTGAAATATATGCATAGGCTTCAGCCAAAAATACATCTTAAAGAGATACAGTTATCAAATTTTTCTGCTTCAGTGTGAAAATATATTAGCAAAATCGGACATAGGCCATGGGAATACAGATTTAATCTCTCATGTAAAAATTATATGTTCGTGACAAATACACCTTTTCTGCTTCTGTAGGCAGCAGTAAAATGCCAATAGGCTTGAAAAATTCCCCACTTTAATTACTTTTTTAAACTGCAATTTAATCACTCCTGTCCTTCCATCATTAGTCATGTGTGATCTTTCCACACAATAAAAAGATACATCAAACGTTTCACCAAGTTTGTTTAGTTGAAACTTAGAAAATTACAGTTGGTAGATAGAAAGAGTCCTTTATTCTTTCATAACCTTTCAGAGCCAAACAACAATCTGAGTGCCTTAGGAGCTGGCACTTGAATTAATTAATAGTCTGAAATGACAGCAAACTCCTTTCCTAACAACTAAAATTGCACAACCTGTCAGACCTTTCTCTCTATTAATTTCTCTTTAATCCTCAAATGCATAAATCCCTGAATTACTAGACTGATACACTACACTAGAAAAAAAAGTATTGACAACTGTATGTAGAGAATGAAATTTTCATTTGTAATACACACAACCAAGTAACCAGCAGAGATCAACAGAATCCCAAGTGCGCAGGTGATGTGCAATAAATAATCTGTATATGAGTAAATCTTAGTCTTTGCACAGCAAGCAAAACACCCCACAAACAGTCCATGAATAAAGATAAGGGAAAATTAAAAGCGATAGACTTCCAAAATAATTCTGTCAGATGTAGTGGCTTACACAGGTCAACTCTGAACATAATTCTCCATGTAAAAAATAAAGTAAAAGCTATGCTTTCAGACAATCCTTCAGTCTAATTACTCATGCTAATTTCTACCCATGGTTCCAACAAATCCAATTTATTTGCATGATCATGGTTGAGTTTCTAGGAAAGTTTTAAATGTGAATGACACAACCAGGAATGCAGCATCCAAAAGTCACAAAACCCATTTTGCAGATCTATTTTATGCTGTTACATATAACGTGCAAAAAGACATTGCCACTGGTAAAGACCCCACGTTTTCATCATACATCTGTGGTATAGCATTTCCTATCTATGCAGAGTGGCAGTATCCTGCTTACATTGTTTCTCATTGCTGTTAGAGACCAATTTTAACCTGCCTACAGCCAAGAAAAATATGTCAGGACTTATCATGCTCTGCATGGTGTGCTCTCTGTGATATTATCTCCCCCTGGAAGACTAGAGAGATCACTGCAATTGAACTAAGTGAACATAACACAGTCATCATGGCTCATTTCCAGAACTTTCAACAAGAGATTCATACAATGCCCAGTTATCTTCTCAATTTTTCAATAGTTTTTGGAATATCTTGAAAAAAACCTAGAGTGGTACATACTGAAATGTTAACAATACATGGAAGACACACATCCTCACAAGTTTCCTGCAAGCAAGCAGCATTAGCTATAGTTGTCCTCACCAATCACATGACCGGTCAACTTTTACACTGACTGACACAGGGGCATAAGTGAGAAAAATATACTCTGGGAAGTATGTCACAGAATTCAGAAAAGATCATAATCACTAGCTATCCAGATGGTGCACTTACTATTGCTTAGTTTTGAATCATGAATTAAGCACTACATTAAATTCTTGATAATCTCCATATTCAACAAGTTTGTCTTTTCCAGTTGATCCCAATATTAGCCAAAAAAAGGCAGATAAGGATATATTCTTTTGATCTTGTTATCTTTTTTTTTTCCTAGTGAACCTTTATTTCTTCAAACTTGCACTTTAATCTTTGTTTTCAGGTTGTCCTACCTGCAGAAATGATGCATTCACACGGCTTGTATGCCAGTGGCAATTTGTAAGAACAAGAAAAGTTACTGAATTTCCCTCTCTAGCTCTTCAAAGCATAATTGCTTCTGAGCACAGTGCTGTGTGACAGCCATAGATATTATAAGCAAGCAAGACAGATGAGCAAAAATGAAACACCTGTGATTGGACAGGCTGCATAGAGCTTCTACCAACACCAGTGTAATCAACTTTAACAAAACTACAGGATTTTAAGTTTTTAAATGCAATATATTTTGGGAGAACTTGGAGAAGGCAAGCACTCAGTCCTGGAGTGCAGCAGAAAGCTACTAGAAAACAGAGATAGATTCATCTCTGACAAAATCAGTCTTTTAAAAAAAAAAGAAAAAAGAAAGAACCTATTTTTAAGCTGTTAAAGTACTGGATATATATCTCACTCAAAATCCTCTAAAGGATTACAGAGATAACAGGACAAGAAAGAAGTTCAGTCCCATACAGAACACCCTACAGTCTCATCTGGTTTTATGCCCCTTTGAGTCCTCTTTTCTAGCATACTGTACAACTAAATCTCATACTTATTTTAATGTTCCATCTGTTTAGGCACATTCAATAACTATTCTATCTGATTATGCCGACACACAGACGCTGCAGCCAGCAAAATCTTAAGACTCACCATAAAACACTTCTATTTTTCATTACTAAAATGGCAGCAAATTGAATTATGGTGAACACAGGTTTGCTTTAGAATGAAAAAGAATCATTCTGTCATTGATGGATATCTAAGTTGTTTTGTCATAGTTTCCTGGTCAGATGTTGTCTTATACTACTGACTTCAATCCCAAATATATAAAGATTTATTCAAAATTCAGCTCTAAAAAGTTCCTTCCTTTAAAGGAAGCCTACTGGAAACCTCTGTTCTGCTCCCAGTTTCATGCAAGGTAGTCATCTGTTTTGAGTGCACTTTTTACAGTGCAATATATCCTACTGTTAGCAAGACATCCTGCAAGTCCCATCTCCCTCCCGCCTCTGTCTTGAAAATTTAAAAGAAAACTGGACTATCTGCCTTTATCCACCGCATAGGGAACAACATCAATTCCTTCTGCAGCCCCATCTGTCCCTATGGTTGCAGTATCCTGAAGGCTATACAGACACTTCTCCACACTCTTCCAAAACCTTTCTGACAACTTCCTGGAATTTGCCTAGAGCAATTTCTGTCTCTCTTCTTTGCTACCCCTAAACCCACAGGGAAACCTTTCTCCAAAAAGCAACCTTTACTTAGCAACAGCATTACCCTTCAGTTACTTGCAGGGCTGTAACACTCTAGATGCTACTGAAATTTGCTGCTGTGGAGTCCTGAGTACAAAGTTCTGTGCTTCAGCAAAGCAGAATCATTCCTACTGCAAGTCCACCAGCAGAGCATCTTGTCTAATCCTGTTAAATCTTAGACATTCTTCAATGTCCTCATTTCTGGGTCACAGAAGTGCTTTTTTTTATCAAGACGTCGGCTTTTGCTTCTCAGGAATATCCTGGAATTTTAAAATCACAAAGAAAATAAAGAATTTACAATACGAGTAAATCCCATAAAAATATTTCCAGTTTTGAACTACATAAAAACTATTCGAGAAATTAGTATTTTACAGAATTATTTCTTTATTATTATTTTAAAGGGGGGGAGGAAGTAATTCCCACTCATTTTTTGTTCCTAATCATTCGAAGAACTTTTGTCTCTGAGACTTAAGAGCCAAAATCAGTGACCACAAAAAGTTCCATCTAATCCAGCAATGAAGATAACAGAGATAAAGGTATTATAATCTGTGCAGCATTAAGGATTTTTTCTTATAGGAATGAGGATTTTCTGATTAAAAGGAGGATTTTTTTCTCATTACTTCAATAATCCCTAGTTTTTCCAATACTAATAGGTCTTACTTTCTCGTGCAAGAGAAAAATGAATTGTCTTTGATGAATAAAAAATAAATTATCACCCTGATGCCACCATGGGGTATTTCTCTCCAAATGTCTAAGATTCTGATCATATACCTGGGTGCTACCTCTACATGTTTTCCCGCACTCTGTGATGTTAATGGCAGCATTTTTTTTTCAATAACTTCATGATAGTGCTGACATCCTTGCTCTTTTTATAAGAATATCACTAAGCACTTTTGCCCCTCAATTTTTATCAGTGGATTCCTCATTTACTTTTCATTGCACCATTTAAAAACATTAATCAGCTGGAGAAAAATGCATCTTTACCTTGGTTTCTACATTGTTTTCTTGTACCTCACTAAGTCATAGTGAAAAATGCTCCAGATACTGCAAGTAGAAAAAAGAGCTCACCTTTCATGTCTATTATTAGGTGTCATTTAGGCAATGAACTTTAAGTGGACCAACTTCCTTAAAAGGATCTTTCTCACAAGGTAGAAAAACTTCACTACTTCACAATGCAAGGCAGCAACCACATGTAGACTAAAGGATGAGTCAGGAAGAACATCTCTTGCCTGCCAGAGTTGCCTTCCTGTGCTGAAACTTATCTGGAATCTGTGTTATGTATTCATTTCCCTTTTCTTTTTTTCCCCTTTTTGGATTTCAAACCCAGCACCTCCCATTTGCAAAGCACAGTTCTGAAATTCTGACTGCTTTGAAGACTTTTCTCAATTCTAGCCTGACTCAGAGCTTCCTGTGGAAAGGACTGCAACATTTAATCAGCTGTCAAGCTTTGTCAGGAGAAAAGGCACAGCATTTTTAACTAACTGCATCTTGTTAAGTCTGCTTCAGTTTTTCAGCTGCTGCTTTCAAACTGGACGCTGTCTAATACAGACATTACAATAGTTATCCTCTCATGAATCTTCTGTTGAATTTGGTTGAAAGCAGCTATGACATAGAAAGGAAGAGAGCAGGCTAGCATATTTGGTGAAATAAATGAATCTCACCAGAGGTGGTAAAAGGACCAAAGAAAGTCGAGGAGTTAAGAACATTTAGAGCAGCCAACTTGATTGTGACTGGACAACCTTATCTTGTTTTGTCATTTTCTGTGTGTGGATATAAAGGAAATTGAGCTTGTGGCTTTATTTCTACAGAACTGAAAACTGAACATTACTCTTCTGGTTGTAACGATATTCCTCATTACTAGGAAAACATGTCCTACCCCTGACAGAGGCTACAAGAAAACTACTTTCTAACTTTATAAAATTATTTGTTTTCTCAGATTTACCCCCATGTTCACAATATTCCAGCTTCCTCACTAAGTCTTGAGCTTCAGAAGGCTTATTTCCCCAAAACAAATCAGTTCATCTGCCTCCCTATTTTCCTGCAGCCTTCTTGGGTACACACAGTATTCTTAGCAGAAGGTTCCCTGTACATCTTTTATTATTCCCAAGAATCTAGCTCTTTGAGTTATGATTAAAACTGAAAGAGACAGCTAATCTTTTTTGATCACTGCTCCTACTGTCCTTCATATTTCTACCTTTTTCATAGTCCTATTTTCCAGTATCTATTGTCAATATCTACCCTTGTCACTACTTCAGGTTAAAGAAAACATCAATTTCACTAGACTTACAAAAAAGAGGGATCATTAGTTACTGCGAAAACCTTTTTCCCCTCCTGGGCACAAAAAAAGGAAAATCCATATGCTGAATATAAGTAAATATTAAATCAAAAAGCTCCAACAAAATGGGAAAACGTTTCATGTTCCTAATTCTCACACCTGTTAAAATGGTTGTTTATGGTACATCATTGGCTTCAAAGAAATTGTTGAAATGACTTTGCCTGTCACAAAGGAACTCTGAGGGGTGAGTATACTTCACCACATTTAAAACACATGAACAACAATGGCAATATTGTACTGAATTTTTACTTGATATACTGCTTAGATGAATTTGCCTCGGGCAACAAGTAAATTATGTTTTATTTCCTCTCAATGTCAAGTACACAGTAATGCAGGGAACAAAGCTACCATACAATTTGACAAAATTGGTACTGTTATGAGCATACCTAACCATTGAATATCTGCTTATATTTTCTTCCTCCTTCAGGGTTCATTACCTGTGTATTTGAGGAAAGTACACACTGTACCATGCTGCATTCTCTCTGAACTCTGGGAAAGCGAGAACTCTGTTAATCACAACAATCACTTCCTGAGTCACCCAATTCAGATTAGGGCTGAACAGGCAACAGCTTGTGCATGGTTTATTTTGTGAAATAACTGCACTTCCCAAGATACAGACTGGCAGGTATTTTTTAGAAGGGTGGTGTTTATTTAGATACTTGGTGTACCTGTGAGAATGTATTTTCATCTGTGCACCTATGAAGTACACGATTCCGTGTTAATGCTAACCTAACAATATAAAAAGTGGGGAGGATGTAGCTCACCTCCTGTGAAGAACCAAACCTCCACGGTGGCTCTCAAATACCTTCTGTTGCAAGAATGTGTGCACTGAGCCAAAGTGGGCTCAGTAACAGTGTAACTGTAATGTAACAGCATAACTATTGGAACTACATACATATATATATATCTTCTTAACCTTAACAGAATGTAGAAGTATGTGTTCGGACATAACTATTTTGTGGTGTTCAAAAACCAGCATATAACCCAACTATCACTGATAGCATTGCAGAATTTGAACTGAAATACAGAAACATGAACTTTAAAAAAATATTTTCTCTAGCAATTGAGTTAGAAGAATGAGTCTTTGGGACTAAGAAGTGATCAAATCATGTAAAAAGCTAAAACTTAAGGTTGACTTTGGTGAACTTTTGTTCTCGATAATTTTTTTTTGTTTATTTTCCTGATCCAGTGGCTATTTTGTGTCAGACTAGTCCTGGTGATTCCTGACTACAGATTAGGAATTTGATGTCAAAGATACATCCTCCTCTTATAGATATCTTCTGTACCTCAATAGACTAGATTCACACACTGGACAGGTCAACACTTAGAGTGATTTCTTTCTGATCATAGCAGGGGAGAGAACAGAAGACACTGTGCTCTTCCCTACCTCTGTCCTAATTCTCAGTTGGGAAACTACAAAAATTGCTTTCCTAGAACCTGTATCTAGGACAGAGAAGGTAACATAATAGACAGTGTTATTGGTACCTGGGACTACACTTATTTATGTGGTATGCAAAAAAACCCCAATAAATTAATTAGTGGTTCTTCAGTATACAATCATGCAATGAGATGTTTCTCTAAAAAACTGTTTATCTTGATGAGTATTTTCTGTCTGCTCATCTTCAATAAATCTTTTACAGGTAAGTACAAAGGTTCTTCTAAAATCATCCCTCATTTTCCTTTCTTTTGAGCTAAAGAAACACTGCAAATGAAAAACAATTCCAAAACTGTTTCCTTCTCTCTTTTCCACCAAAAACACGTGCATAAATAATCTATTATTGCTGTCTTTTGTTTCATATGTCACTGGCTTTCAAGCAGCTATGTTAAATGTAACTTGGTTTTGTCTGAAGATGCATTTCTTAAAAAAATGGGCCTCCTTTCTCCCTAGCTACCAATTCATGTATAAAAATACAATGATGTGCCAGCCTCAAGCAATTTAAAAGACCAAGACCATCTGTTATGTATTACTCGCAAATTACGCACTGGTATCTTTGTATGTTGACACAAAAAAAAAACCCAAACCAAACCACACTATTAACATATTTAGGATTGGGAATAACACAGATTATTCTTCCCCAGCTACAAAGCTACACCTGAAGTTTTTAATTTTGATCCAGCAAATCCTTGCTCATGATAATAGTTATTGTGCATGAGAATATGCAGCATTGTTTCAAGCCCCTGATTTCACACTAGGTCACACTACACAGTCATTTGTACTGTACCACTATCCCTTTTCCCCTTCCCTCTTGTACACAAGGAGTCTAGAAGCACAGTCCATAGCCTATACACAAGTACACAGACACCTGGAGATGCCTCCAAAGCTTAGAGAACCTGCATTTCTTTTTTTGTAAGCAGTGCATAACAGCTTGTATTACTGAACAAGACTGTTTTAGCACAGTCAAATATATATAGGTGAATCTACTTAAAATACGGTTCTCTATAGAAATGGTTTAAACATTTTACCACTGAGTGTTATTCAGGTTATTTTCCCTAGTCTAATCAAAAAATAATTTCTAAAGTAATGAAAACGAAATAGTTGTTGAAGGAAATGCAAACTGTTTTTTTACTAAACTGACCATTTGTACTGCAGAAGTCATGTTTGAGATGAAAGGCATTTTCAGCTGTCAGGGGAAAAGAACATGGAGAGTTGCATTATTATGTGGTACTCTAAGATGACAAGGTGACACACAAGGGAATCATAATGTGGCCCAGCAAGACTTCTTGCCAACTGAAGTATTACAGATAAAATTGTCACAAGTTCACAAGATGGGTCCTGAGCTGACACCAAGTGACAGAGCAGTGTACTGCCAAGAGAGTAAACACTGGAATCTCTTAGAGCATTCTGTAAACACAGACAGCCTGTATGCATTGCACACAGAATATACAGGATTCCTATTATAAATGAGATGGCAGAACTTCAGTTTTGCAAAAAAATCCATTGCATTATGGTGCCTTGCATAAACAGCTGTGCATTTCAGAACATACCAAACAGCTTCTTCAGCAGTGTCCAAACACATGGTAATACCAAAAACAGAGAAAAAAAAATTTTATGCCTACTACTCAAAAACTGAAAAAAAACATTTCTCTGACACAGGGTTTTTCTTAGGTCTCTGAGGCTGTCATGCTTTGTATTTCTTCAACCATTAAACAAGATGATCATTGACTCCTTTTGTCCTGTGCAAAATCAAATGCATGGATGATTCTTAGGAAATAATTACCTCCCAAGGGGAGGGCAGGAATTCTAGACTCCAAGAAGTGTCTTCAATTTTTTAGCTTTTTTAAACAATAGGAAGGAACTGAATATTAGGATAAATGGCCTAATATGTGTTTTGTGCTAAGAAGCAATACCCAAGGAAAATTTGGGGTGTCACCAATGTGCATTATAATCAAGTGTTGGGAGAACCACAGACTTGCAACTTGACTCAGGGCCATGCTGTCAAATGCAGAGTCAAATCCTGCAGCTACAGCAAGACCTAGCAAAGGTCCGAGACAGAAGCCCAGTGCAAAGTGGGAGAGATCAATCCTAAGCAAGGATATTCCAGACAAAATTCTGCATGCAAAGGACTAAGTGCTCAATGGGATACAAAGTCAACAGCTTGGAAAAAAACTCCCAGTTGCAGAGAACGTCCAAAGAGACAGCACAGAAAATGGGCTGTAAACTTTCACTTAGAAGAGACATCAAGCCCACAGTACAGGTTATGATTTGGAATAAAGTAGCCAGGGAGAAAGCTGTGGGCAGCAGGTCATTAAATCCACAGGCTCAGAGATAGGGGGAGTAGAGGGGAGAAGGTGTATTGTCTTCTTTCCTTTTCTTTCTCCTACCTATCAAACTAATTCACAGAATGTTTTTGGACTGTACTAGCCTTTTAATTTGATAGGTTCCCTGCTAGCAGCTTTAACATATCATCTAAGAACACTCAGAAATTAATTTGCCTACTAGGGTTTTTGTTTTTGTTGAACTACCTTTTGCTTATTCAAGACTCACAATATTTATAAGCTTCTGACTCAGACTTAATCACTATACAACACCATATAAATTATTCTTATCTATGTGCTTTAAACAACTATATATTGCCACTGAAGTCTAAAAAAGTACTTACACAGTTAAAATGGAGTGCACAACCATACTTTTGCACTGAGGTCACAGTTTAACACTCTAAGATTGGTTCTGTAAATACACACACAGAAAACAGTACCAAATAAAACCTTTCTTCAAGGGAAGGCAGAAAAAAGAAACAACTATAGATAACTTTGAAAAAAGATTAATCCATTTATAAAATAATAATTAGATTTATGAGCAAGCATGTGGTTAGCTAAGATGATGCTTCAAACACACCACATGAAAATATTCATTTAACATACTGGTAGAGCAACTGGCAAGTTGCAATGACTGTTCTGGAATCTATAATAAAGGCTATTGTGACTACATCAAGAGAAAATTAATTTATGTATTACAGTAGCTGATGAGACCCTTTATATGCACTAATAACAACTGAAACTTACATTTATTTCAAAATAAAAAACATGTGTTCCTCCTCTATGCTGCTTCTCACCCTAGTATCCTATGCCTTTTGAGTATTCCAGGAAAATAGTTCTGGTAGAGAAGTAGGTGTAAAAATCGTGATTTACATATGGCCCTTGTTTCCAGTTACAACCAAACAGTGAATTCTCCAGTTTCTCTGACATTATGAAAATGTCACTCTAGGAGACCTGGAGATTTTTCAACTAAATTATAGGAGCTGGAAAGGGAAGGAAAAGAGTCCATAATTCTAACCACAGCTTTTTGCCACAAACTTTATTAGCATGCTGTAACACAGAGCCTGCCTGGTGACAGCAAAAAACTTGTTGACAACACTGTTTAAACACCTGAAAGGTGATTCATTTTGGAGTAGGCAGGCAAAACTGATAGTATAATAGTTGATTTTACAAGGTGATCTAACTTAAACAGTTTGACAAGATAAAATACAGTACGTGTGGCAATACTTATTAACTTTGCCTTTTTGACACTAACATGAAAATAATATAGCAGGAAGCTGAGCAATCTGCTTTTTAAAATCAGTTCTTGTCTCTTTATTTTCTTTCTTATTCTGAACAGCTTCTTCTGAATCACTGTCATACTGACATTTATTTCCTTATCAGTTATCGCTGGAATATTTGACAGCAAGTGCACATTTTAATCTGTTGTGCAAATGCTTAGAATTCATTTATATCCAACTAGTTTATTCAATATATTTTAGTACTTATACAAACTTTTAAAAATAGCTGTAGACCTATTTTCCTAATCACAGATGGACAAGTTAATTTGCAGCTAACTTAATTTGTCATAGATAGTGAAAGGAATGGCAGAAGTCATTTACTTGTCTGATTTTCATATGAACTAAATATGACTACAGTTCTATTCTTGCTGAGGACTCAAGACTTTTTTCTCTAGTTAGAACTCTATATAAAGGATTGCAATCTGGGCTTGATACCTACCAAATATTCCAGAAGGACTAAATCTCAATTACTGAATAAAACTACTAAAAGTTTTAAGTGAACTCAAGTATTTTACATCTGGACACAATCAATTTGAAAACATTTGAGTCTGCTGATATGCAGAGCTATGCAACCAGAGAGGGCTTCCAGATCTCCCTGTTTGAAGAAGGTTGTGTGACAATCTGTCAAATATGGAAGAAAGTCTCTCTGATGCAACCTTAAGTAATTCCTAGCTTTGTGCCTTCAATTTTTTCCTTACAAACATCAGATACACCAAAGTTGAAAATCTAAAGCTGAAGTTTCCTGAAAGGCATGAAATTCTTGAACCAGAGAAAAAAAACTTGAAACAAAAGAAGTGGGGAGGGGGAGACTTATCCACAAGGTGCTGCAACAGTGGAACAGGACTTTCCTTCCAAATTTCTCATTTACCACTGGAACTGGAGAACAGTGCAGCCTATCCAAGAACCTAGGAAAATCCTTGTTTCAGCCATGCCTGAGATGTGACGGTATCTCTGGTCCTGGCATAATGCTGCAGCTCACACTATAAGTTCCCTTCTCCCTGTGCCTTCACTCACCCAGTCCCACTGTGCCTGCCAGGAGCTCTGCAGTCTGCAGGGATCCTGGTGGGCCCAGGGAGACACAGAAAACAAGGCATAGGCAGTTCCCACCCTGCATGGCAGCCAGACACAGCCTTTTGGAGCACAGCATAAAAATCCCTGTAAACAAATAAAACCACGAATTATCTGTCACAGCTGACATAACAGTCAATAAGCTAAAGCTTTTTTAGGGAAGGTGTGATGACAACTGCCCAACTGCAGGGCACATTGTACTCATTCTCATTTTATTTCTCCTATTAGCTTCTCCCATTTATTTCAAAAATTCCTATCTCGGTGTCAACAACTGCTGTCATCACCAACCCTGCACTATTTGCCTTATTCAAAAGCTTTTCTTAGTGGCAGCAAAATACCCGAGTTTAACTTGTCCACAGATGTCTTCAATACTGACAACTTCATACCTACATGGACAGCAGCAGAACCATAAAGAGACAAGGCGGGGGACAGGCAAGTATCACTGGGGAGAGCCAGATCAACATCAAAACTTTAGAAAAACCCCAAAGTACTACTGTATACTCAGCATCGAGTTTTCAAAGGAACCTTAGAATATTATGAGCTCTACTCCCTATTTCCTAAGGTCTTTTGAGAATCCTAATCTTACCCAGTGGACAGAAAGCCACTAAAGTTCTGCATCAAATTTGTCTTTAGATGGTTTTAAGGCAGTAATATGTCAAGCATTTGTCATAACATCAAATCAAACTGATTTACAAAAGGAAACTTTAAGATCTATCTCCCTCTTTAAGTTCAAAAGAGGCAGTTGTGTATTTCCTATAGATACATAAAGCAAATCCTTCCTTGTTTTTTCTCTTCTGCATCAATTCAAATATGTTGATTGATATTCTTTTGCTGATCAGTCATTACAAATCTAAGAGCAGATGTTTATCTACTCTGCCAATCTAAAGACACATCCAATAAAAATAAATAATAAAAAAATCCAACCACCACAAAAGACAAACAAAACCCCACAAACAATAAAATGTAATACAATGCCATGGAACATTAAATCAAAAATAAAATTCTAAATTAAAAAACTCTCCTTTAAAAATCAGTTAAGGCTGCTAAGTGACAGTTTTAGATAACACAATTTACAAAACATGCATGATGAAAAGCAAGGAGATGAGAAATTACTGACATCCTAAATGCTTCACTGTCCACATAAGAAACACAATGCCAATAATCCAATCTAACATTTAAATGCATATTTCTTACAATATTAGTGGAATTTAGCCATACAATGAAATGCTGCACTTTCACTAGTCATCAAAGGCTATATTGACAGCACAAAAGGCATCTAAAAAGCAGTATAAAAAATAAGTACACATTAGTGACAGAATGCTAAACATCAAATGGAATTTTAAATATATTATTTATCCCCCACTTAATAAAACTATACACACTGACTACTGCATATATAATTCTTGAAAAAGCTATAAACTTGTTTTTCCCAAAAAAACCCAGATTAATGGATTTTTTTTGTATCCTAAATAGTACACTTACCAAAAAAAGAAAAAAATCAAATACCACACTTCACATTAAACTTTTTGTAAGTAACTACTGCAAAATTGCAAATTGAAGTTAAAATTACTATGCTCTGTCAATGAATTCATCCAGATACTTGATAAGAAAAACATTTTATGTGGCAGACTAGGATTTGCCATATACTTTGTTTTCTTGCCCTTAAGTGCTTATGCTTATGTGACAGATAAGTGTACTTGTTCTCATTAGCAACTTTTATCTGTCTCTAAGATTTATTTTTATCAATACCAGGTTCTTTTTAAAAGAAACAGAAGCGATGTGAAAAGTTTGAATTCTGCAGAAGTACTTCAGAAGTTTAATTTCAATAATGTGATCAGATATAAAAATGAAACCAAATAATGCACAGTTCCTTTGCACACATATCTTTAATCCTCAAAAACATTTATACTCAAACCAGGACAGAAGGAATTTTAAGGAACTTAATGATAAACCACCTCTAACAATGAACATAATTTCACAATAAAAGTCAACATTTGGTAAATTTAACAGTAAAATGTACCCACTCCAAATACAACAAACACAGTTCTAGTAATATGTCATCAACCACCTTTAGAAACCGCAGAATAAAGGGGAATTGACAGTTTTGCTAAGAAAGGAAAAAGGAAAAATGAAAAAAATAAAAGGGAGTAATTGGAAGTCCTGTGAATATGCCACTATAACATTATCACATAGATATTTTTCCAATTAATTTTTTGGGGTTGCTCTATCAGAAAGACTTTTGTATAAGTCTTAATTAGCCTATCCAATGTCCTTTACTTCTCATAGCAATGGTAATTCATGAGACTCACTACATACCAATTATATCTCCCATAGAAATGACTTGCAGAACTCCTTTGCTTTCCCATATTAAAATGACAGACACTACTTTGTCCTTCATATTCCCTTGGTCATAAAAAAATAGATCTCCTTGGATTTTAATGAGGTTAAAAGAAGTACAAATTTTAACAGACATATAAAATATTGTTTCTGAAAATAAATCATTTGATAGATCATTTAAAGCTCATAATTTAGAGAAATTAAAAGAATGTTGTTAATCTAAAATGTTCTATACAACAAAGAAGTTATCCTTCTGCCTTTCTAAATTACTGACATGTGTGCCTTTATGCCAGAATTGCAATTACAAAATTGTGAGATTTTAAAAAATCACCCATTATCTAGATGTTTCCACTGAGCAACCCAATTTTTGTTTACTGTCTTTTTTAGAGAAACTGCACATGATGAAATGTTGTTGCTCAAGCAGAGGTAGATTACTGAACAGCTTTTACATATATATATATATGCAGTTGATCATTATTATACTTTATTCACACAGATGCAGAGTTGGATTCATTCCATTTTTTGGACCTGAAAATCACTGGGAAAGTAAAGTTCTGCTTAGGTAGTACGAGCTGCCTTCAGCCTACCTAAATTTGGATTGGTAACAAGGTTTTAAGGCTGAGGACTATAGTTCCTCATTCTAGAATCAAGATCTGCATTACCTTCTACAGTTGCCCATCCTTGACAGAGACATTGGGTTCATTAAGCTTTAATGTTAGATCTTTAATCGCTTTCCTGGTTTAATATTACCATAAACCATTATGGAAAAGTAGAAGTCTGTAACTGCTCAGTATTGGCTCACAGCAGAAACATGACAATTTGCAGTCACATTTTGCCTTTCTGTGACAGCTGTGGATGGGATAATAAAAAATGAACTGAAGGGAAAAGTAAAAGAGTAGCAGATACCCTCAGAACCCCTGCAATAACACGAGTCTGGCCTCAGCTTCCAAGACAGAGAGAAGACCAGATAAGAGAGAAGTTCAAGAACTTCAACGAGGCCAAGTGTCAGGTTCAGCAAATGGGTCAGGGCAATCCTAAGCACAAACACAGGCTGGGCAAAAAATGGATTGAGAGAAGCTCTGAGGAGGAAAAACGTGGGGGTGACAGTTGACAAGAACTCAAAATGATCCAGCAATGTGCATTTGGTGCTCAAAAAACCAACCATATCCTGGGCTTCATCGAAAGAAGTGGGGCCAGAGGGCTGAGGGAAGTGATTCTCCCCCTCTACTTGGCTCTTGTGAGATTAAGATCACATGCCCCATGAAAATCAGAAATATGATGGTACTCAGAAGGGGTATTTCAAAATGGAGGAACCACATTGTTCAACACAGAGCAACAAGATAACATAATAGACTGACGACAAGGAGATGCTTCAGTGTCACTGCACCCACATTACAACTGCAAGGGTAGGAAAAGATAAGCAACTTCACAAGGAAGAAAGCACATGCTAATGAACAGGTGCTGGATCAGGAGTCACAGACTTGGATTCCAATTGATCCCAGCTGCTATCACAGCTATTTCCCTTCTGAATTTAGTTTTTCTCTTTCACCATCTGCTTCTCACTTCTTTTATTTTAATTTTTAGCCAATCAGAGCAGGGTGTATTATCCTAACTCTGAGTTTTTCGTGGAACCTGAGAGACTGAGACCAGATCTTGGTTGGAGTTAGAGTTCCTATAGCTGCTGCAACACAAGCATCAATACCAGAAACCTTCTCAGAAGTTTAATATCTTATTTAATAAATAAATTTTAATCATATTTCAAGTATACAAGCCCCTGACACGTTACTTTTCTAAGTCAGATACGGAAACAAATATTTCTTCATTTCTTTTTTTTCTGAACACTGAAGGATCTAGAATAGGAAAATATAACTTTGGTGGTGCATAAACCCCTCTATTGCAGGAACTGATTTCCAATGTATAGGTGTTCACTAAGACAAGAATTATTGTAGCTGGTTACATACGTGTAACAACCTTCAAATTGTAAATAATAAATACTTACTGGCTTAGTAAACAGTTTTACTAGTGAAAAAAATTAAAAGGTTTTGGGACTGTGAAGAACAGTTTATCAGGTACCTAAAGTGTTCTGGACATATTCAAGCAAGAGAAGGACAGGCAGCAACAACTGCATAAGCTGAGTGTTAAGTTCAGGGTTCTGATTTCTTGATCTGTTGTACTCCAAAGCTGCTTTACTGAACATATGGTTTACCTAATTGAGGGTTTGGACCAGCACCAAAATTACAAGCTGCGTATGCACGCTAAAAATGATACAGCTATATATGCATTACAGGAAACCAAAAATAGAGGATGAGACTCATGGGTGATAAAAGGAAAAGAAAGAACTAATAACGAGGAAAAGACAAGTTATTAATTAAAATCATGAGCTTACAATCAGAACTAGAAAAAAATAAAACTGAATTCCCAGCAACTCAGCATGTTCTGATTCACATCCAAACTACTACAAACACAGCTGCGTGAAGGAAATGCGTTCAATTTGCCTTCTCTTCCAGGCACCCTTCCCATGTAAAGAAGATGCACATCTAAGCAGTTGCAAAAGTGACTATACAGCATTCTCTGTGAGGCATGTAAAAACCAGTGTAACACACACATTAGCCTTATGGCTGCAACCTGCCGGTGACTCACGCTGGAGGAACTGCATTGCAGTGTTCACACACTTGGTGCAGCCCAAGCAAGGCAGAGACAGAATGTTCAGTGTTTACGACCCCTTGGAGTGCACAGCTGTAGGAGGGGCAGGAGGTACCCCTGGAGAGCCACAAGAAAGAGAGATCCTGGTGATGTGGAAACACGGGATCAGTTTGGAATCACATTCAGTGCATTATCACAGCTTCACAAACACTGGCATTTGTGGTCCAAACATGAGTGAGAGGGACTGAAAAACAGCTGAAGTGCTGAGTGTGAACAGCAGTGTGAAGTCCAGCTGTAAGGCAGTCACAGCTGGTATATGCCAGGGGGTGATACAGGGCCCAGTGCTGATACCTTCATTAATGGCCTGCACTGTGGGACCAAGGGCACCCTCAGCAAGTCTGCAAATGATATAAAATTGGCACAAATGATCAGCACACCAGATGGTTGTGTATTGCCACTGCTACTCTGCCATTCATAGGGACCTCAACAATCTGGAGAAAGGGGCAAACAGAAACTCATAAAGATCAAAGAGAACTGCAAAAGCTCTAGTGCCTGGCAGGGGAAAAAAAAAATTCTACTAAAGACATTTCCTTAATCAGAAACACAGACTGAATCACAGTTTCAAATCACAGAATATTCTGAGTTGGAAGGGACCCACAGGGACCACTGAGTCCAACTCTGAAGTGAATGGCCCATACAGGGATCCAACCCACAACCTTGGCACTATTAGCACCATGCTCTAATCTGTGAGGACCGGAAACCGTTTAGAATCAACCATTATTTCATGTTTCATGACAGATATCAATCATAAACGTGGTAGATTACTTAAACAGCTTGTTCTGAAGCATCTCTAGGGCTTAGAAGAGTCTTGAATTGATGTGAAATTTTTTGTTTTGACCAAAAAAAAAAAAAAGGTTTCATTTTCTCTTCAGGCTATTCAGCTCATTTTTTTAACCATTAAATTTTAAGTCAACTGCAAATAAAAAACATTCTCACAAATTTCTGTCAAAATATTTTGACTTTTTCTACCTCCTTTCCGAGTTTCATTTGGTTTGCTTTGAAGGTTTTTCTGCTTAGATGATTTCTTTAGTTCACTTTGTTTGATTTTTCTAGAAGTTTCAATGCATTATTGAACTGTGGTAATTCATGTAACTAGAAAACTGATTTTATCCAGAACACATAACTAGCTCCTTTTTTTTAGTCATATTAGATGAAAAACTCAGATTATGGAGTTTAAAGTGTCATTTTTCACATTGAGTAAATCCACATCCTATAGGTAGACAAACCTAATAAAGATTTGTATTCTAGACAAGCTTTTTTCTCATCACAATTACCTTTAACATCTTAGAAGTAGATGATATAACTCCTATAATGTAGTGGTTTCTTCTCCCTACTAGTCCTATTTTGATTATACAGGACATAAGAAATCAGCAGAAAAACAAACTGTCCAGAGAGTCTAACTTGATCCAGCTCAAGCCATCATATCAGGACCATAAGATTATCTAAATGAGCTTCTTATTTTAACGAGCTCTCACTCTGAGTCCAATGAAATAATTTCTTGAAAAGTTTTGGTTTCTCCTGGGTAGCTTCAAACTCTTATACTGTTTTAGCCAAAGGTAGTAGTAAATGCCATGTGACTTATTCCACATTAAATAATTAAATTCATTGATGAATTTATGAATTGATGAAGAGTTGGATAGCAAAAAATACAAAGTTTTTTTTATGATGTTCAAAACATCTAAATATGCCAATATATATAGGTGTTTGAAAAGTATTTAAACTATACACACTGGAACAAAACAAGATGATAAAAATGAATTTACCAAAAAACTACAGAATAATATTTGATACAGGTTTTACTAAAAAGATACAGTTCTTTAAGGTTGATGTTATGCAAGCCTGGAGAATGGAGAAAAACACACTGCACAAGAGTATTACACCACGTCACAGAAATAAATTCTTCAGAGACAGAATATAGTTTCTACCCCAAAGTCAATGCTAATCTCTGTAATCAAACTAAAAAAAAAACCTAAACAGTAAGTTAAATTGTGATACAATGCGATAGGGACATGAGTCTACAAAAGCCAGGGACCGGTCAAAAAAAAGGAAATTAAAAAGACAAATTTATTTGAAGGTGAATTACAAAAGTGGAAACTATATTATAGATCAAGGTGAGAGAAGGGTTCTCTTTCAATGTATTATTTTCTGTGATGTTTGAAAGAAGCCTGGAGGTATTTTACACTGCAAAAGTTTTGAGATATATTGGTTTGGGGAAGGGAGGAAGGTTAAGTGGAGGACAGTTTACATCTCGTTTTTCACTTCAGAAGTGCTTAAACTTCAAAGCCTTGTTATAATAGTGCCTGTTTATTTGGGGGATTTGGTGCTTTAATTGAAGGTATGTAAGCACCAAATATTCAAGAGTGAGGTCCTTTACCAAAAACATTAACCAAGATATTAATAAAACCTATAGAAAAAACACGTGTAAAGACTGATTACCAAAAAAAAGGACAAAATCTGGGAAATTCATTATTTTCTTTCATTGCCCAAATTTCAGTATTTTGACTTAGGTTTTTCACTAGTTCATCAGTCATATTTTTTTCAGAATAGGACAAACATTACTATCAACACAGAGGTAGATCCTGCAGCTTTAAACTATGAACAATCTAGAAAACTAAACAAATTTTAATTTCTGCTTCTCCACTAGGAAGCTATTGTAAAGGATGAAGTCCCCAGTTTCCACTTCCATGGAATTAACCTTTAGAAACATATTATTTGCTAGAGTTTGCTAAGAAGCAAAAGCTATTTAGTTTTAATACATTTTCTGAAGAGATGCAACCTCTCCCAACAAAGAAAGAAAACACTTCTAAGAGACTGATCTTTGAATAAACAATTCACGAGTACAGATGAAATTCTGAAAACACAAATTTAATTTTCTTCTTCAATTCAAATGGCTGAGCACAATAAAGAACGAGAGACTTCATTATTCCAGAATCTAAGGAAGAGAAGCAGCTCGTTTGGTTGAACCTCCTACAAAGATGTGAACAAGGTAAGGTAGGAGCAGTCTGAATATTAGAACGGAGAAAAAGGAACACCTTAAAGGTTCAGGATTTAACCAAGTGAATGCAGGAAAAGAGAAAGCAAGGATCAAAACACAGGTTTGGTAATAGTGTTATGTGTTTGACCTCAGGGAATGAACCGCTCTCTACCCCCTTGCATTCTAAAAAGACATGGTGATCATGGTTTTGAAAAGCCCTGTTACTGCAACAGGTAAACAAGGCTATCATAAATCCATGATCTAGATAAGCATCACTTTATCTATACTCTTGGTCTTTCTTGCTCTTTTAAATAATTTTTTTTTGATACCTGGTAATATGCTTTGTGACTTTATCAGTGAAAGCCAGAGATTAGTTTATAAATGACACATAGAAAAAAAATCCCTTTAAAGGGGCATAGCTAGGAATGTTTCTTTTTTTCCCTGAAGACAAAGTGACAGTAGAAGAGTGAAGCACATTCAGCTGACAAAGACATTAAGTGTAGGAAACATAATAGCAACAGGTATTTAGCTGCCTTTCCCTTTAGATATCAAGGGTCATCATTAAAGAGAAAGATAGTAAATCATTGCTAAGAAGGTATATGCTGTAAATCTTTATAGCTTATCCTTTGATTTAGAGGAGGAGACATAGAAAAGGAGAGGAGAGGATGTCAACAATCTGTATCAAATGGGTTGGAAAGAACTGGTTATAATTTAGGGAGGGATAATTATCTCTGGCTATATCCACACTATCTTCTTCTGGCATAGCAGCATGCTCCATAGTCCAAGGCAGATGGCTCACACTCTCAAAGCTTCATAGTCTTACTGGGATAAACAAATTGATGAAACAGAGGACTATATTGTGGAGACAGAGAATTTTGTATCATGGGAAGCTGGGCTAAAGACAGCTATCATCATAATAAATGTGGTATCCTACTACTAAAAAAGGACATAACCTTTATGCTCACACATACATAGGACTGGTTATCTTACCTCTAACTGAAGCTACTTACTACATCACAACACGTGACCAAGAACATCACATCAAGTGGCCAAGAACCCTGGAGAATCCCTGTCACATGGCTGCTGCTTTCTCCAGGGTTGATTCCTCTCATTGGAGGGGTAACACCAGAAATTGCCCTAAAGCCTCTTCTCCACTCTGGTGAGACCCCACCTGGAGTACTGTGCCCAGCTCTGAAATCCTCACTATGGGAAAGACATGGATTTGTTAGAGCAGGTCCAGAGGATGACCACAAAGATGATACGAAGGCTGGAGCACCTCTCCTATGAGAACAGGCTGAGAGCCCAAAAAAGAGAAGGCTCCAGGGAGACCTTAATGCAGCCCTTTCAATACTTAAAGGGGGTTTATAACAAAGTTGGAGACAGACTTTTCTAGTGGGGCCTGTAGCAGTGGGACAGGGGATAGTGATGGATTCAGACTAAATATTAAAAAAAGACATTTTTTACAATGAGGGTGGTGAAACACTGGAAAAGATTTCCAGAGAGGTGGTGGATGCCCTATCCCTGAAAACATGAAAGGTCAGGTCAGACACAGGGCTCTGAGCAACCCAATCTAGTTGAAGATGTCCCTGTTGTTTGCATGGGGGTTGAACCAGATGACCTTTAAAGGTCCTTCCAACCCAAACCATTCTAGGATTCTATAAAGAATCACAAAATCAGAAAAGAGTTGAGATTGGAAGGGACCTTTAAAGGTCATCCCTTTCCAAATCTCCTCATCAAGCAAGGTCTCTTAGAGCAGGTTGCACAAGACTAAATATTGCATGTCTGTGGGCATGAGCATCTAGTAGGTATATTCCATGTGGCTAATATATCTGTTTATTTCTGATGGAATATGCAAAGAGATAAAGAGATGAAAATTAGACAAAACTAACACTGTCTCAGTTACATAAGATCTAGGAATCACTACAGAAACCATAAAATGCAAAGAAGTAATTTCCTGAACTTAGCTTTCCCTTGAAAAATTGTATTGATGCACACTATTTATGGACACGCTATACTGTTCAATCAAAACATTACTTCTAAAACTGGAAGAGAAAAGAATTAATATTTCCTCATAAGTGTTTGAAAGGATCTCAGAAGTTGGGTTGATGGTATAATAAAAATTTTAAAAGATGCTGAATTATTCAGAGTATTCTTTTTCTTTAAGACACAAAATACCTTTTAAAGTTTATAAGAAAAGATAGTTTGCTTTCTAAAATACACAAACTTGAAGAGAAAATTCTACTTGTCTCTAATTAAATAATGCTCCAAATCCTTATTTATGAGTGATAGATTTCTATTCTGGATTGTCAAAAAATTTGAAATATTTGTCTGAAACTTTGAATCATGACTTCAGCATTTTGATGAATGCATTACTTGAAAATTTTTCATACTTCTTAATTTGAATACTACATGGTTGTTTATGTAAATTTTACAGTATCACGTTGATTATAGAATTATTTTATGTATTGAAAGATCTATTTAATATTCTTAAGGGAATAGACTCGCACTCCAAAATACAAAAAAAGTATGTATTTGGTAAACCTAATCACTGGGTGATCAAATGTAAGGCTTGCTGAGGAGCACAGAAGTCAGCAATCTATAGTGGTTTCTGAAGATGACACAAGAGAAAATTCTGAATGATATCAAGGAGGATGTTGCAAGGTAATCAGATGGAACAATGCTGCCTTGAGATAACTTTTTAAAATCACTTCTATCCTCTGATTTTAGAGTGACAAAAATAAATGACTGTTGACCTCTGCAGTTTCACAATATTTAATAAGAGCGCACAGTAGCTTAGGTAAGTATGTGGTATTTATAAATTATATTTAGCTTCTAAATTTTTGTTACCCCAGAGATACTTTTAGTTAGAACATTACTGAAAATAATTATCTACTGGTTATTATTCCAACAGTACGCTGGCATTCCACAGAACTCAAAAAGAAAGTTCAAGGAGAGAAGTTACCACTCTAATTAAAAAAGGAAAATGTTTTGTATTACAGATAATTGGTCATTCTTACCCTCCGAGTTTTATTTCTGGGTGGTTTATATCATCATTAATCTAAGAATTAAACATTTTCTTGGAGATTAAGTTTCACCGACTCAGCTATGCTCTGTAGAGCTTCTGTAATTTTCTTGCTATTAAAATACAGCCACTTTGATAATACTAAGTGGAGAGTAAAGAATAATACAAAAACATGTTGAAGTTACCTTCCATGCCCTACCACTCTCAAGATGTGCAAGTTAACTGCTGAGCACAGCAGTGAGTGAAAGACTCATGCAGTGAACAGCTGCCTACTTTGGAATAACATGTGTTTAAAAATACTGTGTTACAGATAATTTTGACTTTTCAGTCCAAAAAGCCTCAGTTGCTCTCAAGGACAAAGTTCATTGTACCAAGCTGTAAAAAAGTGTTTTTATGATTTCCTGTAGATGGAGGATTCCGCCCCCCCCCTTTAATTAAAAAAAATCTTAATAAAAAGGCACATACAAAGCAGGCATGCGAGTCTGCAAACAGCTGAGTTACACTCAATCCTTTCTCAAGCGATTAGTATTTGGGGTACTCCACAGTGTGTAAGGAGGTGCTTAAGAACTCATACACCTAAAATTCACATAGTGAAGACAACTTTAACTCTTTAAAAGGTTGGACCTGCTGACACACTCAGTGTTCTTTGCAGAGTCACTGCAATGTAAGCAGCACATCGAGCCATTGCAAACTGCTGGTTCTATTCCCGGCACAAAGAAATGCCAAGTCTGCACAGAGCCAGCATTTGGCTCCCAGCCCCAGCTTCAGATCAGAGACTTGAACACAGACTAAGAGCTCTGCTCTGCCACCTCCAGCTGTTTGCTGGGGACTGTCACAAGCAGGTACAGCTTAGAGTATCTGCAAAGATGGTCTAATCTACAGGGTATCTTATTTGGTGGGAACCAGATTTGTGGACAGGAAGAAAGATGATATAAGCTGCTGTTTCCTGCTCAACATTCCCCATCTCAACGTTGGGCTGTACTCATTTAAGTGATGTCTTAACCTTTGGTACAGAGTTGGGTATTAAATGGCATTGCTCATTTTGCCGGACCAAAAAGTTCATCTTGTAAAAGATATTTTCCCTCTAAACTTTATAAATTACTTTATATCTTGGCAGCTTAAACACCACCTCATCTCTCCCTCCATGTAAAATGATCCTAATCTTTTCCTAGTCTTCACTTTAATTATTGGAGAAATCAACACCTTAATTGCATTAACAGAAATAAGCAGATTTACACTGTGTTTTCTGCCTACAAAATTAAGGCTAAAATTATGAGAATTACTTTATGAGTTATAAAAATTGAGAGTTTTCCATTTCCAGTTTACCTGTGTATGAATACAGATAAATGATGTTTTGTATATTTCAACCCTCACAAAACCAAAAGGGATCTTCAAAGAGAAGCCTTCATATACATATTATCTACTTGTGATTTTGTTAAATGTATTTGCTATGAAAAATACCCCTATTCCTGATGACTACTCCTGCTTCCTCAGTCAAGTTGTTCCAGGGGACTCATTCCTCTAGGCCTAGGTAACCACATTTCCATCAACTCTGGCTCTGATTTCAACCAAACTCATGTGATGCTCAGCTGAACACAATAGATACGTTCATTCAAGTGCTGATTTGAAACCCAAGTCATCAGTGGAAAAATAGATTAACACTGTTTTTTGAGGGGACTGAATTACATTGAACTACAACAAAAGTATAACTCAAGTAACAATTTTAAAAAAGCAAAAAATAATTTATGGTTTTATTTTAATGGAATATGGTTTCACTACATTGGGTATTAAGATTCTTTAAATAACCCTTGTAACTTTTCCATATAGATAATATTATTGTAGTCAGACAAACTAGTCACATACAGAGCTACTCATACATCTAAAATTTTGGTGGAAAGATGAATTGTTTAGATTACATTTATGTTCTCAGATCCTTTTAAAGTCTTTTTGCTGTAGGGTAACCAATAGATTTTACCTCTCCTTCTCAAATGACAGCATCACCAGCAGACTAAAGGATAGGCTTCTGGTTCTGAAGCAGATAATGGAAAAAACTTACTCTTGTGGTTGATGAAATGCTAAACAAACATGAAGTCAGGAGTCTTCAATAACTTTTGTTGGATCTAATCAGGAAATAGTAATTTTAAGTTATGGTTTTCTGTTTACTTGTGTTCACAGAAACTAGGGGCCTTGGGGCATTTTCACCTATGAGTTCAGAATATTGTTTTATTGTTGAAAAATTCCTAGTGCTTCCTCTTTAAAAGGTTTTTCAATACTGAAATTACATTTTCAGTTGTCAAAATAATGTCAAACTCATAAAATTTTTTTTCTTTTTAGGACCAAAGCACTTCATGATTAAGTTACAAATGAAACCAGACACTAATACTTTGATATACCTGCACAATATGCAAGTCAGATGTAACTGTTATAGATTTTCTCAGTAACTTTCACACTTCAATCACCTGCTTTTCCCAAATGTCATTTCATGTGTATTCATACAGTGTACGACAACCACAGCTCAGTCATGCAAAGGGCAATGTGGATTTCTTAAAAACACCTGAGGATCTTTTTATTATTTTAAAGGTACAATATAAATGCTGATGAGCTACAGGCCAGAATTTTTTTCCAGAAACACACTCTATATCACTGTGATACTCTTTGTGTTACTGTCACGAATATAAACCTTGTGCAGTACAGCACGATTAAAAATGCCTAGAACAGCAGCACATTTTGATGGAGTTTCAACTTGGGAGCTGTTTAATGATAGAAGTTCATCTTGCTGAAAGTCACAACTCTATAGAAAATGCACACCTCTTTTCTGAAGGGAGGGTTGCAGGTTTTGGCATTCACCTCTCTCTTTATCATGACCTATATTTCAAGCCAAAAAAGCATTCATATTCTTATTTCAAAGTGCCAAAAAAGGTTCTGCCTTTGGTGACCTCACATTTATTAAGGCTCACGACTCTCACAAAGAGAAAAGAAAAATGGAAAATTTCTTCTAGTCAGATAACAAAAGGGAATATTAAAGGCTTGACAATAGATGATAAAATGGTTTACCTAAATCTTTCCTATTCAAAGATAAGTTCGGGGGTTTTTTACAGCATTCTTTTATAAAATCTGTAAAAGTGCATTTCATCTGATTTTCATAATTAAATCTTTTTCATTGTAAGGTGCACAATAATACAGAAGCTCTTTCTATAGTATGAAAAAAATTATCATTCAAGCTGTTTGAGTGGAGTTTTTTCAGTCACAAATAGAGAACAAATTACATGTCTTGACAATTAAAAAAACTAGACTCAGATTTCTAATATCATTATTATAATGCAAATTCCGAAAAGGATATTCCATGTTTCACACTTCTGTGAAGAATTTCAAGAGATCAGCTATTAAGCACACATTGACGAATGCTTTGAAACCTAGGCTCCCTTAAAACTACTCTCTGACAAATCAGTATTAAGAAAGCTAAAAATTAACATTTTTTTAAAACTAAATATAACTCCAACTTAAGCAAAAGAGTAGAAAACAACAGGCAAATAACTGAGGCAAACAACTAAACAGCTCCAGTGCATAGGTTCCTTTGTATTCTGAATTGAAAAGTTACAAGCTTTAAACTACAGCTACATAAACGATAGTTTGTACAGTTTATACACGTACCCAAGTCACTACATTGAGCAGGAATCTCTTCACAGTTAAAAGGAAGCATCAGTGGGACTGCTCAGGTATTTAAAAGTTTTGCTGAAGGAATCTATACTTACATGAATTATGTCTGGACTGGTGGCTCAGCTGCCTGGACACACACCTGTGTATCTACACAGAGGGAACAAGCTGCTCTGATTCACCAGTGCATTGTTCCTGTTTTTCTGACTAATCCCACTTAAAGCAAAAAAACTCCTGTAATATGTCAAATGCATACAGTTTTGGGTGCCTCTGTTGCATGCAGGATTTGCAACCATTCAGCCACTTATCCAAGAAATCCTTGTGCTAAAGCTGCTGTTGCTTATTCTAATATAAAGTACAGAAACATCCACTGTATTAGAGTCTCTAATATTTAAAACCTTTTCTAGTCAACTGTATTCAAAATTTCTATAGGGGGCAAACTTGATGCACAGCTCATCACAAATTTCTTCTGTTTACTCTCGTATTCAGTTTTGCTTTCCTTTTTTTTCTAAATATCACTGAGTATGCTTATACAGATTGTATTCTCATACAATCAAATTATCTACAGCCTTTTAAGTAAGTACCATTTCAAGCATTAACTAGCAAAACTTTTATTAAGGAGACTTAGTCCTTCCTCTGGCTGTAAAAATGCACTGATAAGAAAAGTCTGAATTTTCAGTCTTCTTTGTTTGTTTTTTTTCCCCCGTATTCTAAGTGAAATAGATTAAGCTCTGAACAGATAATGGTTTATAGAGAAAGCACTGAACCACTGAAAAAAAATTCTAGCAAAAATATCACATAGAACATTGACCTGCAAAAAGACACATCAATAAAAAAGTAATATCCAAATTTATGTAAAGGGTCAGACTTGAAGATATTTACTAAAATTAGGACATATTGCATACGAAGCTGTATTACTATGAAGCTAATCAGATCTGTACTGGAGATTTATGGTCAAGTACTGCATAGTGATTTCTTTTCCACAAAATTCTCATTTTGACTTTGTTTAATACATTTGAATAAAACTTTCTGGTTTTTTCCTGTTCACATCAGGGTGGTAGAGTTTTTGCCAGGCTGCTCCTTCTCTCAGGTCAAAAGGGGAAAAGTGTCTTTTGATGAAATTTCCAGTAAGTCCCTATATTATCACAACTCTAGTATAGATTATGCTCCAAGGGTACCCTCTGCCTTTCCCCAAGAGGAAAGAGTTTAGCTGACTACCTTGGACTTAACTCCAACTATTTGATGCAAATTACTTCATTTATCTGCATTTAGTGGTGTTGCACCCAGGAACAGCAAAAGTTGCAAAGCATAAACTATTCTTTCTCAGGCTGACAGATCATTCAGGATCTTCTTCCCAGACACATGCTGCTCTTCACCTTCTTGTATGGAGAATGCCAGCTGTGACAAAGTATGCAAATCTAATTTAATGCTTTAATGGTTTGTGTCATATTCATTAGGGAGCATGCTTTTTTTTTTAATTAACTCTGCAAAAGATGACTTCTGACCACTTTGAAGTCAAACACGTGTTTGCAATTCAAAAACATGCCAAAAACAACACCCTGCTCTTCTTGCTGACTTCTTTATACATTGTTGTCCTACAGCAGATGGCTGAAGAACCCAATAAAGCAATTTTGCACAAAGCAACAAAAATAATAAGACAGGGTCTGTAGTTATTCCAAAAAAATTACAGAACTCTCTAGCTAAGTTTCTGATGTAATTCTTGCAAAGCATTTAATGACCTTGTACCATACTATCAAGAAATCCTTCACTGCCTCAACAAATCTCTGGTCAAGAAAAGCTGCAACAACATGAAGTTCAGACAGCTTTTACTGAACCCTGTCCCTTTCTGACCTGGGTAGTGATAAAAAAATCCGTCTCTTCTCATTCTCAAGTATTTCTTTTCAGGTACTTCCTATTGAATACTCCTTCCACATCCTTAAATCAGCCTGTAGGCCCTCTTTCTGAGAGCCCTCTTACTTTTTTGACACTTCTATACACTAAAGATATGGACAAAAAACAAGCCTAGGAAGAGAGTTTACATGAGAATATTTGTAGAGTCCCTCTTAAAAAAGGTTAAAAACGAACTCATGGCTTCACAGAAGTCAAAAGGAAACTCCAATTGGATCAGTTCCTTCAAGTTTGGCTATATTGAAAAAGTCTATCTTTTTTATAAAAATCTGTTATTCAGCTTTTGATAACTTCAACATCAGAGTAAGAATCCTAGCTCAAAACACCACCAAGAATGTAATTAAGCAGGCGCTATGGTTGATTTCCTCCTCGTTTCACACCAAAGAATTTCCACTGCATTTTCCTGACTTGGTGATATGATTTTTCAGGTTTTACTTAATTTCACAGTGCAATCACTGTGATAAATTGCTGCCTTCATTTGCTAAGTCAGATCAAATAGTTGTTCTCTTTCCTGGAATTCTTATTATTTACAAGATACACAGTAATGTTAAATGGGTTTTAGAGGTAATTGTTGAGGGGTTGGTCTTTGTTTTTATTTTATTTTTAATTTCAGGTCTGAGTAACTACATCAATACTGTATGTTAGTTCAACCTGCAATAGGACTGGATTCTACAAAATGCACCACTAAGAAGCAAAGACAAGTAGACTGAAAACCATGGTGCCACCATTACACATTGAATTCAGAACTCACTGAGGCAAATATTTATGGCTGGACAAGCCACACTTGGCCCAAAGAAGGACATGAGGCTTTACAGTACATATTCACAGGTTATTTCTGAGCTCTCTGGGTGTGTTTATAATGAAAGTTCCTTTAACCTTTGAAAAGGAAGATTATTAAAATCACTTCTGCGTGAATAACCCTTATTTAAAAAATCCGATCAAATCTTTACATTTTCCTTGCATGTGTGATTCAAGTTGGCCCTGTTGTGGCTCAATCAAATTTCAGCTTTTAGCTTAAACCAAAATCTAATCACGCCATAGCTGATTTTTCTCTTCTGCTGCAGCTTGCCTGACAAACATGTTTGTTTATTTAAAGTGATACTGCTTAACTCACATGTCAAACAGAGAAATCTGCAGAAATATACCAGCAAAACTCATAATCTGCTTTTGAACAATATGTAAATATTAACTAAGGAAATGTGGGAATACATTACACAAGACAAATGAGCAGTGACTGTTTATTTTTTTATGTTCCCATTATACCAGTGGTCCCAGGGAAGCCTACAGGAATACCTGTACACCCTGACTGCATCAAATTAACTGTAACAGGTATATGCAGTGAAGAAAGACAGAATCTAAATGTTTAAGATCAGGGGAAAAAAACATTTCATAGTACTTATCACCATAAAACAGTAAGTTCCTTTTAATCAGGATTTTTCCTCCTACTTTTAAATCAGTTCACTTATCTATAAGAAAGGAACACAGGCTCACTCCATAGTCCCTCTCAAACACAGTTTTTTCCCTGAGGAAACACACTGCATCTGCATTTGCAAGTGTACCCACAGAACTACATAAATATAAACATTAACTTAAAAAGAAAGGTAATAGAAAATACAGAATTCTCTATTTACTTTTTTTTTTTTTATATGGGATAACATCATCTCCATGTTTTTTGCATTCTTCTTTTGTAAACACACAGGATCACAGTGGAGGACTTGAGTCAAAGGCATCAAACTAACTGATCTTAGAATTCAGTTTTAAGTATCTTCATAGATACTTAGACCTTTATAGAGGGAAGAGCAATGGCTACAGGAAAGAAGAGATGGCTAGAGGCTGGGCTTAAACAAGAGACTAGATGACCTCCCTGAGGTCTCCTCTACCCTCAGCAATTTTGTGGAAAGAAAACAAGATTTCTTCTAACGTTACAGACAATTTCAACAGTGATAAATGAAAACAGCAGTCACCTTGTGAATTCATTGAGTTGACTGAGTCTTGAATTTGCCTGTGTAAAAGAGTTTTCTTTAAACTTAGATTAATGAGTAACTAACATGAAGTCAAACCCTATAATCAATTACAGCAGGCTTCCTAGCAGTTACAAACAGATTAGGCTTAATGGTCTTATTTCTGCTGTCAGACATTTAACATCTTTAAGAGAGACAAGAATGTTGTTAGATACAGAAGAGAACAAGAAAAAAAAAGTAGTAGAGGAACCACTCGGTGGCCATTTCTAAAAATTCAGGGTGTTTCATGTTCAATAACAAAAAGCAATACAAATACCATGAAAAACAAAAGTCACCACAGATATAACTAATAATTCCACAGAGGCCTGAAAAAGATTGAAATAGAAGTAATGTTGAAATAAAACACAGTAACATAATTAATAAAAAGGCCCTAAAGGACCAAAAATAATTTTACGTTAATGTCCTTCTGTCACATTTGTTTAGGTTTTGTGTTGAGGGCAAAAAATTTTTACAATATTCTTTACATAAAAAAACCTAACAGCAGTTAACACACTGTAGAGTGCTTTACAGAAACCAGTGGAATTATTTCCACATTTTTTTTCTTAACCAGGAACAAACATAAGTAACTTTTTTCGCACATCAAACAGAACATTTTTACTACAGAAACAATATTCCTATTAATCGCTCTGAAAGAGTATGGTAATAAACAGTTTGACACTGTCAGAATAAATACTTTCTCAGGGTAGTTTGTACTAGAACTAATTTTATTTTTTTTCTGAAATATGTATAAATTATGGGTTTTTTAAAAAAAAAAAGCTTTGTCTAGAACTCAGCCTGGCCACACCCTCCTGTTCTCAGAGCTGTTTGCTGAAGAGCAAAGCTGATTGCTACACAATTTGCCTTCCTTCTCTTTTAAGCATGCATACAGATTAATATCAAAAAAGTGCACAGGATAGTTTAGTACTGCAAACACTGATGCAAACAGAACATTTTGTATGATCTGTGCTGGTTTGTTAACACAAAACAACCAGTGTGGGCTTTGTGTTGCTCTCACAAGGCTGTTCGGCACAGGTCAAAGCCTCAGTTGTTCTAATAAATATCTCAATTTTCCCACAAAACAGGAATCTACAAATTTTTTTGGACTAAGAGCCCACCCTATATTCTGCAAATCCAGTTTCCTTAACACAGTTCATCCCTGAGTAGCACAAAACTTACACACTTGACATGCATACAAACAGCCAGCTTGGCTAACAGTTCCTTTTCCGAAATATTTTATGGCTGCAAGCATGTATCAAAATGTCATTAAAATTCAGTGGAAGTCAGATGACTAATTCCTATCAGAACTTTGGAAAATTCCAATTAATGAGCTTGGGAACATTGAGGCTAATAACTGAAAATGGAGTTATTTTTAATTAAAAGGCACAGTGCTAATAAGGACTGTGAGCATCACAAAGTGCATACAAAGCAGACATCAGCAAAGCAGAATCAGCCCACATAACTCCTATGTAGACAGAGTGGCCATTTCCTAGAATTCTTTTCATCAGCACTTGACTGCTTGTTTGTTCCAGCAAATTACATTTTGTTAGAAAATATCAGTTTCACTCTGTGGGAATGACAAAAGATCAATAAAGTCACAAACACGGGGAATGTATAATATGTTTCTTCAGAGCTAGGAATATTGACAAGCCTGTATGACAGATTGTTTCTGTACTGCTGGAGAATATTGTGACATGCTAAACAGCATAGCTTTTGCACTTCCCAACTTTCTTTAAAAGGAGGAAAATCAGAGCACTTCAGAGAAAAAAACCCTGTAAAAACTTTCATATTGAGATTTGCAGATTAAACAGGGAATGTTCATAAAATTCTCTACAGAACATTGCAAATGTGTCAGTCATACTTTTAATTATAACTTAACACAATGTAATGCACATACCTAAATTTATTGCTTTTGCTTTTTTTTTTTCCTGCTATGCCCAACATGAACATAACAGTCAAAATGTGTCAAAAAACCTGAAAACAAAATCAGGTTGAGATGAACAACTGAAAGAACCCAAACTGAACTGTAGGGAGTATATATTTGAAAACACGTAAAGTCACATCTGTATATCTTCAAATGAAATATTATGACAATCACCTACAAAAAATTTGGCAGGTAGAGTGGAAGGTTGGCTGTAAAATACAGGATAAAGGTACAATACTGAAGGCACCAAATCTATAATTCTGTCTAGAAACGGTTAAAAAAAAAACAAAACCAAAGAACAGCTTGGATGAGACTGTGACCAGTAACATAGAAGTCACACAGTTATTCCTCTTTCCCTCATTAGAAATGTATACTGGGGAGCTGACTATTTTAAGAAGTGGTAGCAAATTACCACTATCACAGCCAGAGAGGTGTTTTCTCCATTTTCAACTACTCAAACAATGAGAAAACCTCTCTTGTTCATCAACATACAGGAACTAACTAGTTTAACAGATGGATTACAGGCTTTTTACACTACTTTTGAAGCACACAGTACACATAGGAACCAACAAGGACAGCACAGAAAATTGGGGATGAAGAGGTAAAGGGAAAGCTGAGAAACTTAGGGGAAGTGCAACAAACAAATCACCTCACCTGAGTCAAATCTCCAAATCTTTATCCCTTTTTAACTAGTCTCTTCAGACCTGAAGACAAGCCACAAAATAAGAAAACTGGTGGAGAAATTAAGTAGTATATTTTGGCCTTAAATATGGTGTGGGGGTTTTTTGTTTGTTTTTGTTTAAGACTGACCTAAAAGAAAAAAACACAAACTAGTAGGATTGAAATGGTTGCTGCATAACTAGAGTATGGATATCTACATGATATATCTAGATGCCTTTGACTTGTTTTAGCCAAATGCAGTCTCCTGTAAGAATCATTTATCCAAATTAGAGCTTGCATTATATATATATATCTGAACATGCAATTCCAGCCATCATCTGTATATGGCACACACGACAATCCATTCTCAGGTGTTTTTGAACATATCAAGTATTGAACTACATTCACATTTATATTCATAAGCAGAACAGAGCTTTATTTCTCTAGCCCATGGAAGATTTATTAAAATAATATAGCAAATGGCTCTGCCTGTGGTTTGAAGAAAAATATTTGTGAGATTATAAATTAACTACAATTTTATAAATGTGATATATTTTAGTGTTCATATAAATATAGTTCTAATCCATGAAAGTATAACATTTTGGGCATGTCAGGCAACAAGCTGTGTATTTAATAACATTTATTTACCAATTTGGTAAGGGATCTATTGCAAGTATTTAAATGTTCCACTGAGAACAGCATGTAAATAGCTATAAAATTATATTTCATAGTAGGAAAAAATATTAGAAGCTACAAGAAAGGCTTGAATAGGTTGCCTGAGAAACCATAATTTGATAAACAAATGCACATGTAATTTTAAAACAGACAAGTCAAATTCGAGTTGACTGAATTTTTTCAACATTTTCCTTTCCTGACAAGGCATTCCTAAACATAAGATAAAAATAATATTAGTTAAATTTTATGAAACTAGTGTCCATTAGTAGTTTTTGGTTCAGTCTGAGTTAAAATTTGCTGTCAAAAGTAATCTGGGAAACATAGGAAGTGCTTACCAACAGTGGAATCTGAATAACTGTATATTCCATTCCTGCCAGCTCTATTTGGCAGTAGTCTACTGTAAAACAGTGTTTCATTAAAACATTTTCCATGTCTAACAATCACTGGATTTAATCCTATAGTGAGGTCACTAGTGAAGGAGGAGGGTTTTGGTGGTGGATTTCATTGGTTACATTTCACATCCACTGCAATAAAGCATCACGAGGTGCTGTGTTTGCTGTCACTGTCAAGAGGAAGAAATTATTCTCTATAAACATTTTAGCGTTTCATGTAATTTCCTATAACATTATAAGTGCAATTTTCTTTGCATGCAAATAATGACCAAATAAGATTAAAGAAGAGAAGGGCATTACAGAACAGAGTAGAGAGCAAAGGAAGATTAGGAGACACTAAGTCTCCTTCTCTGTTTCATTGATTCCTCCAAGCCATTTACATCAGAGCTCAGAGTACAGATGCTGCCAAATCACACGGATACCCATCTGTACCAGTCAGATGGGAACTGGGTTATACAAGACAAAATAACAGACAATCAGATGCAAGGCTGAGCAAATCACCTGTAATAACAGCCTATCCAGGTCTATTAATGGGACTAGTTAATCCATTGGTATTCTACAGATCTGACTCCAGAACACAGTGAAACATTAATACAGAAATGCCCAGTCATGACACCCTAGATTAATATTTATAAGAACTATAATTTTGGTCTCAGTATTGACTGTTATGAAACTAAGGGAACTGATTTAAAACAGATATTTTGTATACAATGGAGCTATACAGGTAATGCAAGTCAGAATTTGATCTTAGTCATTAGTAGTAACTTATGCTTTTAGCATCTCAGTTAAGGTTTATTATTGATAATTTGATGTCCAAATCCCCTTAAACATTACAATATTTATTGAAGAACTGGTTGAGTTAAAATATCTTTTGTGACACCTGCTGCACTACAGTCTTTCTTTTCAAGGCTGAGATGCAATTACACTAAAGAAGTCATGAAGCATCTAGGGAAATTTGTTTTTCAACGGATTAATTGAAGTGACAAAATTAGCACTATTTAAAATGAAGTATTAGCATGACTCCTAAGACATAGTCTAACCAGTGAGCATTTTAAAGGTTATTTATATAGCACTTTACCTCTAAGGAAAGTAAACAAATCTGGTTTATTTGCAATAGATGAAACTATTAGAAGAACTCAGGTTATACATATAATACATACTACAATTATCTGACCAAATAGACATTTCCTTTTATTGCTAACTTATTTATATTCAACTTGAAAATTTAACTGTTCTAAGAGCAACTTGGTATTATTAAATCAATTACTGCACAGAGAAGACTACAACTCTATTTTAATCTAAAAATACATTTAATACCAGGTTAGTAAAATATAGTATGGCTTGAGGAGACTTTTTCCTGAGCTTTTTCCTTTTTAAAAATCAATGACATTAATCTTCCTCCAGAGATGCCTTACCCAGCAAAGGCCTGTACACCTCAAATAACTTATGTGAGCAAGTCCGTATAGATTACATATAGACAATTATTTAAGGAATTACAATAAAGACACAGAATCTATTCTGTAGCAACACATACATAGATTACGATTGAAAAATATTTCAATATTAAAACAGATTATTTGGTTTTGGCATTTTTTAAGTGTATATATGCTATGGGCAGTGGTAGCTAATAATGGCAAATACAACTGTGTGTTGCAGTTATATGTATTTCGTGTGTAGATTGCTTTACAAGCATTCAATAACATCGTACGTGTTAAGTATACCTCAAAAGGTACTGCAGGTGAGGATCCATATTGACTATGTAGGAATATACAGGGGAAAAAATAATAATCTGTTTACTGTGGTTGGTGGCAAAACTGTTGAATTCAATTGAGCAACAATTTTTCAGGGGATTTAAACAATCACTGTTGATGAAGGTTTCATGTACAACAAGTTAAAGGGAAAAAGAAACTGGTATTTTTCACCAGTGGGTACAAGTTGGAATAATCCTCAGCAGCTACAATTGATGCTAAAGATGCTCAGGGTATAGAAGCTGAACTTCTAGTCTCCTGTTGTATTTTTTGTGTCCAAAAGATCCCACAGGAAAATAATTTTTTAATAGACTATGTAATTGTGCAAAGATAATCAGGCAACGGTAAAGGGAATATCATCACTTTCCAATACTATAGGCTCATTACTATATTATACACTCCCATGAATTATATATGTGTTAGAGGTTTTTGTTCCTTTATAGTTCTTTACAAGAAATTGGAAAAACTACACTAAAATTCTAGGAGTTATACTGAGTAAAGGAAAACTATAAGTGTTGTTAAAACGCTTTCTGGGTCTACTATGATGTCTCTGTATACACAGAAACAAAGTACTTAGATAGTCTTTCCTGAAGGATAGTCCCACCCCTACAAAGTTTCTAATGTCTGACAAAATATTGTAATTAAAGGGATTATTATGATCTTTACATCATTTTGAAACACCCTGGTATTCTTAGATTAGTACACCAGCAAATAATATTGAGTCCTTTTGTAGGGATAAAATCATAGATGTAGTTATGAGGTGTATTACACACAGTGACCTCACTATTATTACATTGCAAATGAGCCCTGAGACTCTTAATGACAAAGCATGTGGACTGTAGCCATAGGTGGCTGGATCACTCACAGGTATCTCCTTGAAACTAAATGCTGTAAGTGGCAATTGCATGGTCCAGAGAGAGAGAGAAGTACCATAATCTTGCAGCTACATACGGTGGAACTGTAACAACCGTGGAAAAGGACATTTCCATGAAAATATAGGAAAAATAAAAGGCAATAACCACAGCCAATGATAGTTTTGGGAGACTTGCATGTCCAGGAAGAACAATTTGCTAAATTAAGTTCAGAGCATCTTGTGAAAGAGGAAGAAAATTGAGGGGTTTGTACTTTTTCTTTAAGCTACAAGAATTCATATGCTGGTGATTGCTCCTCAAGGGAATAGAGCATGATATAGAATAGGAATTACCAAATTATAGATTTCAACTTTCCAGAGGTAGAGTCAATCTCCAAGTTCGGTGTCAAGATATTTTACAATCTCCTGGGGTCTCTAGATGGCACTATAGCATATTAACTGTCTGCTTGTCTGTTTTCCTCATAGACAACAAATCTAGTTTCACTTTCCTGAAACAAGGCTAAGACTAAAGGAATTTACAAGTGCTGCATCACTGTTAATTTTGATGTGTTCTTCCATCAGGCTGTATAGGATTTTATGTGGTTGGGAGACATAATTCCTGAAGGTACAGTACAGCATGTTTACTAACAAAACAACAGCTGCATAAAACATCTCAATATTTCAGTTAAACACCTGAGCACCACAGACAGAAAAGATTTCAAGCATTTCTGGAGACTGTAGGACTAATTGTGTTGAAGAAAATCTACTGAAGAGGAATACACTCCGGCCGTCCTGAATAATTCTGAAATTCATAGCACAAAGATCTGAATGGAAAAAAAAGGTTTCTAGCATTATTAAATCCAAATCTACATAATCAGCAATTGCATTTGGAAACAACTTTTGGGATAACTTGTAGCTATGAATGATAAAGTGTTGATAAAACACAGTGAAAAAAGCACCAGACCCCACAAAACCCCTCACAGCTGGTGGCTTTCACACACAGCACTTGCTAAGTACAACTGACACATGCTCTCATGCTGCTGCCTTTCTTCCCTTTTTGTCTCGTTTCTCCACAGGAAGATGCAGATGGAGAGGAGGAAGGGTTAGCTGTTGTTGCTACAGTTACTTGCAGTAAAACTGAGGCAGTAATAACAGCCTACACTGGAAACAGGACAGGTAGAACTCTGACTGCTCCTTACCAAAGAACCCAATCATTTCCAAGCACTGGGAGATATGGCAGGGAACACTGGGGAAAAGTACACGTCAAGCTCAGTTCTTGTTTGGGACCCAGAACAGACAAGTTGCTCCAAACACAGGTCTTGGAAACTAACTTGGGAGGAATTTGTTTTGCAGTAGTGACTCATGTTTTTGTAAAGTCCCAGTTCTAATTTCTTAGATGATCTTATAAGTTACTAGTCTGGCATCACAGTCTTGATGTCAGTCAGTGCTACAAAAACAAACATAAAAGATACCATGGAAAAGGTTAAATGGAAGATGGTAAAAGGAACACTGAAGGAGCAATGAAATTACTCTGTCTTCTCTCACTACCACTGCTGTGCATAAGCAGATGAGTGTATTTCATATGCCAAAACTCTGGGGGGATTAAAAGTGTTAACCTTGCACTGCTGTATTTCCTGAATGAAATACAGTTCCCAGAATACAGACAGACTTTTTTATCACCTTCATTTCAAAAGGAAGACTCAGGTATGTTATTTCTGATAGCTATACAGAAGAGAGACTAGAAAATGCATCAGCCCTATTCGAGTCACATCTGTGTCACTATTGATGCAACTGATACACACAACATACAAGACTTAATATTTTTCTTCAGTGTCACGTTCCTGAGGTACTTCACTTGCATGGGTATATAGAATACACCTATCAGTAAGATTCCACAAGCTTAGTATATAGTTCTGTGCTTGCTGTCATTATACTTACACCAGAACTGGCTGCATTTCCTTTGTTTTTTTTTTTTTTTTTAATTCATTTTCTTACTCCACAACTCCACTGCATTTCTGTCACTGTATGGAATCTTACAGCTCACTGAACAATTGGTTAAAAAAGGATAGAAGCATTAAGTTTGGAAAAGACCTTTAAAATTATCAAGCCCATTAACTGTTTTCCTCACCTTGTAAAAATTTGAATACATATAGTTTTAGGTATCTAAAGAGGGTGGAAAAGTATTATTGCCATCTCAAACGAGCAAGAAAGAAACTTGGTCAAAATAATTAAACAATTTTTCCAGGCAATCATGGATATTTTCTTCCACATCCTAATGATGCTAGCCTTTAAACCATTCCCCCCCTCCAAAAAAAAAAAAAAAAAATTAGCTATTATTCATTCATTTATTCCAGGATTCACAAACCTGTGACAGAGAAATCCTCAAAAAAAAAAAAAAAAAGACAAAAGAAAGACAAAAAAGGGGTAACGTGCCCTCCTTACATCCTATTTCTTTTCCATTGCCTACAAACAAGTCCCTCCCTCTCACAGCCGGACACAGCTTTAAGCATAACCTTAGGAAAGGGGGTTGTATAAGCTGTGCTGGCAGAAGAGCAGAGCAGGACACCTGTGCTACGTGATTCCTTCTCAGCTTCCTCCTCTTTTAGACAGGAAGCAGCAAACTATTGCTCTACTTCCACAGCAGGTCTGATTTATTTAACTGAATTAAAAGCAGGTAAACAAAATCCAAGCTCTATTCCTTCCAAATCACTCCACGGATACTAAGTTTGGGGGAGGAAGAAAATGCATGAGCAGCACTGCACACAACTACAATTCTCAGCCAACGCTGGGATAAATTTCTGCATAGCATGGGAAGTTCATATTTACTCCCTTCATGCTTCTTGACTGAAACCAAGTGCCTGTCGTGTCACATATATATGGGAATGTTTGATAAACATTAAGTTCAAGCCTATGAAAATCAGACAAAGCATGCCATAAAAAAATAAATGTACCAGAGATTTAACCTCTAATCTATTTATTTTCTGCAGGACCTTTGACATCATTTTATTCTTAAGACCAGTTTTGTTTTCAAACTCAGACTGGAAAGCCTCTCCAAGCTTGTTTGGTACCAAAATATGACATATTTTAGTCAGAGTTCTTCACTGCTGATAATTACAATCTGCCTGTTTCACCAATCATCCTAGTTGTAATGTATTCAGTATAAAAATTAAAAAATGGTGAATCAGAACAACTCCTTCCATAACCCCTTTTAGGATGCAATCTGCTGTGTCCCCATCTCATCTGAAGCTCTCAAACTGTGGGGTCTTTAAACTTCCTTCAGTGGAATTTTTTCTGGCATCAGTTGGGTTTTTTTAAATGAAAATCTAGATGAAACTGAAAGGCATCTCATGAAAGTGTCATGGGATAACAGAAAAAATTCTTGCTCTATTTTAATTAGGATATGAATCCTACTGAGTTTAATTATCCTGTCTTATTATAAATTTGACAATAAGGACATGCCAAAAATACGCCTTTTTTTGTTTGGTTTTTTTTCAAGAACAGCATTTGCAGTCCATTTGGATCTTTCAAATTTACATGACAGTGTACCTTCTGACTTAAACTTTGTTTCAGAAATTCATTAAGAAATACAACATGACAAAAAGGAGTTCAACCCCCTTTGATCCAGACTAGTCTATCACGTGAATTCGCTTATGCACCATTCAAGTCATGTTTCCTAACTTATAACCATGATGGCAGCATAACCTGTCAGCTCCTCCCAGCCATGAGCTGCTCTTCTTCAACCCACTCGGCATGAGCAGGGTCAGCCATAGGCAGGGGCTGAGGGAACAGCCTCAAAAACTCAGTGTTTCAGTGACTACAAACAGGAGAATGGTAATATTTACTAGAATAGTTGTAATTGTTGCTCACTTTAATAAAATAAACACTTTTCCATATTTAAATCCTACTACTTAGTAGTTTCCATTTTAAAATGTATGATTTCATGGTTTGTTTTTCCACAGCACTCTAATAAAATTCTCCTACTTCTAAACATAATTGTCATAGATGTAGCCAATTTAAGAAATATTATAAATGCAAGAACCTTTATAACACTTTCTATTACATCCTTATTGAAATGTCATGATTCATAGCAGTGATATTTTATTTACCTGCATTTTTTCCCAATATGTTGATTAACAGAGAACTAAATTTGTAGCTTCATAAACAGCAGTGCAGTAATGTATATGCTAGACATGAAAAATAATTGTTATATTAATCTTCTCACCTTGTAAATATGGCAAAACATGAAGTTATATTTATGCTTTTCCAATCCCACATCATATTAAATCAGAAAAAATTATTTTAATTTTAACTGCAATTTTTTTTTAACAAATACTACCATTCCTCCCACACACCCATTAGTACATTCACTAGTGGATTTAACAGTGCCTTAAAAGTAATTAAATGGGGAGTTGTTACAGAACCAACTGTTTTCATTTGAGAAGCTCTAGAATGGATTTGAAATTTTTCTGTAAAAAATATTTGGCAAAATAATACTCTTAAGTATAACAAAACCTGAATGTGAGTAATAACACGGAACTAACCATATTACTATCTCAAATAAGAAGAAATATTAAGGAATAAGAGAGATGGAAAGTAACAAGAACTTCTTTCTTAAAGATGTTTCCAATAAGAAACTCTGTGAGTATTCTAATTAAAACATCTATGAGTATTCAAGTCAATAACGTGCTTCCTATTCCCCTTAGCTGAACTTGAGAAATAAATTATACAAGGATTAAATAGTTGGGGAGGGGGTCAAATTATATATTTCATTTATAGAGTGTATCAATCTAAATTATACCAGTAAACTCCCTGGCAGAGTCGGATGCAAATTTAACGAATCATAACTAAATATTTGCTTTTCTTTTAAAAGCTTTATCTACATTGCACAGGAGTTTCCTCCACCTTCCTTTGTTAATGAGCTTCTTGTAAGGTAGATTATAAAAAGCAGATATAGGGGAAATTGGGGGGGAAAAGGATTAAAAATGACTTGTTTTATTCCTTCTAAAAACAAAGATTAATGCAAACAAAAAAATAAATAATAAAAACCCCAAACAAACAACAACAACAAAAAGAAAAACTAAAACAAACAAACAAACAAAAAAGACACACCAAAAAAAAACCACAAAACAAAGCAAAAGCAGAAATTATGTTCTCATTTCATCAGAGGCAGAAGTTACAAAGGAATCTTCAGCTGAATTATACTTAAGGGCTAATTTGGATGCAAAACACTGATCCATTGTACCAAGATGCTGACTTAAGATTTCTCTGAACGATGCACACCACTGACAGCTAGTTACAGCTCCAGCATTCTCCCAAACACAGTAATGTGAGGATGTAATCCCAGATGCAGTGGTCCATATTTAACAGCAACCTGACAGCAGCCCGAGTACAAGACACACTTCTGACTGTCCCCTTCCGAGAGGAAATCTCAAAGCAAACAGAAGTTGTTTCCATATATGTTTTAAACAGAGCATACAAACCCCAGCATTATGACATATAACACAGTGCTGCAGGGTTTTATCCTAGGCCAACTGATTTGGGGTGTTTAAAGGACAGAGAACTACTAAGTACCACAGATTAGTCCAGTGTAAATTCTGATACTGTGATACTGCTCTAGTTATCTTGCTTATAAATTCTTATATATACATATCATAAAAAACCTATTTTCTTGTTATCAGTCAGACATTTTTATAACCTCATGTCTTCATGTATCCAAATAACCAAGCCATCCCTCTTTCTTCCAGTGTTCTCCTATGCTGTGGGGCAGCAATACAGCCACTTCACAACTGCTGCTGCAGCAATGCACTTTCAAACCAAGCACAGACTGCAACTTCCCAGCTAAGTTACTGATCCTGCCTTTCTGTATTTTTTATGCAATGACTCATACTTATTGCATCCAGGAAGAAATGGCTGTACCCACTGCTAATTGCTCCTTATTCTCCCACATGCCAGCCTAAAATAAAGATATTGTGGAAGGCCTTCTAAGCTGCTCTGTACATGTGTGCGACTTATTATCAGTGTAGGGAGTCAAGGCCAGAGCACATCTTCCACCTTCAGGCAAAGCTGTGTACTTGGGTGAGCGTGCTGCCAAACCTCAGGACATTTTTTAATTTGTTGTGCAGTTGCATATACTTCACACATGATATTGTTTAATAAACGCCATGAGACATTACAATTGCCAGAATCAGGGCAACAGATATTCCAAATAACTGTGATTTTAAAATAATAAAAATTATGAGGATGTTTTAGGCAATTGTATGCTAGATTTCAAATATAAAATATGCACTAATATGCTGCCTAATGAGCTTCTAACAGTGTTCAGACTAAGATGACCGTGCTAATCCTGTCTTCTGGATTTAAGAACTGCATTTATGAAGCAGTGATGATAGAGACCACTTGGAATTAGTTCCAAGAAAAAATATTTCCCTGACCCATAAGAGTATAATTTATAGTTTTTACTTGCAAAAATCCCTCTTGAAAACATACTTTTTTGTAAATCTTAATAAAAAGATAAGAAATTAATTTCAGGACATTTACAAGTATTTCAGCAACATGAACTATGAATGCTTCTCCAAAAAGTAATAAAGACAGATGAGCTGCTGAAGACAATAAGGGTAAATAAAACTAAGAGTAATGATCTTAAGTGAAAAGACAAAAATATTATTCTTCATCTATGGAAGTGAAGAAACGGTATAAAAATACATGAAATAAAACCTCTCTAACAGAAGGGGAACTATTTAAGGTAAAGTTCATCAATCAGGACCAGAATGTGTAAATCAGATAAGAGTAAATTAAGGTTGAAATGAGGAAAAATATTCTAATAATTATAATAAAAATTAATGTTGAAATACATGACAGTTGGTAGGGAAAAAAAAAACCAACAACAAAACATTTAGTTGTTTTATAGTTCACACAAAGGACTATCTAATGTGAAGCTAGAGCGTTCCTTCTGCTGAGGGACAGAACCTACATCAGAACTATGTCAGCTGTGATTACCTGACCATTGTTCAGCTGTGCTTTCCAACAGGGTAGAGCATTGTCCTCTGGACATTTACACAAATATTGATTTGTGATAGAAATAAAAGGCATTTTCTCAGGTAAGCACCTCATAATTCAGCACAAAACAGAAAACTGCTCTCTGAAAATGGCTCCACTGTTTACTCAGAAATACGAATTCCGTGCTGGTTTAAAGTGGTTTAGATTTGGCCAAACATGTAGAACAATGCAGGAAATAAGCTAACAGACCCCGTGAATCAGCAAGAAATTAGCCAAACACAACAATTTGATTATGCTCCCTCAGTTTCAGGGTTACACTGATAGGCTTGAGAGTTCTTTTTTAGCACAGATGTGTCACTTAAGCAACATTACAACCCTCTCCATCAGTTAGGTCTCAGGTCTGCAATCCAAAGGTGTTGAATCACACTTAAGGAGCTACAGAATGAAAAAGTCAGAATTCAGTATTTACTACCTAATCCTGTAATTATTGTGGTCAGAAGTATCTCTGGGAGAGACCCAAAAGAGACCCTGAGAGGCTTTGAGTCCCTGAGTGGAAATAGGATGAACCTCACAGCATCCTGTGTCTGTGCAGCGTGGCTGGAACTACTGTGCTGACCCACCTGACCTTCCTTCCAAACTGCACCGTCTCCCTTGCAGAACAGGGAATTTATTTCGTTTGTTTTACTGTGTGTATACCTGGGATTCAAATGTTCTGACACCAGCTTCGTTTAGTCTCCATGCTGTCAAACTGGTCTCAAGACAAGCACCACTTAACAAGTACTTGTTTATTAGAAAGCACCTAGGTTTTTTGGATACTGCAGTGCTTGTTATGATTTATGACACATGAAATCCTTCTTCCTACATTAATTTTCACTTTTACAACTAGTCATACTTTTACAACGACTCTCATGGGTAACTGGACAGTTTCCGGAGTTACATTTCAACTCCAGGGTTTTGATTAGATATAGTAAATAGGTTACAGAGAGACCTAAAAACTATTAAACCTGATGTAAGTTACTTCATTAATTCTTTGAGGGAAAATTCTCCGGTGCTAGTTGTTCTATCATTCACCTACAAAAAGCTCTTCTACAAACAAACCCAAGCTGACTAAGATTCTGGTCTGAGGTGCAACATAATTCTCATTTAAGAAATCATTAGTCTTAATTTTGAAGAGCCTAAAAGCTCTTAGGAAACATCAGTACATATGACTTGCAACATCATAAATTTCTGTATTATGCACGCTATGATACATAAAACAGTTTGAAAAATACCAAAACAGTTATTTATACAATATATGGTGTATATTCTTCTTTCTTAATCAACTTCTGTGCTAGCATGACTTAGAGTTCAGCTAAGTCACAACATAAACCTGATGGAACATAATGACAGCTCAGATCACATCTGGCAAATATCATTCGCATTCAAACCAGAAAAGATGTATTCATTCAAATTCAGGAAGCTGACAGCATAAGGATGGTGGCATTTTCAGTACTGTCAGTTTTTGAAAGACTTTCTGACTGCATTTATTAGCCACATAAGTAGAATAAGATTCTGTATTCTTACAAATTATGAACTAAATTATATTTTGCTTGCTTGTTGGTAGGTTGGTTGAATTCACCTTTCCCTCCAGGGATTCTAGAAATAAACTAAGAACTGCTTATTATTTAAAATAAAACTATTAGCCAAAGAGTAAAGTATTTTCATGCACTGCATATAATATCTAGCTGATAAAGACTTGTTTTTCCCAGAATTTTTCAGAATAACACTTGTCTTTAAAAAGCACACCTCACAAATACACAGCAGGCCAAATAATTGTTTTCTTACTCAGTTTTCAATCCAGGGCAGTTCTAACACACTCACTGTAATTTTTGTTGAGTTCTCATCACAGTAACGGAAATCAGAATCTGGATTGCTTTTTCAAATACAACAGTTGTTTGTTCAGCTGGTCACACATTTGGAAGTAATTTCTAGTGCTTTAAAATCATGTCGGATCTATCCGTCTTTCTCTCTTGCCTCTCACAACATGAAATTAAAATCTCTGCAGCTCCGAAAACATCCAATCCTGCAAATTCCTGTTCATTTTCAGACACAAATTATCCATAGTGGTCTTGTAATAGTTGAATATATTTTTTCCTGCATTCACCTTTAACTAACTGAGATTTTTGCAGCTGCTATCCTGGGTTTGAAACTAGCAGAGAACAATAGCAACAATCTTATTCAGCCTACTCATTTTATGTGATAACAAGGTTACTTTCTGGCATAACCCCCCAGAGTGAAGATGTCTGAAGAAGGCAGTCAAGGAATTATCATGCATCTATTTAACCTGTTTGTAAAAAAAATTCCATACAGATTTTACAGCTAGACTGAAGATGTGCTGATGAAACACCCTGTGAGACTTAAGTTTCTTCAAGCGCGCAAGGAAGATATCAGTGGAAAAGGACTCAAAAGGAAAAGTTTCCCAAGGAGGAAGTTAAATGGAAAATGTGGTACTCACACACCACAGGCTCACCTCCACCTCTTGATAATTGCCCTCCCACTCCTTACAGAAGGGATTTTCTCACACAAGGGATAATAGCAGCTCATTTGCACTATTCTGCTGCTAAGACAGCCCCCGAAGGGGAGTTCAGCTTCATCGAGGGCCTCATGACTTACTTCTCTGAAAGGTGTTTGGCAATATTTTCATAATTACCTAAGCTACAACTGTGCCAAGATAAAAGTTTGCATTCAACTGTGGGTCCAGCATGCTGCATTTAAGACTTGTTATGACTTCACTGGAAGTCTCTGGGAAACAGCAGGAGATTCTGTAACTGCCTTAAAGGTTTACATTAACATTAATTAACTGAAATAACACCTAATAGCCAGAAGTCAGAATCTGTAAAGTATTGCAAAGGTACACTGAGGAACTATGAAACTAAAATGTTAAGATACTTAGCATAACTAGCACCCAGAGTTTCTGGAAACAGATGTACCTGGAACCTCTCACCATGGACACAGAAACTCACCCCTGCCCCAGGCATCTCAAGCATCCCAGTTTAGATAGGAGCCTGCACTTCCCATCACACCTCTAAGTTGCTGGCATTCATCACCACCCAGACCTGCTCCTTAGGGTTGAATGGTGATGGATTTTATGTCCACTAGAGGCTCCTGAGTCGTACTTCCCTTCCTAAATATCAAGTCAGCTTTGTTTAGCTCAATCTGATGGTCCTTCAGGACTCTTGGAATCACTGCTCATTAGCCAATCCTTTTCACAAGCTCTCTCAGCCAGCAGTTGCCATGGCTGGTTAGGTCTCTTCATCTGAGCACCTCGAATTGGAGGGCAATACCCAATATATGCCATTCCAGTAAAATAAATCATGATGCAGCATAGTTTTCCTGTATGATATTTTACATTGATTCATGCAGGTAAAGCTTAACAGGTTCAGTATTATTCATTCAACACAACCATGCTGCTGACAAGATATTTAGAAAGTTTTTGTCCCCTCATGGCTGCATATTACAAAATGAATATTTCTTTTCTTGCCTATCTCACCAACTTGTATAGCATGATCAAAAAATGTCTTACACCTGAGGAAACAATGCTATTCCCCCTCCCCCCCCCCATTTCAGGCTGTTTTCAGTCATCCCTTTCAGTATTTTCATGGGATGACTGTAATAGCACAAAACATCTAACTTTTCAGAAAGTTCTGCTCCACTTCTTGAGAGAGAATTGGAAAATTCCTATGGAAGCAGTGATTCATTATAATCTGGGTTTTGCTACTCCTGTTCTGAAAGACACCTCTTGCAATTAATTTTACCAATTAACTAGGCATAAAATAATAATGAAGTAACATCACAGACAATCACTCAAACACAGAAGAGAACGAAAGAAAAAGCCTATTGTTATTCCCAATTGGTGGTCAGTTAAAAAAGAATATCTGAAAGCTCAGACTGAAAACAGTACAAAAGCTGAAAAACTCAGTGATTCAAAAGGAAGGCTTTGAAGTCAATGAACTGCAGCATCAGTATCTTATTCAGCAAGATACACGAATACATGCCTGACTTCAAACAGCTAAGTAGGACAGCTCAACTTATTTGCATGATGTCACCTTTATATAAAAAATGCAAATGAGAATCAGATGCATGTACTTCAAAGAGCCTGCTCCTAAAATTATAGTCTCAAACAGAGTTGACTTCATAACTGAATTACACACACTTTACTGTCCATGTGAAACACTAGAAAGGTACTGCCCTATACTAAAATTCCAGGCATGATTATTTTGTGTTATTTCTTATAACCACTTCATTTGCACATTTCTGGAGCTCTCAGAAAAGCATAGATTTCTATCTATATGATGAGTAAGCCTGAGTTATAGGTGAAGGAATATGACAGTACATTTTCACAAAGCTCTTGAAATGGGAGAAAAAAAACCAAACAAGAAAGAAAGGACAAAAGTTACGTATGAGTATACATTATCACATGCTGCTGCTCTGGTAAGTTGCTTATTTTTACAAAGCAGAATCTTTGCATCAGTCAAAAGTTTAGAAAACAATATCAATAAGATGTTATTGAGCTGAGCTCCAACTGGCAAAAACTCAATTTGCGGATTTGTGATAGTAATGCCAGCTATGAACATGTGTCTGTGTCAAACTGAAATGAATAGGAGGATATTACTTCAGTTTACTACAGGTTATGAATATTTGATAGAGACTGCTCTCCTACCTTAATGAAATCCTTGAGGGACATAAAAATAGATAGAAAGTTAGCTGAGGGTGGTATCTCAGCAACACAGTCAACTTAAACCTAAGGTAGTATTTGTTCCTCAGTGCATAACACAGAATGAATTGCTTAGTACAAATAGTTTTATAAATCAATGAAATTAGCCTGTGGACTGCTTTAAAAGGTTTTGGCAGTAAGATGAGCTTACTAATGCCAGTAACTTTGGGAGAGTGCAGCATCATAAGGGTGCTGATGGCATTTTGTTTCCCTCCTTTGTCACTGGTGATGTTCTAATGAGATTGTCTAATAAAATAAAATAACCTGGTCTAGGAGTCTAGTCTGTACTTCATAGGGTTTAGTAATTTCTCAGAAGTGTTGCAATGACAGGCTAGATAATGGGAAGGTTAGAATCAATTAAGAGGTGAAAATACAAATTTGTGCAGTATACAGACTGTACATTAAAAGGCAGACAAGTCTGAGGGAAATTCTGTTAACTGGAAAACTGAAACTTCTTGCATGAACTTCCTTACTTATTCTGTACCCTCTTCTGCCATATTTATAATGTGTATTACAAGTTTTATCGTTCAAAAATATCAAAGTAATTCATATTATAGAGTTTCACAGTTGAGCTTGAAAGAAATAACCTAAAACTAAAGCTGCCTCTGTCTTGTTATGCATTTTCAGTATATAAATAGATGCCTTATTTTCTTTCCTGTATTAGCGTTCCCTATATGCATTTGTAAAAGATAAACTAAACAGTACAGATTTTTTTAAACCATCTTTTACAACTGATTATTTCTCATACTGCACATCAAGTTTTCCTCTTAGTCCTCCACTTATCTTTGTATTCAGTCATAGTTTTCACTTATGTACCCCATTGGTGCAATGTAGGGACAAGTCTGTCAGTCCTAGAGACACTGAAATTATACCTTTCAAAAGACAAGTGCTATGATTTATATTACTTTTTTTGTTTTTGTTTAAAGCATAGTTCAAGTTAACATATATTTTCACTGAATGAAAACATTAAGAAGGTAAAAAGAGAATCATGTATTCAGTACCCTCTCCACTCACAGTGAAGAGCACAAAAATAAACACGAGCCCAAAGAAATATCATGGCCAAAAGCTTTTAGGGAGGTTGGCATTTCAAATGAACTGACTGTGCCTGCCAAAGATGTGATTTTGTATTTAGCACACTGGTTGAAAAAATACTTCAGGGCATTTTATTATTCTATCAGGTGCTCAAAACTTACATGTTTTCTTTTTTCTTAGAAGCCCTCCCCAAAACAGTGTTGCCTCCCAAACCCTTTTTTGGGTTGCATTCTGGAACAGTTACCACTGTCAGTTTTGAAGTGGAAAAAAATTGTCAAATAACTGTTAAGATTCTGGTTTTCTATTGTGCATTTATGACATACTATGAAATCCTTAGGAATTGTTTTGATGTTTAACATGAAAGTTAATTTATGATAAAGGGTAAGGAGAAGGAATTCTCTTCACTGGAAACTCCAAAGAATTTATCATACCTTAAAGTTCTATAATATTTTTTGTTCTTTTAATTGACAATCTCTTGTTCAGAAAAATTATTTTGGTATCTCAATTCAGGCATGGTATTAATATCTCAATGATGCTTATTAGAGCACATCATGATGCTATTTGATTGCAATACTTCCATTGTGGAACATTTGTCTGGAAGGCATGTACATTATTTTAATGTTTATTGCTTTTTAGATAGAAAATACTAAATCTGTACTCCTATATCATCCCATATCTGTGTGCTAAGAAAGTATAACTGCCTAGCACAACAGTAACTTCATGTAATTGTTTACCAATACCTCTTCCTCTCAGTTGCACTATTAATCCAAGCACTAGTTTCTTCAGTCATCTAAAGCACCCTTTTGTTCCCAATCTCTGTATTTTTCACATCTGTACTGTTCAGTATTCCTATTTTCTTTTTTGCAATGATGTTTAAACATCTATCAAAGTCCATTTTTCTGTAACATTGCTTTGTACAGCAATAAAATTTGTGCAGCCTTATTTGCATTCAAAGACTTAATATCTATAGTTGTGTAAGGTATTATTGATCCTGTCTCTTTACTGCTGCCTTACCCAACCTGCAAATTAGAACTTGTTTTTTTCATATTCTACAGAGGTATGTGCTTTCAATGACAGTATGAGTTAACATGCTAAATGCAATCAGAGAAGCTCAGATGCAGCCATTACATTTGCAGCAGTAATCCCAACCAAGGGTCAAGCTGGGCATCTGGACAATGTGACCTCTTAGAATTCAGACTTGCTCATGGTCACAAATATGTGGGCTTAAGACATATGTAAGACAATAAAGTTAGTCCAGAAACAATGGTTCAATTGACAGGATAAGCTGGCTCAAATTTTATTTTCTACTGTCCTGTCTAACTCTGGAGAACAGCAACTGTTTAATGGTCAGTGCAACTCAGGGCCTCAGCATCTTAGTACCATATCTTCCAGTTCCAAGTTGTCAGTCAGCAATAGAACTATAGTAAGCTGTAGACCTGTCATTTTATATAACCTCATTAAAGTTAATTTTTAAATCCCCCATGGACTGTACAAAACACATCCACTGAGCATGTGTGAAAACAGTGAATTTCCTCCATTGCCAGCAAGAAGGCCCTACTGCAATGCAGTCCCCCTGCAACAAAAGGATTGACAATGAACTGAAGCAAAACCTTCCTCTTTAACAATCTGTACTGCCTAAGTACTGTAAATGCAGTCCTGGGACTTCAGTTGGACTGCTGTGAACATGCCTGGGGTTCATTAAGGCTTGAGAAGAGCTGCTGCAGTGCTGTATTACTAATTCAGGGCCGGTAATAGTACTTTTGTCACTTACTTAATGTAAAGCTGCAGAAAAAAGGGACCATTCAGACTTATGGTGAAATGAAATGGCACCATTCAAAGTTATTTCACTTACCATTAGCTGAGAGATACTTCTCAAATTAGAGATTACTTAACAGAATGTTTTTTCTGCAGGGTTTTATGACCTCAGCTCCCCCTACACACTTAGATGTTCAACCAAAACTTTGAGCACTGCTAAAATACAAAGCCAAAGACTATAACAATCAAAATGGACAGGAACTAGAGACACAGAGAACACAAGATAATGCATAAAATCATTCTGGTAGGATTGCATTGCAGTAGCATAAAATCAATCTCAGTCATTCAAGCCTAAAGGTTATTCTCAGGATCATTCAATAAGTCCTTGTCAAAACACTCATTCTTTGATGCATCAGAACAAAAATGTTTATCAGATATTGATAACTTGTACCATTCTATCCTTCACCTCTATTCAATGCTAGGGGACAACTGATTTAACTCAGGTATCAGGTTTGTGCTTCAAAAATCTGAAACTTAACAAAGAAGTGAAGGCTAAAGGTTACACAGCACACAGAGCAAAGGAATATAGAAGGTCTTTGAAAAATAAAAATGAGTCACAGATGTGTTCTTTTTGGACTGAAATAAAGAGAAATTAGCTGCTCTAAGGTAGAACATATGTGTTAACCGCACAACTGGCAACTCCATTTTTTCTCTGCACATTTGATTTCAAAAAGCAAGCTAAAGGTAAATCTTGCAAGGTTAACTGTGGCAATTGTCGCCTCCTAAACTTTTTCTCCAAGGCATAAAATAAAGCTTTAGCCACCTGCACTATAAAGAAGTGTTACTCTTATTACAAATGATTTATTGTAGATTCTTTCTATTTATAACTATATTTTGTAACAAAAGAAAGTTCAGGAGTGTCATGAGGGCTGTTTGTGAAAGAAGCTTGAAAGTTCTAGTGATATTCTGAACATGGTTTACATCCACCCAAATAATTTGATAATATCACTGAAACAACACAACACAAACAACGCCAAGAGCTGCCTGAGATCTACCTTGATCCCTTCAGTAATTACCATCAGTGACACCACAATAAAACACCACCTGGGTTCCACACAGCCTAGAATGCACTATCAATCTCTGGCTCAGCAATAAGCTTACCTGGACCTCTTGTGTCCAAAAGAGAGATTCTTTCAAATACCTGGCAAGACTAATCAAGGTATAGAAGCAAAGTGTATTACTGTAACTCGTAATAGTTTATTTCCCACACAACTCTCCTACCTAAACTCCATCACAGTGGTCCCAAGTTACTGTTTCAAGAGTTGCAACTGCTAAAAAGATCAAGCGATTGGACATATCAGTCCTCCATAAACAACAAAAATAGCAATCCCAGCAAAGCTTTGATGGAGCTCAGAAGCCTAAGTGTACCTCCTAAAACTTTGAAAAACAGTCTCTGAACACTGTTAGTTAATAACAGTCCCTACTCCAATCACTGTCAGTGACACTCTGTCCAGCAAACAAGATCAATTATCACCATTATAAATCCAATAAGCTGTTTCAGTGAATAAAATACCCACAATGGTAAATAGATGTGTTCTGTTTAAAGATACCCAACCTGGGTGTGCTACAAACACATACACATTAGCTTTCAATTCTCATGGCATTTCCCTTGTTTCAATTTCAAACTATTATTGTTTCAGAAAAAAAGTTTCATAAATATAAGAAAATCTCAGCCTGATCTACTTCTAGAATTCTATATCTGAGATGCAGATAAGAACAGGCAAGATCTTTAAAACCCGATTTGATTTGTATGAATCACCTTTGCTTATCCCATGTTAAAATATTTCAGTGCAATTTATTCTCTATGATAACAGTATACACCAACAGATGAAACACTCTTTTTCTCTCTCTCCTTTGTGTCAGTGTGCAAGTCAAACACACACAAAAATAGATTATCTGTTTTCATCTGAGGCTTTCCTCCTTTTAAACATTCTGTCTATTCCTAAGTATCAGAAAGGCAAGATCTAGTCAAGGATTTTAAGTACACTTATGGGACTCTGTGCAAATTGCACTGATGATTTCTGGAATAATATTCCGTAGACTCTTCTGTGTTATTACTTTTCCCAGAGCATTTTGAATTTTGTTTGCAGAGACTCAGTGACACAAATGGGTGATTTCAATCAGACTGTTCTCACTACTTCTAGTGAATAACAGAAGGCTCTTAAGAGAGCCTTAGGGACGAATAACAACACAGAGGGGCTGGGGTCAGTCACCAGTCTGCAATCTTGTCATGTAACAGCAGGTTGTTGAACTGCACCCAAAATACGGTTCCCAAATATGCCACTTCTAGGGAGTAGGAGTAAAATTTTTCAATGAGGGACAGAGCTGCCCAGGTAAAGCAGAGATCTAGGATAATAAATTTTAAAATTTTGCACACTATGCCAACTGTTTTTAGCAGAAACATGAAATAAAGCAGATAAAACTTGCTTTGGCACTCTACACTTGAACTAGAACTGAACAAACACTTGATGGAAAATATAACAAATATACTGTTTGAGAGAGATATGAAAGCTATCTTAATTCTTCCTGTTGTGTGCTCATTTTCATATTTAAATTCAAGCCCTTCAAAGCAAAAGGGGTAATAGAAACATTATTGCTCAAGTAACATGATAAAAGAGAACAAAAATACGTAAACCATAAACTTTTGCTGGATTTCTGCAGCTCCAACTCAGGCAAGGCAAAATCCCGGACATGAGTCCCAGACGACTTCAGTGAACTTAAACAAGAACAGCAGAGATTGACACCAACTGAGCATTTCTTCCACTGCTCAGGAAGAAATTAGCCAAGGTAGGAGCAAACAAATCTGCCCATTTTCAATTGATTCAGCCTTAATTAAGAAGAATGAGAGAGAGACAAGTGCATCTGATAGCACCCTGCATTATCCTTTCATATGAATTTTGGTCTTAATTCAGTTTTGAATGTTGGAATAACCTGTCTGATCCCTGTGAGGACTTGTCATTTGTCAAGTTCAGTGCTTGTCTGACAGAAGTGCAGAAGATATTGAATAAACAATCATGAGAAAAAGCAAAGAGATGGAGATTTATGAACATAATGCACAGAAAAGGATATCTTCTGAATATGCCATTCATTAGAATTCTACATAAAAATTCCACTGAACTTCAAGGAATAATTTTGATAACTTTTAACCACTTACAGGGCAAGGGGCTTCACTTTTTGTTGCATGTTACTAGAACAAAATCTCCGTCTTACATACATACTAGATACTGAAGGATAACTTGACCCAGTTATAGAGACTTCACTTTCATCAGTCATTGGTGACAAACTCATGTTAGTGTGATTAAAAACAAGATTTAGTATATCTACATTTATAATTGTATGCATGGATACAGTTTTGGGAAACATTACACTACTGAAACAAAGAACCAATTTCAGATTCAGGTGGCAAATAATAATCCTCTTTGGCATCAAATGATACAACAGAAAGAAATCATCATAATATTTGTTTATCTATAAAATAAATATCTAAAGTATTATACACATAGAAATAGAAAAGAACAATAGTGACTCAAATATATATAGATATCACAAGTAACTCCAGTTTGTTTCATTAATGAAACAAGTGTAGCTTGTTTCATTAGAGAATAAGAATCATCCCAACTTTGTATCTTTTGATTCCTTAAGCCCAGTTACTCTCAGCTAGATTTCAAGAAATGAAGAAGAACAATACACCCACAGACAGAGTTATCACTTTGATGAGAAATAGTACCTTTTTTTTCCTAACACATACTGATATTCATGAATTTAAACAAGGATTGGAACTTGAGCTAGGATCCAGATTTGAAACTGTGCACAGACTGAATTCTTCTTTGTTTTCCATACTGCATGCATTTGAGTAACAGCAGGTAAGAGGTGCTCCAGTTGCACTGTTTACACAGAAGTCATAGAAGAGCTTCCTCCACCACTTTGTTTCTAAGCTCCAGCCTACCTGCCTTCATTTCTCTTCTGGCTGGGACAACAGTTTCTCTATATTTTTATTTTAAAGGACTTCTCACCAGGTTAACAAGAACACTGGTAGAGATGATTTTTCCCCAGTCAGTCAGACGGATCTCATCCCTGATGAACAGTAGCTGGCAGAGACCAATGCCAAGTAAGAACAGACAGAACAGTTTGGTCACATTCAAACTTTCAACATTTTAAAAATTTTAGCACAGAACTACCAGAGATATTAGCTGGCAAGGTATTATATGTCTTTTTCTCAAGGACTATGGAACCTCTTTGATTAAATCAAAAAGAGTAACAATTTTATTGCAACACTAGTCTGTTCTGGACTGAAGTCTGATTTCCTAATAAATTTACTCAGTTTATCTCCCTTCAGCCTATTCACAACACAATTTGGCAAAGGAATAGAAATGAACTAACTTCTTACAAAATCCAGGGCCAGTGGTGTGGGAGGGAAGTAGGGGTTGGGGAATAGTAAGGTTCCTATAATTTCCTGCATGATATCAACAAACAGCTCCATACATTCAGGTTACTACTTGTAAAATGAATCCTGAGCTGTAGTTTGTTATATTTGCACAAAAGGCCTCAGATTTATAAGATTAGACTGCACATACACCTCTATTTCATTGAGCAAATCATTCCAGCTGAGACACACAAGAGACAGTTCCTTGCATAAAGCTCCCAAGAGTCAAACATGTAACATTAACAAAGGGAAGCCAAAATAAAAACTCACTTCCTATCAACTTTCAACCTAGACACATACACTCCCAAATTATGAAGTATTCTTTAATGATCCTTGGGAAGAAAGCAGACAATATTGTGGCCCGTTACTACCATACTGCAAGTATGTGCAGCACCTATAAAAGTGGGTTTTACTTTAATAGAAATCATTAAATATCCAGCAACTATAACACTAGGTACTCAAAAAATTTCAGCAACTAGATAGTCTGACGTAACTTGCATACAATGTAATTTGTGCAAGAATGCAGTGTTTTGTCCTCATTTTGGGTGAGGGTTTTTTTGTGTGTGTTGAGGATAGGGACAGCTTCCTCATCCTATTTTTCTTCCTGCCCTGCTGAGGGGAGATTTCCCTCTATACCACACAAGGACATTTATTCTAAATTTAAGATAGTGCTTGTGAATTTGTTTCAGAAACCTTGGATACTTAGACACAGAATCTTTGTAAACAAAGAGTAGTTGTATTTAGGGAAGACACCTCAGTTCTGAAAGATAAACATCTCACACACATCAAAACAACACTTCTTGGGCTTACACTATTTCACACAGCTATAATTTGGCAGCTCGTCCCTCAGCAAACACTGCATAGTAAGCACCCTCAGTGTTCCAGCAAAACACTTAAGTGTCATTGATTTGACCATTTTTTGAAGGTGTATATCTGTGCCCAGGTTTTTATAATCTGTTTGGAGATTCACAGTGCAGAAAAAGGCTGTAAACTTTCTCTGGTTCCCATTCTCTTTCCTGGTCTCAATACAGGTTAAATTGCAACTGGCATTTGTAGGCAAGGTTTTTCCTTCTCTAAACTGTATCTACCAAAGGGAAATTACTTTGGCTGCTTTATTATCAACTTCTGTGGAAAGCCTTGTCATGCCAACAAAACAGTACAAATTGAAAGGATATTGTTCTCAGATGCAGAAGTCAATATTACAAGGGGAAAAATCCTATCAAAGAAAAAAACACAGGAATGTGTCAAAACCAAAGATAGGCTGAAGCTATTTATCCCAGTGGCTGTTCCTCTACAGTAAGGAGACACATCACAAAAAAAAAAAAACTTCAAGAAGAAAACCTGTTTGGCAAAGGAAACTGCTCAAGAATAGACCAATTCAAACTGAAGAATAGCTGCAAGCTGAACAGTCAGTACCTCAGAAAAGCAATGTCAATTTGTGCAGAAGAAATTATTTAAAAGTGGCTTTTCACCTTTTACATGGCTTCCCCAAAAGTGGTTAGAAATAACACCCTGCACAGTCACCAGGAAGCTTTGATATAATACTCACTTCATTAAGACGAAGATTTGTACATTCTTACAACAGACTGTATTTATCTAAATTTTTTAGGAGAAAGCATAGAATAAAGCAGCATAAGTTCCACAGGGTTAAACAGAGACATGGCTGGTTTTTTTTTCCTAATGAAGAAGATGACCCTTGAAAATCTATTTTCTTTTTAATTTCACGTATTTGCTCCTAAAACCATTAGAGGTTTTTCAGAACAGAACGGACTTGCTGCTCAGAGAGGTGAACTGCTTCAGACAAGACTCCCTAGCCGTAGATTAGAAGTAAAATGTAGAACTCCAATTCAGAACTCCATTTCTCAGTTTCCATATTTAAAAATTGTTTAATATCCTCCTTGCAAAGATATTACACATCTGCTACCAAACCCACAATAAGCCTATTGACACTACCACAATTAGCACTCCGGAGGAAGAGATGCAGTTTAGCCCTGTGTACACTGGAGCACAAATAAGGAAAAGGGCCTGGGCCAGGTGCCAAAACACTTGAGAAGCTTTGGTTCCCTCCTTGTCTCCAAGTGACCCAGAGAGGTCCTTAGAATGATTCAATAGACTACACATGAGACATATCAGCACTAAATCAGCCTCCTAACATGGCTGAAATCCAGGAACTCTTTCCCACAATTCCAGGAGTTGCTTAGGACTTTGCCTGAAGTTACCATATTGTTTCTTGTTAACATGCAGGAAAAAAAGCAGGCCTGACAAGGGTATTTAATGAAGACCACATACTGAAATAAACCTGTAAAAGATGCTCCAGCATCCAATGCCATCATGGTTTACATTATCAAGTAACAACACGATGGTGTTAAGTATTACTTCTGTCTCAGTAAAACACGTATATGGAGATAGTTTTTATAACATGCTTTTAAAGGACAACAAATATAGCTAAAAATGAGCCAAAAACTGTGTACAAAGCCCACAGCTATATATTAAGGACATATTAAATTGCACATTCTTGAGAGAGAGCTGAAAGTCATTTCTGCCAGCCTCTTGTCTTCTGTCATTTCTGATTACCAATGCAATATGTGTCAATGTTCAATAACGACTGTTGAAGTCTTCATGCTTGATGGCTTAGGATGTCATAATGAAAGTACAAGCTTTATTAATCCTCTCATCAATAGAAGCCACAGGGTGTCTGTCACACTTCATTTGTATGTGCCAAGAGTAAATAAACTGCAGCAAATGAAAACTGTGTCTATAAATATGGACAGATGACAAGTGGTTTACATAATTACCCATGCTGGTATTTCCTATTATAGGTTACTAGGCTTTATAAAAAAGCTGACAGAGCCATACTTGAAGATACCTATATTTACCTAGATATTTTATATTAGTTCTGTACAAAATGAAATAAAAATTCTATTAAATTAATGGCCAAGTAGGAAGAATTTCATATCTTAGTCTGTCTCAACACTTTCATTCAGCCAGCAACTGGCTATTAGGGTAAACTACAATATTTAAGAATCTGATTTTTCAACAACAGGCACAGTATATAGACTCACTTATGGGGTAAAAAACATGTACTTTCTTGATTTTAGGTATTCAAGTGAGAGATGGAACATACTCTGTTGAGAAGTGCATGATGCAAGCTCACAGAATCATTTTACTTGGCAAGAGATCGTTACCATTGCTTTAACAGTACTGAAGAAAGTTCACTGAGATACAGAGCAGATTATACTGAAAGGCAAATTATGATTAGCTCACTTCACACACGGAAAGTTCAAGACAAGGGGAAAAGATGTTTGTTCATATTCATTTGTTTTGTTCATGGCTCAGTTTCTTGATTTGTAACCTAATGGCATTACAAAAGGTTGTAGAAATCACTATGATCTTCACAAAAATAAGTGATTTGGTGATAAAAACAGAAATCAAAATTTACTGTAATTCAATATTGTTAAGGTAAGGCACATAGGAAAAAGATAACTGCAATTTATTATACACAATGATGCCTGAACATTAGCATTCGAAAATGAGACTCAGAATACATAGTCCTACTGCAAAAAAATAGAGTGATCTCAGTAACTTTCAAAAAGCAAACCAAACACTATTCACTGACACTACTTACAAAGAAGCAGAGCACAGGAGAGGAGAGGCAATGATGTCAGCATACAAACCCAAGGAGAGAGACAGAAAGCATTGTAACTCCATCCAGACAAAATTTCCTTAATACTTGAGTTCCAAAAAATATCCCAAAATGACTTTGGGCAGCAAGTTTAAGAAAACATGAGTTCAATGACAATCATATGAAGAAAACATGATATTGGGGTACTTTCGAGTAAGCAGAGCTAGAATCAAATTCTAGACTGAACACAGCACAAGGCTAGGAAAACATTTCTTCCTCCACCAGAGAATCAAGTCCTTACTCTCCTTCATTTCTGTGTTTATGAAGAAATATGCTTCTTTTGTTTTAAACTAGAAATGTAAAAAGAGTTCTGTCTTTATAATAAGTACAGTTCTTGTGGCCGTCACATCTCTCAGGAAGCTCCTGAGGCACACTTCAGGAGCTTGTACCCTTCATTTCTTATATGCACAAAAGGAAGAAGGAAAAGGCAGCACACACACAAACAATAACAACAAGCTCACTTTTAACAACACAACCTAGAACATTGTTTCCTCTACTGATATTAAAATGGAACATGGCAGCAAACAAAAAATTGGTATTCTAGCATTTAAAATTAAAATGAAGGGCTTTAACATACATTAGATGTGTCTGCATTCTTATTTTCATTGGCTCAGGCTGAAAAATAGGCAGAGAAGGCAGGCAAAGGAAAATGTAATAGTGAGGAAGAGAGAGAGCAGGAATGAGAAAGAAAAATATGGAAGATGGAAGGCATCTTCACAGAATGGATCAGTATGTCCTCATGTTACATCAAAATCTATAATTTACTAGAGAAATCAGGGTAGAGTGAAAAAGCACCTTGGTAGTTTTTGTCTGTCTGACAAAAACTCTTGCACCTATAACAGTGATGGGGCATAAACTATACTATAAAGCAGCCCTATAATATCTATAGTTCTGCCCAAGATTCCAGTTAGTTAGTACATGCTGCCTTTTGGAGAAAGGCAGCCTCCAAAAAGAAACACATTTGCCAACTCAAATCATGTGACAATGAATGGCTGTATTTTCCCTCTGCAGTGATCACATTCTTAGCCAAAAGAATGAGAAGCAATCACTGGTAGCAAAATATCTCCAAACACACTAAAACCATATATGAAGCAACTGAAAAGAAATTTGTTAGTTTAAATGAATAAAAATATGCCAAAATACCAAAATGAATTCACTTTCTATTAAACTTGTGAACGCAGTATCAAAGCATGGCTCCAATCCTAGTCTTATCAATACAACATTGTTTGGTTGATCTGATCAATACACTCCAGTGAGACCTAATCTTACTGTCCATGTCTCTAGTGAAGCTCAAACTGTTGCCAGGTGCAAACCTTAGAATTTTTTGTAACCTTGGTATGGCAATTGCAAGGTCTCCTAACAGATGCTTTTCAGGTGCATGTTGTCTGAACATTATTTCACCTGCCTCCTGCAGCTTTGGTTCAGCTGGTTCAGCTGTAAGCAATTTTTCTAATTGAGTGCATGTCTATCACCAATTTTGTTTGCACTTATCTTTTTATATATACATTATATCATATATATAATACGTTTCCCTTTGCCTCTAAACTAGATTTTGAGTGTAACATCTTATATGAAGTGAATAGTTTAGGGAATCACGAACAAATAGAAACACAGAGGTGTTCTTCCTACGGCAGTTCATAATCTTGATTTAGCTGCTCAGAGCAACAGTTGTAAACTACCCTCATGGTATCTCATATTTCAGAATCATTTATGCCACAATTATCCTCAGCAGCAACTAATTAACTCCTGCTGTTCTCTGTGAAAGAGTCAACAGCTACTTCTAAATTTATATCCATTTTATACTCTAACACCTGAAGTTTAAGAAAATAAAGTTACATTTCTACTGGAATGAACTCAGAATTAGAAGTTAATTCAGGAAATTTTACAAAAGAAATGAACTTTTTGTATAATCATTCAAATAAATCAGACCTTGATAATATACCAAGTGATAGCTCCTTCTATAAACATACTGAAGTAAAATGTTTCAAGTATTCTATGAAGTTTTAAGAGTTGTTGTGAACATAAAATATTAAGTAATTAGATTTCATAAGCAAAATACAAAGATTGTAGCTTGTTCAGAACTAAGACATAACTGCTAAAATATTTTTAAGCACGTAGTAATGATACAAGCTTTCATTTTAACAGTTTCCCTAGCATTCCCTTCCTGTGTCCCACTCATCTTGTGTATGGAAGATATTAAACCCTGTATTTCTTATGTTTTTAAGGAGTGGAAAAACCCCAAAACTAAAACACTAAAACCCACTAAAGATTGCACTCCTTTTGAGAAGAAAAAACAAACAAACAAGCAAGAACTATTTAATTTATGGGACTTTTGTTGCTGTTATTTTGTTTTTTTCCAACTATCAGTCTTTTCCTAAAACACAACTGTGCTGTATTTTACACCAGGCTCAGAATCTCAGACTGCATAATCCCTGTTCCTTTGTATTCAGCGGATAAATGAAAAAAAATGGTTCCTACAGAAAATCTACTTAACAGACATTTTTTTTTCATATAGAATACATGCAATGCCCAGTACCTTCTGCAGTGGTTATACTTCAAATCTGTTATTTCCTTGCTTTAAATGAAGACATGCAGAACTAAAAAAACTTTGGACACAAGTAACTATATTTCTAGCACATAAATTACCAAATCAGAAACTAGTTTTTAACCACAGCCACTTGCTAATACTCAAAAACTGCATTTTCCATGTGGTTGTCTCTCTACCAAACTAATGGATATTTTTAATCCAGCTTTAGTGGTTGTCCTAACATTAGCAAAACGTTAGATGAAACTTAAATAGTGTAACAACATATTTTCTTTCATTTTAAATGTACATGAAAAGACTCACCACATCTGGAAGCTTCAAGGCAGAGCTGCTCCATGAGGGGGGACAGAGCCAGGATCCGCAGGCAACCCATAGAGCCTGAGCAGGGTGGGCATCCCAAGGAGATGCCAAGAGCCCAAAAGAGAGGTAGTGCCCAAGCACGAACTTAAATGGCAGAGGGCAGGGTCCAGGTGAGGCTCATCAAGGCAATTAAGGGCTATTAGTGAACTCCCAGCCTTGACTTATTGGCTCAAGGGCTAAAAACACTGTGGTTAACACACCTGTGGTTAAACTTCTCTCCTCTCTTTTGTTTCTTTTTAAGAGGAATGCAGAATGTATCTTATTCTTGCAAAATAACTTCTTTGTTAATAGAAACATGTATCTTGGTCCCGACTTCATGGTATGTAAATGGCGAGTTCACTTCTCTTCCTAGATGTGTGCAAGCAAACACGGAGAACCAGAAAGGCAAAACTAAACATTTCACAGTTTCTTCTGCTGTGCATGATCATGTAAATAATGAGATATGGCTACCATTTACTCCACTTGCAATAACCATCTTATTGTTACCTTGTCAAGGGAAGAAAAAAGGTTTTATTTTAATATTCATTTACATTCAAATGCAATGTTTGTCTACCTGTCTTCTGGTTATAGTGTAAGTCCAGGTGTAAGATAACTGAGTATTCCAAGCTAGCTTTGCTTCTATGTTCCACAGTTATATAAATAACACTAACAGCAGTAGATTGAAAATTGTCCACTGTCCTGAAATATTTCCTTTAATTTATACTGAGAAGCTAGAACTAAGGAACATCTTCATTTTGGTATGCTATGGTCAAAAAGTTAAACCAAGCCAAACCACTCCACATAACTCCCACCCCATAAATACTACATTAATTCATTAATCTTTAAATCTAGGCTGTCAAAATCACATTATCTAATGCTAATTCTTAAATAATGTTCAGTGATGATGGGTGAGATTTTGGATCCTGTTTTGTTCTGCATTTTGTTACAGTGCCGAAAAAGGGCTCTACTATTTGTAGAATGAATATGATGGCCATTAATGAGATTTGCTGATCTTTTGGTGATAAAAGGAGTTCTGGGCAGACTGATGCAGAATTAAGAATACTGTATGGTACTCTAATTACATTCCTGTGCATCATATTGAAATAAAAATCCCTCTCTCACTAGAGTAATCCTCAGTGAAAGCCTAGGGCAGTTAATAAGAGTTCTTTCATTCATTTCAAAATCTTTGGGCAGGCTTTATAAAACTAGAAAGTGTGGATCAGAAATGTTGATTTGCAGTCCAAATACAGATAGGATATGGAGGCTGTTGTAAATTATTAGTCCTATACAGACAGGTAAGAATGTTACAGCTTTTCCACCAGTTAACAACCAGAAGATTTAAGTCATGAGGAAAATACACCTTTAGATAGAGACATGTTTCATCCCTGTCTGTACAACCGTGGAACAAAGACAGTGTAGGTCTGTATCACAGTGCAGACATAAGACAAAAATTGAACCTCTCAGAGAGGAAGTACAACCCAAAACTGTAATTGTGTCAGTAGTACATACAAGCATCAAAACAAAAGCCACAGTCCCACTGCACTTTCTCCAAGCTGGTCGTGAAATTCTGAAATGGATGTATTTGCATAAGATATTTGCTTCCCTGAAGGAAAACAAGGAAATTCTACAGAGCTCTCTGTATCAGTAATCCCATGGCATTTTACACGTGTTCATTTTACAGAAGGTACTTCTCTATAATTGTAAGTAGAGATCTAGACAAGCAAATTTTGTATAGAGGATTCTTAAACTAGTAACATTTATTTTAGTCCAGTGGGAATATTTTCATTAACTTCAAAGGAAAGAGAGAAGGAGCTCTAAAGCAGATAGCAGAAAAGGTGATCACAGTATAAATAGAGCTGTTGTTCAGAAATAGATAGAAAAGGACAAGTATATTAATATATTTTTCTTTCACATTTACTATTTTTGGTTTATTTCCACTCATAAATCAGGTTATGTTGTACTTCTATCTTTAGATGAATCAATATTTACTAAAATAAATCTCCATATATTCTTCTACTACCCCATCAGCTTTTCCCTATAAACTGTAACTTTATGAATTAAAGTAAGCAAGTTACCGAAAGACTATTAATATACAAGCACTACTAAAATTATACACATATACTGGATGGAGGTTTCTCTTATTTTTGTGTCTTCTGCATTTACCCAGCTCAGTGTTATTCATTATGATCTAAAAAATGAAACCTTGAAAATCTAAGCACTTTGTTAAGTTGTATTTCATATGGTGCAAAATCAATAAAGCACACCTTAAAGAAGCTGATTACGCAGCCAGATACAATGTCATTTCCAAAGACAGTAGTCTTCCCAGAAATAGTGTGCTACATGATGGAACTGGTGTATCTAAAGACAGAGGCAGAAATAGACTCAGTTGTCTTACTGTTCCAAGAAAAAAATATGTATCCCCTACAGCCCTGAAAGTAACCACTGTCTGACAGGAATCTCCTTAAGGTTTTGAAAAATAGGTAGAACAGATACTCAACTAATCACTGGAATTATCACAGTCATCTCTTCCCATAATAAAGTCGTGTCAGGTCTTTATTCACTGCAGAAAAGCAGAGGCAGTCCTGCCAGCCATTTTTCACAGGAAGGATGATGTAAGCTGAATAAAGGGTTTGAGGAAATATGGATCCCAGATGGAGGTAATAGCTGGCTGGTACTGTACAGTAAGAAATTTAGAATGGAGAAAACGTGGAGACAAGCTATCTCACTTGCCTACACAGTGGTAGTTCCCTTTAGTTAAATCACTCAGACATTTCTTCACAAAGGATAATTCCCTTGACATTGCACAGAGTTTGGCCGTTTCTCCCAGAATGAGAACTTTAACCAAAAGCAGACAGCACCCAGATGATTGCTGTTCTAATGATCTCTACTGTCATGCTCACATCCCTGGATGCAATGTGTTTATTTACATACTCTGGAGAGCACTGTATCTGTCATTACCAGATTCACTTTTCTTCCATTTGTCTTTACTGGGCAGAGTATGTTCTGCCTCTTATTTTCAGAATATTTGTAGAAGCTTAGGCCCAAAAATTTACTGGCATCCTTCTCAGAAAGACACATTTTTTCTGTAGACAGATGAGCTACTGTGACACCAGCAATATAAGTTGTGTTTTACTTCACTAAATGTATGATTTCTGAACATTTCTAATCTTATGCTCTCCTAAAAGTAGAGAAAGGTAATAATCTCTAAGAAATCTTAATAGAATACTAAATAATTTTCTTCTCTTTCCTTAGACTTTATTACTTCTTTCCTTCTGTATAAAAAATTTGAGAGATTTTAGCTTAGGCTTCACATTTTTTGCTATGACCTTTTCCACTGTGGCAATCAAAACATTTTTTCCCCTTTTACCTTCCTACACACACACACGCACACACACACACAGACATCCAGCACTTCATAACGGTTGAAGTGTCCACAGGACCACAATAGTGAGAATACTTTTAAAATATAAACAAGAAAAGTAGCTAATTTTTATGCCTTATTAGGGTATTTTGTGGAATGTTGAAGGGTAGAATTTTTGTAACTGTATATAAGATGTACCTACATAACATTTCATGTATTTATTGTTTCAAATATTTTTATTTCTGCAGCAAAAGTAAATTTTTAAGTAAATCTCTGAAAGAATTTAATTTTAAGTAAGAATTTTGAACCAATAATTAATTTCATAATAGAAGTTCATTTGCTGGTTTTCTTTTCCTTTTCTTTTTTTTTTTTTATTTTAATTTGTTAATAAAATCTGTTCTATTGGCATCGTTTTTCTGTCTTGATGCTTTGGCCACCTGCTGTAGTTGGCAAAATCAAATGCCTAATAATGGATAGCATATAAAAGTTTCTGTACTATTATTTATTTATTCAAGTGTGGTAGAGATTGCAAGTTATGGCTCTACCATGCTAGAGGCTTCATAAACATATTTTCTCCTGACTTTACAATATATCGAAAAAAAAAACAAACCACACCAAATAGGATCCCTTGAGCTATAAAAAAATCCTTAACTATATGCATGTGAATATAGAGGGATACATATTTCGTCCTGGATATGACTATATTAGAAAACTGTCATTTCAAATTTATTTCCTAGCTAGATTTTACCAAATAAAAATCCTGTAGGTTTTATTCCCTTCTTTCAGGACTTCTTAAGTTAGAAATTATTCTGCATCTCTGTTCATAACAGACCTCCTGGGAGTTTTGCTTTTCTAAATTCAGCCTAACTGGTTGCTAGCAAAAGCCATTCAAAGATGAAAGAAGAGACACACTCAGTCAGCACTACACCAAACAGTATATTAACTCCTTGAATCATTTGCAGCATGGAAAGTTGGCACATATCATACAAGCCAGTGTTCTTACATGATGCTTCTAATTTGTTTTTCCATTTTGAAAGTAATTTTCACAAGAAAACAGTACATAAATGCAGTTTGTAATCTTTACACAGTTTAGGAAACACTGTGGCTTTACTGGGGACTAAATTAATGTATAATGATGAAAATCACTGTATTTTTTATCAGTAATAATCTTATATACATATCAGATACAAGAAATCTGACATTTGTTTACAGTCAAGAATATCATATCAGTTAAATTAAACAAGGCAGAGTGAAATTTAAGAAGCAAACACTGAAATATGAGTCTTTATATTTGTCAGAACACGAATTTCTATCAGATGAGCCTGCATGGACGAATACTTCCTAATATTATATAATACCCTAATATTTCTATAAGTCTCCTTACAGACATAGGATTGTATTTAGCAGAATTTTCTTCTAGTGATAAACCAAAACACATTTCTAACAGTTTGCAACCATTTTATCTCATTGAAAAAAAGTGCTAAAGAAGAGTAACATATGTTGAAACAAGACTAAATATATCACAGCACAAAAACTGGATTTATACTTAATTTCAATTCACCGAGGCTATTCTGGGTCTTCACTGTTCTGAACCTTAAGCAGCCTCAATACTAGTAGCAAAGAACCAAATAATTTTACCTAAAAAGAATTTATTCTAAAAAATGTACTTTGTTTTGCTAAATTGCATGTTCAGGTGTGGTAGCAAATGGTTGTCATTTAACTGTTCTGGATGTGGGAGGGGACACTAAAAGCTCCCTAAAACTTTCATTTATTAATGGTAAGTCTTAGTTCTATCAATGCAACAATGCTTCTGTGAGCTAGAGGAGCTTTAGGCAGTGCTAACTTATCTTGAAGACTTCTGGTGTAATTTTTTTATTTATTTATTTTTTTAATCAGAAGATACGGTAACTTATTTACCATTGTAACTATTTTGAAGATAAAAAGAAGCTTGTAAAAAACACTCCTCTTTTCAGCAGTGAGTGACAGTTAACCAAGCAGACAAGTCAAAAGGAAATCAATAAAGACAACCTAAGGTCAGCAGTGAGAAAGCCACTGGTACACAGTTAAAGCAAGCCATCAGCAGCAGATGAAGTAAGGAGTAACACTGTGAGCAAACACTGGATTTTGCTCCTGTACCTTCTTCCTTCAAAATTCATATATGCAACTTACCCGATTCATTCAGGAGCAGGTGCCCTTCACTGAGTCAAATATGACCCTAAATCATCCAAGTATTATGGAAATATTTTTTCTGACATAATTTAAATTAATGTAATATAAAGATAAATGCATTCATGTGCAATGAAAATTTAAATTTTGATAATGCCACTCATTTTATGTAATGAATGTCAAGGATGTAAACTGATATTCTTAGTAAAACTGCAGTTTAAATAGAAAAGATATTTATCAGAAATAGCCTGTATAGAAAAGTTTGGTGAGTTCTGCCTTCTCTACGAGAAAAAGGAGGGAAAAATGGGGAAAACTGACATCCAAAGGCAAACATGATATTCCAAAATAAGCCCAACAACAAAGAAAAACATCTGAATCCAGAGTAGTTGGCATCACAAAATTCCACACAGAACCTTTTCCTACTAGGAAAAGAAAGTTGATCCAAGAGAAAATTGTTGCTTCACTGGCGTGCTTAGCTTAAACAGTGGCAATACACCTCATATTACTAACTCACTCTATATTTGAGCAGGGTTAGAATTCATTAATCTCTTGAATATTTTTTAACCTTCCTTATTTTGGCAAGAAACAAAGTAGGTACTTGCTTCCCTTTGGCAGGTTAATGAAAGGTTTGGCCTTGTTTCATTCTGTTTCAGGAGCGCTCACATACCTATATGGTGACACATACAGGCTCGAGTAGACACATTTTGATGCAGTTACAGCACGTAGTGTGCCAGAATTAGTAACTCAGATGACCTTATTGATTAAATCTGGGAACATGGATGGGTGTAATTGATTTTAACACAGCCAGTATCTTATCCAAGGTCTCTATAAGCTGTCAAAAGGCTACAGCCGCTGAGTCACCAAAGATTAACCTATCTATTAGAAATATGAGCCTACTGCAGATGTCAAAAAAGACAAAGCAAGCTGAGTTCAAGAGTTTTACACAAACTTTGCTTTATATATACCATGTCTTATGACTCTCAGATCACTGTGTAAGTTGTCTTGGAGAGTTATTCTCGTTAGTAAATTTCTGAGTATATATTCTTTAAAAGTCTTTTGTGGAGACATTTTTTCTAGAAAGAAAGGGTACTGCAAAAGGGTACCAGCTTCACTGACACAGTTGGACTAACAGCAAACAGGTAGAAGCAGCACAGTTCTGCTCAGCAGAGCTAATCTGCTTAAGCCAACCAAAGTGTCTTTTACCAAGTCAGAAAAACTATGTCTATGTCTCACTACATGGACATTCATAAAAAGAACTATAAGCAACTTGCAAAACATTTAAAGAGATAAAACACCTCAAATTCAAGTTACACTTTCTGCAATGGACAATCAGAAGTTTTATACTCTAGCAGCAATTTTCCTTCATCATTTTTAATTTCAGTCCACTACCATCTAAAAAGATTTAAAAATAAGTAATCTGTTCCTATTATTTCTTGTTCAATTTCAGTTCCTTTTTGATCCTTACCTATCCATAAAATGTTTCCTTGACTATCCTGAAACCCATCTTCTAATATATGCACTTTAATATTTTAATACAGTCAGCTAAATTCTGAAAATCTCTTAACTTTTGTTATTCTGCTTTGTTTTGAAGTTAAAGATGTCTGAATCATATTTATTATAGCTGGGTTTGGTAAGGTATTTATTTTTTGAAATAGTATGTGTTCTTCCACATAATAAACATATCTCATAAATCTCAGATGATGATATATTTGTCACAGCATCCTAATAACAACTCCATAAACATAACTGGTAGATATTTCAAAGTGTTGGCCAATGATGTTTTATGTATTTGAGGCTGGCAGGCAAATTTACTGGGTAGATTATGACTTTGTGCTGATACTATAATTGCTTGTAAGATTTGTTCAGCTCTGCTTTGGTAAAGGAAACGCCTTGTCTGACAAAATTTAGAGCAGGTCACAAGGAAAGCTGCATTCCTGGCTGAGTGCAGAAAACATGTGTTAGAGTAGAACACTGGACAACCAGTGCTCTGTCTCTGTGGTGCTTGAAGCACTGACATTTTTAAAAGAAACATAATGGCAAAGAATGAGAAACATGACATTAATACATGCCTTTAAGATAATAATTCCCACCCTTAATAACAATATTGCTTCACACCACACACAGACATTAAAAGCAAAGTAGTCAGTCATATTCAACAACGTGACAACTGACCTAGCTGAGGATCAGCTCCTTGCAGAAGAATTTAAAGTTTTGAAAAGCTGATTAGAAAATGGTAGACGAGTTGGTTAAGAGGAGTTTGTAGAGGCATGTATACATAGGAACAGACTTCTAAGAGGCAAGTCTTTGGGCAATATCTGAAAAGCATATAGAATGAATTAAATATTATTAAAACTTTAATAATAGGGCTAACATGGGGGTGACAGTTGCAAACCAATGTCTGAAAGCTGCAACGAAAAGCTAACTGCTGTCAGATTGCTCAATTTTACTGCCCAAAGGTAAAGCATTAAGAATTCAGGGAGAATTTTTGTTAATTTGCTTATGAATGATACGAACCAAAGGTGACTGAAGCCAAAACACAGGCAAGGTTTGCAGTGAAATGAGGAAGGTGACAAACAGCAGCAGCAGAATATCCCTGCCACCACACCTTTCGCCTCTTAGTGAAGTTTGGTGTGGAAATCAGTGTGACCACAGTGACTTCAAAGAAGCCCTGCCCAGACTCCCCTAATGTGACCTCAGTGTTGATCCTGCACTGAGCACGACATTGGAAAAGGTTCCTCAGGAACAGTGTGATACTGTGGCTTGCCCTACACTGTGATTTACCTGCTGACAGGGAAGAATACAAACATTTCTGCTCATATACTTTAAACTCCTAGTGGACACCACTCCCAGTTTAGACTTATGGCCATCAGAGGACAAAAAAGAGCGAGTTAAAAGGCAATTTCGTGTTTTGTCCTCCTTACTGCTGAGGGAAAGCAACAAAGCAGCAGAAGTATTGGCTGAAGAGCCTAACCATCTTTGTATCATACTGTAAGGAAGACAGCGTGGTAAAAATTTTGCTGAGTCCAGCTCAGCAGGTATTTAAAATTCCTCTCCATATTCATGAATTTTATACATATTAGGTGTGATCAAAGAGTACTTTGGTGTGTTTGTTTAATAATGGATGGGTCTGTTTGGAGTTTCCTGGGGCAAGAATGGGGTATGTTTGTGTCATCACAATTGAGCAATCTAATTTGCATGTAGGTATCAATATTCCCATAACACTTGATAATTTTTTAAGCAAATGATACTGGAAACATTCTGTCTTCTGCTACTATTAGGATATTCTCACAAGTGGCAGAAGAGAATGTGGTAATCATATAATGCTTTCATTGAGTTACTTGCAATTTATTCAGCATTTACATTATTTAAAAGTATTTTTCCTCAGCAGTACAGGTTTAAAGGTGGTTCAAGCAAACTATCATATTGTTCATCAACATCACAAAACAAGTCATTAGATGAAGAATAATTTGATTAGCTTTTGCTTTATTTTTTTCTAATTACCATTACATCAATACCTATAAAGCTGGAAATGAAAGAACCCAAACAATAAATATATAGAATAAATAATACGTAGAATAAATAATATATAAATAAACACATAGGCCTGGAAACATTTCTTACATTACATTTACAGTACTATAGTATCATTGATTTCTGAGATAGTCTTGATTCACAATCGTGCAAATGAAAGGAGAGCAAGTCCAGAAAATCATCATCCAGAAATACAGATTTGGAAAAATAGCTAAAAGCCAGCTTTTCTTTCTCTTCAGTGTCAGATAACAAAATTTTGGTGTACTGCATCTTATTTTTTAAAGAAGAATTAATCCCATGGGATTTGTTCAGGAAAAATGCCTTTTCAAAGTAGTAAACATCAATGTCTCAGTGTAAAAAGAAATCTATGTAGTTGTCATATGCAATAGAAAAGGTTGGCCTTTCAATGCACTTTGTATTCCTGCCATGCAGATACACATTAATGTACCAGCTACAGTGCTCTAGTAAAAACATCTTTTCCAATGCTTAATCCAGCCTCCCAGAAATGAGTGTCTGACACTAAAACCCTTCAAACAGCTTAGGCTCTCAAGTGGGATTTGTGTTTTATATATACTTGTCATTGTAATGGAAAACACATTGTCCTAATGCCAGGTTCTTAAAGTAAGGAGGGTCCTTTACAACAAATATAATAGTAATGCCAGGATTTACAAAGTAATGGCAGTGAGGTTTCTCCTAAGGATGGATTTTAGCTAATCATGTAAAAGGATTCCATGCTTCCTTCAAAAAAATCCCACACTTTTTTAATTCAAATAAGTATGAGGTCAGGTTGGATGGGCTCTGAGCAACTTGGTCTAGTGGAAGTTGTCCCTGCCCATGGCAGGAGGTTGGAATGAGATGGTCTTTAAGGTCCCTTCCAACTGAAACCATTCTATGATTCTATGGAATACAACATATTTATAAAAGTTTAGGTTGATTATGGAAACAGGCATAATTACACAACAGGGTTGTGAGGTTGCCTGTGGAATTTATACTCAAAAACCACTTAAATCCATGAACTCTGTGCTTATACTCAAGTGGAACTTCAGTAGAAAGCTGATCATCACTCCCTTTATTCTGACTTGGACTTCAATTCCTAAGAGTTTCTGTCATAAGGCTGAAAATCCCTGGTCACTGATTTAAGTGCAGTTCCACTGAACATGTAATTATTCTAAAACATAAGAACTTGGATTGAGGACTCATTGACAGGTCACTCTGGCAATGAAGTCCCCTAAAAAATGTATGTGATAGTTGATGGAGGCTTATCAGTGAGGAAACTCTTTTTAGCCTCCTTCAACAGCTTGAACAAATGGGTATCCACATATATCAAAAGCTATGGAAATAGGGTTATAGTTAACCCTATCTATGGAGATAGGGTTTTCACTATCTCCACAGTCTCCAGGAAATTGTTATAGAATCTCGCAGAGGCAGAAAGAGCACTGCAGGAGTTAAGGAAGTCTCTATTCAGAAAGCTCATTGATATGTAGCTTCTATTCTAATCCTTAAAATAAATGGTAAGGTTTAAATGCTCCACACAGCCATTTTGTTGAATTTTTTTTTAAAACTTGTCTGTACATTTGAAGCTAAAGTCATAAGCATTAATAAGGATTAAATAGCTGAACTGATCTAATAATCCCTGCACTTTAAAAGAAGTAATCCATTTCTCTCATATACCCTCTCCTTCTCTCTCCCTTTCTTAGCATATTTATTTAGTTCTCTGCATTAGCTTTCTACCATTTGAATGCTCTTGTTTGGCTCATCAATGAGACCAAGAGATGAGGCCCAGACAAAGAGAGGGAAGTGGAAGGAAGCAGTACATGGTCAAGAGTGAAAACAGACTTAAAGGGAACTGGAACTGTCTTTAGAGGCTGTCTAACCATATCCTGTTATAAACTGCTGTACCTCAAACAACAGAGGCATTCATTTGAGGTGACAAACCAGATATATTAATCTGGTGAAAACACTGCATTAAAGTGACTATATGGCCTCTAATACTCAAAATACCTTATTTAGAGGTAACTAAGCTGTGTTGAAGTGTGATGGGATTGTTAGCCAGATCTTAGTCTGTCTGTTTGGTCATTCTGCTGCTGCTGCAGGCCATCTAGTACACTAGAATTCTCAACTTCAGCAAGACTCTGTGAAAGGTTTCAGTAAACATTTATCTGACAGTGGAAGTCTGACAGAGTACAAAACAAACAATTGCACTAAATTGTAGCTCTCAGAATGGATTGCTATATAGGCAATCTTCACCTCTGAATCAAACCCAGACATTTTGTGTGGGTTCAATGGCAGCATGTGTACTCAGTATAAGCTCTTAAAATATTTGCAACTTATAAATGATACCTGGAGACACATCAGACAGGATGCTTGACCAGATCCAATCATAAACCAATAAAAGACCACAAGAATCCAACCTCGAGAACTAGCATAGACTTGTCTGGTTTTAAAATACATATTAAAAGCCTTTAGCAGTTTGACTGGAGCAAGACCAGCAGCCTAAGTTAATAAATGTTTCATAAAAAATTAAATGGCACCTTTCTATTAACGAGGAAATTCAGTCTGTTTTATTGCAACCACTGTAATGAATACAGTCCACTAATAGCATAGAATTCTTCACTGATCAGTGCAAATCCAAGAGGACTTCATGTTCTGTTTGCAGAGGTAAAAAGGGGGCAAAGACACCACTTAGCTATCTTAATTGACAAGTCACAATCACTAAAACAGCCTGGCTCTGTCAACACTGTGAATTCAATGGAGCCATTACTGGTATACAATGGAATATGCTAAAAAAGAATCAGAATCAGACCATGGGGTTTAAAGTGAGTTCAAAACAGGGAAGGAAAAGAGCCCCCTGGTGTATATTAACACAATGTAGTATAGATCCATCGTCTGTAATGCGTTGCCTTGCTTTTAACTCTCAGCCTGAAGCCAAATCGATTGCAGCAGTTTGTGCTGGACAGACACCAATTGCTAATCTTCTTTCTCCTCTTTCCTGCTGCTTAACAGGGCTACAAATAATGGTTTAAAATTACTCTCAGAGACCTACCCACATGACTTTCAGAGCAGAAATCAAAGCAAGTTAAATGGTCAAAAATCACTTATATTTCAAGTTGAAATGTCTTTGAAATACACAGAAAAGAAGAATATTGGATAAAATTAATCCAGAAATACCAATGGTCTGTAATCACTGCAAGGGTCCTATGTGGATTTGCGATCACGTAAAAGAAGATTAGGAGTCAAATTTAAAACATATTCAAAAACAGGAAAGGCAACTTCTTAGTGTGTATTCATGTATTGCACAACAGTTACCATCATTCTGGCATTGCAATACAACTATTAATCTGGTTAACTGCCCAGTTAAGAAGATTTTGTATCTGCTGAGCCTTTGCTAGAGAAGCAAAACAGCTGGAGCACCATGAAAATTCTGGCTGTGTGCAGATTGGGGCTGATGCGTTTAAGGTCTTTAACAGACAACTCTTTCTGATACTGTTATGTGAAAACCCACAACTCTGCACCACAATACCCAGAAATCTACATAAAAATAACAGTGCAAACCTAGCATAAAGTTTGCTCTTAAGGCCTAATTCTCATTTTGAAGTATATTTAAATGTTGATACTGTATTATATCTGCTTTGCACTTACGACATACGACACTTAGCAATGCAGACAAGTTCAGCAAAATATTTAAATATTTCCTCAACTTCGAGAGAATGGGTTACTCAGGCACCTCTTATATAAATTGTTGAAGTGCAATTTAAGCCTAGATATACACAACACTTATAAAAAGAATGTTATTCTTACTTCAGTCTTAATGTAATGAATTATAATGCAGTTTTTAATAGTTTACCATCTCACGGAATTTCACGCATCAGGCTGCAATTCTTCTACCTTGCTCTTTGTGATCAGATGAGAAAAGGGGTTTTGGTTGTGTTTCCAATAGATATTGGATTTTTTTTATATCATGTCTGACAGTTTGCAGAACATTAGTTTGGCTTCCAACATTTAGTCATACCTGAACGTAGCATGAGTCAGCACAGGTTTCTGCTCAAAACTTTTGAGAGCTCTACAAAGTCCTCGGTTTTAATGATGATCTATTCCAAAAAATAATCTGATGTGACGTATTGTCCAGGAAACAAAATTGTTTCCTGTTTTTATCTATACAAGATGTGATCAAGCAGTAGCTGAACTGCTACTTAGAGTTGGCAACGAACACAATGCTATGCTGCACTAATAAAAGACTGCTGAATTCATAAAGTACAAAGGTAGTAATCTACACTAGACAGGTAAGAACTTTCCAGTCTTGTCCACTATCAGATTGAAAGGAAGGGAAATTTCCTCTGATTATATCAAATACATAATACAAAAAAGACAGTCAATTCTTGCTTGATTTTAGAAATACAAGGGATATTGTTGAGTTCTCAAATCAAAATTAACTTTTCATGCATTCCCATTTCACGTCACTACTTTAATTCCACTGACACATAAGACACCTTTACTAATACCTGTACCTGCTAATCAGAATCTGTAAGACAAAGAGTTGTGCTAAAAAGGAATTTCGGTTTTGATAATACATACAGTTTAAAGACTTTTTACAAGTATTTTCTGTGTATCTTGTCTCTGAAAAACAGGGGGTTATTTCCCTCTTAATGTAGCTTTTCATTACTTGCCTAGTGCTTTTGGTCAGCTGCTTACTGAAATCCATCTCTAACACAATTTTAAGTATTGTGAAAGAGGGACAATATTTTTTCATCTGTGTTGTTTCATTAGACTGGCAAAAAGAATCAATAGTCCCTTATTACATGAAGACATAATGCCCTAGATTGAAACAGTGACATAGGTTAATCGATATGAAATGAGTTCACACAAGGATACCCAAGAAGAGAGAAGAATGTGAAACACCAAAAAGTGGCATAGCTTTCTACTACAGCTCTGGAGAAGTTTTATGCTTGCTGATTTGGATTTGGAAGTACCCACTGACTTATAGGTTCTCATTTATTTTGATTAGAACAGAAACAGTGTGTTTTATCTGGAGCAGCTTGACTTAGATTTTCAGAAGGAATTACTCAATTTTACCTCAATAACAAAGGATTGAGGTCTTTGTAGTATTTTTCTTTATAGTCATATCTCTGTTTTAGTGTAAGACTGAAAAAAATTTTCTAATACAATATTGTTTAGTAATTCATATTGTAAGTTATTGCTATCACATGAAAAAACAACAATAGCAATCTTTGCAATCAATTCATTCAAATCTCAATTTATATATTTCATCAGGAGTTCTTACTTCTCAGATAACTGAAAAGTGGTAATTGAAAAAAAATTGGTTCAGTCCAAAGCATGCAAAAAATATGCTTGGATTTGTCATGTACCTATCAAAGGTGCTAAAAAATTAATTAAATATTGATCAACAAACTCACATTTTTTATTAGTGTCATGAATTTAATTCTATGTTTTACGTCAAGAAAATACTTGCAGGGTTCATCAGGTTATTTCTTGAATTGGCATAAAAATGACCAATTCAGCTATCTAAACTGACTGTAGATCATGAAGCCTTGTCTCAAGTTACTGATAAAACAATACAAAGAACAGCTCTGAGACTTCAGGTAAGGACTTGGTTACATAGTTTCTTATTTCATCCAAAATTCCATGCCATTTTCTGTTATTAAACAACGGTTTCACATTCCAAGTACACAAACTAAAGCAAAGCCATCCCAAAATATGAAAGATATGCCTGTAAATAACCTGCTGGAAGTATTCAAATGATCTATTTATATTCCAGTGAATCCTGAATCCAAATCTTAATCCCACTGTGGTTGTCAGTTTATACTTATCCAATTTACAGGTAGTTATCTATGAACAGCACATGTAAATTCCTTTTTTCTCTCAGAGGATTGCATAGGTTGAGGTTGCTATTTAATGACATTTTGAAAAATTTGTTTCTTTACCTTTTCCCTGTTTTCAAGTTGCTGTTACACCATTTATGCACATCTAGCTGTTGAAATTTGTCTTTCATTTCAATTACTGGATTTGAGCAGGTGACCTTATTTTCTCTTCTAAAGTATTAGGGGACATTCAAGCCCATTTAATGTTTCAGTTTGCAGCCCTTTTTTCTGTGCGGTGGGTAGGGTGCAACTAGATAAGCCTAAATCGGGAAGATCTACATCTCTAGAACTCTTTTCTTATAATATGATCACCTTTCGTTAAAATTTTTTTAAAGAGGAAAAAAAAATGTAGTAGTCCAAAGATTTGATCAAGCATTTTGCTTATTTTCTCATGTTGCTTTTTTCACAAAGTTCCAAGGAGCTCAAGGTTTCTCTACCATGTTTCTCTCATCCTCTCTCCTTCCCTTTTAGCGATCAACAGCCTTCAAACATCTAAAAGGCTTTTGAAACTTTCCCATTAGAGAATAACAGCTGTTTTCATGGTCAGTAAGACTGTCCAATTTATTCACCAGCTTCACTGGAATTAGCAAGCAGCTCAGGCTCTTAGATCTTACTCTACAATTATCCTGAGCAACAAAATTAAAAAAGGGAGAAGAACACCCCAGACTGTATTACTGGTACTGAAATATTTGAATTACAGCTAAGCATTTTATTAGAAGTGAGGACTCCTCACTCGTTAATTTTCTGTCATTTGCTGCAAGCACTGGAGTTGAAATGTCACGTTCTCTGGTTTCTTCCACCTCCATGTTCTAAAACAGCAGAGCTCTGGCAGTTTCACTGCAATCAGACTTTTCTACTTATACATGCTTTTCATTAAATTACTAGAAAAATAAAAATAAAAACAAAGCTGGCATGAAATTAAGTTACACAGTATGAAATTATTTACAGCAGCCCACCAAGCCCTACATCAGGGAAAGTCATAGTGTCTGACTCTGCAGAATTTATGCAGCTTGACTGTACTACATCTGGAGGTCGACAGCTGGTTATTATGTACACCTAATTTATCCAAGCAGTAAATACCACAAGTAGAGAAATCTATTCACCTAAGGCTTATGGTTCAGTTGGTTTAGTATTTCATGTTTAAAATATAGAATGTAAAATAAATTATGAGCAATTCTTCCCCACACTTCCTCAGCAGTGCATGATGCTCCATAATGGAAATACACTAAATGAAGCATCTTTGATCTAATTACAAATCTGCCAATGAACGTGATACCTGATTGTTTTTTAAAATAATTACAACAATAATTTTAAATTCTAACACTTCTTAGGTAAATGACAAGGGTATTGGAACAGTTAGACTACAACTGACAGCAAAGGAGGAACCACCACTGGCACCACTACTTTGCACATCTATGCTAATTCCCATTCAGGTGTCACTCAGCATATGCAAACAGTGACTTAAATTCTACAATGACCTTATGAGGGTATGTCTAAGCATAACAAAAGTAAGTTGACCACAGAGAAAAGTATTTAAGGAATGATGTTCTCTAGATAATAGTTCTCGATCTCACCGAAAAACTTTTTTGTACCAGATTCATTTTAATGACAAAAAATACGCATCTAAATCTCTCCTCTTTTAGTTTAAAACCATTCCCCTTTGTCTTATCATTATCTGTCCATGTAAAAAGTCACTTTCTCTCTTTTTTATAAGCCTCCTTTAAGTCTCCCTAGAGCCTTCTCTTCTCCAGGCTGCCCTCACAGCAGAGGTGCTCCAACCCTCTGAGCATCTTTGTGGCCTCCTCTGGACCAGCTCTAACAGGTCCACATTTGTTTGGTTTTTTTTTTAATCAAGTGGTTTAGTCTTTTGGGGGCTTATCAGGCTTGTGCAGGAACCAGGGTATAAAAATCTACTGGTATATCTTTTGAAAAGAGTTGAGTTGCTATCACTGTCTCCTGTCCAAATAGTCTACACAAATGTCTTCACTCTAAAGGAATATGAACGAGAAATTTTACAGAACACTTTCTAAAAACTACAACTGCCATTTCTAAATTAAATACTAGTCTTTTCAAATTATTCATGCTTATTTTTAATGAACCAATAATTTTGAAAACTTCTTTCTTCATAGGAGAGAATATACAACAGGAGGGTTTTTTTAATATTTGGAAAGAAGTATAGCAGTAAACACTGAAAAAAACCCCAAAGTTCTGGAACTATTTAGAGAATTTATTCAATATTCAACTACCAGCAAAGGCAAGTTATTACTTCGCCAACTCAAACTCCCTGAGATTGCTAAATCAAACCATCATTTCTTATTCTATCAATCATGTGCAAAGAAACACAATAAGAGCCAGACTGAAATTCCAGTGCCTACTGTCACTCCATTATGCCATTACATTTCTTGTGAATATATTTCATCTTCATGCAAGTGTTCACTCTTGCTCTCAGCTTGTTGCTCCTTCTCAGATATCACTTACTCAGATTGCACGTATTTATCTTAGTGTTACCTTATAAATTATTCTCTAAGATAAAAATTTTTGTTTTTCTTATTCTCATCTCTCCTTCAGCTCATCTGTTTTCAAACAATTTACTTGTATTGGTTGCCACTGAATGCAGAAGTGTCAAAATCTTAATAATACATCAGAAAAAGCTGATGGGGAGGGTGTTGAAGAGGAGCAAAACCATTCAACAGTTGTATATTTTTTGGACATAACAACAATGGAAGATCACAGTAGTTTCTGAAGAATTTTCAAGCAATCTCTCCCATTACTGTAAATATTATTTCCTTATTATTGTACATATCTGTTCCTCTGAATTTTATTTGTGCCCCACAACATTATGTTTATACAGTACACAGAGAATGGATAGATATGTCCTTTTGCCTATAAAGCAAAGGACATACTAGCATGGAACAGGATTTTCTTTAGCTTAGGCTATAAAATCCCATAACAGAGATAGAACGAAAAAATCTAGGTTATCCTCTAGAAATGGAGTCTGTCCATTTCCTTATAAAGAATATGATTATCTACTCACTGAAGTAAAAATTATTAACATAGACATCAGAAAGATATAGATGAGATTGGAAGCTGAAAGGCCCTTGATGGGTCAGCACAGTGCAGTCAAGACTAAGCACAGAAATACTATGTGCATTTGCCATAGGTTTCTATCGTTAGCATTGTAGCACATAATATACAATTATATGCAGTATATATGCTAGATATTTTATGTCTATGCTATATATAACTATAACATGCTATATATATATATACAGCATATTTATAACATAATTGCAACACATTATATATCTAACATATAACATATCTATCATAATATTACATATATTATATATTTAACATGTGAATGTGTCTGTGTGTGTGACACAAATCTGTAGCAGATCTCCTGATGTTTGAAAAACTTACAATAAAAATGTTTGACTTCAACAAGTTGAAACTCAAAATAACTGTTAAATTAGTCTGTTGAGACTTTGTTTTGAGCTTGCTGGACTTGATACAGTTCTCTGTTCTTATTTTCCAGAAATTATTTTCACTCTCTAAACTTTACCTTAAAAGACCTTAATTCTCCTACTTAACCTGCTGAATAAATTTTGCTACCCTGTCATCCCTCTAGCATTTACTAAATTGTGGTACACATTAATTCCACTAAAATATCAAATACACTGACTCTAAAAAAGCTCTTTGACCTGTCGAATGATCAACCTGGTTAACCAGGTTCACCTTTTTGTCTGTTTCTTTTTATTTTCCTTTAAGTAGTTTCATGTCTTAAAAATGCTTTAGGAATGAAATGTTCTGGCTGCTTTTCTTACATAGAGATGTTACATGTAAGTCCATCATGATCTCTAATACATCCTGAATCAGATCTGAATTGAGTGCTACATCTCCTTTTGAAGATTTTCTGATTGATTGCTCTGAAAAGGACTGACTCAAATTTTAGATATGGCAAAAGCAAGCATTCTGTCCTGATGTGACATTTATCCAAGATTTATGAAGTTAGCTGAAACTTCTCATTATTACTGTATTTTTTCAGCCTTCTAACTCTTTTGTGTTTCATGTTCTTTGTCACTTACCATCATTGCATGTAGAAAGCACAAATTTGACATAATTCTCTCTGAAATTGAATACTACATTTAAATCCATGGAGACTTCGTGGGGCTGCTGAAACAGTTACTTTAACTATCTGATATATGTTTTTATATATCATGCCTGTCATAAACTATAAAATCCACCATAAAGGTACAAACACATCTATTTTGGAACTATTTTATCAATCATTCCTATCAAGATGATAGGACAATTTTATCACTATCCTCATTTAAATACACAGAGTTAAATTCAGTCATTCAAGAACAGTCTTTAGGTATGTAGCATTTATGCAGCAGTACACATGTGCTGAAGTTTATACCCACTGAAACTTTGCAAAAATGTTCTTTCCTATTTCCTACTCCATTGTTTGCTTATTTATTACCTATGTCCTCTACCTTTTTTTCTGTGATACCTGGGATTTAAAACTTAATCCTGAAGTTGTAGACCCTCCTGTACCACGTGCTACTTGTATCAAGTGCTTTCATCCAGAAATTACTGTAAAAGTAATACAACTACACATATATGATTTTAGAGACACTCAGGACCATTTAAGAAAAGAAATAAACCTAAGCTTACAGTTCTGGTCCCTAAAAGATTTCATCCTTCTTCTTCCTCCATGAATTTCCCACTTAGTTATGCAGGCTTTCCCTCCTCTCACCATGTAGTAACTTACACAGTCAGCTAGTGTAATGAAGTAGCTTATTTCTCCTTGAGAAAGAGAAATTATGATCTACAGATATGTATTTCACATTTAAATTATACAGCAATAGCAAATTTTTTTCTTGAAAATTTGAAGTTAGTAGATGAAATAAAAATGTGTGTTTACACACAGTTCTCTTTCACATGACAGGAACAAGAATGAAACAATAATACCAAATATCTGAGTATTGTAAATTCTGAAGAAAATTCACAAATTGCAGACTGATGGTAAAGCTGATAAGTAAAGGGCACAGACTATGTCACAGAGTAGTCAGAAACAGAGTATGTCAATAGTTTTTCCAATTCGCTGACACTCGTGACATTGGAATCAGAAAACTAATGGCCATATCGCTTCATTAGAAGTTTTGTTTGATTTAAATGCGCTTATAGAATAAGAACAACATTTTTCAACTTATTTTCTACTAATCACAAGCATTTGAAATGGTTATTTAAACACCTTTATGACTGCCCTGCAGGCCCACCGTGTTGTTTACTCGACATAATGTGTTTTTCTGACTTTCCCATTATGTTTGTAAAGACAGCAGCGAAAGAATAAAAATACATAAATTCCAAATAGCAGCTGCCTGTAGTTTGTTTTCCATTACACAAATTGATTTATAATGCCTGTAAGATGCATTTCACTGCGGAACTCTACACTGTGTAAGCACTCAGCAGGCTCATTCCAAGCTGCTGCTCCATTCTAGCTGTAAAACTTTGAGCTTTGTCTGAGGAACTTGGACTGTCCGTATCCTTCAGCAATAGGAAGTTTACAATTATAACTCTCACAGTATTGATCAAAATCAATTTTAAAATTAAAATCAAAGTCTGAAGCTTTAGGATTAGCAGTGATTTGCACATCAGAGAATAGTGACTCATACCCATTCAGTTTTGTATGTGCTCCCCAGACTAGCACTGTGAAGAACTATCAGCATATGTGCTGACAGAAGGTATTTCTACTGTAACCTGCAAATAATACTTATCCAAGGAAAACTACTCAGCTTTGCCAAAGAGCAGACACGACTGTTTCCTGAATACTGAACACCAAATACTGAACTCTGAATACTGAGTATCCTAATTGAATGCTACTCAAGTCATCTAATTCTACTGACTAATAAGGTATGTAATTTATTCAAAGTTTCTACTACAGATGTTTCATCTTCATACTACAGCTCCTACAAAATGGCAATTGTTACCATTTCTAAAAGTGTCTGTCATTGCCAAAGCTTTTTTGAAGACAGCTTGCAGGAATACCCCAAGCCTACAGCATGGCAATTTGAATATATCTTTAAAAAAAAAAAAATATTACCTCTGCCATTTAGCTATACAATTATATCTTTGCTGGCAGCCATACTTTTCCTGTGAAATCTATTCTGATGCACATTGTTACCTAAGAGGATTAACTTTTTGCTTGCTCTAGTAGCATTTTCAGAAAGAAACAAGTTTTATACAAGTATTTTTATAAAAGATTGATAAATTTTAAGGTTTCTTTAAGCATGTACATTCCTGTAACACTGTAATCAACACATGAAATTCATCCAAATTCCTCTAGTCCTTTCAGAAAAAAGTCTTGAAATATACATTCAGAAGAATTAATACACATCTCAGAAATTTAGCAACTATCTAGTTAAACATGGTTCTCTGTAGAACCATATTTTAACTTCTCAAGAGGCAGTGAAAAAATAAAAATTGTTTGCATTTAGCACAGTGAAATGAAGAGCTTCTCTTCCCACAGTATTATTCTATATGGCATGCCAAGTGAATAAAAAAGGGGCAGCAAAACCACATCAAACTAAGTAATGAGTATTATTTTATAAAATCAGGCTTGAGGATGATTAGGACATCAAGCTTACTCATAGATCCTGCAAACCCATAATTCATACAAATCAACTTACTAAACTGAATCCACTGTAATTTCAAGGAAAATAATAATTTAAAAAAAAAGGAAAAAGAAAAAGAAAATAAATTACCCAAATGAGTATCTTGAAGTACTCACTTTCAGTGATCAGAGGCACTTTGGCTGTGATACATCTATTATTATACAGCTTTGGGTCTTTCAGTTCAGTCCTTTAACCCTAAATTTATTTGGACTGACAAGTTAAACATACCAGCTTTTTAACACATCCACTTAATGAGTACATCATTTACCACAAATTTTTTTCCTGTCCTACTGCATGATAGGATTTGGCAAGAATAGATAAAACCTTACATTATTGAGACTGCAGGCACCACAGCTTCTTCAGATATAGTGAAAAGATAAAATGACAAGAGTCAGATAAAACCATCCCATGTTCTTTTTTTTTTTTTACTACAATAGACTCTTGAGAGAAAATATCTTCTTTCTTTGCCCAAAGCTATATTGAATCCTGCCTAAGGCAATTTCTAAACTATTGATAAATTATTTTTATTCTTAACATTTAGGAATTCATAAGATTGCCAACCTAACATTAGAAATTAAACTGAATTCTTAGTTTTGAAACACTTAGTAATTATACTCAAGTAACAACTTATTAGGTGATATTCCACATAGTGATCTCAATTTTGACTCTGAATGACAGTTCACCACCTAAACTCTCTCATTCTCTGGAATTGAGAGTGAAAGGCCTCAGATTATCCAGTATTCAGGTCAGATAGACATAAGAGAGAGAGAGTTATAATCTTTTCCCAGTAAGAAAAACTGGAACAAGATAACATCACTGCTTAGTGATGTTAATTGTAATTAGTTAATTAGTAAATTGCCATTAACTGAGTTAACAAAAATAATATCCCCTGACCTTATGAAAATTCTAGCTGTGGTTGAACTGTGTGCAAAAAGAGCAGAAAAAAAAAGTCTGAAAGTTCCAAGCCATATAAACTATGTTGATGGGGAAAAACTAATAGCCATTAAGGGGTAAAAAAGTCAAGAGTCACAAAGTTATAAAATCCCCCATCTGATTCAGTTAAATCAAGATAGCCATAAATTATTGTGATCTGAAATCTAGCATTGAGTCATGAACCACATTAACTTCAAATTTTTGGCAAATAAAGACTGGATGCATAATTGTACGACAGTTTTTCTTCTGAAATAGTACATCCTAAAAGTCAAGAGTATTTCCAGAAGTGGAGACTTAGAGTATAGCTTGTTTAACAGGTTTTCTTGTTTTGCAATTGTATGGTGTTTTAACAGTTGTCATCCCCATTTTTTTTTTTTTTGCTTCAGGGATCTTTTTAATTAGGCTCATTAGTAAGTAAGGCAAAGAGCACATGAACTCCAGAATCACAAAGTATTTATAATTGGATTACATAACTTTTGTGATTGGATCCTTTCTTTCTAATGCAAATTTCTTTTCCATTTGGGAACTCTCTGGAATAGCTAATGATTGCCTCAAACTTATTTATTCTTAGATATTATCCACTAAGTGCTTTTCGAAAATACTTCCTGAGATACAATTAAATATTCCATTTCAGATTCAGTGTAGTAAAGATGAAGAAAAAAATAACTAACAAGCCAGCCAACAAAACCCAAGTAGTACAGTAAGTTCAGCAATAAGTTCATTCTGAATAACCCACATATAGGAAATAGGTAACCCTGGGAAACAGTTTTGGCTCAGAAACTGTGTTTCTCAAATTTCTGAGAGAAAGGGTATTTGTTCAGGAACTAGGACAACTAATTCTCTTTCAAAACCTTCCTTTTCTTCACCAGTTCTTTCTCTCACCTGCCATGACAGAACCTTCTTATGTGGTTAACACAATACAGTGAAGATCTGTAGCCCCAATTTCTCATTCAATATTGATCTCCTTGTTTATATAAAAGAGAAGCAAAGCAGACTCACATAACTCTCCTGTTTTTCATAAAAGGTTGAAAGATTAAGAGCTGTGCCAGATTCTGTGGCCAGTAATACACGTGTGTGAGGTGCAGTATTTCCACTGGAATTAACTGGACTACACAGAATTAATTAATTCCACTGGAATTAACTGGGCAGACATTCCCAAGCTACTTCCCGAGAAGGTTACATGCAGTTCCTTGACACCACTTTTCAAAACAAGCTCTGAGGAATGCAGCAGTCAACTTCACAGATTATTTAAGAAATCAGGGTAACTCAAAAAACACTTTCCGATTCAAGTTTTGCTCCCTAGGTGTTGTTCCCTTGCCATTAGAGTACAAAGCTGGAGCAGGATTGGCAGGTTGCACTGGCAGAGGATGACTTCTATTTAGAAATAATATTGCAGAATCACAGAATGGTTGAGGTAGGAAGAGATTTCAGACAGCAGTGTCTCATAAGAACAAAAATATGTCCACTAATGTCTGACAGAAATATACTTCCTTTTGTTTTAATGGTTACAGAAAGAAATTCCAAGCACAATGGATTTTTTGTTTTTCTTGTTATGAAACCTTTTTTTTAGGTCAAAATATTTTGACTTCTATGAATACTGAAAATTTTAAAGTGTTGTTTTTAATGTGACAAACTAGGAACGCAAACATATCAGTATTCAAATATCTACAGACTTGAGGGTTAAAATTCATTAATATTTACTTTGGGTCAACTATCCTTCTCCATTTGCCTTATGATCTATCTAAATATATGATTTGAGCCAATTGTAATTAAGTAGAAGAAAATATAGTAGGTATTTATTTCATGATACCACAATCTCAGATGGAGTTGTTGGTGCTTCATTATTAGTCACAGCTAGATAACAGAACCAGTTTAAGCACTGTATGTTCAAACTTTAGAAAAGATACTTGAAAAACAAAGTTTTAAAATAGATTGTGTCCATCTAATATAATCTATCCTTATTTTTACAAATATTTCTCAAAAATTTTCTGTTTGCATTTTATAGCAGTTTTCATAATTTTGAGGAACAACAATTACATTAGCTGGAACCTTATAAAACAAAGTAATTTGAAAATATAGAGAATTTTAGCATAGATTCCCTCTTTTGTATTATCTGTACTAACAATAATCACTGAATTCTATATAGAAACATATTATGCTTTCCTTTACATAAAAATTCTGTCCTTTACCTTACTTCACCCTCCTTTCTACATGTAGTCCCACTCTCAGGGTTTTGATTTATAGTTTTGATTGCAAAGGGATCAAAGATGTCAAAGGATCTACTTCAGGCTTATTTTATTCTCATGTTCATACCCTAAGCATGCTCTTGAAATAATGCAAAATTGTCTAGATGTCTGTACAGTATAGGATTAGGAGGAAACAAAAGACCAATATATATGTTATTTATTCCCTTTGCCAAGTCCAGCTAAACTCAGAACCAAGTTGTTCAATACATATTTTACACTGATCAGTCATGCTAAAACATAGACTTAAAAAAAAAAAAGACAACAAAAAAAGACACCGTTTTTTTCTGCAGAACATTCTGAAAACAGACAACTGAAAGTGCATCTGCTAAGAACAGTCAAAAAAACGTTGCTCATGAGTGTTAAAATGCCTTCCATTCTGACCCAAGTTTTCTTTCACATTTTTTACCAAATAGCAATTGAAAAGTGGAAAGGAACTTGCTGTATAAAAATCCTTTGGCATTTAGATGGCTATCTGCATATAAATTAATATGTTAATTACACTTAGGAGCTGCATATAATGAGATTTGCAGAGAACACTTAATGTTAGGCTTGAGTAGTGGATGTGCGATTCTATAAAGCTCTTTTTTAAACTTGTCATTTATATAAACTTTCAAATCATTGCCAGGTCTAATAAAAGAGTTCAAGAGCAAAACCAGACAAAAGGATAGTCACCAACATATCTTCATTATTAAGAGCATTCCTACTTTAACTAATCTGCTTGCTTGCTGCTACTTTGTTATGTTCAGGTATACAGTATTAAGGTGCAAAATACCTCTGTATATTCAGGTCACGATTTTCAAGAAAGGTTAAACAAAAACTCCTGAATTTTCAGAGGATAAATATTCTGCACTTCTGAAAAGCTCTGTCCTCTTACAATCACGGTGTAGAAAAAAAAAAAACAAACCTCCAAAGAATCCTAATCACTATATACAGCATATATGCTATACAGTTATTCATGGGACATCCACATTCTACATTATGGCACTCTAGAAGAACAATTAACATAAATTCAGGCCAGAAGAACTAAATGTCTAACAAAGGAGGACTTCAAAAACATGCCAAAAGCACCTTACAGAACTGCTGCTAAACCTCAGTGTAACAGTGTAACTCAGGGTAAGAACACACTAATAAATGAAATCAATCTATTAAAGGCACAAAACTTCTTCCACCACTCCATATGCTTTTGATCTTAAACAGTGTACACATTTAAGTGTTCGGTTTAAAGTTTCCTCAAAAAAACATGGCTAAGTGCTGCAATAATAGGCAGAAATTTTCCCTTCTGATTCACTGCATAAAGAATATACAAGAACTGACCAAGCAAATGCATTCCTAAATCTCTGTAGCATCTTTTAGTACACTGGTAACTCAGCTTTCTAACACTTGTAATGAGACTGAAATTTCTGTGTTAAGAACAAGGTTCCATGCTGATATAAAACTTCTACAGTTAAAGCAATTTTCACTTAATGAAGATCCATTTCCAATGATAATTTCAAGAAGTCCCGCTCTTTAAGCCATTTGAAAATAATAAACATAAGTATGTTCATTGTTTTGCAGGCTGTATTAGGAAGAGCTTGCCCAACATCTGTCACAGGGTTTCAGACAAAATCTACCAAAGTTTTGTTCTGACAAAGCTTATGCGTTATAACATTTCTGGGTTGCTGTGGGTATTCTCTAACTGTATTGTGTTTAACAGGAAAAGTTAAATGGCAATATGTTAATTACTCATTTTTGTCTATGCAGTAGATGAATCTTCACAACACTTGCTGCTACTAAGATTGCAAGTTTATCCTGATGAATACAGTGTCCCAGTTATTGCAATTATACTGAACAGTTAAGTACTCAATGAGAACCATTACCTTTTATTTTTTTATAGTAAAGCTGAATTTTTGACTTCAAAGAAGAAGGCAAGGGCAAGTCCTCTTACTGGATGATCCAAAGATTTCAGATACATGTTTGAATAGCTGGTATTTCAGCTGCAGCTTTGAACCAGATCTAAGGAAAGCATTAAAAAAGAAACTGCTTTTTTTAAAAGGAAATTAAAAAAATCAAAATAAAAAGTGAAAGTCACAAATTTCTCCTTGGAAACAATAGTCCTCCCAAATCTGAAAGTACAATACATTGCTCTCATAACTGTTTAATATAACATAAAGGTGATTGAAGGAATAATGAAATGTGTACACAACGCCAATCTAATAAGCACCATGTCTTCAAAGGTTGAGGTACAACATATGTTAATAAGAATCTCCTTTGATGATCTAGAATACACAAAACCCTTCACAAATGCTCCTTTCAAAGCAAAAGAACCCTAGCAGTTTTAAACACATACAGTCTCCAGACACTGCTAGAAACCTAAATCACTTCAAAGTAAATGTGAAACAAAAACTGAACAGAGGTTAGTGTCTCCTTGGACATTAAGTTTCTTTTTTGTGTGTTGTGGAAACATTAGAAAAGTCTATAAATTAGGCAGGAAAAATATAGTAACAGCAAGATAATATATTTACAGTTTTACTGATATTTTTTTTGTCCCACTTGCTTGGAGGAGGACAATGCATCAGCAGAGTGGGATTTCAGCCATGAGATTAGTCCAATCTGCCCTGCAGGAGAAGATTTCCCAGTTATACCAGTGAGTTTGGGCTGATAAAACAAACACCAAGAATAAAATAAATTAATAGAAGTCTCCAAGCTTTTAGGCACAGTCAAAAATTCTACCCACTTAGTATCACATAATGCTAACTAACACTGACTGTATTTCCTCTTCTCCAGCTACTGCCTTGCCTCATTTACCAACAGGCTTCCATTCTTACATTTTAGCATGATATTCCATAGCTCATTCTACTACCTACAGACACACACACACACTGTACCAGTAGCATGCCTGCCTGCTTCCATTTCCCCCCTCAGCTGCTTAGTGAATCTGCTAATCTCTCTCTTCCTCCAGCAAAGATGCTGCATTGTGACTTTACAATTCTCCTACTGTTTTTATCAAGGACACACTTACTTTTCTACTCACACAACTGCCCTGATCACAAAGATAGCACACAGTTATATTTATCTTAATAATTCATTTAGCATTCACTATAACCTACAGATGATTAAGAATTCATGTGAAGTTCATGTGAATGTCACAGGTACTTCCACATGACTTCCACTGTAATCCAGCATATTTAAAATCCAATTGGCACCATGATCTGATACAGCTAACAACATCTGAGAAAGCAAAGTGCTCCTTTTGCTATAACGTCTATTTTGAGACAATGCCATAAATTGTCACATGACATGAAAAAAGGGTAACATATGTATAAGCACTCCACATAAATACTCTGGTCAGGAAGCATCAGAATGAAAGACAAGTGTAATCTGATTTTTTCTTCCATCTGTGTACTCAGAATCCCTTTACACAATGAAGGAGGGAAAGGGGGGGAGAAGGATCTATTTGAAACTATTTTGATCACTTTAGATAATTTCTGAACAGAAACACTGCTCTGTACTTCTCCTTCCATATATTAAGGGATGAAAAGATTATAACAGTACAACAGTCAATCTGAATTTCATTAAAATATTTTAGATTAGTAATAATCAGTGTTAATCCCTTTCACACTTCACCACTAACACTTTTCTGAAGTCAGCACAACTGTGTTTAAATCACTGCAAAATCAAAGATATTCAGTCCACACAGATATCTACAGTAATGGAATGTATCAATTATTCTAAATGTAGTGTGAACTCTAACAAATATTATCCTTAATGAGAGGCTGCTCTGTTTCTAGACATTGCTTACAGTGACAGCTACGGTATGAACAATTTAACACTAAATTTGAAACTAAAGCTATTTCTGTGCTCAGTAAATACCATTACAAGTTAGACAGCTGGGGCTAGCCCCATCTCAAATTCACTGTGGCTCTGGGGACATCAACAGGAGTCCTCACTCTGGTGTGTCAGTAGTTCTGGGGCACTTCCCTTGGGAGATTTCCAGCTCTGGTAACAGTTCCCTTGGAAGGGAACCATTCCTTCAGCGTGGAGAGCACTCCACTGAAGAGCTGCAGCCTCCTTCAGTACAGGGCACCATATACTTTTCTGGTGAGTAATTTTGGCATATAGAGGTTTTTCTCTCCTGTTCTGGGGTCTGGTGTGCAGCAGTTCATGGCCACCCAACACCACCACCTGTGGCAGACCCACCAAACACACCTGAGAGCAGATGGTCTCAGGGGGGACAGTCTAACCAGGCCCTTCCCACTGACCCCCAAATTGCAGGACAGCACAACATCCACCAAAAAAATGGCATGACAGAAAATAATCACGACTGTTGATAGTAGAGAGGCTTAGAGTAAAATTTCAAGACAGTTTCTGTCTCTACAGACTCATTCTTAAAGCACCTGAAAAAATTATCCATGAGCAGGCTGATAAATCAGGGAAATGTAAAGGTCACATTGATTCTGATAACTCACATTTTGAGTCGAACTATTTTACATTAGTGAAGACTTACACTCTATATATTCTGAGTAGTCTGCATTGAGAGCAAATTGTGTTTTATTTTGAATAACTGCTTGTTCTTGGCTGAGATAATTGTGGTTCAGCAGCAGCAGCACATAAGTCATAATCTTTTATCACTTTAGTGCCATCATTCTCCTTCTCAATTCATCTTGATGTGTAATAGGTCTCCATACCATTATATGATTTGTTCCTTCAATTGTTTATACCTCAGTAGAGCACAACACATGTACTTGAGAACTGGAAGAACTTCAAGGGCCTGATTCAGAGCAGCTATGAGGTATATGATGCTACACCCTCAGCTGAACAAAATGAGTTCACATAACAAAATTTCTCTACCAAGAGTCTAGTCCCCATTTTGCTACGTGAGAGAAAAAATTTAAATACAATTGTGTGAACTTCATCTATTATTTATAATTTCTACCTTAAATTAGCATTTTTATAACGCTCGTACTTCTTCCTCTAGGATTAGGCTTCATAACAGTCACAATGATGAAAATTATGACTTTTCAGAAAAGGCAAGCCAAATAACGAATGTGTGAGGAGGGAGAATTTCTCTAGAATTACTTTTTTCGTTTCAACTCTCCCACCCAGTATACCTCACAATTTCTAATAAACAGACCTTTGCACTAAGCACACTCACAGCTGTAAGACCCCTCCACTTCTGGGGGTGCAAGCTCCCATATTTACAGATACTGCTTGTGAGGGCCCCAGTGCTGCCAGTGTCAAAAGGGATTTAAAATGCTGCTTTGCTATCATCTGTCTCACTTCAAGGTCCCTCAAGATTGTGCCACACTTTATATGCAACTTTGATATTTCTTTTCAAGGTACTTCTTCATTGTTTCAAAAGCCTTTTTGTAACTCCCAGGTTGCTCTTCAATCTGGATGATGGTCATCATCATATTGAGCAGCACTGATATTTCTGCAAATCCACTCAGACAGTTTTGGTTGTTCCAGTCACACAGAATTACTCTCACACCACTTCTTGTCAGCTGCTGTTGTCCAGGCCAGTGTGCAGCCCTTCTCCCCTGCCCCTAACAGGGCATATTACTATTTAGCTCAGAGGGGGAATGAGCATAGTATGAGAGGAAAAACTACTTGGGAAAGAAAGGGAAATGGGGAAAGCCGGGGAATGGATCAAAAGCACAAAAATAGTTGTTAGTGTAAACTCCATTGCATTGTATAATTCAGTCCTAAAATACATAGTATCTTCTCATAATTAAATAAATCAAATATAAATTATTTATAATTAAATCCTGTTATTCAGATTATAAAAAACACATCAATAAATGCACTTTGTAAATAAAAGAAATATAATTTTTTATCAAGAAGAATAAGAAGAATTAAGAGACTGTATAAAAGCTGCATTCATTTCACTGTCTTCTTTTCACCAGCTTCATTTTCTGATTGAATTATTACGCTCCATCATGTTTCTTAATGAAAATCAAGTTCATCAGTCCTGGTGCTATGTCATCTACAGTGTCAGGGGAATGCTTTTTCAGTAATAAAAAGTTTTCTTGTTAGACATAAGTGGGCCATGTTTAAGTGTATAGTATATCCAGTACAGATCATATAGAAGTAATTTTTATGAGATATATTGACTCTGATAACTTGGCCTTTGAGGACAGAGTCGGACTGAAAGGTCTTTTTTGTTCCTTCAGTCTGTGTATTTTGATTGGATCTTGTAAAAAAAAGGTAGTTGAAGCCAGGATGAACTTCTATTAGTCATACACATGAGTATATCACACACTAATCACTAGAAGACAAAAGAGAGGGAAAGAAAAATGTAAGCATTTAGTTGAACAATTACCATTACTGAGCAATTATTTAATTACAAATAAAAAAAAGTTATTTTTGAGCCAGTGTGTAATTGATGTTTACAAAATATAGAACACTGTTTTCTGACTCATCTCTTCTTGTTATACCAGGTAGAAGGAAAATAAGATATATTGTGTGTAGGTTCTCTCCAAATGTACTAATCATAATCTATGTCTCTCATTTAGAAGAAAATGTAATGGGAACTATCATAGTGATTTATAACCCGTTTGACTACAGACCAAATTTTCTATCTAAGTATTTTAAAATATGAAGCTAATGGGAATGTAACAAAGTTTGTTGTTGCTATTGCTTACACAGAAAAGGCCTGACACAAAGTAAAATAAGTAAGTCCATTTTTAAGCAGTGTAATAACTGCACAATTAAGCATCTTATTTCAGTGGTGCCGTAATGACAACACTGTTGCAACTGTGATTAACAGTGCATGGGTCTAACAAAACTACTTAAGTCAGCAGAAAAACTTCTGTAGACTTTTGTGGCCTTTCAAAAGAGTCTGTTCTAAACTCAACCAAATTACTGTTGTATATCAACAGAGAAAATATTTTCTTTGGTGTCATCAGTTATTTTTACTCTGATTTCTAAAATCAGAACATTATGACAAAAGAAACATGATTTGGTGCATTTGCTCAAATATGCAGCATTTTTAGAATTAGCCCTTAATAATTTATGACTTACCAAGGGAAAATAAAATAATTGATAAGCAAGTATTTTTAGAATTCTCACTGAATATTGGGCATTTCTTAGTCCATATGCTGACAGTGTTTTCAGGGAAGACTTGCTCAGAATGCTTATGATGTGCATTGGTTTCAGTATTCAATCATAATCAACAATTCCTGAAGTAGTAATAGTTCAAAATGGCCCCAAGGCCCAATAAAACAAGAACTCCTGAGCTTTGTGACCTTGATCTTTAGAAAAGGTAAAATGTTTAAGACTGAATCTGAACAAGAATGTTGACAAGATGCTATTAAAAGTTTTAGAATTTTCAAATATAATGTGTAATAACTTCGATAAAAGGCTCTTTACTTTATTGCAGAATTCAGTCTCCCTAATTAGATGTAATTTGATCTAGTTTTCAGTACACAGTCACTAAAGAAACAAGATAAATGCTGCAGGAAATGTGGTATGACCTTTTCATTATTGCTTTGTCAGGACATCTGTCAAGAGACTTTTCCTCCATTCCAAGGCAGTCAGACATTGCAATGAATGGTATTAAGGTACAGTTTGTTCTTGGTGGGATACCAGATTATGTTACCAAGTAAGATTCATAATGTACTATAGTCAATAAAATATCAAGATACAAGGTACATAATAAACCTAAATTTATCTTTTGAAGTAAAGATCAACAATTCACTGCACATTTGAAAGGAAGATACGAAAAGACAGAAAAAGACTGCATTATCCACATCCCTGCTAATATTATCTATGATTATATTCCACAATTTTTATCATACAAATCTATTTATGTAATGTTTTTAATAAGCAATTTCATAACATCAACAATGAAAGGCAAATGAGAAATGGTGGCTCAAGATTTGCAAAAGAAAGGATACACAGACTGATAGTTTTCTTACAAAAGGAAAAAATTGGTTAGATTTATCAAATTCTGGGAAGTGTAATAGTTATCGACAGTTTTTAGGAAGCTGCTAAAACTATTCTGTCATTGTATGTTAAAATGAATTGTTTCAGAGACAAAAGAACCATGATAGCCTCACAAAAATTAATAACCTTTTTCAAATGCTTGTTATAGAGTAAAGAAAAAAAGTGACAAGCAGAGAATGTTTCAGTGTGCATGCTTACATTTTCTAGTCTCTTCATATTACTTCTAAGAGAATTGCAAAGAGTAAGAAAAGCACAAGAGACGCGTCAGTGGTATTGACAGTCCTCTCCACTGGGAAAGTTTTAGAGGCTTGGTAATCAAAACATTCCTGGGTATAGAACAATCTAAAACCTAACAGTAATTACCTGCTGCAACAATACACTCTTTGACAAATAATTGCCACTTATCAGTAGCCATGTCTTTATTCACATGAATATACAGTTGAAATATTTAGAATGTTCTTAAACTTTTTACTGATAATTAAATATATTTCCATTACAGCTGTCTTTTCTCCTGGTGTTTCACTTAACCTGTTACATCTCTCATTAAATTAAGCTTCCAATCTTGTAACTGATTATATGCAGAAAGGCTGCTGAACCCAAAACATGTCCCTTGGAGTCTTTCTACCAGTCATTCTGCAGCTGGGGTATAAGACTCCATTCTTTGGAAACTAAAGGATCTCATGTAAGTTTCAAGATTTCTTTCTTTAAACGAAAGAAAAAAAATATTTTATAACTTCCCATTTTAGTTAATACCTTCAATTTGCAGAGCACATAGGTAATGGGGCATATTTAACAGAAGGCAGCCAGTTATTGAAACACTGTGGGTTCAGTCTCATTATTTATGCTATCACTGCAATTTATATAGCTTTTTGGACTGCAGAGACCAAAGGCTATATAAATAAGAATAAGTTAATATTATAAAGAACAATTCCAGGAATTGTCAGTCATGTTTATTAGTATATCAGGCAAGAATGCAGGAAGACTGCTTCCCAGAGTGATGTTCGGTACCATTGAACAATGACATTATGATTTAGCAAATACTTCCATTCTTATTTAATTCCATACAATGTTTCTAAGGCTTTCCAATTCTTCAGTCTGCTTATTCCCACACTCTTCTGCCTTCTTACAAAGAAACACTCTGGGAGTCATGCTTAGTTACAGCTCAGTAGCCTGGTTTATTGTTGTTCTCTGGAATTGAGTCATGCTTGGACATGTCCAGTTACTATTATTTCCTTTAACTTTTCACACAGTGAATAAAGCTGAACTTGGTTTGACTAAAAGAGTGGAGTTAGAATCATGAACATTTGTGAGGGATCTTACAGTGATCTAACAGTGCAGATCCCTAAACCTGGTTTGGCACTGGCAGAAGTCACCTCACCAACGCCATGACCTCCAAATAGGAAATTGTAGGTTTTCATCAAATTTTGTGAACACAACTCTAACTATCAAGAATGACCGGCTCACTGACAGTTAATAACATGCAATTAATAAATCATTAAGCTGCTCCACACCTTATTTGTTCTAACCCACAAGTTGAGCGGTTTTCCCTGCGACAGCCTACCTCTCATTTTTATTGTATACAAAGCTTTGCTCTGTGTGCATACCCAGAATATGACACAGCAGAAAGTAAGTGGAAGATACCTACACTATGTCTCCTTACTACAGGTATTGATCCTGGTCTGAAAATTGTGCCAATAGATCTTATTGCTCTGTACTTGTCTCTAAACATGTCAGCATACTCCCAGTTATGTGCTGCTGATGTTATGTAAGCAAAGGAATGAGCATATGGAGGAGCTCTTCAAGACATCTGGTCTTTTACCAGGACCCTCCTAGTTTTTTGAAGTGCTCCTTACAGCAGTTAAGCTCTTAGCAAAGCAGGTTCCAACAGGACTTACAACTAGGTTAAACACATTACTACCTTCAGAGGACCAAATAGACATCTGAGGTCACTACAATGAGGAAGTGAAACAGATTTATTTCCATAAAATTTATTTAATCTACCAAAAAAGACCTTTACACTCCTAGTGAAGCTAAGCAGATTGATAAAAGGTGGCATTTATAATAAACTAAAAAAATCAGGTAGAATAACTTTTGGCACCACAATTGTGGTATACAGTTTAGCACTGGTACTGTGTCAGTGAACACTTTACATTTAACCAGCAGTAATCTTTGAACCAAACAAGAAATAATAGAGTTCAGGTGAAATCTTCTAAATGTAAATAATATGGGTCAACTATAATCATCCTTTTGATCTTGGAATATAAAGACCTGCCTAATAATTCGCATTCCTCTTATCATTTCTAATGTTCACCTCTTTCCTATGCAGAAGAGGGTTTTTTTTCTTCAAACTTAATAATATTTTAACTAAAAAGCTATAAATATGCAGTGTTTATAATCACATTTTTATGAAACGTTGGAAGTAGGATGAAATAAGTTCAAGAGGAATTAAATAATAAAAAAATGTAACTCAAATCACTTCTGTTTAATATTTATTATAATTTAATGTAGGAGTCATTAAATTTGAATTTGCAAAATATCTTATAACTTGTATTTTATCAGTTACTGTGTAGTCTGTATGTGCTGATTTTTATTTTTTTTTAGGCTTTTTCCCTAAAGTTAAAGTGCATAACTAAGTCTGGACAGCTTTTGATTACTTCCTAAAGAGGAATAAGTAACTTACATAAGCCAGTGACTACAAATTTCATCTGAAAGGACCATGTACAGAAAAAATCTCACACTAGATATAAGCATTTAAATTTAAGGGAGATTCAGTTAGAAAATAAACTTTGAATAGAGAGTTAGTTGCACAGTCTTTTTGATAGTTGACTTTCACATTATACTAGAAGAACTTTCTCAATGACACCCCTATCACTAACTGTAAACATGAATTTCTTGGCATGGTATCTGAGTATATGCAATAAACCAATTAAGACAAAAAATATCTCAAACTAAATATTTGCTTTAGGATATCACAAGTGCCCCAAGGACCCTGAAGGCTGATAGTACTTTTAATTAGACGTTCCATTAGAAGTTTAGATGTTGATTATAGCCAAACTTATACTCTGACCAGTGACTTTTTCACTTGAAAGAAATTATATAAGTAATTGTCATGTTTGCAGATATATAAAGATTGAGACAAAGATTAATGTAGTGGAATGATGATGATGAAAAACCATCTTTATTAGGCGGTAAACTAGGCACAAGTAAAAAACATTAATCTTTGTTATTGGCTAAATATAAAGCTTTATACATAATAAAAGAATATATATAAAAAAAATAGTTCATGTTCTTTAGAGGTAGGAAACTGTACTGGGAAGAAGTGATATCAAAAAGAGCCCTGGGAATCATGAGCCTAAACTTGCAATGACACTGCAGTAGACCGTGCTCAGCGTAAGCTTTTACTGCATACTCAAAACAGCTACATTGTGTCCTTATTTACTATGATAAAATTGCTACTGGAATAGTGGCCATTGTCCACAGTGAAGAAAATGTTGCAGAAACTGGAAGGGTTCAACTGCAAATGTCAATGAAGGTTTGAAAAACCTGCAAGACTGAAGCATTTTGTTGTATTTATTTTACTGCAGACGGATGAAAGACTAACCTAACAATAATGTATAAATAACTGCATTGAGAATAAAAGGGTAAAGAAATTCAGCTTCCAGAAGTTCTTACTTTTTGCTATTTAAACTTAATGTCAGAACATTTTGGTTTTCTACTTTTTTTATAGGACAAGGGGGGGAGATTGATTAATGCTAATATTGCAATTTATCGACTGGCTCTTGGCCAGAACTTCTCTGATAATGTAAGTAATAATACATATATTACTGCAGTTTACCTTTATCATGGGGATTTAAATTACTCTCCCACAGCAAGTGCAAGCAACATAGTGTATTTTTAAATATTTTTTAATAATATGCTAATTTCTATAAGCAAAAATGAAGTAATCATATTCAGTATAACACTTGTTACATACAGATGAGTATCAAAAGATTTAAAGTTTGTTCCTTATTGAAACATCCCTTGGATCATTATTTCAAAACTTTATAGTAACAAAATCAACTTTAACCCTTGTAATTTCAGAGATTTAGAAAATTAGACAATATAATTGTGGTAATTATAAAATCTATGAATAGATAGACGACATTATACTCCAAAAAATTTTTTCCAAAACAATGAGTTACAAGTTTTTATTGACAGAGATTTAACTGTCTTCATGGCTCCATTGTCTGATTGTTGGCTGGATTTCATAAGAGTTTAAGCTAGGATGTAAAAGATGAGGCACAGTATGGAAGAAAGAATTAGGCTAAGAGCAACAGTGACAGTTCCACATAAAATAAAAACAAACCAGAAGAAATAAAATTAAAATTAAATGGAAATTGAAACTACTAGAGCTATGTAATAAGAAATAAAGTAACAAATACTCTAGGTTCTTTATGTAGTGAAATTTGACACCAGACATCCAAAGCAGACTTCATAAAACAAAGGCATTTACTTTAGTATAATTCCAGATGATCTTTAAGTATGGACCTCTTTGAAAAAAACCTTCCATCTAGTATAATATCCTAGTTATCCATTCATAATTGTGATTCTACAGCACACATGGAAAAACAACCATCCTGGAACCATGGTCTAACATGATTTGGAATAGTGCACAGTAAAAAACCAATCATAAGTTATTGATCAGTTTGAGTCCATCCTAATTACAATGAACAAAACTGTTGTGAAGGAAGTAATCTCATCAAGTGAGTAGACTCACAGAAAATCATCAGTACCAATAAACAGCCAGAGTTTCAATTACCTGTTATGTTATTTAGGAAACCTTTTTGTAAAAGGAAAACAAAAATTCAAAGCCAAACAAACAAAATCTCAGCACACAAAACTCAAAATGTCAACCACAAGAGAATTTTACCACAAATATCACTGAAGTGTTTAAACTGCCTTTTTGAAGATGATAAGTAACTCTGATTGTGATAGTGTTTTTTGGGTTTTTTGGACACATTCTCTACAACTAAGAAGTACACCAAAAATTAAAACAAAGAAAATGCTTCATAATTTGTTTTAACAGAAATTTATAAGAATATATAGAGGAAAGAAGCATCATGAAATAACATTATTGCTACTTACTCGAGAATCAAATATTACAACACTTCCTCCTGCAATCTATTTGGTCACATTTCCTTATTGCAAAATGTCAAAGCAGAGCTGCTGGGAAAATACTTCAGTTTAGGATGACGTCAAAATAATTACTTAATATTCAGATGATTATTATTATTAAATATGTTTAACTATCTTGAAAACAAAAAGCAATCAAAAACAAGGAAGAAAACGCATTGGACCAATATTTCACCTCCAGTTAATTGAAATTTTATCTTTTTCTCACATGGACTAACACTTATGGAGATAAGAGCTGTTATTTTTAAATGCTTTTGTTAGATTCACACAAACTTCTTTCTACTTTCAGTTTTTAGCCTAAGGGTGCAGGCACCAGGGAACATCTAAGAGAACTGAGAAATCTCTTATTTTTGATGGTTGCACAAATTTTTGACCATGATAGCACCTCATGTCCTTTCCCTTTTTGTTGTGACAGATAAGCCTAAAAAATTTCAGTTTGAAATGGAAGATAAGCAGTAAGCAGTAAAATGTTTGATGCTTATTCAAAGCTTATCTGAATTGCCCATACTTCCTGAGACCAGAGAGTCTCATAAGATCTACAGTTCTTCCAAATTCCAGACAGTTCAGAAGTACCAGGAAAATTGTTTTTAATCTCTGTATGTTGGCACTTTTCTCTTCGGAGACTTCAGGTAAAACCCGCATATGCAAAGCTGTGCACAAGTTAAAAGTAACAATAATAATATAAAAAACAAAACAAAACAAACAAACATAAAAACCTCAAAACAACCCCAAAGTAAATCTATACCTTAAACAGTTGTTTGATTTTTGAGGACTATTATCACTTTTATTTTGGGCCCCCTCAGCTGCCATCCTATCCTCAATCATGGGTCATCAATATGACTGCCCAGAACACAAATGCTGTTAGTCACATCACATAGTTCTGCATCTCCTCAGTTTATTTTTCATTTAAAGAAATTACTCTTTTACTGTAGCAGCAAATTATACACTCCAAAAAAAATTTAACTCTGGTATGGCATAAAAGGCACACACAAAAAAGAAGTTGCCCTTAAAACAATAATCAGGAAGTAAAAAAAAAAAAAAAAAATCACTGTAGGTTTCATCAGAATAATTAATTCTAGTTTTAACATTTTTGCTACAGAAAAATTGGAAGGCATTTTCAAAATAAAACAGTTAAGCAAATCAAGCCACACTGCATTTTCAACTATGCTCCTGAATAAAAGAATGAAATTCCTAACTTACCACTCCAGCCATTGCAGGCGACCACCCTCACCCCAGCCTAACGTGTCCTGGGAGAAAATGACTGTTCTAAAACAAAACCAGCAAAATCCATGCTTACTAACTTGCATGAGGCATCATGAAACCTGAATTGAGAATGCAGAGGAAATAGGTTTGCCTATGGCAATTGTACTGCACTTGAAACACTTGCTAGCACCTAGTACACATGCTGAATGTCCATGAGTCAGGGTTAGGTGTTTTTCAAGGTACAGAATTATTACTTTCTCTTTACATAGAACTTTCCCTCATTTGGAAACTGTCCTAGCACATCCTGTTAATGTGCATTTCATTAGGATTTAAATGTATTCTAAGGTACAGTCTGTACTGCCCCATTTGAAAAGTCAAGCATTTTTTATCCTCTAATCACAGATGATTTTGGCTTTGATCACTGCATTAGTATCTAAGAATGTCCTGGAATTCAGAAGGACAGAAGCCAGGGCATAGAACTTCCACACAGACAATGGCATGTTCTCAAAGAACACATCTTTTCCCTTCTTCATTTCTACTGATTCTCCCACCCTTGATTTTTCCAAAATCAAGAAACTACATCTAAAATTTTTCTATTTTATACCTTCATGATCTATCTACCAATGTGGTTAGCAGTAATCAACCCAACTTCCCCTCCACCTTTATTTTTAACATTTGAAGTACTTTGTGATTATTTAGAACTGGATTACCCAATGAATTAAAAAAAATATGTCCACTTGACAAGGTCTTTGAAGACTTAAGCATTTTTTCCTTCTAGAGTAATGGACTCCAAGTACTGAAGCTGCAAGCTGACCCCATGTCGGAGTATTCCAGTTTCTGCCAAACCATATGGCACATCTTTATTTAAATGTTAATGATTTTCATGTTCAGCGTGAACTCTTTGAAGTAATGCTGCATTTGTCTTTGATACAAAGTAGCCGATATAAAATAGCTTAATTAAAATAGTTTGATATGAAATAGCTTAATTAAAAGTTAATTCAATAAGTTTTCAATGTGCTGTAACTATAATTCTTGAGCACCAAACTTTCCAATCAGGACATATTTTTAATTGGTAGAAGTGTTGCAGTAGTTTTAGGAAATCTTTTTCAATTAATTTGGAAGCGTTGTTCCAGTTAGTAGAATCAATGCCTCTTGCTATTTATCTTCAGGGGAATGTTTTGTTTCTAAGCAAATTAAATCCCAAAGGACAGAAAGTTGTACTTCAGCAGGCTCTCAATATGTTTTCTGTTTGAAATAATTGCAAATGTGCTGGTTGCTTTTAAAGCATATAATATGACTTCAACTTCTGTGCAAAAGTCCGTGAAAGACATTTTGGATATACGATTTCCCAGGGGAAGCAAATCCATTCTTTGAATAGAAATTACATCAAGACTTCCATGCAAAAACTTATATACACTGCAGTGCTACTGTTAGTCTGACAGTACCTTAGTGTTCCTGTCATGTGTTTTGTTTGTCCTCATCAAAGCTGGACTTCACTGAAAGTAAGTGACAGTGTTCTAAATCAACTCTCACCAGGTGGTCACGTCAAGAAAAGTTTTTAACGAGCCTCCCTAGGTATCAGTAACAGCAGTTAGCACTACATCCCAGGAAGAATAACATACTTACAGTCAATTAGCACTTTGGGCAATGTAGCATAAGGGTTGGTATTTCTGGCAGCAACATTATCCACAAAACAACATGCAATCTACTTCTAGAACTAAGTGTAGAGCACCTTCTTTACAAGTGACCTAAATGCAGGACTGTTCCAAGAGACTGTTTTTCTTCAAGAAGTGCACTTGTTCTGCAAACTAATATACAAGTTTGAAATCCCATCCCACTGGATCCAAATTTCATTTGGTTTCTAGACCAACAAGAAAATGCTGTGTACCTTTGTGATATTTCACAAAACATTTATGAATTGATTTTCCCCTAAAAAGTATCTACCCTGTTCAACCAGGGCAAGATAGTGTACAGTGTCATCTAGAAACGTACTTATCCCTGATCAAAAAATATTTTGCTAATAAAACAACAAATCCCCCAAAACACTCTGATATAGGGCCATTTCTTCTCTATAGCACAGTTCTTTTTTCCTTTGGGAATCAAGCCATTCCTTCATTTACCAAAAACTACATTTCATTACCATTGGTGTAAATTTAGGTATGCCTTTTTTCCTCCCAAACCTGAAAAATCAAGGTAAAAGCAGGTTCACATACAAAAACAAGCTCAGCTTTTCCAAGTTTATGTTCAGTCTGTAGAATCTTCACTGACACCCAATGGAAGTTCACCAGCCACCCACGTAACCTTTTCTCAAACTTTGCCTATTCATTTTCCTATTCCCAGCCTTTTCCTAATTTCACAAGCTTCCTTCTCATGTTCTCTTAGCCCTTTACTTATCTCACAGATCGTGATTCTCTGATCATCTCAAACCACAGAGCGCTCACTAAGGTTTTTTCTCCCTGGAGGCTGAACTGTCAGTCCTTCCTTGAAGTATCTGTGACACTGCTACAGATTCAAGCAATAGCACAAGCTAAAGTAACTAACAGTAGAAATCCAAGAAAATATATCACTTAACGAAGACTTAAGAAGTTTATCTCCTCTCTCTCACATGTCACGATGAGATGACAGTGATCCTGTAAGGTGTTCAAGCTGATGTTGTCAAGTGTAAAGCATTTACTGTGTAATGATTATTTAAAATGACCTGCCATGCATCTCCTTCAAGAAAAGGTGAAATGAGCTGGTGGAATACAAAACACTGTACAATGATCAATGAAGAAAACTCAAAAGATTGGTGACTTGTCAGGTATTATTAATCCTTTAGAACTAAAGAAAGGATGACCATATTAATTCATGAATAATTTATCTGAAGATAAAACATTTGGAACAATAATCAACCGAAAATGAGTAGCTATTCTGAGCTAATTAATGTCCCCATTTAAGTATGGATTGACAGTCTTGCATTAGCAGGCATTCTGCAACAGGTAATCCACAGAGGGCAGTTAAGCAAGAGTTATGTTGCCTCCCATTTCAAAGCTGTGTGGCTTTTCTCATTTGAAGGTTTTTATATGTATGAAGTAGATGGATTATCTGACAGTAACTTATGGATAGCTGTAGTGTTTCTACTCATAGCACAGTCAGTAACATATATAAAGTTACTGTAAAAGCTTTTTCAGTAAAGAATGCTACAGGTTTAACACAATAGGTTCTAACACAATGCATACAGTTAACATCATATTTGTCTTTCAAGGAAGAAGTGGTACTTTTCCCCTCTACCTTTTCAAGCCCAACATAATTCAGTAAATCTATATCCCCTCAACGTTGTATCACAGTTGCTGACTCTCAATGTTTCTTCCCCATAAAAATTAAGATAGCATACTATTTGGAAGAAATATTATCTACACTTAAACCACCACATCCCAAAAGAGAAAACAATCAACATACTGAAATCAGGTTCAAAATAAGTAACATACCTATCTATGTAAGTTACTCCTCTGGGGAATTTCATTATTCAGAACACACTGGGTTAGAATATAATGAGCTATAAGGCAAAACATAAGAACTTTATTCTGCTAGTAGCACATTAGTAATAATTATTAGATATTATTTGTTATTGTTTTATTGGGAAAGCATTGCATCATTCATGTATATCACTCAGTTGAGATGTCTGCCTCTTCCCACTCTGTTTTCTTTCCTCTCCTTCACATCAGAGTAGATTTTGGTGCAGCAGCATAAAGGCACAGGCAACTTGGGTATGTGCTACCCATTTCAAATTATTACTTTCATTTCAGTGCTTTGCTAAATGCAAATAGCAAGGACCTGAGGAAATCATTAACAAGATCTTATTCTGAATTTTGGATGGTAATTGAGCATATATAGACAGCTAATTCATTACTCATTTTTCTAGGAATTAAATAATTCACCATTTGAATTAAGCCATTTGAAATCACTTCACTAGTTAGTTCATGGAATGTTATATTTAATCACTATCCATTCAGCTATGATAGCCAGCTCTCATTAAAAAGGGAGGGAACACATCCTACCTCAGATTATGCAACAAGACTTGGTTCCATCATCGGGTTTAGGACTATGTATAGTTCAGAATGACTGTGGGCTACAACGTGAGAAATCAAGCAAATAGTTCTTCTAATTATCTGTATGAGTGGTACAGAGACACCAGAAATGCCTGCAGGTGGTCAACAGCTGAGGCTCAGAACTGTTTACAGAAGACTTTTTTCTTTCTTTACCTACTACCAAGGCCTTCTGAGAGCAATATGTCTATTTGTTAATGTTGCATGTTACATGCATATGGCTTTTGGATTTTGGACCCAATGTGACAAGTATAGAGAGCACCAGTTCTGACCAGATGGAAAGCCACGTCCTCAGAGTGTCCCTGTAAGAGTAAGGTCTTGTTGTGTGTGCTCAGTGAATGGGAAAAAACTCCTGGAATAGGAAAGAACCGTGTGGTCTTGGCAATCCACAGTTTTTCTCAGAACATTATCACTGAAGTTTTGAAATAATTCTTGCATAGTCAGATCCCTAAGTTTTTTTTCCATGAATACAGGTTTCGGAACCATGAGCTAATAGTAGTTAGAGATGGAAAAGGCTTGGATAATCATGTTAATAAAGAGATAAGGACATAAAGAGTTATGAAATTTATACTCTGAATTATATATTCAATTCATATATTCTCCCTAGTAAGATGCTAATTTTTTCAATCACCTAAGGTACACTTGTTTCATGGCAAGAATACTAAAAATTAAGTTTCAGAAAATAGTATATAAAAATAGCTTACTGTGTCACCTAACACAAAGTTAACAATTTCCTGGTTTTAGTCTGAATTTACTATAGATGTAAATAGATGGAAAGTCAATGTATCTTAACGGACATGTTGACTCATTTATGGCCCAGTTGGATTTGAAGGCTGTCTGTGGTTTTTATTTTCTTCTGGTTATGTTTGGAAGGGTAAGTCAATCAAGCACACTGAGGAAAGTATTGATCTCTTGGGGAGATTACTTTTCAGTGGACTGAATAACTTCAGGAGAAAAAAACCCCTAATAAAAAATCTTAATTTTTTTTAGTCTCTCAAAACTGACAATTCTGCAATGCAAGTATACAAGAAATTGTTATCTAATCTGCAATGCTAGGTGCTACTGAATCATATTTTATAATTCCAATTTACTGATTCTAGGGGTTTGTTTGTTTTTAATCCATAAAATGTCTTCCTAGACAGAAGACATTTGGCAAGCATGAAAAAGAAAGGGCATGGTAACGCAGGAGGTGGGGATACCAGATACTGTTTGTAACTGTTTATTTTGGGTTTTTTTCCTGTGTAGAACTATGGTTAAAAGAAATGTGGAAATAATTGATCATTAAAGATTAATACCGTGGAAAATTACACTGTAAGATAGAATTGCATTATTTATAGAAAAATACATTAATTTTCAAACTTTGTTCTGACAACTACTTCACTTATGGATTTGGAAATTGAAATTGCACTCCAGTTTGGCTCCTGCACTGTCATTTACTGTCAGGATTACAATCCAAAAGATATATAGCAACAACATAAAGAATTAGATGAGCACAAAACAAACATACAGTAATGAAAGATATTGATAAAAAACTACCAAAACCCCCCACCTGTAACATTTTTTAAGTTACATTTGCTATAGCTGTGGTAGGTGCTGTTTATTACAGATGGTAATAATAAGAAAGTGAATTAACTATATTTCACATTACTGATCTTTCTTTTGCAGAGAGGCCCATTTTGCACAACCTGAGCACTTTTTATCATGCAGTTATCTCACAGACACATTTTAAAAAAAAAGAAATTAAAAATATGTGTGATTACTCCTGGCAACAGACACAGAATCTAACTTTGAAAAGACAAAACATTGCAGATATCTAGCATCCCATTACTTAGAAACTTAGATCTCAAGCTAATGTCAATATAGCCTTTTCTAAATTAAAATTCTTCCTTATTTTCTTATAATTTAATGGCAAAGAACACTTTCCTGGCAAACTACAGGGTGGCAGCCAACATTCTTCTTTTCTTTGACTCTAGGGAGTCATTCAGATGAACAGAAAAATCCCTCAACTCTACATTAGGATCCTACAGAGATTTCAGTAATAGGCTGTCAACATTTTCAGTTTCAGCAATTACCCAAGAGATGAATTCTTGATTAATTAACCAGGCTGCTAATTTACTGGAATTGTCTTATTGTCCATATGTTTAGCATTTCCTGTAAATGAAGAAATTTTTCTTTTTATTTTTTCCCTTTCCTTGACAAGTGTTAATCAAATTCCATTCAGATTTAATTTTATTTAACTTTAATTTGTGCTTGAGTAGATCTTCTCTTCTACTGAAATAATTGTCAATGCAAAATTGACTTTTCTGGGACATGGTTATTTTTTTGTGAAAACACCAAGCCACATTCCACAAAAACAAATGCATCCTCTTTGTTTCCATTTATATGACTCCTATAATATAGCAAAATAAAGTCTTCATTTAGCTCAGTTTTATTTCCCTAAGTATGTTATCAGTATAAGGCAGTACCTTTACAGAAGGGCTTGAACTGACTGATTTCATTGGCTAAAACCTTTTGCACCCAGAGCATCAGGTTCTTGCATGAAGAGTATCGAGTTCATTCCCTTTGGGAATGAATGTCTCTTTCAGACAACAAAGCTACTACTTCAGCCACAGCCTGTTAGAAGACAGGCTGGCACACTCTGTGATGACCTGCATCATTCAGAAGATCAGATGGAAAGGAAGAACCCATTCTGACTGATGTTTTTATTGGGAGGCACTTTCCCCAGTAATTTTAAAGCACGGAGCAGATTCCTAAACCTTCATAAATAATTAATGAAAAAGGTGCTCTTTTTCACGTATTTGAGAAATATTTTCTTCTGGCTTGTTCTATGCATTTTCATCCTGAACAGTATAAACAAACTATAAGTGTCACCTGTTCTTAAAATGAATATTATAAAGACTGATTTCTGCATTACCCAGCTACCAAGGTAGTGAGACAGATACATTTTTCTAGTTGCTTTTCTTTTTCTTCTTCTTTTTTTTTCCTAATGGAATCATTTATAGACATTGGATATTTGTAAGTAATGTTCCTTTCGTGAACTGTTGGAGTTTCCAAAACTCTTTATGGATTTCAGGAGCATCAGCTGTGCTCTCTTTCACTTACTGGGATATGTATGGAGCTCACAGTTTTACAACTGTTCTGATCCTCTGCACTGAATTGTCGTACAGCCGTAAAAAATAACTAAGATTCATGTCTTGAACTGTAGTTTGCTATGCTTTCCATAAGTCGATACTGGAAGTGAATTTTATATACAGAATGTATTTTTCTGTTGTCATGCATTAACAAGCCATACATAGCAAACACCCAAATGCCCAAGGCTTAATGTCTAAGTGTGAAACAACAGCGATTTTTCCCTCTAAATCTAGTTGAAATAGAACCAATATTAAACATTTTTCTACTCCTGGAATGAAAGGGCAACCCTTTGACCATTGTAATATGTGCAGTTATAAAGCCATTGAATGTGGCCAAGAAATAAGGGAACTAAGTATTCTGATACATTTTCTAAAGTGCCTAATGAGGGAAAGATCTACTATTGTCCATCTATCGCTAGAAATTCTTAAAAATACAATTAACAAATGATTTAGTACAGCTCTGCCAGTAATTTTACAGAAGTGTCATGCACCAGAATATTTGAAATAAATATTTTTTTTTACTTCTAACTAAAGTTAAGGAAATTTGAAGAAAGCATATTTGATCTTTTATTAGAGTATAACAGCAAACTCTGAGCCACGCTGTAGCTGTACTGCATGAAGATAAGCTCTAAAGCAGACTATATTAAAAAAAAAAAAAAAGAAAGACTTAGAAATACAACACTTTCATCTAAGACCTCAACTGAATACAAACCTCTGTGTTTAAGTCATTAACCACATTACCACTGTTAATTCTTGCTTTTTTGTCTTAGATCCAACAGTGGACCTCTTACTTATTTGTTTACTTTTAAAGCAAAAAAACCCTAGAAATAGGCTATAGCAACCATTGCAACTCCGTAAAAAATATTGCTAATGATATTATTAACTTAGGGAGAAACTGTTCTGTACACTATACCTTGCTGCAGTTCATAATTGCCAGTACATATCTGTTTTTTACATCTTCACTGCAATAAAAAATTTACTACCATTAAGAATGTAATTTCTATATTACATACAAAATCGTCAGTTCTAATTGTTGTCTAGCTGCCTGGGAAATAGAGGTTGTTAATATTCATGCTGGATTATAAGCTTTTTATACAGCCTAAACAATTTATTGTAATGAATGTTTCAATAGGTGTGTGATATTGGTTTTCAGAGGTATTAAATTATTCAAATTCATTGGAGTCGATATGACCTTAATTTATTATATTGCATTATTATAATGTAATTGCTTTCCCCATATTTGGTATACATCTTGATTGTTGAGTAAGTTCTGTGAGCTCCCCACAGTGCATGGCACTCAGCTCAGGCAGTAAATGCAAGTGTTAATGTATTATTCTAGACAGTGCAGATGTCAGTGAGTGGTGGATGAAGAGTAAAAACCAAGTAAGATTTTATTTCTGCCTTAGAACAGCATAGAGTTGTTTCTCTCTCTTCCACCTTACCTCTTTTTCCACAGTAGGACCTGAGTTTGGGCCCAAACACAACTTTTCTTCACTTAGGGTTATGGTGACATACTGGACAATATTTCACGGTCCTATAAACCAGAAGGACCACAGCTGACCTTCAAGTGAAAGAAACCTCCCATCCTAGAATTTCTCAGAAATCTGATAACATGACTTACTCTGAACTGAGTCTAAATGAAATGACTTAGGGCCTGGATAATCAGACTCATCTCTGGTGGTGTGTCTGAACTTTGTCCTAAAGCAGTGCATGTCACATAATCACAACAAAACTGTCAGAATTGAATACACTTACACCATCTTTCTCCAGGTCACTTATTAGACCAGACATCATACTATTCTGCAAACAAATGCTATTCTGATCCCATTAAGTCTGCTGTAATAGTGATAGTTATGTAACCAAAATATTAGGCTTTTTGTACCTTACACATTTTCTGAAACTTCACTTAAAAAAAAAAAATCAAGCTTACACCCATGTGATCATATTTTAGATTTACAAAAATCAAATCAGACAGTTAAATTCATATTTTTCATTGAAGACAACAGAGCTGTTGTCTTCTGTTTTGTCATTAAGATTATTTGTCATGGTCATATAAACATATTTTGCTACATCCCTTGTTTTCTGCCACTTTACTGTTACTTAACAAGTTTGCTACCAGTTATTCCTTGCAATGTAAACCCTAAAAATCACACAAAAGGGAACATATTCATAACAATAAACACAAAAGCCTCCTCTCCACCCCCTCCCAAAAAAAACCCCAAATCAACCCTCCCCCCCAAAAAAAAAACAAAACAGAAAACTACACACAAAAAAACCCAGCCATGTGAGAAATATACTGTAATTTTACCATCATTCTGTTGCCATATTGTATAACTTAAAGCTGAGGAGCCCAGTTAAGCAATTCTGTTTATCTCTGCTTACCCTATATAAAGACATTATCCAGTGCACAGGGCTTGTAGCTCCAAGAAACAAAAATACTCCTTCCTTGATATTGGATTGTGATTTTAAAATCTATAATTCAAAGCTACATGTGTGGACAAATGGGACTGTTTCAAACCCAGACTGCAGACTTTGTTTCCCCAAAGGGATTACTTGGTCATTTATGTCTTCTAAGAGTGCCTAATTGAAAGAATGCTGGTTTTTCCAAAGTACCTCCAGTTCCTGCACATAATTTTATAAATGTCTTTTATTAGTTCTTAAATTCCATTTTTACTGTGGTTCTGCTTTAGGGACATTGGTCATTATCTAATTTGCCTGAAATTCTGACCCCTGGGTTATTGGCAGGAAACCAATTGCCCTTTACTTCTTTTTTTCTGTTAACTGCATAGTTAGAACTGAAGGAATAAGAAGTCATCATGAAATGAAATTACACAGAGGTCAGCTGTAGTGATTGCTTTTTTCTTCCCAAGGTATTTGTTCCAAGTTAACTTTTATTAAACCAGAAGGTCATCTGAAGGCACTAGTAGAACTTGCCAGTGTTTACAGGCATGGATGATTCCATATTGTCCATATTCTTGATACTGTGGACTTCAGCAATGTTGAGTAACAATGGCTACCCAAAACACTAGTGATTTTTTTGTTATTTTAAATCATTCATTTAAGGAAAGAACTTGTAATAAAAGTTTTCAGACATTAATAAAAAAAACCTGAGTAAACCACGCCAAAAGCAAAATCAATATCCCATGACACCAGCAATGAACATCACTAGTTATTTGTTAAAGCAAACAGTTTACAAATAAAGAGGAAAATGTATTTGTAAAACTTAACCTTAAAAGAATGTGAGTACTTTGAGGAAACTGAAAAGGCCTGCATACATAAGACTTGTAAATAGAAAAGTCTATGAAGTATCTGACAAGTTATAATTTAATGGCATTTAAAGTTGTCACCTATCTGATAATGGGTCAGTTTGGCAACTGAAGAAGTACCTAAACCTACATTCCACCCATTTCTTCTTAGAATGTTGTTGCTTATAAAAAAATACTTGCTCTTATAAGCAAAACATATCTGATAAATATGACTTGCTGGAATCACCTGACATGTGTTCACTCCAATTAAGTCTGCAATGTGTGCCTGGACCATACCTGGGGACAGAGAAATGCTACAAGAAGGAAAGTATTCAAATGTATTTACTCCTATTTTTACATGCAGGATGTTCCCTGTGGAAGTAAGGTTCCAGCATGGACAGCTGCTTCAAATTAACCATTCGTAGCCCAAACAACTGCAGATCCACTGTACTGCAACAGGGACTATACTACAGTATAGCAGGTTTTAAGACATTACAAGTGCCAGTTTTTTCCCCCTCAGGGTCTATAAGTAATTCTGAGGGTTCTTTTTGCAGAAACAGAACAAGAGCCCTGATGCTGAAAAATAGTTTTGCTCTTGTTTACAAAAAATGCTGCTACACTATAAAAATTACTGTATTTAACATTTAACAGTTCAACACAGAGCAGCAGACATCCACTGAAAATTGTTTTCTGACCTGTAAGAAATAATTATTTTCCATTACCCAACATACAACTGAATTCAGCAAGGCATTGTACGGTTTCAATGAATGCACATTATTCAAAGCAAGTGTGGGCTTTTTTTTTAAAAAAAAAAAAAAAGGAAAAGTTACTGGCTTTTGTTTTTCTACATGAAATGTAGTATTGAAAGCTGATTCAAAGCCTTTACAATACAGTGAAACAGTTCCCTCTGAGTTCAATGGGCCACAAATGAGGCCTCTGGGGAAAGAAATGGAAGGTAGATGAGGTTTAGGAAGGATAGTTTTGATTAAAAATGAAATCTTCAAGAGGATATTAAGACAAAAAGAATTGAGTATATTTACATCTATTTTGGCACTGGTTCATATGAACTGCAGTAAACTACACTATCAGAAATTAAATGAATAATGGTAAGAGATTTCAAAATGGAATGGTTTAAAAGTACCTAGTTAAGAAATATCACTGAGGCACCTCCTGTGATGAACGCCTGATAAAGACTGCACAGAGCACTTTGGAACACTTGAGTTTGGAAACATTGCTTTTGTGCTGATTAACAAACTTTGGTCTGGGGAAACGGGTGTGAAATTGCTACAATTCAAGATTTCTGGCTGGGTTTTCTTAAACAAATAACATACAGCTTCACGGAAAATTAATTTGAATTCAGCTTAAGAAGCACCAGTCTGTCGAGTGATGTTGAAAGAAGGGTCACATAAACATTAGTTTTATTTTACCATTTTCTTTTTGCTGCAAGGACTAAGCACACCAGAAGGTGAGACTTACAGGACACTTAATAATGCCCAAACTATTGGCTGTGAGTACTGCCCTATTCTTTGATTTCTTCTTGAGCACGTGAGGTTTTTTAATACTGAGCAAAACCTGCATATTTAGATTCCAAGGCTTTTAACATCTTGAGGGTATAATTAATAGCCAAGCACAAAATATACTGAGTTTAAAGGAACCATGCTGCAGGAAGCCAGTATTGTTGGAGAAAGAGGAGACAGCACATGAACATATATCAGTTAGAGACTATGTCCTTTGTCAAAAGACAAATGCAAGCTTATCTTAACAGCAAGTACTTAAGATAGTTTTCTTCTAAGAGTTGCTTTTTCTGTTGTTTTTAGATTTCACAAGGAGGAAAGAGTAGTTGCATTTATTTTACAGTAAAGGCACTGAAACATATGACCAAATATGATATAAATGCTTTTCCTTCCTACATTAGAATGCCTGTTCTCCAAATAGATGCAAATACAGAAAACTTGAACTAGACAGATATTGCACGAATTCTCAGTACCACCTATAAAATCAACACCAACAACTTTTAATTACCTGTTTTCTCATATGACTCCACTTCACTGAGGAGATGTGCAACAAGGGGATTATGACTGAATTTCTGCCCTGAGCCACATGGCTCTTTCATGATGCTGAGCTGGTCACTTAAGCTTATGTATTCGAAACTACCTAAGGGGTTACAAAGCAAATAAAATGCTATAACTACTTATCTGTAGGAAGTGTCTTCTACTTTTCTACATCAAAATGATGTCTGTATAAGTTCTCTAGCATTTCTGAGCTTTCAGTACACCACTGCAAAGTTCTGGAGTTTCTGTAAAGACATGCTCTCAAGGAGCATCAGAAGCAAGGCAACTCTATGCAGGAAGATGAGCAGGAGCCAGAGGTGAGTGTAGCACTAGCTGGCACCACTCCACAGAGCAGGAGCAGGGAGGACAGGCCACATGATCTATATAGGAAACAGAGAAGGGCACATCTATGACAGAGACCAGGGAAGCAAATCTAAATGGAAAGGAAGGGAGTGGAGGTGCCAGCCAGGGGTAGGTGAAGCTGGTCAGGGCACTTAAAGTCCTTGGGGCTGTGACAATACCCAGGTGCATGTGTTTCAGAAGTGAAATGAATTAAATAGCTGCAATCTAGTCCAATTTGCTCTTTATCAACATAAAAGAAAGCTGGTCCAGTTGCCAGGCTGCCCAAGAGACAGCCAGTAATGAGATGACAAGAGCTGGACTGAAGTGAGCTCTGTTGGCAGAGCTGTAGGGTAAAGCCTGTAGAGCACCTGCTCCCATCATGCTTGGCTCTAGCTGCCAGATTCAGATTCACAAAATTTTTACATACAGTAGCTTTTCTCCTGGGAGGAATGAAACAATCACATAAAATATTTCCAAGGTGTGATCTTTCTTTTAAATATTTAAAAGCTGCAGAACGAACCCATCAAAAAACCCAAGAAAATGAAACACAGCTACCAAGATACTATTAAGACTTTATAACAGAATAACTGAAAAGTAATAGAAAAATATATTCAAGAGACCTAAATTCTCCTGACACGGTCTACCATGTAGCAGCTTAAAAAACTCTAGAGAAGCTGTGGAGAAGACTTAACAAAGAATTCTTTGAATTAATAGCATTTCATAGACTCTCTGAATCCATGGGCAGTATATTCTGCTCCCCAAAACATGGTCAACAAACTTGCATGGGTAACTTCAATTCAAGTTTCATTGACTCCTGAAAATCTTGACTCTGAGTGTCTAATTTACCTCACTACCTGCCCCCTCTGCTCTAACTACTATTGGTCACATTCTGTTTTTCTTAATCAGCTTAATATGTTCCATTTTCAATTTTTTTCAATATTCTTCTTCCCTCCCACGGTACTCTCAGCAGCCAAATATTCCAATTAGTGCTCTCTCTTTTCATGTTATAAAATCGAAAATGGGACAGAGATAGAAATGCCTTAGAGAGTAAAAAATTTAAAAAGCAAAAAAAGTAAAAATGTTTTTAGGTGTGGATCTGACCATACTACAGAGGCAACTTTGTTCAAAAAGTTTGCTGGGTTTTAGGAAATATCTTCCATCTCACTGCACACAAGAGCATTTTGATAAGTTCTGTCAAACACATCATAGAGAAAAAATATATGGAAAACATTACGTCTCTCCAATTCTGGCTCCATCTACCAGTATTCAATATAGATCTTGTGCAGTCAAAGTATTATGGTTTATGGAAAAATTAAATTATTTTTCAGTGTGGAAGGCAGAAGCAAATGGAATTTTAAAACCCTTCTTACTGCAGTAATTGCTCTAATTATTTGTCCCCATTAAAATTTATCACTGAAAAACTTAAGACCAGTTTTTTTATAAGCTATTCATATTCTATTATCTGTCCTTTCCAATGCTTGCGATGAATTATCACTAGCTCAACTTTCGGGTACACAAGAGGCGATACACTTGGCAGAATAATATTACCATTAATTACTGTAATTAATGCAAATTGTGCAAAACCAGTAAAACTCAATTACCAAAGAAATAATAACCTTTAAACTGAAAATACAACAGTAAATGCACAAATTTAGCTTGTAATCGCTTGATTGTGGCAGAAGGAATGCTGAGCAGTGTTTAGATTTTGGTTGTACATGCTAAGTAACTAATAATAAGCTACATAAATTTATAGAATGTTAATGTATGGAACATAATGCAAGACATGGTATTATATGAAGCTGTTTATATATACAAATTTTCTCTTAAGATATTTGTTTTGTAAGATCTGATACCATTATTTAAACCAGCTGTTTTAAAAAGCAGTGCACAGAGGGTTTCTCACAGAGGAAAACAGACTAGCTGGATTCCTGTTTTGATCGAAAAACGACATTTTCCCCTGTTTTAAATCAACAGTAATTCTTACAAAATTACTGGATTTGCATAAGGCCTTAGCTCCATACACATCATGCCCAACATGTTAGTATTTTGAGGGGTTTTGGTGTGGAAACATGCCTGCAATTCCAATCTAAATTCATTGCAACCTTTCATCTCAGTTAAGGGGTAAGGAGTTTGGTTTTTTAGTACTTGCATTATTTGTAATACAAATACTATAAGAAAGACATAAGAATTGAACTGTTGTGTAAAATTATGAACAAAATCAAAAGTTCATGAAAATCACCTGGTCTTACTGAAGTAAAAGAATTTGGAAGTTTATGTCAAAGATTCAGAACTTCACCAGCTGTTGCATTCAGATCCAAGATGAGGATTTTTAGCTTCGTGACTTTCATTTAAGTGCTACCCCTCCATCTTAGTCCTTACTCCTCTAAATTTATAAGTTGGCTAAATAATAGGGAGGATTGTATGAGGTTCTATTAGTTAACCAAATATTTTAGGATATTTGAAAAGTCAGCTCTTGAAGACAAACCATATTTTCACCTCTGAACTATCAGCTATGAAATAACCAGCTTAGGAGAAAGGTATTCTGAATTTCAAGCAGTGCATGATCTTTGAGCGTGCAGGTTTATGCAAATGTTACATATCTAATGTCTCATGCATTTCTTTTATGAATCCTCCAGAGCTCTTCAATTCAATTATGTTGTTCAGCAATCTGTCTCAAATATGAATTATGTGTGGTATTAAAAAAGGAAGTAATTCACATGTTTTTCTTAACTTTGCTCTACTGAGATAGCTTTCTTTGGAATAAATAACAGCAGAAATGCTTCACACTAAACTTTGTAGATTTACATTTTGAAATTAAGACTTGCTCCGGTGTCAGATACCTTAAATGAGTACATTGTGTCAAATGTTTGAACTAAAAGGCATTCTTTTGGAAAGGATAGCATTTAAATTCACTTTGCAATCTACTGTATGCCATGTAATATGTTATGAGCAACCTGTTCTAGCAGGTGTCCCTGTCTGTGGCAGGGGGGTTGGAATGAGATGGTCTTAAAGGTTCCTTCCAAACAAAACCTGTTCTATGATTCTTTGATAATACAGGTGTTTTTCCCTGTAATTCCAAAGATAATGGTTCATATCAATTGAAAATACAACTGCTGTTTAACTGAGAGCAAAAGCTATTGTTTCAAGCATGCGTTAAATGGTGACAGACACTGTAAAATACCAAATAGCCTAAAAAACCTGACAGCTGTGAATATTACAAAATTCTCTGGAGAGTCACCTAAGGCCAGCTAGTGTAATGTTGCTGGTAAAATGCACCTACTATCTAATGAGTATAAATGTTTAGGTAACGTATAGTTTAAAATAAAATATGGCACACATAGGTATATGTATAAATAGGAGTCGCACATAGCAACATGATGCTTATATTTCAAAATCCTATGGAAAAATATTTCATTAATATTATTTTTCTTAACTCAGAGAACTTTAGTTTTGTCAACTAAATTTGTTTCACAAGTAACAATTCTGTGTTTTACCCTGTCAGCTATATGGTTCACCATATGGTGAATGTTACCTATAACCTGGCAATACCCAACAACTGCCTTGATTTACCCCTGGCAGGTCCAACATCTGCTGATGTTCATGTCTGCATAGCCCCCTGTGCAGATTACAAAGCTTATATATAGCTTTTGCAAGATCAACAACTCAGTAACTTGGCTTTCATCATTCAATAATAACATTTTGGTTAACATTTTTACTGTAGACATGTTCTTCCCCGAAGCCGCTCTGAATTATCAACAACCACAATGTCAGTTTATTTTGTTGTGGTACGTTTCAAAAGGTAGCACTATTCAATGCACATCAAGCTATTTGCCTTAACATCTGATGTTTCTGTTTCTAGAAGAGACAGCTGCCAGCATTTCTTTAATAAAAGATCAGCAATTTGGGAAGAAATTTTCCTACTTAAGCAATTTCTGGTTGATCCATTCCAGAGACCAACTCACCCCTGAAAACAGGGAACTTTGCATTGATCTGTACACTACTTTGAGACCTTTGTTTTACTGACAATAAGTGAAAACAGTACACAATACGCTTAGGCTGTACCCCGAAGGGACAAAGCTGCTCCATCCTTCTTTGAGAGGAGCATCTCGTGAAAAGCTGTCACCAGTCCTTCAGCTTTTGAGAGCTCCTTGATGTGTCTGCGAAGTTAGAGATGGTATGACTGGGCTGGAGAATGAAAATTAAAGCCCTGTGTAGAAATTTGGGCCTCTGATTTTATGAATTTCTAATTAACCTGAAAGACTGTTAGATTTTAGAGATCCATGATCTGAACTATTTAATTCCAGTTTCTTGGCATTACACAGACTGTGTGTCTTCATCAGACACCTTTATTCATATTTCTACAAGGAAAACATACCTATTTGGCTATTCTTTGCCAAATCATATTTACATAAGTGGATGAGCTTGTTCTTACTTTTATTTTCTCTTCAATCACCATTCTTTGGCAGTGCAGACAAAGCCCTGAATGAGCCATCCATTAGCAACACGGAGATGTTGTTTGGGACTAGGACAGAGCTCTAAATATTTAGTTTCTGACACTTTCTACATTTATTGTCTTAACAAAATATTATTTCCTCATCTCTGCTCCCATAACTCAGGGTGAATTATAGAGAGAATTTGATGCGCTCTGCATCCCATTATCATCATTAAAACTACCTGTTCTCAATGGACTGAGAGACTGAAAACAGTGACAAACACCCTTACTAATACAAACATTTATTGGCACACTTCACCAATTTAACTGCAGGCATATTTTGGTCAATGTAGAACAACAAAACTGTTGTAGAGTAGCAACATTCAAGGAAGTTAACATACACATAACACCAATCATTGCTTTAAAATGGCTTGTTTGCAACCTTTGATGATTAGAGTACCCTGTATACCAGGCTATAGCCCTATGTCCTTCATGTGATATTCCTAACAGCAAACTTTGGTACATTTTAATCAAATGGGATATACACAAGTATCATGGCTACCTGTTAAGATCTAAGCCTTTAATCTATCTTCTAAAATATAATGTGATTCATCAGAACTAGATCTGCTGAAATGGTAACAGAAGTCTCCAGTATTTTCCAAGCATTTTATTTTCCTTTTACTGAAATGAGGTCCAGTATATAATGATCTAATGTGAATACAGACTGACTAAAGCCAATCTAGCAAAACTGTAGATCAGTCTGGAAGAGGCAAACAAAACAGAAGAGCTGAATAGCAATACTCTTCTGTTCCTGGTAAAGGAGCTCAGCTTTAAAGGTTCTTACAATTAGGGAAAATTTACTATTTTGCAGGTCTTATATCCTGGGAACACTCAGCTGAAAATGTAATAAAGTTTTCTTATTTTTCACCTGCTGTGGATCTGACTCTCTGCATGTGTCATGTACACATTTAATTAGGAATATATTATTAGTATTACTACAATGCATCAAAAATGCACCAATAAATGGAATGAAACACAAAGACTTCACAGTCTGTTCACTTCTACACTGAGACAGTAGAGCAAAAGCCATCATGGGGATGATTCCTGTTGGAGCCCAATTCAAAATGAGTAGAAGTCACAGTAAATTTGAATGGAACTATCCATAAAGTTCATTCTTTTTTCCAACCATTTTGCAATATTTAATGTAAAGAGTAACTGTTTAACTGACATGGTGCTGTGCTGTCATTCACTGGTCCTGAGTCTGCAAACAATGCTTCTGGTAAACACAATGCATCATTAAGGGCCTGGCAGCTATTTGGCCTCCCAATATCTCTTTTCTTCTGTTGTCTCTTCATACTGTGCACATTCACTACTGCATAGTAATATTAACCTCTTCAACTGAAGAAGAGAGTTCATAAAAGCAGGATTAAAAAAAACCCGAAAAGCAAAACCAACAGAAAACAGAAGTGTTTCAGTGTCAAGCCATACTAAAAAAAAGTAAAAAAACTGCCACATTTGCCTCCAGGTAATTGCTCTCCTTGAGGAACAGTACATATTCCTCCCAAAATGATATTTAATTAAAAGTAGCTGTATCTTTTAGACAAATAAGAAGTCCATAACTACTAGTGTCTGGGAAGCTAATTTTCTGTTAGTTAAAAACAGCTGAAGACATTAGTTTTTCTATGCATGAAGTATCCTAAGCTGAGCCTCATCAATTTTGTATTTTCCTTGCTGTTTTATACGAAAATAGGCAAGATGCTGCAAAGCAGCATATTTAAAACCAAAGACTAAAACAATGGTCCAAGAGCTCGTCTGGTAAAATTCACTTTCATCCTCCCTTCTTAAAACAAAAATATTTAATAAAGTCACCCGCAGCTTCAGAGAATCTCTAGCCTACTACTACACCACAGCCAGGTTGTCATAGAAACGAGAAGAGGTTCAGGATCATTTGGCATTTTAGGAAGACAATTTAAAGCTATTTTAGATAGAGAAAAAAAAGTGAACTCTAAGCTACTTTTCCAATTTTCCAATTAAAGGAATCAATACCAGAAACTCAAACAGCTATTTCTCCTTTGTCTCCAAAAGTACAGTAATAACTACAGACAAGCAGACATTGTTATCAACTGATGCTACTCTTGACTATGATTTAAATTCAGCTGTATAATATACATAACACAGTAACAGAATGCCTGGTTACATACAAGATTGATTAGAGCTGTTCTGTCAATCTGCAATACAATTTGGTGTTAGGCAGCATGAAAACCCCAAAATAGCTAGTAGGGGACACATAAGATATTTTAGCTGTAAGAATAAAATGCTGTACACACATTCTTGTGTGAGGGCTTTATACATTACCTTGACTTTATTATGAAAGACTTGGTAAACTCTAAAAAAATGTATCTGTTAAATTATTCTATAGCTAGATTAGATTTTGTAAAATCGGAAGATTATGTGCAAAATATTTCATTAACTCAGGGTAAAAAAAAAAGGAAATTAAAATAAAAAATGTTCAAGTTACTGAAATATCTGCTATTAAAAATAGAAGAACTGTTGTTGATCTAAAATTAATTGTTTAACATGGAGTAGGGGACTACTATTTCTTTACTGATTCTAAATCACGGTACAACTGCAAAACAACAATTCTATCTAACACTTTGCGAGAAAATAAAAGGTGTGCACATGCACACGGACTTTCAGGCACTTGTGCGGTGAAGAACAGAAACAAAATGAAATAAGAAATGTTTATATCACCTCATATACCTAAGTGCATCTCAGCAAAGTATTAAAAAAGATACTTGTATTGTAAATGAGACCATACCCATGCAAGTAAATATCTGCATGTAATATATGTAAGAGACAAAAGGGAGTATGAGCCACACCCTGACCAGTATATTCTTCATAGGCAACCAGAGTCTCAAGATCTATAAACTGATAATAGAATAACAATATCTATATCTGTTGGATGTTTCTGATTTCGTACAAACAAACTGGATTACAGTGAAGAATTATTTATGAAGATAAAAAGACTGATATAGATTTTTAACCTCAGAGAGAGGTTAAATCCAATAGATATTTTAAATTTGATCTTTGAAGCAAAAAATTTAGTTGCAATAAACAGAATCTTTCTCTTCCTGATATGAATTAAATTACCTATATTATGAGAAGTCTTAATACTCTAGCAAAGCACTGAGATTTTTTCATAATCCATCTCAGTGGATGTTCACAAGAGTAGAAAGAACGAAATACCACAGAAAGAGGCAATCAAAGACCCAGATGAAGGATTTGATTTTTTCTTGTAAGGAAGAAAAGCTCTTTATTATTGACCAAGCAGCTACCAAATCACTGGACAACCCAAAATAATACTAAAATAGTAGAAGTGTAAATCTGGAAAAACACCAACAAATATTCAAAGCTAGAAAGTTGATTAAAGGATAAGGAAATGGCTTTATATTGGTTTAAAGGTCAAAAATTTCAAAAGCAGGCAGATTAATAGTGCTTAAAAAGGCACTTTTTCTTCTTCCTTTTCATAGCATCCCACAGTCACACTGGGTCAGAATGATGCTGTGCAATGTTTACAGCATTACTTTACAATGTACTTTTCCTTAAATGACAATGTGTTGTTTACAATGCTAATGCTAATATGTTGTCTACAAAATGAAAAACACCTCTATTACATTCTGCCAACTATTCTTAGTGTGTGCAGTGTAAGGACAGAAATTGTCCACAGAGCATTTCTAGACACTCAGCAAATCATTTAACCTCTTTTCCTTGTATTAAGGGCTTTATCTGCAATATCATCTCTTCTTAATTTTGAAATTAACTTGTTTAGAAAACAATGTCATCTGTGTGGAAGAATGAGCTTATTCTCAAATTTTCTTATAGTTGTTATCTCTATTTGAATTGGAAAAGGCAAGGTAACACCAGGACTGCAGCTAGCATGTGTCAATTTTTATTATAAACTCCTGAAATTGCTACTGCTTTATCCCTTTCATATATTTCTCTTCACTGCTGTAAATATATCCTTGTAATTTTCTAGTTAGACATGCACCATATTGTTTATTTTATTGAATAATTTGAATCTCTGAAAGCCCCAGGATATGCAGAAGATCAAACAGCAGATATAAGGATGGGGGAGATGACTGAGGAACTCTTTCAACTCTGTACATTCAACTACCCAAATCAGTCTTCTCTATCAACTTCTTTTGCAGTTTTTCACACACGTGACAACAACTCTTTATTTCTTAAGTTTTTACCTTTCTTAATTTTCTTCTGACATTCATATTTGTCAGATGGAAACCTGTACTGGAGCTTTTCAATCACTTCTAGTTAGACTGGTCCCTGTTCTACCCTTGCAGATGGAATCTACATGGGATTTTTCTTTGTATCTTTAATTTTTGCATCTTTACTATAATCTCAATCACTAATATATTGCTGTATAATAATAACATCACTATGCAGGTGCAAAATGAAATAATATATACAACACAAGATTCAGATGAAATTAAAAGTTTTGATTCCTCTTTGTTTCAAATTTTTTCAGAACATTTATTTTCTCCTATAAAACTTGCTTCAACATTTCAAGGACTCAACAGTGCACTCTTAATCCCTGGATGTGTGTTTCAAAACCAGAATGAATCTTTCAGATTTCTAGAACTGGGTTCACTGTAGCAGATATTGAAAATGGTAACATTGGATCTTCCCTGCAACTCTGTGCTCCCAGAGGTATGTTGACCTGAGATGGAAACTGTAAAGATTAGTTGGTGGTGGTTGTGCTGTACAATAATGTGTCCAGATCAGTCTTACCTCACAATCCCAAGTAAAAAATTTTTTTCCTCATTTTACACCCTTTTTACTTTTATTTTCCCTTTCTTCCCCCCCCCCCCAACTTGGCTTTCTCTAGCACTGACCCTTGCAGTTAATGTGCACTGATTGGCTTTATAGAAGCCAACTCTCTACCATAGTCAAGACTCTGTCTTTACTCATGTAATCAAATGGGCATCTTTTTATACAAACAATGAAAAGACTACTCCAAAGATTACATTTGGAACAAATGTTTTTGAACTCTATGCTAATCTGCTTTCTCAGTTCTTATTTCAAAGGTCAACTCCAAATAATCTGTTTGCAATGACTCCTCTGCCTTTCATTTTTCCATTACACTGGTTTCACTCCTCATAGAAATACAAGAATACGGATTTCACTATTCTGAGTTCATATGTCAAATGACATTCCTATCACATTCATAGAGAAAATGTAGAATGCACTCAAGAGCCACTTCTGTTGTTGCTAATTTGACCATGTATTAAAGGTCTTGAAGAGTATCAAAGGAACATCAATCTGGTTAAACAAGTCTTTTCTACTACAGTTTTCATTTCTTGGTTTTGACTGACATACATGCAGCTAGAGCCTGCCTGTCAATTTGGGGAGATATTTACTCTGCAAGTATGAAATGATAATAAATGCTGAGATAGGAGTGGAAATCCAATGATTTTACCTTAGGTATTCAGGATATGCGAAGCATTTCCACATCTAAGAGAACTTCAAAAGCCACACAAACCTCTGCAGATGACAATCTAAGCAAGGGCCTTTATGATTAGCACAACAGCATACTGTACAATATTCTATTTAAGGGAGGGAGGATAATTTTCAAATTTTCAAGTGGACTGTACCTGGTAGGAAAGGTAGAGAAATATAAGGGGGGGGGAAAAAACAAACCCAAAGCACAAAGAAAAATACCCCAAAAGAAACAGGAATAAAAGAATAGGGCAGAAAGACAGATTCTTCATAAATGTCATACTTTGCATAGCATACAGACCTAAAGCTCTGAAATTCCAGCTGTCCTACAGGACAGGTTATTAAAGTATCAGCAGTTGTTTTCCTTTTTATTCTACCTCATTATATCTCACCAAAGAGATAGAGCTGCAAACAAGCATGAAGCAATATCTTTGTACTCCCTATTACCATATTGCTTGCCAGTTCTTCAAAGCACCAAAGGCAACCAGAAGTTTCATTGTTACCCTAATAAATATGTTCACCTCCCTCTGATTTCAAGGGACTCATTGAAATGAATCATGCACCTAAGAGAATGTTTTTTTGTTTCAAGAACAGCTAATGATACCAAGATGTTTTCCCCCTAGATGCCTATTGTCAGATTTTAAAAAGTTATATATATAAAATAAAGACTATTTTAATTTCTCAGGGTGCTCAAATATAAACAAAGTTTTTTTTTTTTCATTATTTGTGCTATACACATTTGCATTTTATTTTGCCTTTATTATGCTTGAAGATCTTTTGTTATAGATGATTTTCACCGAAAATTGGGAAGCGGTATATGAGAGGGACAAAGCATAACTTTTTAGGAGAACATGAGCGAGTATAAGAAAAGTATTTAGGATATCACTCTGATTTAAACTTTTTACAGATAGCTACACTTCGTAACTGCAAATAAGATCAGAGCTAACAACAGAGCACTGCTTGGTATTTTTGTCATCTATTCTGTCAGTGATTCCAGTGTTTATTTTCTATTTTTTTAACACATATGTGCAATTTCTACAATGATCATGTTTTATCAAATGTTTCAGAGTTTCATAGATGACACCAGTTACTGAATTTTGCAATTTTACAAAGGCAAGAAATGTGACACTGCTTATTTACTGTCAAGCTGTTAATATGGAATCATTGTATGGTCTGGATTTCTTCTCAAAATACAACCCCTCTATGTAGTTCATTTTTTGACAGTTCAGACTGCTGTTACATTTTGTTTATACTCAGTACAACAAACACTTGATGAAGAATGCCAGTTTCCATTACAGACAAGACAATTTTTAAAGTGATTTTGCTTTTGGTGGTAATCAAACCACTAATATGAAGGTTGGTGATTAAAATAAGCAATAAAACTGAATGTTGAAAGACCAAAGTGCTAATGAAAATATTCTACTGAAATTCAGCTTCCTTTGCCAGAATAAAAATGCAGTTCTAAGTGTAACTGTGTAAGAGAAGCTACTAATATACCATTATTCTATCCATATTACAGTTCAGTATTTCATACATCATGCATTAAGTAACAACTGAAGAACTCAGAAAGAGATGCTTCCTAATCAGGCCAGAAAACTAATTTAGAATCACATCACTCTCCAATAAAGGGTCCAGGCAAAACAATGTAAGAAAGTAACATACTGAAAAAATGAAGCAGCAAATCATGAAACTTTCACAAATACTTGAAGCACATCACCCAGGAATGAATGAGAGTACAAGACTACTACATGCAGAAACACTTGGCCAGATGTACAAAAGATCTGGCTGGAAAGGCTAAGAAATTCTTGCCAACATCAGAAGGATTTAAAAAAAAAAAAGTCTGTGTACTGCTGTTGGATCAGACTGTATATATGGCAATGATACCTTTCAAAGTGGCTGTTGTATCATACACTGGCACCAAACACTGAAAATCTGATATACATTTAACTCAAGGAGCAGTAGAGTACTCCAGAAAAATCCTACAAGATGCTGACAATAAAACATGCTATAATTGAAACATATTTTTTAAAACTCTTAAGAACACTGAAAATTTTTAAATCTTGCTGTAAGTGATTTTCCTTTTCTAAAGAGCTCTTCACTCCAGCTTACAAGATCTGATTACCCTTTTAATTACCCCATGGCCCGCTCCATGTCACACACACACAGGATTATTTCTTACCTTACATTTTGCAACTAGGAGACATGATCATTCTCACAGAATGTTCATGTCTATTCTTTACAAGGTAGCGCTTAATCTACTCACACTACTGGCTGTTTTTCTCAGCTTTCTCTTGTCTTTGCCTCCCGTCTCTGGGCTCTTCTGAAGAGTTTTTGGAGTGATGGAAGCCTTGCAATATCTAAACTGCCCTATTCTTTTTTCTTGTCAACTCCCTCACAGATTTTCTGCCTCCAGAGGAGCTCAGTAAGTCTCAGTCACTGCTTTTCAAAGAAGTCCCTCTTCCTGGGAGAGATTTCTGCATGGTCTCAGACAACCTGCTTTCCAAGTGAACAGGATCAGATCTGGATCTGGGCCCCTAAACTGTGTGATTTTACTCAAATCTGTAATGCAAAGCCATACAGAGAGGAATGTAGAAAGAAAGTATTCCATCAGGTTCTGGGAAGGAGAGAGACACCCTTATGTTAATACATATACCAATGCATAAATGCAGAACTGGTATTATGACATCCAAATATGTTCAAAACTCAGAACTGGACCTGTTCAGTCTGACTGAGGTATTGTTTTCAGCTGCTTTTCCACCTTTATGGTCAGCACTGGGATGGATCTCTGCTTCTGTGCTGAGAGTGACATTTGTAATTAGCTGCTGTGTCCTACATGAAGCAGTTTATAGAAGCAAACACATCTACTGATGATTTGTCTATGCATCTACTGCAAATTCAGATGATAAAGGAGTTCTTTGGCTCAAGCAATTTCTAGTATACATGCCAATTCTTTAATCCTAATTATTAACTATAATCTTCTATGAGAAAATAGTGACTATTCGTCCATCAATATGTCTAGACATGAAGATATTAGGGTGTCTAACTCTAATTGTGATGGATAAGAGGGTTAAGTAATTTAATGACTTTGAAATCTCAGTCTAGGCATATAACAAATCAGTCTGCAGTGAACTTCAAGTTAACTTTTGCAACACCTCTTGGAAGAACAGGGGAAAGAAGGAAAAACTATGTTCGATATAAGGTTTGATTTCTTAAGAGTTCTCAATGTTTTCATTTTCAGGAGGTTTAAGAGGAAAACAGCACAGGAGGTTGTGAAGAATGTTATATCCAACACTGGAATACAGGAGGAATTTGGCTTGACTGACTGTTATTAGAACTTGTTATTTGGGCAGCATATTGGGGTTAGTGATCCTATTTACGAAAGGTATCATGGGACCACGATTGATGCAAACCCCTTGAATTGATATAGACTAGCTGAGCCAAAAGACAGCATAAACAGAGGTTCAGAGCTCCCTGAAATCATGCTGAGACAGTAGATGAATACCTCAGGGGGCAATCATTTGCAATTCCTATGAATGATCATTCAAATATTGATGCATCTTTATCACGGTTAGTGGGGATGTATTTCCCATCCTCATGCCATGATGTGGTGTCACTCAAGATACTCTGGCTGGCTCCACACTATCCAAGCAGCACAAATGCACAGGGATACGTGCCAGAGATAGTAGGTATAACTAGACACAGGTATTCTGCCTGTGCTAAACAGCCTTCCTAAGAAGTTAAATATACTTTATTAGGTATGACTTGCTTTCCTGCAAGGATAAAGGCAATGAAAATGCAGTCCCTTGGTTCTTCTTGATTTGTTTTTTTGCCTTTAACTTTCAACAGTCAAAGTACCCTGCCTGCACACACATACAGTGACCAAAAAAAAAAAACCCAACATTCTTTATTTTGCAATGTAACAAAAAAAATCACTATTGGGATAGTATGCTGATTTCTAGGTAAGCCAGTTTCTATAGCAAATGCACAACTTTATACTCAACCCCTCTTAATTCTTCTGCTTGGATAATCAGATGCCATCTGTATTGTCCACGCTTAACGCACAGTTAACACATCCCAAGTGTCAAACCTAGACACTGAAGTTTTAGGGAAGAGAATTTGCCTAAGCAGATGGGGAGGACAACATTTTCCATGGAAAACATTTAATTACATCTAATTTGTCTTATGCATGCAGGATCAAAATGCAGACATGTAAATACCAATATCACAACCCACCATGAATGACTATGTACAGGGCATATAAATAAAAGTTGAGCCACCACATCAGTCATGAATAAGGCTTTTGTAACATAAACTTTTAAATTTTGAGAGTAGTATTTTATGTTGGACTCTTACAAAATGATTAATTTCAAAATATAAATTTACTGATTTGTAAGGACAAGAGAGATGAGGTTTTCTACTGTTTTCCTATTCATTTCAGAACAAAGTACAAATTCCATATGGAAAAAAGATTAGTGTAATGTTAAGATTCATTTTTAAAGTGCCACAAGCTAACTGGACTTCTTAAGAATTAGTTTTCAGTTAATTTAATCTTTCACAAAATTCTAAGACTGTTGTTGTATAAAAATAACAAACCTGAGTATTTATTCCCTAAATTACTGTCAGTATTGATCAACTTTCACTTCGTAACATAAATTTCTAATCATTCTCTGTTTTGGCAAGTTGTACATGTTTTCTGATATCAGTTATAAATTCAAGAAACAGTAAATTCCATGTTCCATAATGTATGTAAAATATATTTAAGAGTATAGATAAGAAAAATCATTGATTTATAAAAAGTAAAACGCACATCAGAGAATAAATCTACTGGAAAAAAAAAGAAAGTGAAAGGAAAAAATAAGGAAATTTTTACATGTTTTGTAACCAGGGAAGGAAAATTCAAACTGACTTTAGAATGATATGGTTAATACTTTCTCTTCTATAAACCTTCTCCTGCTTTTGGCATGCTCCACAAAGTCAAAAATTACTGTTTGATCCACCTAGAGGAAACTTTCACCTCTGCATTCAATGATGGAAGTATTTACATGATTTCCCTTTAAGTGTGAACTCTACTCATTTCTTTTATAAAAGCCCACAGCATTTGAAATGAAACAAGCTTGGTGGAGGGATTTTTCAAAAAAAATGTGTTTTTTCCCATTATAAAAGAAACAATAATGAATAATTATTCATGTCACATCATTGATTTCTCCAGAATTAAGTCAGAATGCTAACATATGAATTTTCAAACCAACAGCTATATTGATTTCCTACTTGGATAGCAGTTGATGATTAAGTCTCTCACACAACTATTTATGTTGCCATGCTTCCAGCTGTACTTTTGCTTCTGTCACAAACTCCTTAAATTATTTCTTTTTGTCTTTGCAAACAAGAAAGCTTTCATGTAACTTTCAAGCAGGCTGAACTACAAATGAACCCACATGGGAGCCTGGCCAGCCCCTGCCTCAAGACAGAGGAACTGAAAATAAGCATATCCAGTTATTTTGGAGTAATTTTTGGCAAGTTATAAACTTCAGAAACTCCTCCCCATCTTTTGGGTCCTGTGTATCCCTTCAGGTAAAACAGCCTCCTGAAGCTGTGGGGATCTTTGTGGAGTTCATTGCTTTGAGAGCTTTAGCATGCCTTCAGGACATGCAGCACTTCCAGGGACAGGAGCAGTCTAATGGTATCTAGAGCTGGCACCGTGCACTGCTTCTTTAGTAACACTCCCTGAATTTCAATCTGTTGCCTTTTCACCATGTTTCTGTGTTTTAAATAGGTAAAGACAAAGCAACAACCTCACTTCTTTAGTAAAGGAAATAATGCTTTTTACCTCCAAAATGTATGGAGTGTGCTCACCCTTGTCCTTAGGGAAAGGAAGAAGGAATGTTTTTTCACAAATTTATGCACAAATGGTTAGCAAGCTCTCATCTTTCATATAATTATTAATTTTATTTTTTTATAATATATTTTACCTTTATGGATTATGAAAGCTTTTTTTCCCTCATCCACGACTGCTAAAAAATCTTCCCAATTAATGATGAATAATTTATTTATTCTTTTGCCATCTTTGCATTAAAAAGAAGCCTGTCTACTAAACTCTAAGTGATGAGAAAAACAAGTATTTCCAGCTATGCATCTTTTGTGGTTTGCAGAAAAAATGGCAAATCCCTCTTTTCTCAGGGAGCTTAGATGGCCTTTTGAAATATTGATCCTGTATATAATAATATATGACTACATTTCACATTTTGCCATTCTTAGCCCCAGGTATTTGATAGCTGGTTTAAGGAGAGTAAAAGCTGTTTCAAATTCCCGAGCCACAGAGCAGCTGTTAGAAAATTATTTTTTCCCAACTAAACCTACACTGAAGTAGAAATAATTCTATCCAAATTCTGTGCACTACATAACACATTTGCACATTTAATTTATAAAGAAGGTTAATTACATTGCTCTGCTGGCACCACCCGCTTCTATGCTGCAGCCAGAAAGCATTAATGATTTTAAAGAATGCATCAAGGGAGTGAATTTTTTCCTCTAGGGTTGCTTCTGAGTCTCCTGTGCTCAGCCAAGCAATAAGAGATGTACATGTATCTGCTGTGATTATATTCAGAATCCCAAGAAGTTTGAACTTGAAGAAATGTCAAACAAAGCTCAATAATAAATGAATTTTTGATACCAGAATAAAAACAAAACAGGCAGCATGATTTCTATATAAACCTTAAGTTAAACATGTTTCTGGAAAACTGTAACGATGCACATTGTATTTTTTACCATCTACAGATAGTAAGTTCATGCATTATCCAGGTAAATTATTTCCTAATGATTACAGTTTGAAAAAGTAGGATAGATAATATTTTAATACAGAATATTAATGGAGAAAAAGCGATAGAGGGATATTCACTGTTTCTAAGATGCAGCACATTCATAAAGCATATCTGGCTTAACTAGACTCTCACTGCTTGCAAATTATGATGATTCACTGTGTTCTGTAATCATGATTTTTATGTGAGGCAGAGAATAATAATCCTAGCTGGCATTAGTAGGACTACAGAGTAATCAGAGAATGATTGTTTCAGACCTCTTAAGCAGAGGGCAAGATGCAACCAGTAGATTGTGTTCTTCCTTTAATATGAAGATACTGATTGCCCTCAGCATTCATATAAGATGCCTGCATGAATTCCAGATAGGATAAAAATCTGCCACATACAGCAAGTTGAAAGAATCGGGGGGTGAACAGTGCTCAGTCACACTGATGGTGACCTTCTGGCACACCCACACCACGCCTCTGATAGATCCTCAAAAAGATTTCTCCTGAACTGGATGATTGATTACAAAAGAATAATTGTAACACATAAGAGCTTCAACACTCACTTTCTCCTAATTTAATGTGAGAAGGAAGAGATTCACCCTGCTCCAAATGGGTTTGTCACATCCACACGTATGCAGAAAGAGGATACAAACCACTCAATTACTCTCATGCCCTGAGAATAACAACACTGAGAATAAAGAGTGGTTCAAAATGTTTCATCAAGAGCCTTAAAATCAGCAAAATAACCCATTTTTGGTGGGAAAACCTGCTGAGTTTCTTGTTCTGATCTGAGAGACAAAAGTAGCCTGTCTGACTGGGGTCTTTTCAAGATCGAAACCTTAATGAGATTCCAGAATTATGGGGACTAACTCCATAGACTATAGAAAATACACTTGGCATTTACAGTGCTTTTGATATAGCCACCTAAACTACCTACATACAGTAATCATGTAAACAAGCTTGCTAAAGAAATTTTCCGTTTGTGCAACAGTCAATAAGTTGGAATTTTTAAAAATAAATGCATGAAAAAAACCTTCATTGATTCAGCTCTTTCCAGCTGAGGTCATTATTTACTGAGATGTAGCTATTTATTAATGAATGATCTAACAGTATGGCTGAGTAATGCCAACAACATACTGTGCTTTATATATGTAACAACAGATAAGAGGAGAAAACTCCAATGCCTGATCAAACTGGATGAGCTTTATACTGCATTCTGTCATGCAGTTATTTATTTGAAATTGAGAAGTGGTGTCTGATACAGAACAGTAGGACATCCAATACAGAAAAAATAAACAGTCCAAGTAAATGTTTCAAATACCCTCCAACAAGTGTAAGTTTGCGAAAACCAAACCAGAAAAGTTGTGGTGTATACATGCTTTTCATCCATGTATATGATTTAATTTATTCAAAGCAATGGTATTCAAAGCAACTCAATATATGAGTTGATCCTTTGAGAAGGTACTTGACAAAAAAAAAACCAAACCATTCTTCTTTCCTCTATATAATGTGTTAATTGATTGTTTTATTTTTCTTTTAAAACATATTTTATCGCTATGCAGCACACACTACTCCCATCCCCCACCCCCAAAAATAAATTGTATGGTAAGTTCAAAATCCCTTTCCTGTTAAGGAGAAGTGCCTAGTGAGCTAAGTTAAAAAAACATAATACTTTAAAGAGAAATGTCATTATCAAGACATGCCACAACCCCTCTCTTAAATCAGCTCCTCTCAAAGCCCAGTAAAACATCCTACATAGAATCATAGAATCAGTCAGGTTGGAGTGGACCTCTGAGAGCATCAAGTCCAACCCTTAATCCAACACTGCCGTGGTTACCAGACCACGGCACTGAGTGCCACATCCAGTCTCATCTTAAAAACCTCCAGGGATGGAGAATCCACCACCTCCCTGGGCAGCCCATTCCATGTATTAGAAATCTGTTTTTAAAATATTCCTTGACAAAGTACTCATGACCCACTTTGCTAACTTTCTTCTGAAAAGTGTATGAACAAAGCAAAAGTGATAGAAAAGTAGATGTAAACATTTTACACACCTCTTCCTATCAAAATCTATTTACCATAACTATTCCCATAAATTAGGCTTGTAAATATTTTTTAAAGAAGCCAAGTACTTACTGGCCCAGTGTTGACATATTTTTATCATGTTATTTGCACTGTAAATATTAAAATTTCTCCATTTTATACTTATGTGGCCTATCTTCATTACCTGTGAAACATAGCGTTTTTAGAAACAGAAAGTATTTTTCATGGTGCCTGTAAACAAAAGTTTTAATCAAAACAATATTGGTTTGAATGCTTGCAAGTAGGATTCTAAGGTAATTCTCAAAATTGATTTTTACTGTAGGTTCTAAATTATTTTAAATCCTGATGTCTAGGGAAATTAAGATTACATTGACATATAGATTTCTGTGGCGCTCCTAAAAGTTTGAATATTTATACTGCTATTACTTTGGAAATACACTGGGTCCCCTTCCTAATTAAATGGTCATTTTACAGTTATTCAGAGAGGGTTCAAATCACCTGTATACAGCTTCACCATCATAACAAGACTATTAGACTGTTAGAGATTTGATTTTGAAAGATTTAAAAAGCATAAATAAATAATTCCTGACATCTCAGACTGCAGAAACTTTTGATGTAAACATAAGTAGATCACTTTTGGAATTAGAAAGAATTGTACTAAAATGTTTGAAAATATGTCTCAAAATGGCCTGGGCAATGAACTGTTACTAAAATACACTGAGCCATCTAAAGAATATAATTTTTCCTGCCACTACACTCTTGCATACTTTTAATACCTCAAATATAAAGACATACTTTATAGTAACTAGTTATGTCCAGTTCTCTGGTAGACAGTAAATTGTCAAATGAGAATAACATGGAAGATTCTATTGTAATGACTATTTCCTTAAATGAGTTAGGAAATTTTCTAATGGAAGAAAAACGTTAAAGTTTTAAAGACAGCCATTTAATATCTTTACCTTATTGAGAGTGACTTCTTTTTTAAAATGCTAAAAGTTCTTTCTTTGAATCTCCATATGTCCTCATCTTTGCCTCTGAAAGATCTAAGCTACCTTATAGCTTTGGTATTCAGAGAGAGTTCAGTGAAACTACACTGGCTGGATTTTCAGAATATTATTCCTTTCATAGCACTATGGTGAGCTACAGACAAGAACCTTCAAGAGGGAGGTCTAACTGCCCTAAACACTTCCCAGGTGATGCCACAAGGCTCAGGCCAGGGGGTTCCCTGAGCTGGGTTCCCCAGATGCTGCCCGGAACTCCAGCCCCCTTCTGGTTGCCCCATGGCAGACAATGAGCTGTGAGCCAGCCCAGGAGCACCTCTCTCTTCTTGGCTGATGGTCACCACTGGGCTGCTGCAACAAATTGTTGGGCAACCTTGTCTGTAGTGTGATGGCACCATTGCCCTGCCATGTGGCTGGCCTAGGGCTGCTCCACCTGCTGGGTAAAATGTCTTGCAGGTACGCACGGAAAACACACACCCAGACAGCTGCTGCTTTCTTACAGCAGCTCCTTCACCAGCTCACAACAGCAGGGTCAAATGACAGAACATCACCAAGATCTGAAGCCAGCTGAGAAGGACACTTCAATTCCCCCTCCAGGTCACATCAGGAGCGTGTCACAAGCACTAGCAACTCCAGTGTTTAAGTCAAAAGTTGATCATCTCCTCACATCCCCAGCTCCAGACAGGCAGACTATCTGCAACCAGTTTGTTTAACTTCACATTAGTGTTAAACAGATGTCAAGTACTATTTATAAGCAGTTGCACCACAAATTTTCATTTAAGATGCAGGCCAATGGTGAATCAAGACCAAAGAATGCTGCTAGATACAGGAAGGGGGTATAATGGTTTGCAATCATCATCTCATGCCTGCTTTTTCTAGCAAGCAAAAAAACCACGGTGAAGCATGTACTGCTTTGTCAGCCTTGCTATGTTTTACTTTTCTTTCCCTACATTTGTATAGGTTTAGAACAGATATTGTTATTGAATGCTTGCAAAAAATTTAAAATGCTCTTTGAACAGACAGTTTTACCATTTCTATTCAAGGAAATGAGATAGCACATACAGAAAATTCAATTAATGTTATACTTGTTTCTCTAATTAAATTTCTCTAATTGCATTTCAGTTTTGAACTATGTGTTACTGTAGATGTAAGTACCAGGAAATGTTGGACTTCTCACTAATCAAAACATACATGAGTGATTATGAACCAGAATTCCCTCATTAATTTCAACAGAAACTGAAATTTACTCTTTGGCAAATACCTGGCATGTTAAAATGTATAAATAACTTCCCTTATCTTGGTAAGCCTAAGTGGAGATGCAAATGACTGCATTTGCAGCACTTAGAATTACATCTTTGAAGTGCTATGCATGGTTTGTTTAGTTAATTGATTTTATGCATTCTTACTGATTTATGCTTATTTATCAAATTCGCAGAATGCAAATGCTGACCAAAACTTCCACACACAGTGTTTGGACTTTGCACGGGAATTTTTGACTTGAGGAAAAAGCTGAGCATTATTGATTAAACTTCAGAGAATGAGAATATATTTCCAGTCACACATGTTAATCTTTGATCATGCAATGTTCAAAAAGCAAATTCCAATTACCTGCCAGTGACCTGGAAATTCATCATTTAGTTGCTTAAAATGGTTATGCATTCAACCCCTCTGCAATGTTACCTCATAAAACTGGGCATAAAAAGTAACAAAACAAGCTCTTAAAATACCTGCTTTTGTTTTAATCATTTTTTGTTCTCCTGTTAGAAGAGCAACAAGTGATGCTTCCTATTTCCTTACTAATTTCTTCACACACACACAGATGGAAAAACTTAAATAATGTTTGTTGGTGGATTAGGCTGTCTCACTTTTCAGTCAGTTAGTTGGAAAGTTCTCACAGAAATTTTTTCTGCTAATTCAATAGGATCGGCAATTTTGAGCAGAGAAACAATATCAAGCAGCTGGAGAACATCTGTATCTTAATCTTGCACAGTAATTTCAAAAGTGTCTTTGTCTTTTCCTAACACATTCTAAGCCCACACTTCTAACACTCCCCTCTCAGCAAATACATTTGCAAAGGCAGTGGTTTATGTGGTAGACACGTGGTTCTAGAAGATCCACAAGAGGAAAAAATTAATTCCACCCTACACACATATATACCTCCTGATGAGGATGTAAAATGAATAGAAATTTAATTTACTAGTGAAGGAACAGAAGTAGATAGTAGACAATAACAAACATCTTGCTATAAAGGCAAGTAGAAAACACACTAGTAACTCTCTGCAACAGAATTCAAGCAGATTCAACTAAGAGATTTCTTCAAATACTTTTTAAAGTAACAATTATCTCTCATTATTACACAGAAAGAATTTTCCTGTTTTTTCTATTGTGTTAAATCTTTTATTTATTCAGAAATATTTTATTTCTACGAGGCTCAATAAAACTGTCTCCTGCTAGGAAAAGCTTATTCACCATCAGTTTAGTGGAAAATCCATGACACAGACTGCATATCAGGGATCTGATTCTTAATTACATTTCTAGTTGAGAGATGCTCTTCTCAGAAGCTCATTTTATTTCTATTTTATTTCTAAAAGTCTCCTAGCACACAGCGGTTTGCTTGGGCTTCAGATCTGTGTAGCAAGTGACAATGGCTTAAGTTTCACAAGGCTGGTTTCTGCACACCTCATCTAAAGTGCAGGAAAGGTAGGACAATAAATGGAAGGTTGTAATTTATTAATTGTAAGAACAACCTGCAAAAACAGACCTCAGGTTGAACCTGTAAAAAGCAATCCTCATTACTGCACCAGTAAAAAATTTTTTAGAACAGAGTATTATTTTCACCTGCAACTATATAGTCATGTTCTAAAAGCCAACCTTAGCAGGAAGTTAAGCCAGATACCCCTTATGTCTTTATAGGTTTCTGTTCTAATGTGAATAGTTCATTCATATTTTTTCAGTTGAATTACTCCCGACCACTTTAGATACACGAGGGATTAAGTAAAATAGATCTATTTTTCTCTTGTTCTGGAAGCGAGAAAAAAATGGCTTTTGGGATTTGAGATGAAGGGAAATGTGGAAGTAAAGAATCATATGCATTGGTTTTTTTTAATTTCATTCCATGAAGTGGGAGACTGAAAAATAAAAGGATATTATTCTATAAATCGCTAAACTCACAAAGGCCAAATTGCACATTATTTATACAGCTGAAAATACATTCAGGATGAGATCTGCCAGCATGTTCCAACATTGCAAGGATCTCCCACTTCATGTAGACAGCACAGAGTAAGCAGACAGAAGCCTGTGGCTCTTTAGTGCAAGAGATGCATTGTGCTGACATATCAAAATGTAGTAGAATTTTTACACAGTTTGAAGTAAAAGTATGTTATGCAAAACAACATAGCATTAGGCATTTTCCACATAAGTAGTATACGCTTAATACTCCTGGTATTTTGATGTGGGAAATGGGACAGAAATGGGACAAAAAAAATCAAATCTGATGGCAGTTTTGCTTCAAATGCTGATGAGAATAAGCTTTATTTCTCAGTCTGATTCTTACCATCTTGAGCTGCCACAGAAAACAAGCAGGAAGGTTTTTAATTTGTGTACTTTGACAGCACTGATGGATGGAATGATACCATTAGGCTTCTGTTTTGGAGAAATGTAACAACTCCAAGACCCTTCTAAGGTCTTTAAGAATAAAATGTTTGTATATTAAGAATTTGAAATGAAATACAGACAGATAAATATCTTATTAATTTAAACTACTGGGTAAATATTACACATCAATAGGACAAATTCTTACCTCTCCATTTCTTATTTTTATGAATCTGCTTAATGATGAGAAGTTAGTCTGCATAAAACAAGAAAAATTAAAAAAACCTCTACACTCAAAAATTGATTGTGAAAAAAATCTTTTTCACTATTTTTTGGCCCTAGCAAAAATGATATCCTTTTCTGGGAAACATTCCAGCTTTGGGTAGAGCTCTTTTACCAAAGGGGTTTATATTTGGTGGAAAGACAGACACAGCTGAGAGTTTTTCCAAGTGATTACTGGTAGAAACATGAGCTTCTCTGGAAGATAAAGGTAACTAAGCCCACATCCACACTTCTAAATAAAAGAAGGACAGTAAAAATGTCCAGGGGCTGGGCCTCTTATTACCAGCACTGCTAAACTCACAGCCCTTACCTCTGTTTCAGCGTGTTTTGTTCTAATCAGAGCAAAGGGAAATATTCAGGAAAAGAAGGTGGCTGGAGGCCAGATGGATATAGGTGTGTCCATGCTCTTAAAGCCAGTGACTTGTTCCCAGGCCATTTTATTTGCCAGTACAAGCACAACTTAATTTACAGAAGAGCTGCTAAAAGGAAAAACTATAAAACACTAGAAGAGGAATTTTGAGAATGCCAGTAAGTTTTGTTGCAACCAGGAAAGGATGTTCTGAAGAAAGAACCTAATCAGCCTCGACCACAGCAGTCAAGGCTCCTTAGAAGAGGTAGTTCAAGCTGGTTTAAAGTCATTATTCTGATTCCTTCAACAGAATAAACCAAAGCATCTTAAAATAATATGCTAATACATTTATTTTCATATGAGTGAAAATTATGAATGGCTTAACTTTTTGATTACTTGAATACTATTTCAAGCTGTAGCATTTTTTCTTTAAAGTTTTAACTTTAACCTTCAAGATAGCAGCTCACAGTGTTGTCTTAACTGAAGATCTCACTTTCTCTTTAGGCAGTCAACTTACTAGACAACTCAGCAGGCAGTCAGTGAGGAACACTTGGAGCATGAGTACATTTCATCCTCTGATTTTTTTCTGTCTAACCAGAGAAGGCAGTGATGAGAAGGCAGGAGGAATAGGCTGATATATCTGAATACAGCTGAATTATACACTGATAACACAAAACGTTTGCAACACACATTTTGTTTTGGACTGCCGTAAGATGATTCTTTCAGTTTAAAAGAATCTTTAAAGTATCTTTCAAATTAAATGTAAATAAATCAATCTAGAAACAGGTGGTATTTTTTTAAAAAAAACACGAATAGTGTTATTAATATAATATTAATATATAGTGTGTTATTCTATCTCTTACTGAAGTTTTTCAGATGCCTTGTTCACATCCTTTTATCTTAAAATTCAGCAATTGAGTATGATTACATTGAATGAATGCAATGCTTATTAGCTCTTATCAACTTTCTTTGATTTTTGATATACAGAAACTTCAAGTAGCTTGGATGGGTATAAATCCACTGACTTGAGGGAAGGCATGCCAGCTTCTACCCAGTGAAGATACAGACTGCAGTGAACATGGTGCAATTATCACAAGCTACAGGTGGCTGCTTAGATCTCAGAGTGATTTATCACTCTATTAGTATTACTCTTTAAAAGGAAAGGTGAGTTGTAGAGAGAAAATGAAATTTGCTTAGGACTAGGCACATAAACAAGGGAATTGGATTGGGGATTCCTCCAACCATTAGTTTTGTGGGGTTCTTAATGCTGTGTCACATCACTTAAATGATTAATTTCATATTATATTTATAAATCTCCTATAGAGTTCATATTGGTCCTTTTTTCTGTCTCATAATTCAGAACCAGGTGATCACGAAACTCCTTCTACAAGTTTAAAAGCATTTAAAAACAGTCTAGAAAGTAACGCAAAGGAACTGTCAGGCAAGAAAGGACTAAATAATAAGTAAAGTCATGTTTGCAGGTCACTGCCATCAGCCTGGCCCTGGAGGAGACACTTCTCTGCCAAGCAGCTGGGCAAGGGGCCTTCAGGGCAATAGAGGCCAGTCAAAGAGTGCCCCTCTCTCTTCTCTCACCTCCTGGGCTTTTCATTCAGCTCTGAGCCTTTGTAACAGCAGTTTGACTATTTTCTTCATCCAACACTTCATATACTACTTCACTTTTTCTTTGCATCTCTCCACTGGCTAAAACGGGCTGTAAATACCCCAGATCTTGGTGACTTCAGTGCTTGCAAAGTTCATTCCCCAGCGAGTACAATAAACTCACATCGAACAAGTAAAACATTTTGACAATTTTCAACACTGTCAAAAGCAATGCTTACAATAAATATTATAATAAATTCTCAGGTTATCAGTGATCGTTCCACACTTTACTCCTCCTCAAAGCCTAGCTCTCCAAATCTTTCTCCAGAAATCATGTTTTCACAGGCAGTTCTTATTCTTCTCCCTGGTATAATTCCAAATGTTCAGTATAAAATGTGGTACTCAAAATTTGCAATAATATTAAAGAGCCCTTACTAAGCAGAAATAAAAAGTAGAAAGCCTTGCTTTTATTAGAATGCATAAAAATATTACAGGTAAACCTTCAAACTTCCTGGGAAAAATCAAAATTTGTTTGATCTCAATCACAAACTTCAGTGCTTGGTAAATCAGCTGACTGTACATGTATTATAAAGACCCCAAGGTAAGCAACCTGTGTTCCTAAAGAGAAACACTGCTTGTAGTGATGGTTCACTGACAAGAGAGTGAAAAAAATCCATTCATCACAGGTATCCAATGAAGAAAAGATAACTGGAAAGCTTCATTTCGAATCTTCTTTCTGCTGTGGAAGATATTTCCCCTTAAAATGTATTCACAGACAAATCTTTGAAATGAAGAATTTTGCAAATTTAAAATTTGGCTAGGTTTGGCCCTCATTTAAACTTTACAGAGGAGTAGTTACAGTTGAGGACCTGAGAGAGGGCTTGGGCTGTTGGGATTTTTTTTTTTTCATTTGTGAGTGTTTGTTTTTGGTTTTTTTAGCTGGTTACCTTCAAACTACTATTTTTTTAAGTATATGAGCATTCACATTAAATGTGTATATGAGGTTTTGAGAGCTTTAATGTAACTTGTTGCAGCAGAAAAACTGTAAATGTTTTGATGGGAACCTGTCAAAAGTTAGCACCTTTAATACAGAGCATCAGCAAGAAGTGCCATCAAGCCTATAGAAATGTAGTGCATATAACCTAGGGTGCTGCACAGTGAGACACTGCAACAAAATGGCTTATAATCATATTTATTCTTTATGTTGCAAAACTAGCTAGCAAAAAGCAAAGTCTTGAAACCCCCAGGAGTAAAACTGCTACTCTTATCATAGAAGAGCTATAAATTGCTCTTCACCTTTATTTATGGCTTTATCTTGCCATCTTATTTTACAGGGGACCTTACAGGGATCTCCTCCCCTCGATTTAACTGGGGCTGTATAGAGGAACTCACCTTTGTGCCAGCTCTGAACAGAAAGCACCACACAGACTGAGGGATTTAGTTTCTTTTGGCATCAGTCTTTCTCTCTGAACCCCTCCTAGAGGCTACTGTAGGCACCATCTGATCCTACCTAAGTGTTTCTATTATTAGATCCCTGCTTTCCAATGTCAGAATCCTTGAGATTTGATTTTCAGAGAAGCTATCTTCCTGTGCTTTTATCAGACATAAATTATTCACTTAGAAAATATTATTTTATGTCATTATGACAACAAATACTTTCTACTATGAATCACTAATATTTATTTGAACCCTGTCACACTTCTAATTTCAAGAGAGTACTCGGAGTGACAAACTAATAAGAACAGTCACAGGTCACTGTAATTAGAAACATTTTTCAAAATGCTGTGTAAGGCAATAGCAGCTATAATATCATTCATAATTCATTAAAACTTAAAACATTCAAGTGAATATGAAAATGCTATATGTGCAACTTTGCCTGAAAGACTGTATGCAAGAAGAGATATGAATGTGTTCCAGTTGTATGATAATTTCCCTTTTATTCAAATGACCTAAATTTTTGTCTTTCTTATGGTGTGATTACTTTCATAGCATGAGTTCAAAGCAATGATCAATTTGAATGAAAAATGATTATGACTGGATGTTTCATTTCAATGTTTCTACAAAATAATAAAATGAAGGTAACAGGGGTTTAGTGCATTCTATCAGCATTAGGACTCCGAATAGCTGGAAAATGAGGGGGGTTTGAGAAAAAATATGATCCCTCATTTTCATGCCTGCAATGCAATTAATGAAATACCCTTACTAATTTAAAATAATTTCATTTCCAAAAGCTCAAAGTGCATACGTAAAGACAGTTGATCAAGTACTATTTCAGAAAATAAAATTTCACATCTAACATCTTTGTGATTACTTGGTATTTATAATTTTTCTTGTTTGTTTTGCTTAATTTACAAAGTTCTTTGTATTCTTTATTCAAGTAATTTAAAGTCACTCGCTTTAAAATGGGGTGAAAAAAAGGAAAATATGCAAACCAAGAACTAAGCTGCAACTGTTAATGCAGCATGAATGACAATAGTTTTGATTCCCAGTGAATGGATACATCAGCAAATAGAAAAAGAAATATAAACATTTTTGCTATGACCTGCCTTACAAACAAAATGCAATTTGAAATTTGTTTGCCTGTGACTGTTCACACTTAATTCTGCTACTGATTTGCACTTATTGATTACAGATTTTCTATATCATAAAAATGGGCATTGGTGACATCGTTAGGAGAAAAGAGCATAATAAAAATTATGCTGGAATTCATCATAAGGATTTTTTTTAATTAACCTTACAATCACCTTCTTTAAAATAGGCAATAACTGTGGTCATACTATTATATCAATGTAGTAACTGGATAGTAGGATACGTGATGATCCCTAGATAAATAGATGAATATTTTCTTTGAATTTTAATAAATTGGCCTACAGGTACTAAACAGTCTTACAATATAAACAGTTTCTGTTGAAAATCATCCTTATTACTGTCTGATTCAAGTTACATTTTAATAAACAAATCTTGTAGTCTAATACAAACACGGTTAGAGGAAAACAATTACAAGTAAAAGACATCATTGACTTTATATTTAAGACACGTCTGGGATACTTGGCTGCTCAGTATAACACCTCAGTTTTTGCTTTCTTACTAGACATACTGCACTGAGCTGTAAAATAGGTGTTTCACTGTTACATTGGTGAGCCATGCTAAGCATTTACAGCAATGAAAGGCATGATGGTGTAGTTAGAGATAAGATGTGAGAGTCAAGAGTGACAAGGCAGTTTCCATCAAGCTTTCCAAAACTGCAGATACATTTATGATGAGATTGGTTTTAAAATAGCACTGGTAAGATTTCTTTCTCATTTATCTTTAGGACTAAGACTATATTACCAAGCTTTTCTATGCAACCATGAAAAGTTAAACTCTATAATTAAGTGTTTCTGTGAGAGTTTCTAAGTGAGTCAGTAAGAACTGCTAAGGTTGCACATCACATTCTCTCACCACCTGGCTGGAGTTGGCCTGTATGCTAAAGATCACACCATGACTAGGTCTGAATTTCTAAGGAAACTTCCCCAGGTCAAACAAGCTCAGCTGCAGAATTAATCTGTTGTTCTATGTACCACAATTTGACTACCTACATTTCTTGAGCACACAGTTTGCTGTCGTAGTGGAGGCTCCATAAATTAATGAAAGCTTTCTTTCTCTGCTCTTTACCTTAAACAGGTATTGCTATTTTTTAGGGCTGAAATATGTCATGCAACTCACGAGTTCGGAGATATTATGGAGATCTGGGGTGATTTCAATGGTGAGGAGAATGGAAAGGGTTACATTGAATAGTACTATTGAGAAAATCTCTAAACACAATAGAAACACTACTGTCTCCTATGCTGTCTGTTGTCTGTTCCTTAGATAGGCTGTCTTGACAAACTTTGTTTACCATGGGGCATAGCTGATACTGGTATACTGGGCACCCAAGCTGAAATCTCAGAATACAAAAGCATTACACTACAAGAAAAGGATTCATTATTTAATTTGTAGGGTGAATTATATTCCAACTGTTTCTGTTCCTGAGTTATCGATAGCCAATAGAGAAGGAGTTTGAGCTTGAAAAAGGAATCTGCTCTCTGTGCTGGATGACAGAAATAAATACCTTCACACAGAAGATATTTAGGTGCACTCTACACTTTCTTTTTCTCTTGAGTCTTGCCTCAACCAGCTGACTCTCCTCAAAATTCTGCCTTTCTATTTAAGTATTTTGAAGTAGAGGAACATTTTCCTCTTTGATTTACCTATCTCACTGCAGCCAAGAGCAGTGTACTTTTGTAGAGAGATTTTTTTTCCCAGACGGGAAATTACCTCTTATTCTGTCAAATAACCCAGTGGGCCATATACATCATTGCTGGTCAACAGACATTTACCTGATAACTGTTCCTATGGCAGTGCCAGATTTTCTGTTTTGATAAGCCACTGACTCTCAGCCAGGAAGCAGGAATGATCACATGCTTTTAGCCTGTTGGAGCTCCACAAAGTCTCCACATTCCTTATTCAACTTTTTCTACATTGGATTATTTAAGCACTTCTTGGCTATACCACATTAAACAACTCCCAGGTTAAGTGAGGAAGTTACCAGATAGAAGTGTAGAAGCTAGACATACCCTTTTTAAGTATTTTTGTCAAGATTTTAAGTTTTTCCCACTGTTTTTCATGTTGTGAAATTATTAGACTCAGCATTAGAAACAAACTTTGGTGCTAGGTAGTACCAGACATTCACTTTGTTAAGAAAGTTAAGTTTTGGAAAGGCAAAACACCAGCTTCTTCCTTAGTTTTGGACTAAAGGCTTTCAAGGTAACTTTCTTAACAAATATGCAAAGGCAAAACCTGTACAACAGACATAAAAGTTCTGGATTCCACTTCAGCATACCACTAGGCTTTAGTGTGTCATTAAATGTAGAAACGCTTTAAGGTATTTTCCTGAATTAGACTTTACAGCTATTGGCACTATGTATCAATTTGATAGCAAAGCAAGGAATAAAATACAGAAGTTGTAACTTGTAGACTTCACAATTGAGTTTTCAGAGCATGTAGGAATGAATAGTTCTATTTCATATTTTATTATTCACATTTATCTAAAGTACCTTAAAATTTTTACCTGGCATACAGGTGATTAAATCCATTCCCACTGTTCCAAAGTGCTGGATACCTTTACAATAATGTTGAGAATAATGGAACTTTTATAGTAAATATGATCACAAAAATAATTGCAATGCATATTCACACATACAAGCGATTAATAAACGGAATTATTAAAGGAGTAATAGATGTGTTTGTTAGATGTAGGCTGTGAAATACTCTGAATGCTTTTGCACCTCAAGAACTCAACTTGCCACGGAGGGAGTAAAACAGGTGAACCTAAAACAATTCTGTTTCTCTCTTGTGAAGTGCATTACTTTCTGCAAGTAGAACACCATCCTCCAGATTCAGAACCAACTCAAGATGTCAGGAGTTACCTTTCAGTTGCCCATTAAAACTTCCATTCCCAAGTCAGAAATAAGTATTATTAAAAATTGCAAAATGATTTTCAAAAAGTCTGACTTCTCACTGCACATCCATCAAGTTTCACTATTTTATGGAACTGTTTGTTTCAGGAATTCCATAGTACTTGATACTGCAGTAAGCTTCAAATTTTCTTCCATCTATATGCAAGTTTACCAATTTATTTTCTGCTGTCAGAATTTTTATCAACCAACATTTTGTAATTTTGTACTTTTAAATCTATAAAAACTATTGCTTCAGTTCTAATGCTGTCCTTCATTAGCTTAAGAGAAGAGTAACTGTGTATTTGTGTTAATGAATACAACCAAAATCATTAGTTACTGACACTAACTAAAGCATTCGAAAAAGAAGACATGCTTTTGAAAAACTTGAACAATAGAGAGTCATGTAAATTCTTGAAGGGCAGAAAACTTATCACATTGCTTTCACTGAATTTAGTTAATGATTAGGTAAAACTTGACAGCTTCAACTATCTGCAACTATTTAGCAGTACGCTGATAAATATGTGGTGTTTTTATGACGAGTATGAGGTTTTTTTCTGTGTTCTACTGCAATCCTGAACTATAACCAAAGTGGTTTTGGTTGTGGGTTTTGTTTTTTTTAAGGAGAATTTAAACATGGGAGCTCAGAAATGAGGGTCATTAGTAGTCAGCAACTTCAGGGTGTTTTTTTTATGCTTTCTTGTATGCTGTTTGATAACAGAAGGGCACTGTCAGACCCGAATATCATTTAGGTGGAACTCAGAACTGTAGCTCCATTTGTGCATTTCTTCCTTCAGACAGACTGCAGAGCCCTGACACACCTGAATTATTACAGGAAAAATAAGGATAAAAAGCATTTTATGAAAGAGAACTCTCGTTTAATCATAAGCCATCTGCTTCAATTTTCATAAATCTTAATGACCATACATTAGCACATACTACCTTTAAACACTATTTTCTATTATATTAAATTTGAAGTAAGTAAATGCATTTGGGTTCTTCTGATTTGAAGACAGGTCATTCTGTAATGTAAATGAAATTGCTAAATAGCTGTCTTCAAATCACACATTTCAGATTACATTCTTCACAGAAAAAAAAGGCAAACCAATTTACTTCATTTAATATCAGTTCCTACCCTGATAATAGTTTTTTTTTTTTAATTTATGATGTGACACTTTCTGTTCCAGAATTTTCATTTCAAATAAATGAAGCTATAAAATACGTTGTTCCTCCCTTTAAAAATGTCATTGTTCAGTTCATTTGTAACTCCCATTGTCCTACTTTCAGACATAAATTATCAGTGAATTCAGGAGGGAACAGTAGACCTACAGAAAAAAACCCATTGATACAAAGTTCAGTAATGCTATTTACTGATGCATATGCAAGTTTTCAACTCATCTAAAATTATTTTGATAGTTTTTGAAATACTTTTTCTTTGAAGATTATAAATCTAGATGTACATTTCCCACTATTTCTTCAACTCTGTAGTCTACACTTACACTGAAGCACAGAGGAGATTCCACATGAAATATTCAAGCCCCAAACGTTCTAAATTATTGAAATTTCACTGAGGTGACAGCAAAGTTTTTACAAACAGGTTCAAAGCAGCAGTGGAAGTTTTTGCTTTAGCAAAGCTTTCCTTTTCCTTTTTTAATACTGCATGGGGACTCCAAACCCTTGCCCCCTTCCCCTTCTGGCTGGCTCTCACAAGAGGTATTTGAACTCAGCCACTTGGGAATAAGCACCAATTTTGCCTTACAATGCAGAAAAGCCCCATAATTTGACTAAACAGTAGTACACAAGAACAAAAATGTTTTTGCTTGTGCACTGTAGTTTATGAAACAAACAGCAGTTACATTATCACCCCTCTACTGCCCATAGATATTAGAGATATAAAAATATTCATGCATGTTTTATTTAGTCGCAGGAACAATCACAGACTGCACTTAGGCAAGAGTACAATTAGAAAGAAATATTGCTACAAAATATGGGGCTGCAACTTCTATCAAATGTTTAAAAAGCCTGACAACCTTACATATAACACTTTGATGATGCTGCAATTGGGTGATCAAGCAAATTATGCCTATTGGGTAGAACATCAAGCACTACTAAAAATTCTCTAAAACTGAACCCTAAACCACACTGTCCAATAGTAAAGATAGGAACTGACTTTTGCAAAAACAGTACTATCGATCTTCCTAGTGTGATTTAAACTTATAGACAAATAAAATAAAGGGTTTTTTTAAGACTGCCAGAGCACAAATGTCATCCATGATGCAGTCAGGGCCAGAGCAGTGTCCTGGGGATACCTGATTTGCCCTTAGAGACTCTGTGAAGGAGCCAAGTGAGTCTGGTGTGTGTGCTGGGTGGTTGGTTAACCACAAAGGCCTCGGGTTCCTCTCAGCAATAGCACTGAAGAGGAACTGGTTCCACTTCATCACCCAGACAAATAAACATCAATTTCAATTACTTTTTGTCTCTTCTTATTTCACATGAATTATTCATTTAGAGATGGTGGGTTTTTTTCTTTCTGTCTAGTAGTATTGATATTAGTCTATATATAGTAGCACTTGAACAAGATAAGATTTTAGAACTAAAGCCCCCTATTATGTAATAAATCATGGCATAACAGGCATTATATCTGATAATATTATCATTCTTATTAATGCTAACAAACCCCATCAGTAGTAAGGGACCATGCCACTGATAACACACCTTTTATAGGGTCGTTACATGTTACACTGGGAAAAAAATTCAAATTCTCAATCCCTATTCTTTTACTTTCAGCTTACTTTTATTTAAAAGATACTGTATTGCAGTACAACTTCATGTCCCAAGTAAACCTCCTTAATCCAGACACCATGATGTGCTTTTTACAGCAGATGTCTGAAAATTCTTTGCCATCCTTTGGCTCTGCAGTAGACGCAATAAGGGAGGTAAACTCATTAATGGAACCCTGGGGGCATCTTAGAAAGGTATGGATCTCACAAACACAGTTTGCTTATGCATCACAGAGAAAGGAAGATGCTTATATACACCTAAAAGCAACATTTTATGCATGTTTGAGAAACAGATCTCATTGGCAAAGCTGCATTTACAACTGAATAGCAAGTTAGAATGAACATTAGAATGTTCAGTGCTTTTTCAAAGTCATCTTTGCACTACAAGAGCAAATCTTTATTCTGCATGGGCCCATGACCAGTCAGCATTTTATATATAGTTATAATGAAATTTACTGAAGATTTTCTTCTAGGACAGTGATAAAACTGGGTTGTCTTTGTATTATACGTCAGGAAAAAGAAAAGCATGTGGATTCATTTAAGACTGGAGAAATAGAGTAAATACAATTTAAACTGATCAAATAGCACAAAACCATTACCATAGTAATTTCATTTTCAAAATTAATACAACAATACACACCATCCTAAAAAATTTGTTTATAATCAGTTCTGGTTTTTTCAAGCTCACTTAAGCTTTAAATTAATTTTAAGTGTAATGCAGTAAGAGAGAGTTAACTTTCTGATTTTTTTTTTAGGCATTAAAAAAAGCAAAATTTGTGAAAAGACTTAGCCATGTATTTACTTAATATTAATATGGAGAAAATACACCAAATATACAATCAACTAAATTCATTACTACAATAGACTCTTGATGTCTTTGAAATTCAATTACAAAGAACCAATTTCAGCAACTTAATATTTGACAAGCTACAAATAACTTCAGTTAACGAGGTGGTTTTACAAATTAGCCCTATGCCACATTTTGCTTTTGTGAGATCACATTCAGTCTAAACTTTTCTATTGAGCTGATTATTACTATGATATCCAGCACCTGTTTTAGACAGCTTTTCTTACGAGTGATGTAATTTTACTCAGTTGCTCAGAACAACAAGAATGTGGATTTTTAAAATAGGAATGATTACAATATGCTTCCAAAGTAGCAGAGCACAGCAACTCAGGAACTAATCTAAACCGATATTCTCCACATTCACTTCAGGGAACTCCAAGTTTGTATCAACCACAAAGTTGCTGAACTTTAAGAAGAGCTCTCTGGATTCAGCCTCGGGAATCATTACATCTGTAAGACTTGAAAATGCATTTTGTTCTTATTTTGGAAGATATGAAGGGGTATTACAGAGGCTGGTCACTCTAGTTTCTCAGAATTTCAGAACTGACCTAATTATTCCCATTACAGTCAATACATGATTTACTATTGACATGTAAGAAGATAGAGCTAAACTAGTGGTAATTAATTTTGAATTTGCCTTTTCAGAAACAACATGAATTTACTGTTTGACTCCTTTGGGAGAAGAGCAGATAGCGTCAAACCAAATTTTATCTAGACTGAGGTTTTACTTATGTAAGTGGAAACTGCCTGAATATAATCAAGGAATTGATTGAGGATCTGGGAATTTGAACCCCTGGCTGAAGAAAAAAGAAGAAAAGTAATTACTTTGCTGTTTAGAAGCCTTCAGTTTCAGGAACATGACTTCCAGTATGCATAGGACTACAGAGGGGAACCTTGGCACATTTCATGAATTGTTCAAAGAAATTTAATATAATTTAAAAAGTATTTATATTTACGTTTAAGTTTTGAACATAATACTGTCTAAAATACTTTATCTGTTAGGCACATACGCCCTCCTCAAGGATAACTTGCTCTGTGGAAAGCAGAGTTACTTTTATAACTGAAAAATAACAACTAAAACATTGAGATGGGAATTTATCAGGACAGAGAGAGCCTTTCACAGGTTCAAATACTGGAATCTACAAAATGAGGTGTAAAAATAGATACCCTTTCAGTGCTACTAGTAGATGAATTCCTTTTGCTTCAAACTGCCAAATATACATATGGAAGAGGGTAAATGCCTAGGAAACTGTAATTAAACAGGACATTTAAAGTCAAAGCCATTAGGCCCTGGTAACTCTCGTTTCTTTCTTGACAGAAATTCTAGAGCACATAAGGAGCCTGAATGAGGCAACTGCAAGGTTAAAATGTAGATGGAGAAAACAAGGCTGCTGGGTAGAATTACTGAAATAGAGTGAACACCAGAAGTTGAGCATATTGTAGCTCTTAAGGCCCTATATATGTCAGAAGAAAATACACCCTAGATTATAATTAGCTGGTTTTGTGTTTAATGTATTTATAGTTTCAGCTGGTTGGGGATGAGCACAGCATAAGCTCTTCTGTACGTGGAAGGGAATGAACATACTGATTTCAGTAGCTGAGCTATTACACACAATTTTATGATTTTACTAACTTGCTGATTCTAATTTTATGGCTGTGAAATATTTAATGTTTTTGCTTCTACACTGGGATTTTTTGCTGAAGGTTTTGGGTTTTTTTTGCTTGTGATTGGTTTCTTTCTTTTTTTTTTTTTTTTTTTTTTTTTTGTATGAAAAAGCCACTGTATGTGAAGGTACCATAAAAGAGCACTACAAAATACTTAAATCGCGCACATCTCAAATCTAGAGAGCAGCTGAATGCCCTCTTTGGTATCCTGGGTAGTATAAAGCATTAGACAGTGATGACAAAAGTAAAGCAAAATAGTTCACAGCATTATGATGAGCTACATGGTGCAAAATATTTTCCTTTTGTTTGGGGGGCTGGGGAGGGTGTTTAGTTGTTTTGGTTTTGTTTGTTTGTTTGATTACCTCAATTATTCAGGCAGACTGATACTGTTTTAAGCAAAATTCTTTTTCTAGAGCTGCAGACAAATTCCAAAGCTACACAAAAGCATGCATTACAATATATGCCTCTTATGTGCAGTGGTTTCAGGGACTGCCATAGTTGTACATACAGGTTTCAACCTTTCATTTTAGTTTGAGATTTCCTAATTAGAAGCTGTTCAGGTGAGATGTTCTTTTCAGGAACAGTAATCCATGCATGATATCTGCAGACAGGTGGTCTTCGGAAATTTCTCCGCTCATTTAGCATCAAACTACTTTTTATGGATCAATGGTAAAGTATAAAGAAAGATCAAACAACAAATGACTGATGTTACAGCTCAGGGGAGAAAAGGACCACAAAGGATTACCTACCACCTCTGTGGAGGTCTACACTTCACTGCAGGCCACATTCTGCTATTTGGTAGCACTTCCTTGCAGAGGAAGAAAAGCAACACCGATCCTCAAATGAAGGAACAATACTAAGCTGCCTTTCACTAGAACTGAAAGGTCAGCACTAACTGGGATAACTGTTCATTTCAGCTACTGAAAGGACACACGTCCTACCTTGTCAAGGGTGCTTATTTGGTTCATTCTATAGCAAATTAATCTTGCTATAGAGGGAAGTGGGCTAGCAGCCATTAGTCAGTGAACCATGACATTTCTGCACTCTGCATGTAAAAGAACTCACTCAACAGAAACAGTCTGCACTGAGCAGACTACTAAGGTTTCTGCCTTCCATAGATTTTGGAGTACACGATTCCCTGAAGTAAAGTGAGGGAAAGCAGCCTACCTTCATCCATGGTCCTAAGAGGTTTAAGATTAAGAGAACACAATAGCAATGGGCTGGCTTATCTGGCAAGCTCAAGTGGTGATTATTACTTAATAGGAGACTTGTACTAGGCATTTAGGTGGTGTTAAGGGTCCCAAATTCACCCTGAACTTATATATTGAGGTAATCTTCAACTACAGTGTCTTATTAAGCATTAGACCATGAAAGGAACCAAAGTTATATCTTTAATTAGGTGTGACTGACCTACAGCTGAGAACTTGCTGTATTTGTACTTGTCTACTAGGTCACTATTTTATCAGTTACGTGCTGTTCTATTGTGAGCAGATTTTTAGTTCTATGGCACGGTATCTACAAAATGTAACTGGTACAAGAATCTTTCTATTACCTTAAGTAGGAAAAAAGGAAAGAGATCATTCAATCGAGAGACTCAAAGCACAGGGGGAGTGATACCAGAGGGTGGAGGAGGTGACCAGGGAATATTACACAAAATCCTTAATTTTAGCACTTTTTAAGTTATGGGAGTTTCATCTTTAACATAATATTTTATATGAAGCACTACATAATATGTTATTTTGTTAATACTAAATGTACAACGCCATTCACAATAATATTAATAAAATATAATGCACACGTGTGTGTGCCCCCCCTCCCGCCTTAACCAGTGGTGTCTGACAACACACAATTTAAATCTTGGGTGTTCCATGGAGCATTCTAAGCAGAAAGCAGGAAATATGTAAATGAGATAATTAGTCTGGAGATGAGACAATTGGTGCAGACCTACATCTATGCATGAAGATTCTGGGGATAAAGAAAAGGCCAAGTACTTTTCCTGAAGCCTCTGAGAGCTGTGCTACAGATTTATTAAGTAGGAAGATTTCAAAACAACTGCTTCATTGCAAGCCAATTAAAATTTGAATTATACTGTCTTAAGTTTTGAAAAGCTGTCAAATCTACAGACAATTCCTCAGACCTTAATCCTGCAATGCATGCACAGTCTATTTTTATGTCTACCTGAAATAATAACCACAATGTGCTATTGGATGAAAACACAGCACACATACATATGGAAATACATTTAATACAACCAAATTTTATCTTTAAAATCTAGTTCTATCTAATGTGCTTAGATACAGTCTAGGTTTCATACATGTTTATATGTAGATTGTTAACTGGATTGATTTGTCCTGTAATAGTAATAAAAATAAAGCACAACAATAATGTGAAATTAGAGCTCCTGGACTATTATTACTATAAATATGGGGTTTGGACTTTTCTTATTAAGTGCTTCATACCAATTTAAGTATGTTGCCATTGATTTTAGTGAGGGTTCAGTCTTTGACAACCACACTAGGCTTGTTTCAGAGATCTCGCAGGGCATTTACATCCCTACTGGCTGTAGACCTGCAAAGACAGCACATATGACTGGGATTTTGTGGATCAAAGGTATTTCTACAAAATTAAAATTTAGTTTTACTCCACAGACTATTCTTTGCCTCTAACCCAGGTTCTAGGGCAGTGTTTGCTGTGTGGCTTACTGTAAAATAAGGAAGCTTTCCTTTTTCCAACTATTTTACCAGTATTCAGAATGCTCGATGAAAGTGTGTGTCCCACTGTGCCTCAAGATCAGTGAGAGATTAGCACTTTTTGAATTTAAGAGCTTTTGGGTTTCACTATTGTTGGTCCTCAGCAAGAGAGATTTATAAGTTTCTTTGAGGGATATTTGCTGTGGTATATACACACCTTCCCAGACCAATTTCAACCTGCTCCATTATCTTTATACATCTATTTTGTACATTTTAAATATTAGTCCAAAACTTCAACTGGCATCAATCAATATAAAATATATAATAATTGACAGAGGGCTTGTGCAATTAGTGGTTTCGTTGGATTTTTTTAAATACAGGGATTACAGAGCAAGTAGAGTACAGAAGAAAATTATGAACAATATAAATAGCGTCACTGATCTTTTAAAGAGTAAAAAGGGAAACAAGGGAGACAAGAGTGCCAAGCTAAAGCTAGTCCACTATATATGTTAGAGAGGCAAGTAATAAACTCACAAAATAACCCACAGTTAAAGCTACAGGGCTACAGAGAAGAGAGAGGGTGCAGGAAACAGGTCAGTAAGCAGTAGATCAGTACTTCATTGGGAATGCCCCCCAACAGTCAGGGCTGATTCATTCTCTGCTGCATTAGTGACAGTGTTCTACAGCAGTATAATGCACTCTCATGAATCCATCACTACCCTCTGCAGGTGCATCTGGAAAAGCAGGGTAAAACTGCTTCACAAGAAATATTGACATTTAATTTCAATTATTTTAGACTACATGCTGTCACTTCACATTCCTCTATAAAGCATTTTAAAACTATACTGCTCCTATAAGCTATCATTACAGATATGCCACCATTTTATCATAATTTGGAAGTCTAAAATACATCCACAAAAGAAAAATTAAGGCTAAGAAAAAAAAATAAACCACAAAATTTAGAATTATCAAATTGGAAACCTTCAGAGTTTTCAAATTTGCATCCCTTTGTGATTATCTGATCACAGCAAGGTGAAGATTGTGTAGATCACCACCATTCACAGTTAGGAACAAGGACAGTGATTATTTGAACAATCAGTTCTACCCTCGTAATGGTCAGCTCAAACACAAAAGCTTCACTGAGGAACTTTCCTAATTTAATTAAACAAAAGCTTGTTTTTCAAGTTCTCAGAAACCATCAGTGCCCACTGTTCTCATCCTTGGGAGAAAAGATTTAGTCAGCAATATTCAGCAGCACCAACCATACTCCCAAATGCTCCTTATCTTAGTAGAGTCTTTTTCATCACTGGAGACATATTTCTGTAACATCTTTGGTCCAGAAAGCATCACTAAGCCAAGATTTGGGGAATTATTTCTTCTCATTTTCCTCTTATTTTTCCCTATCTCTGATCAAGTGCTTCCACCATCACTGGCAATTACCATTTGCTTGTATTTTCCTCTTCCCTTTCTCTACATTCTTTCTCAAGGAATAATGGTCCTTCTATTCAATTGGAGGTTGTTCACTTAATAACTAAAGCCTGAGACGAGTGAAGAACATAAACCAGAATGGTTCTTGTAAATTTTTGCTTGCCTCAAAATAAAGGTTCATGGAGAATTCTAACAGCTGTTAGTCTCGGAAATTTAGTACCGCTTTTAAAACCTATTTTCTTAAGGCATTGGTGAAATTGTATATAGTTACCAACACCTAAATACCTGTCTAGTCATGACCTCTGTGTTCCTTATAATTAATGGAAACGGATACAGAATGTGAATTTGGTGAACATTTGGGTGTCTGTGATTTTCAGATATTTCCTACTAATATTTTAAACTGACATAGAAACCCGAGGGCTGATGAAACCTCGCTTCATCCAGGCCCAGATTTCATCACAATACACATATTTTTCCTGTGTGATAAGCAGATCAGATATGTAATGATACCATTCTTTCTCATTGCTTCTTTGTAAAAGGCTCACACTGCCTTTGCAGAGATTAACAACTCTGCTGAATAAAATGGGGCCAACAGAATTGAGCACATAATGAGAAATTTCATTATCTGAATTCATGTCAGTGCAAATCCTTACTTCAAAATATAAATTAGAAAACTGTTCTGAAGCCTGCCTTCGACTGCAGTTCCCATGCTCAGAGGGGATAGTTTTGATCTAGGCTGTTCTCAGACAACAAGGTATTCACAATTTTAACACTCCTACTAACACAGTGCAACAATTAATAACAATTATCTGATTTTTTAAAAGTATATTCCTTACATGCAGCAGTGGAGAGTGCTAAGAGATCTTAGTACATACTCAAACATAAGACAACAAATGTTTTCTTAGCTATCAGCCAGCCATCATTCCTCAAAACTCATCCCAACTCAAAACAACCCTCACATTTACACAGACCACGTTACAGAAGAGATTGTGTCCCTGTGATGAGGAACTTCAGTAGCTTGGTCACTTTGCTTGCCAAACTTCTCAATCCTTAGCAATTTTAATTTTGGAGGCCTAAAATACATATTTTATCCAAGACATTTAGGAGACAGTCACCTTAAGTAGTGTGTAATGTATGTAAGCAAAGAAAGTGGTTATTTTCAAGACCTGCAAGAACAATCCACAGTAATATTCCCATTCCAATTCCCAAGTCTGAGTTTCTGAATAGCTCAGGTATGGATCCATTCTCTCCACTCCACATTAAACTAAACACTGAGCTATAACTGTTAAACTCAGAACATATTACAGTTATATTGCAAGTACTCTTAAGGCCTTTTTGACTGCAGATCTACAATTACAATGAGGTCTCATGTCTGATTAAGGAGTGCATTTCACTCAATACTAAGAGCCTTGGGGTGAACAGCATTGAAAATCTATTGTGAATGCAAAGAAATGACCATATTACTTTTCCATTTAGCTACAGGCATGAGTTCCTTCAACTCTGCTGAAAAGTTTTAATGATACAACAACACGTCAGAAAAATTTAAGAAATATAATGATATATATGGTAAGAACCCAGTATTTTCCTGGTAAAATAACACACAAATATGTTTAAATAATTTATGAGACTCAATACACAGACTGTCTGAAAGCCCTTTCATCATTTCACACTGCCGAAAAAGGAAGACTACCATTATATAGTATAGAGAAGTTTAAAGTTACTAATTCCTTGCAGGAGACAGAGAGGATTCTGGAAATCTGAATGATACTGAAACCCTACCAAACCCTATAAAATCTTCACAGGTATGAAAACCAACAAAGAAGGTTGATCAGCAGACACATACCTGAGCGGAAAAGAGCTGCTGGTGTTTGGAAAGCAACAAGAGATCTTTCCAGCTCTTAAGTTCTGGAAGCAGCTCAGGCAATAGAACTTAATCTTCTACTGAATCATCTGTGGTAACAACCTACACATACAGTGCCACTAGGAAGCATCTAGAGGAAAGGATCACACACACATGAGTCCATCTGGTATCATATCCAACAGCAGCAGGGAATGCACAGAAACTACCCAGAAATGGCCACTGGATGGACTTCACGTTTTTTGAGTCAAGTGTGGTTAAAAGACCCGTTAAAAGTTATGTTCCAGATAACAACAAAGATGAAAATGCTGAGCAACCACAGTTTGTATCAGAGTCCTGTAAACATTCACAGAAATAAAATAAATTATTTAAGTGTAAAAATAAAATTTATCATTGAAAAGCACAGGACTGAAACAACAGAGTGCTATAATCCCAATCAGGAGGAGCTCACCAATCCAACAGGCATGTGAGTGATGCTGAAACTCCTTATGTTTCCTCCTTTTTAGTTCTGCTTAGTCAAAGCATGCAGTTTATAATTAGGAAACTGGTTAAACTGCTTTATAATCAGTGTGTCATTGTATGCATAGACAAACTTACAAGAGGCAATTTTAAGACCATCTTATGAATTAATGTACCCTGTGAGATAATGAATGATAAAATTTTGTAGTGATTTAATATAACAAGATATGAAATAGTTTTTACAGTTTATCTCTGTACTTCATGCACTCATAATATAAATACAGTATGTCCCAATTTCTCAGTTAAGATCAAGCAAACAAAAATATAGGTGTCATCTAATCCTGGGGGTAGATGAATCCCACTGACTTAATAAATAAAAAAAAAAAAGTATTTTTTTCCAATTTTTTAAGTACTCTTAAGACAGACAATCACTAAATGGATAGGAAGAAAAACCCAGGAATTTGGATCAAAACCAATACAACCTAAGTTGTGCCATATAACATAAATATTTATATATAACGTGTTCTAAGTGCATTCATATGAATTAGAAAACAAGTAATCAGCAACACATTTCATCCAAGATACTGTTTCTCTTACTATAGATCAGCTCCACTGAAGAGAAACAGCTGCACAGTATCCCAGCAGCAGAAAGCACAGAAGCCCATTTCAATGCTGCTTTAATTCCCATTTCCTCAGTTTATATGCACAAGCTCCATCTTATCTTATCGTGAAAATGCATCTCTCAAGCACATGCAGGAAGCACTTTTGCTAAGCAGTAGTGAAAGAGATGACATAGCACAGGTGAGAAAGGCAAAGTTTAACAGGCAGCTTCACCAAGGACACATGACCCCTCCAACACTGCATCGACTTCACTGCACTTGAAATTAGGTTTAACTTCTGGAATGATTACAAATTGCTTTCTCACAGATGTGGAAGATGTGACAAGACATCACAAGGTCTCTGTTGTGGTCTTCACTTGGACAACCCTGCCACCTCACTTTTTCTTTTACTTTTCCTCCTATTTAGCAACATTTGTTTTCATTCATGGAATTCAGCATAGCTCGAGTGGGACTTTCTGCAGCCTAAATCATCTATACAATCTATTTTTTTCCTAAAAGGTTTTTTTTCCAGTTTTCCCTTTAATCACAGGAAACACACTATATCATCCTTTTTTTAAAACGGCATTAATCTTTTTTTTTTTTTTTTTTAATAAAAAGCTTTCCCTGCCCTTTTTTTTCCCCCACTGTTTACAACAAAATGTTACCTCCTTTTAAACCTTACAGTCAAAGAATTACTGTCTGGTAGAGGATGTGAGTTTCTTCCTGTGCCAACAGAAAGTGGCCAACCCTGAGTGCTGGGCAGCTTTCCAGCATGAGAAGTTGGAGTTCAGAGCCTGACCTTTAAATATTCTGCAGTCAGTGTGAAAGTTTCCATTGATTTCAATGGCATTTGGAGCAGGGTCTCAGCCCTTCGTATGACCTTATTTTCTACATAAAATGTAAATTTTTGGCAACATTGGCAAAGGATGCTAAGATAATCAATTCTATTCCAGCTGTAAGTTTGATTTTATTGGCTAGAATATGCTTCCCATATGTGTGAAGAATATTCTAAGCAATACAGTATTGTAAACCTGATCTTACAAATTTAAAACAAATGCAGCAAAATCTTTCAGAACACACACATCCACTACAGTCCCATCAGTATTTTTAAGGTACTTTGTAGGATTATGTGCAAGTTCAGTACACTCTTCCAAACAGTGAAGTCAACTAAGTCTACATGTTTCTTCCATGAAATGGAGTTCTCATTAGTTGAAGACCTGGCCACTGCATTGTTTATTATGTAAGAAGTTTCCTGACATGCAGTTAGAGCTATGGATGTGTACTCATGGGAGACTACTTTCTTAGTTGGTTCTAATGGCTCACCAGCATTAGAACCACGGGCTCACACATCGTATAACCAGAGAGCAAAGTCCAGTACCAGTTGTACTACTGGCAGTTCTGTTCAAATATCACAGACTCAGGAGCTGCATTACTATTCAGTGGAAAGAGCTTTCACTCTATGATGTGAAAGACTGACCTTTGTGCCCCCTACAGCTGGTGGTTCAGAGCCAGAGATAGCATTTATTCAACTTGAGCTGTCAGATAGAAAGGGCAAATGTACCGGCAGGTAAGTGAATTAAGCACTGTTCAGTAGTTAGTAATATCTAATTATTCATGACACATTTGTCATATGCTGTTAGAGGACATTAAAAATGCTAATGGTCTGGCTATTCTCTTCAGTAACACATCTGCTGAGAAACACAGAGTGAATGTGTTTCAGGTACTGGAGTTTACATTCCTGCTTTCTTCCCCTCATAGAAAATATAGTTCATAACTTTATTTACCTTTCAAGTGAACTGCAGCTTCCTTACAAAAAAGCAAAATAAACAGAGCTTGAAAAATCCATGGTCACTTCAAAGGCCAGTGTAACAATGCACTGTAATGCCTGCTATTCATAATCCAGTCACTACCTTACACCATTGCTTTGTATCTTTCCAATGCAGCACAGAGCAGGCATTTCCATTTGCTGTTATTTCTAGCTATTTAACTTGCTTTCTGGGTGCTATCCTAGGGGTTTGCTAGTTTCCTATAAAACAAACACTCGTGAACTCCATTACTGTAAATGAGACAAATGTTTGACCCAGTTTTCTATCAAGTTAAGCAGCAAAAGAATGAAGATACACAGACAAAGACTTGCAAAACTCAGTACTGAAATGTTTAGCTTTGGAACTTATCCTAATAAGACCTTGGAATATCTCCAATATAATCAGGTATTTATTTTTTAGAAATCAGCAAGTTTAAATAACTTCTGCTGCTCCTCACACTTCAGTAGGAACAAAAGCATCTTCAATGTGAGGCTATCTTGCTCTGAAATAAAAATGTAAATATTTCTACTGAGTCTGCTTCTGGTATCCTTAATGAAAGGACTAAAATTTCTGAAGATAGCTGAACTAGTGCCAATCTATATAGCTACTCTTTTACAGTCACAGATGGAGCTTGTATTCATCACTATCCTCATTTTTACTGCTATTAGCACTAATGAAAATATATTTTATAAACATCTTCTGCATAAGGATTGTTTTGGTAGTTATAATAGTATTGACATTTGCTTGTCAAGTATAATATGCCCTCATCAGGCACATAAGAAAATTTCCTCTTCCTCCTGGCAGTTTAAGTGCCAAACTCAATCAATTCAACCACTTGGCGCTTTGCTAAATTGCATGTACCTTGTGACTTCAAAGCCTAACCTCATGCTAATTGACCTCATCTTTAATGGGAATGAAGAGGTCTAGTTCCTCCCATTTCAGTACAACCACATCCTTGGCCATTAGCTGAGAGAACCCAGCTAAGTAGTCAGGGATTCACACTGCTCAGATAACCTGCAGCACCCTGACTGATTAACCACTTCCCAACAGACCTCTCAGAGCAGGCAAAGACCTCCCAGTGTGGGGCTCCAAAGGTGCACTTCATCTGGAGAGTCTGGAGCAGTCAGATCATATATTTATCATATTGAAGTTCCTGTCATGTGGATATCTCTGTGTACCCATTCATGGAAATTTTCCAAATGTGTCTGGATAAAGTCCCAGGAATACCATAGTTGATCCTACTTGGAGCAAACGCTTGGACAAGAGGCCTCCCAATTTCTGACCCTGAATTTTCTTCTGACTATTCAGTATTGAAGAGTAATAAAAAAAGCATTAAAACTCTAATGCCTGAAAAAATAGAAAAAACATGGATAAACTGATTCTTTTTCAGCATACACTAGTGTAAGTTTAGAGAATATTGCAAAGAAGGAAGCTAACAGGGGTCCTACTATCTTTTACTGTAGTAATGATACTATATACTGACAGTAATACTGACAGCAATGACTACCTTTTCTTTATTCAACCACTTCTTGTAACTTTCCTTTTCTAGATAATGTCCAAGTACTATCCAATATTATTTGCTAAAGTCAAGCCATACATAATTCTGAACCATCCTAATAATTAAATCGTTTGTTAGGAGAAGAATGATTTTGAATACAAGAATTATGCACTATGGGATACAATCATGCACACACTAGTCTAATATCAACAAAAATTACATGTCCAGATTAAAAGAGAGGTAGCTTTAATCTCAGTATTGTATTAACTTAGTTTCTCTACAAATAAATCTCTGGAGTATGGCTGTCTATAATATTCCCCAATTAATTACTTCAATTAAATGGAGTTCAAGATGAACTATAAAGTTATTACTCTTTCTTTACAAGTTCTTACATGTTATTCTATAGCAGGGCTGTATTCTTCTGAGTTTATTCACCTGAAATACTTCAACAATGGAGAAAAGGACTTCTTTTGAAGTGCTGTGATTCAGTTTAAGAACTGTTTGGCCTGAGCAAGTGTATCCTGAAATGGCCCCTGTAAACTAGATTGTTTCTATATGCAAATACAGAAAGGAATATGTATAAAAAAATAATGTACCATGAAAACAGATAATCCTATAGAACTAAATGCACAAAAGCTAAATCTACCATAAGTAATCAGGTAACAAGTATGGAGAAAACCACTCCCCTCCCAGCAAGAGCAATCCACAAATCAAAGCAAACAGCATCAAAGTAACACAGAATGTCCATTTTTGGTGAATAGGGGGCAGGGTGGAAAAAAACCCAAAAAAACAAAACAACATTCATCTGTAGGCATGTTTGTTGTGAACACCTATTTAAAGGGCCACAAAGTACCTTGGAGACAGCTCAGCTCTACTTATAAAATATAACATAGCACATTTTATTGAGAGTTATTTCTATTCATCATCAGTCATTCTGCAGCTGCAATAGGGCAAAGGCTTCATCTGTACTTGTCCCGTCCATCACACTGAAGGCTTTGGCCAGAACCCCAGCAAGCTGGCAAGAATCAGTTGGCAAGTTCATGACACTGTCATTTCAGAGCATCTCCTCGGTGCCCTCACCACCGGCACTGAACTTGACAGTGATGGTTCTCCACCAAGAACACAGGCACTGTTCTTTGACCGAACTGTCTGTTGTCAAAACACAGCTAGACTGAGACGATTTTCAAACCCATCCTTTGGCAGAAAAGCTATTCAAAACACCCCGAGCTTCTCAGTGCTTTCAATCTATTGACAGGTGCAGCCACAATGTGAATAAGAGGAATGAAGGCAAAGGAGAAAGAAGTTTGTGCAGAGCTGTGCAGCTTAATTGTGTGACGTGGAACAGATGTGCCACACCTGGGAGAAAGGGGGAGAAGGCTGGCCCTGGATTCTATGAAATCCTCCCCTCAGGAAATCTAGCCCCGTAATACACAGGAAAGCACTACCTTTGAAATACAGGGAGTAGGAGGTCTTAGTATAAGCGATCTAAGTCCACTTCAGTGTAGTTATGATAAACTAGACCAGATGAGAAACTCCCACCTGCAATGTTTTAAAATTGATTAACAGATTTTTTTCTTTCACTGATGAGTCATGCAATTCATAAGCAATTCCAAAATACAAGAAAAAAATCCAATCACAAGTAAAGTAGAATCCAAAAAAAAAAAAAAAGAAAACAAAAGAAAACAAAAGAAGGAGATTAAAAAGCATGGAAGGTCTGAAAAGAAAATAAACCTTCACATTTTAAATTGTACCTCTGAAAGATTTATATATTGTTAATTACAGTTCACACTGTGAGCCCTACTTTCTCATTTTCAAAAGTCTAACTAGTTTCTCAGCTCTACTAGATTCACTCAAGATTTTTTCCAAGCAGATTTGCAATTTAAGAAGCCATTTAAGATTTAAATTTCCTAACACCTTGCATGCATGTAATAATACAGTATTATTCTCTGTTATTTACTGTATTATTAGGGTGTTTATGGAACTGTACACCATGTGGGCAAACAGTAAGATCCAATCTTTGCTGCCATTCAATTTAATTAGATAGTACCAAGAATAAGACAAAAGACCAAACTATTGATTGTATTTCTAATATAAATAGCCACATCATAAATCAGTGGTAGAGAAGCCAGTCAGGTCAGTCAGTCAGCTGAGCAATTCATTCCTATAGGACACAACAGCCCCAATGTTCTCAATATGAACCATTATTTGTCATTTATTTCAGTCTTTGTCATAACTTTAAACAGCAATGTCATGAACTTCCCCAGGTCAGAGTGAAAAAGCAGGAAAACAAACCTCAGTCTCGCAGGAAACAACTTGTCTGATACACTTGCTCATTATACCTGTTGCTCTCAGCTCAGCTTCCTCTTTGCTTGACTCAGAATTTCAAATTCTTAAGAATTTTCTTATCTGTATCAGTGGACCAAGGGAAGAAAACCACCCCTTGTCCTCCAGGCAAAGGGTTGAGCTTTAACAAGAAGGCCACTATTTTGTGATTCCCACTAGAAAGGCTTCTCAGTATATACAGTGTTCCCACAGCTGCAATAGGCACCCAGCACTATGTTAAGGCAACAGCACAAGCCTTAGGACTTCCCAGGCTATTTCAAAACTAATAACTGTTTCCCTTGTTGTGACATACAGAGGAATTTTGTGCACAAAAAAAAAAAAGGAACCAAAAAGATTCCAGTTTTCTGATAATGTATTGTTAGGGAGATTCTCTGGTTAATGGTTTGAAAAAAAAAGTTCCAGTGCTCCATTTGATGCTTCATGAAATGAAGCAACTTTGTCATACTTCGCTGCATTTAGACATAGCAACATGTCAAATTTTTCTAAAATAAACTGTGGGTCATTGACTGAGAAAATTTCCTCTGGCAAACCATATGCAGTGAAAAATTCCCCCATGGTTTAATTTATTTATTTCACAGTAGTGCAGTCTATAGTGCCATTACTCCAGATGCTGTGAAGCTGCTGATCTTTGAAAGGGAAAATCAAGGTACAAACAGCAGTCTTAAACACTACTGAGAATAACTTTTTAACCTTTTCTTTTATCATCCAGAGTGCCCACTGAACCTTGATCACTCATCTCCCACTTGCTTGTTGAATTCCTGAACTGTTGAGTAAGTGTATGTCCTTCACTTGAAGTGGTGGTAATGTTTCATAGGAAATCACAACATTTTATTTTATCCTTCTCTACAGCCAATAGCCTGTTGAACTCCTAGGTATATGTGTCTGCCACCCATTTCATCTCTTACAGCCTTTCTTAGCATGACATCAAGAAAAATATTTTTAAATAAATACCTAGGCATTCACAATTTATTACATGTTTCATGGGAGTTCGTACTGATAGAATAGATTCAATGTACTCCAGCAGTGATTTGTAATTCTGAATAAATTTTGAAGAAATCTAAGTTCAGGACATATATAATTTAGTTTAAAATAGTTTGATACTGCTACTTCTAAAGACTTCTAAGTCACTATCTTTGAATCTCTTTTCTAATCTCATGCTTAGACAATAAATTTACTTTAGGGTAAATTATCATGCAGGTAAAGTACTTCGCAAATGTAAGGCAACTTACACATGAAAGTAACATTTTCAGGAAACTTTATCTCCTAAGATCCTAATTTTCTTTTCAGGTAAGCAAGATTGGGGCTTCTAATTTCTCCAGTTAGAAACTTGAGACATCAATTTCTAAATCACTAACTTTTGATTGACAAAGAGAGATGTGTGCTTGTCACTTGGTATGCAAGTCAAAGCTTGGATCCTTTGCAGCCCTGATTTTGTCTTCTTTCTTTGGACGTTATAGGAACACACTTGTCTTAGAACACACACACACACAGACATACACCAAAATGGAAGGTATTAAATTTACTCCTGTTGATTCTGTTCCAGTTGGCATAAATATTCATTGGTACAAGGATGAAAATCCAGTTTCCCCTTGCTCAGGGAAGCAATTTAACCAATATAGTTAAAAGTCAAACTTGGTTTTCCTTTGGCAAAAATATTTCTCATAATCCATAGAATTTCCTATAGGTTGATAATTAAAACAGTTAAGCTACATACAGCTCAACCAGATCAGCTCCAACCACCCTACAGCAGAGAATTAACCAATACATGGTTTACATCATGTTCCAGCTGTAATCCCTATAAGATCTTACTCTAATTATTCATGTGTCTAAGACTCACTCAACTTCATTTCAGTCACCTGAAAAGTATTTTGGAAGAAATATGGATGTGTAAATTAACTTTCCCAGTGGTAAAAGTTTGAAAGTGGTTATATTTTCCCTACTACTAAGGCGCAAGACCTACATGAATTAGGAAAAAGGATAAGAGGAGTGTTTAAAACAGGTTGGGTTTTTTACACAAAAAAATATTATGTGATAAATGAACAGATGATATTCCAAAGGAATAAATCACAGATTTGAAACTTATCTTTCTCTAGGCTTCCTTTAAGCTTCCTTTTTTTTTCATGTCCTTTCTGTGAAGCTTTTGGTGTTTGCTCATCATGTGGATACTAAAAAGCAAATATCAAATGCTTTTCATTATTTAAGAATGTCATTAAGTAACACGGAGCTTCTCAGAACTCCCATGCAGAGTAATGGCATTGCTGTAGCACTCTACAACTGGGTAATGTTTTGGGTTTTTTTATAGTTGCCCTTGTCAGAGCCCTTACAATTTGCTTGTTTGGAGAGATCTCTTTGGGAAAGGCTATGGAACTACCTGAGGATCAGTATACATTTATCTCTCTTCTCTCAAGACAGTTACCTTAGGGATGGCAAACAGTAGAAGTACATCAATCCAGTTCTTCTCTGCCTCACATCTACTCAGCTATTGCGTGGACAACTATTGCAAAACAGGACCAGGAATCAGTTTGATTTTACTTTATCAAGTAGCTCTTACAGTACTTTGGCTACCTAATCCATACAGCAGTAGTCTGTAACTGTACTGTATACAGAAATTCTAGACTCCATTCTGCAAATCATAATTTTTTATTGCTCAGGGATGCTACCATGACCTTTACCATGTTATTAATCTTCATATTTACTGATCTCTTTGCTCTGTTCATCATATCTTCCTGTCAAGCCTGCAATACAGTTGGCCCCCTTTTAGGAACAAAGCAAACAAACCCCTTTTTTAGGCATAATAAGTACATTTAACTTCTCTGGTTTCACTTTTAGCATGGATAACTGCTCCCTCCCTTTATCTCTTAGCAGAACCAATTTGGAAAGCTGATCCCAATACATACATAAGGACTTTGCTTTTGCTCTACTTAACAATTCAGTGTTTTCATGAATACAGAGGAGGTCTTTAACACACACTTAGCAGGCTGCATCTCTGCATAGGCATCTGTGTGTACCTTGCCTTTCAGATCTCAGCGGTAGAATCATTCCTGCCATACAGTAACCAAGAACTGGAATTAAACTCATCATTTCCAAAATAAATTTCCTTTCCACAGTAATGTAGTTTAGCTGGATGTAACAGAACCAAATTCTCAACTGAACGAGTTGGGTTGTCACAGGTTCCCTTTTTCTCCTTGTGCCAAGGGAACTTTGCCTGACTGATTTTTACGGTCAGCCTCTTAGAAAAATACAGTCCTATTTATAGTACAATCTGGCTTTCCTGCTGTGTGAACTACAACTTTCCCATTTAAGTTAATAGAATTCAAGAAAGAGAAAGAGACTATTGCACTGCTAGCAGCATCAATAGGATTTTTGCACACGGACTTGGTTTTCCAAACCCTGATTTTATGTTTAATCATAAACAGTCAGTATTCTTCATGCTGGTATACTGCTGTTTAACTTCATCCTGGAATTATAAAGGGACCTTAACTATTTCTTGACTCTATGAAATATTTTTAATAGGTTGAATAAAATTTACATTTACACAGTTCATTCTAACAAAGGCTGTTTGTTGAATTTTTGTAAGGCATGCTGACACCTTCCTGATGCAGTGAGGCTTCTTTTTAACACGGTCATTTGTTAGGGTAGGAATTGAATAATTGAAATTGTTTAGCTGCAGTCCATCATTTCACCAAGTTTGCACCAGCTAGTGTTCTGGACACTGACTAAACTCAATTCAATCTATCAAGTATTTATACCCTGTTTCCCAAAGTAAAATTTTCCTTCAGGAAGATATAAACTTTCCGCTATTTCCACATCAAAAGTTTCATCTGCTAAATTAGATGAAATGGAGCAGATTCCAAAAGATGCTCCCTGGAAATGCTGCATTAGCTTCTAGCATATTTGCCCAAAATATTTTATACAGGTGGTTGAATGACTCAGTTTAACTGTTCAGACCTACTCTGTTTAACTGTACTTAGCCACCCTTCTCTCAGGGTACTTTGTGCCAGTTTTACTAATTTATAATTAAACTCTCAGCTGTATTAGAGTTTTGGTGTAGCTATGTCTTCAGATGTTCACCCTCCTTGCCTATTACCTATGATATATTTACTATTACTACACAGTAACATGTTTATTCTTAATTTGGCAGCTTTTTAGAAGCCTAAAGAGACTCTTGCTCATCTCAGTCAAAACATGATGGGACAGGCCATAATACTTGTACTACAAAAGAGTAATTCATGTCATAACCTCTTAAGAGATTTAGGGTTAATAAAAATTAATTAGAAGCTTGATTGAAAATCTCAGAGTGGATGTGTTACCCCTTTGTAATTTCCTCTGATGGTCTTCAAAGTTCACAATGCTATTAAAGAATTGTGTGTCCTGCTGCACTGCTCTTCTTGCCATCACAGCTTCCTACCAAGCACTGCTCCATTCCTCAGCAGTCTCTGCGAGAACACACAATTTAGGGCAGTCCCTCACTTCTTCCAAAACTGGCCTTGTCTATTCAAATGATTTGCAGGCAAAAGGAAATCTTTATCAGACAACAACAGTAATTATTATAAATTACCGGTTTTATCCAGCATAAGTACAGTAATTAAACACAGTTAAACACAAAACAACACAAGAAATCTTGTCTACAGCTGAAAATGTGCACATTTTCTGAGGCTACTGTTTCAAATATTCGTAACCTTGCAATACCTGAACTTCAGGACTGCATATTCAAATTCCGAGTCTAAAATCAGCAGGTAAGTAAATAGCTGACAATTTAACTAGATGAAAAGATTTAGAATATGGCTTTTCAACATGAAAGCTGCTCTGATACCAGCACAGTGTAAGCAAATCTCCATATAAGCCATTTGTTATTCCTATGTGCATAGGGTTTAATTGCTCCCTGGAGTAGTTCCAGGGAAGTCAATGGAATTGCTCAAGGGATAAACGTAGGGATGTTCAGATGACCGCAAATGATCAAATTACTGCACTTTATGATATTATGCTCTCACCAGAGAGGTTCTAACAGATTGTGTGTGTTTCTAACTCAATTGAAAGAAACCAACTAACTTAATTTAAAGGAACAAGTTTAAATTCCCAGCTTGCATTCACACTCCCATTTATCCTGTCTACCAGCAGGCACACTCACCAACTCACCCCTCTACCATTCCCTAGCCAATGACCTAAGTAACATGCTGACCTCATATCTGCTGGGAAACAGTGAGCCTAAGTAGATGTAGTCATTTACAGGCAGTACCTTCCTAACCATTGAGCTTGTGCAGTTCAGGTTTGTGAATGTGCATCAGTCACGACAGCATTAATGCATAACAACTGCTTTATAGTTCACAACCTGGCAAAATTACACCTAGGAGAATACTCCCACAAAATATTTTTAGCTTTTTTTTTTCTTGTATTCCAGTAACACAATTCTGCAGCTAATGACATTTCACACTCTCTTGTTCAATTATTCAGTACAGATTGGGTTGGGGTTTTTTTGTCATACACACACATACACTGAAACAAATGCCGGTTTTCTGCCTTTATGTTGGTCTACTGTTGGGTTTAGAAGATATTTCACAGGAGGACATTAAGAAGACAAAACCTAAACTTCTTTCATTTCAATGACCATTTTTTCCCCAATGGAATGACTCTGAATATAGGCAGCCAACAGATGGATTGTTTGTACGCCTATTTACTCTTGCCAGCCCATGAGCCTTTAGCATTTTTCCTGGACTTTCAACTACAGCTACTCATCAGCTTCATAGTGTTTTAGGAACTGAGGATGTGTGTCAGAACAGGTGTTTTAAAAAAGAAAGAAGAAAAAAGACATTTTTTATTAAAACTCTCATTCTGGGATCAGATATTTCTACCAGGAGATTTCCTGGGTTTTTGTGGTTTGGTTTTTTTTTTGGGTGGGGGGGGGCATATGACAAAGAGTACAGTACTTATGTGGGAGAGCATTTTAAGTAGGAGTACAGAGTCAGGGAAATAATGCCAATCTATCTTGCTACTTACAATGAAGAAACTAATAGCATAAAACCAATTTGTATATTTTGGAATATGATCAGATTGATTACTGGGAGAGACAACTGGAGTTACTTTACACAATTATGTAGATTAAGTAATGTAATTTATGAAACCACACATTACAATTTGAAAGAATTATGTTCTTAGATTCCATATACAAAACTTCTCTGATTTTTTTAGCGTTCAAATTTACCCGGTTCTCTGAAGACAGCTATGCCTATTACAAACTATTCCACTAATTTATTACTCTTTCAATACACTCCTCTCTAATGTATTTTCTTCCATGGATTAATAAAATAAGGGTCAGGCTTCAGAGGGTGACAAAGCCTAAGTCAGTTAGGATGATTTATAGTTCAGCTGAGAGTACTAACAACACTATGTGATAAATACTCCAATCAGTTTAAAGTTGTCTCCTAAGCATGACAGTGAATGTTAGTGATAACTTCTCAAGCAAGAGTTGGCAGCATGCAAGAGTTAATAATGGCAGAAAAACAGGTAAAGGGCTAACTCCTGAGGAGCCCTTGGAGGTTTTTAAACGTGCATCTAAAGAAATATGACTAGAAAATAGAAAGCAGAGAATGTAAAGTCTTGTATCATCTAGTTTTTCAATTCAGAAAAGCATTCATCAAACTGCTTTTTAATATTCTTGGTTGCTCTGTATTATAGCAGGGAATTCTTTTCAAAAAGAAATACTAAGAAAAAAGTATTTCTATAAAATGTATGAATGGTATTAGAGTGAAAAAGGTCTTCAGAAACAGTTAACGCCTTGAGGGAATTCACCTATAAATAGAAAATTACAGTCAAGATCTAAAACACTGAGAAAAGTGACTCAGAGTATGTTAAAAATGGACATCTGCAGGAAATGTGACATAATGCAATATTAACAAATACTTCCTAAGGAGCCATATTGAGAAGAAAATTACATTGTCTTCTGGGTGCTGCAGACTCTAGGCAACAAAGGCTTATTTGCAGCGGTATGAGGCTCCAGAAGGAAGCCACCTGCAGCACTTGGACACGGAGAAACTGAGGAATTCTGCTGATGAGACCACTGAAGCTGCTCTGGCAGGAAAGCTGCCCTACCTCATGCCCCCATCCCCTTTAGTGCCATCATGTCCAGTGCCTCCTGGGAGAAAGTAATGTCCCAGGATGAGACCATTTACAGTAATAAATTATAGTGTTTGGGACAATTACTAAGATTAGAACATTTTTATATTCATTTTAGACTCAGTTTCACACCTCTGATGTAATTACACATCCAGGGAGTGCCTCTAGCTCTACACATGGTGGGGATTAAGTGGATCATACAGACAGGATTGCCTTTAAACTTTCAAATTTGAACAAAGTTTTATCACAAAGTATAGAGTATGGAGTTCTAACATCAGTTCTCACATTACTTCAAGAATATAGATTTATATGCAAATCCTATCAGCTTCAAAGATATTCAAATGAGACCTGTAACAGTTATTGTACCACAACTGATTTTGCAAATAATAGTAATTTTAAGCACTTTATAGAGTTTTCAGTTCATGTAGCCTTGAAGCTTATCTGATTACCTGATTAAAAAATAGTAAGGATCTGAGAGCCTAAACGTTTTCTCTAGCAAGAGAATAGTAGATCAGGTTTTATATATTTGCTCTGATGGGATGTCTCTAACCCATTAGCCTTGGAAGCATGGCTGGTACCATCTGAACTTTGTATGTCAAAATGCACCTTCATTTAAATTGATAAGAAATAAAACAAGTGCCCATGCAACAAAGTAAGGCAGACACAGTAATGCAAGCACAACTGATAACAGGCAGCAGGGATTGAACATCCCCACCAGGCACACCTGGTTTGGCCCCTCATGCTCCTACACAGGGACAGAAATGAGCTCTTGGTCCTGACAAAAAGGCAGAATTCTTGTTGGAGACTTCTTCAAAGATCTGTGGCTCAAAACAACTCCCTTTTCTGTCCCAACTTTTAGCTGATAGAACCAGGAGGCTTCAAAACTTCCATGCTGCCTGGAAGCCCTAGAAACTTTACTTAAAGATTTAGAGAAGAAAAGCATGCAGAGAATTCCCAGCATTGATCAGCCCCGTTGTGCAGGTGTGAACTCATTAGCTCCCAGGGTCTCGGCTATGCCAAGGATTCACAGGATTTGTTCTTGGCTTTACAGCATTGTATCTGAGAATCTTCCCAAGCTATTAATCTTTCTGTCCAGCCATGACTATGAAATCTTGCTGTTTTTATCAGTCTGTGAGAGCTGAGAGCTGGCTTTTACAGCTGAGCCAACAACCTTGCAATTTGGACTCCTAAATTCAGTTACTTTTAAGAATTTCAAAAACTTAGAATTTATTGCCTTCAAAAATGAAATTCTGGAGGAAAAAAGAATTGTTTGTTCTGAAAAGCAAACACTTCATTCAAAATGTCAGCTTTCAGGGAACAGAGCTAGCAATGAATTTTTTTTTTTTTGTCTCAGGCTGCAGAAAGCCTAAAGTTAGGCTATAAATACATATTTTTTTACAATGACCATTCTCTACTGGATCCTGGCAGGCATATCAGAGATATGTCAAGCCTAACTTCTTTTTCTTTTTAAATACTACTTCACTAATGGCAGAGGGAAAAAGTGATTTATCAATCAGAAATTGGCCCACTAGGGGAAGAGAACAAGTAGTAAGGAATATTTAATTATTGGCTCAGAAGCACTGGTGAGAGCAGAATGTGCTCCCCCATCATGTGCTCTTTCTTGGCCGTATTCTGAATATCTGCAGCACCTGGAACTACATGAAAATACCAAACTTTGGCCTCTGAAACAGAAAAGGGCTGTCTTGTCTCACTTCACTTGTCCTCAGCTATAGGACGCAACACTCCAACGTCTAATATGTGACTCTGATTATACCCTTTGACTATGCATGTGGCATAATTATACAAAACATTTTCTCAATCTGGCTATATATAGTTCCTTAATGTTTTCCTGCTAACAAATGGAATTACAGCAGCTAGTAATAAAATCAGCTTTAATTAAATTTCACATTTTGACTATATCCACTAATTTTAAAGGCTGAGTCACTTAAGTTCTTACTAATATGCCTTCATTTGTAAACCAGATTGCTGTGTTTCTGACAAAGGTCTGCACTGAAATATAGAGGGAGCAACAGCAATCACTACAGTTAAGATTACAGAACTATTTTTGTCTTCCTTCAGTTTTTGACTAATAGACATGATATTTTCTGTAATCAGTATGAGCTTGAAAGTAAATACTTTATTAATTTGACCAAAAATAAATACATCTTAGAGTTGGGGAAAATGTATGTCTTGATAATAATATTCTACTTCTGGGGGTTTTTGCGGTGGTGGATTTTTTGGTTTTGTTGGGTTTGGTTTTGGCTTTTTTTTTTGCCTAGTTTGTTGGTTTGGTTTTTTTAACAGCACTATAACTGAAACAGCAAAAAGTTTAAAGCTAAAGTTTACCACTACAATAGTTGTCAGTTGGAAATAGTTTCTTTTTTTTTTTTCAAATGGATATTTCTTTTAATTTGATTGTGTTACAGATATCAGTCTTTGCCACTCAGGTGCTACCTCCAAAATAATACAATGTGCAATTAAAGCCCATTCCACTACCTTGAGCTGACCTTCCAGTAAGAATCTGCAATGATTTATTGTGCACGTGTGTGGATCTGAGGGGCACAGTAATCAGCAAGAAACAGACAAAAATTGGCCAGGCTGCCTGGATCATAAGGACATGAACAAGGGAAAATTTGAAGATGAAAAGGGACTTCAATAAGTCCTTTGCAGCTTTGCTTTCATGTGCGAACCAGTCAAGCCGAATACTCACAGAGAATTTGTTCCTTGGCAGGGATGCCACAGGGATATCTTTGGAACACAACAATTATTTTTCCAGAACAAAACAACGTGCTGTGACTTGCCTCCAATGGTAACACTTCAGTGGAAAAAAAAAACTATGCCAGCAAACAGTTGACTTTATCTTTAAATCTAAGGGTGAATATCCCAGTTTAAACCAAACAAAAAACCAGAACCATTTGTGAATGACTTCAGCCTTGCTGGCTTTTTGACACCAACTTATGCCTAGAGCTCAGTAAGTGTATGACAGTCCTAAAATCAACTATTCTGAGACCTTTTTAAAAAAGAAAAAGGATTTACATTTATCATTTTAACCATGTCCCTTTCTAAAGTTCATTAAATCCTTCTATTCTGGAAATACAGATCACTGGTACATAACAAAAGTAATTACCTCCTCTACAGCATTAATTTTTTATTTATATATATTTTTATCCCCTGCATTTTTTTCTCTGAAGTAAGCACTTTCAACCTTTTAAATCCCCTTCCTATGGAACACTCTTCTCCTGTCTAATCATTTAATCATCTGAATATGAATCTCCTCTATTCATGTTTAGGAAGGGTATTACTTTGAATCCTTGGACTTTGTGATGCTATAAGCTATGCTGTCTGCCTCTTCTAAAGGAGGCTGTAAATCCTCCCTCCTCTGAAGAGCATGGTGTTTCAGACTGCATTTTCTAACATTTCATATTTTATTGTTTTATCGAGGAAGGGGAGAGAGTGTTTAGGGCCCCATAATTTCTAGAGGGCATGTTCCAGAGCCAAAGCAGTCAATTAGAAGGAAGGAGCCAGGTACTGTTCTCTTTAGAAAATATGATGTTCAGAGATTTTCAAGGCTTACTTAATGGGTTAGCAAGACAAATTATAAGGTTGTACATAAATTAATCAAAGGCAATTATAAAAATTCTTCATAGAGATAAAGCTGAGTTGGCTATTGCAGATTACTCATAGTGAAGCTCTCTTTACACAGCAGAAGCAATAGCATTTGTCCAGGTTAAGATCAAGCTCTGTTTGGTGCCCCAAAGCCAGTTCCATGCACATACCTGTGCATTTCATGATGCCCACGAGGTCAAGTTAAAAGGACAGCACTAGCTGCTTTGTTGCAGATGCTATCATGGCTACTTGAAAAAATGAAATTTAATGCAAATGCTCTGACCTGATTCAAAAAACAACAAGCTCCTTTTACAAACAGTAAAATAAACTAGCACGACCATCTTGTTACACAGGTTTAGATTCCATTTACATTGTAACTAATGGGTTAATGAAAACATTACTAGTGTGTCTTCTGAAATATTTCCATTTAGTATTTGTAATTGTGTATAGAAGATTTGGTTTATTATCTTTCCAGACTAAGGTACAGTCAGTGTTCAGTTAATTCCAACGTACTAAAATTGACTTTACTAAAATTCCCCAAAGATCTCTCATTATAAAATAGAAAGAATACTTTCTGAAATCAATTCATTGATGACACATGTTTTTTTTAGTCAATCTACTGTTATATGATCCTTTTTTGTCCTCACAGCACCTGTTTTTACAGATTTGAACCCCAGCTGCTGGTTCAAGTTGAAAATTAATTTCACACATTTGAATTGGTACATGAATTACAGTCATGGCTGGTGGGATCAGAATGCTCTTGGAACCAAGCCTCAAAAGCAGGGAAGGTCACTTGCTACAAAGAGATTGTTAATGACAAGGGTGAATAATCGGAACTTAATGAGCACCGAAGAACCTTTCAGAAGTACTTTACGAATCTTCCAAAAGGCTTCACAAGACAGCTAGTTGCATCAAGTTCACAAAAAGTGCAATAAAACAAGGATATTTTTCAAACCTAGCTAAAACAAAGTCAGGAGGGACTATGATTTCAACAAGACATTTACTTTAGTGACCAAGTACAGGAAGTTTTAGATAAATCTAAAGTTCTGGCTCAGCAAATCTGTCTTTAAGGTTGCCCTGAAGTAAGGGACAGAACAAGATGTTCTACCACTGCAGTCTTTGACTCAAGCTCAGATGTAGCACTGAGGCCTCCTGCCCATGTGCACAGTACAGATAATCAATGGTTGGTTTTGGCAGTAGAAACCAATTTGTAATAGCCCAGCTCTGAGTGAGGATGATTTACCATCCTTCCACAGATGGACTATTTCTCATTAGAAACTCATTTAACACTAGCTTGGTTTTTTCTCCGGTACATTACAGTGCAAACATACTCTCAGATGCTGTATCATAGAGGTTCATTTTGCAAGATGATCTGCCCTGGTAGATTCTTGTATCTACACAGCTTAGATGACAAAATCAGAACTTATTCTTGTGTCTTTGCAAACTCCATTCCTATCCATTACGTTCAAATAAACAGCAGGAATAAGAGATGAAGTTAACAAGGTCACTGGACCTTTATCCTGCACTGTAATAAAACCATCCATAATAGAAAGTTAGTGCAAACCCTCAAAGTGATTTTCTGCCACTGCTTTTTACACCATCCTCCTTGATACCAGAGTAACCAGCAAGAGAGGGCCTTCTGTTGTGATTTTATCTTTACTTTTGGCATGTTACTCTAAAACCTGCTTGATCGTTTGTTAAGTATACTTTTCAATAGTGAAAAGCAACACAAAATACATATTTATTAAAAGTAATGTCTTCTATTCTACCCTTTTGTTAAATCAGGTTGGAAACAAGAAGCAGAAATTGATCTGGCTTTTCTGCAACACATGGGGTTCATGTCACTGCAGAGTCTGGATCTTTATTTTCAAGAGGAATCCTGTTCCATCATGATAGCTTAACGAACACAAGATGTCACAATGTTAGTTTTACAGCAAAGCTGGAATTTACTCTTTACAAATATATGGCTACCAAACCTTCTGACTCCCCTGATCATTCCAATCAGTCTCTTAAATAATATCTTGTATTACAATACTTGCATAGTTTGACTGAGGCATCAGCAACAAAGATAAGTTTCCTTAAAAGGCATCTAAAATGGCAAGAAGTAAATTTGTCCTCACTGTTTATCATATTCTTAAAAAAACTTTTAAAACAGATCAAACAAGTTGCACAATACACAGTTGCAAGGATGAACGGCCATGTACTTCTCAACATTAAAAAGTGCAGCCACAAATATTTGCTTAGGCAAAGTTGGGCCTACAAGTTAAGAACAATTTAGCATCCTTTACAAATTGGTATACAAATTATAAGTTGGAAGCTAAAACTTTAAAAAAGGAAAACTACAAGACAGAATGATTCAATCTTGAAAAGGTTTTGCTCAGTTATTCAGAGATCATGCCTTGTGTTTAGAAATTATATCACGAGTTCTTTTTTCAGTGGGACATTCCTATGAGATTGTTAAACAGAATGTCTCTTAAATAATGCTTATGCAACCACTAGTATGTGATTTCTCCTGCTGCTGTTTGACCAATTATTTTTCATAAATCTAAAAACTGCTTTCATCTTTTTTATAAATCTAAAAATTGCTTTCATCTTAAAAAGAAAATAAACATCAAACCTTAGCTTGATGCTTGTATTTGGGTCCTTCAGTCATAATTTGCTAAATATCTGTGCGTTTTTGCAACAAATGTTTGTTGTAGGGCTTAGTTTACATTCCTGACATCACAATTTCTTCCATTCTTAATAAATTATAGATGATAGCTTTAGCAACACTGTTATTGAAGCAGACAGCATTTGATTCAATACATTAAAAGCCTATTATATTCCTACATCATAAGTGGATAATAATTGCTTTATTATTAAAACATGCCTTTCATTCTGACAGTTTTTAATGCCTTTTCTGAAATCAGGGTAGCACAATAATATTGACAGAAAAGCTAAAGGTTATATGGACAGTAAAATGTCATGTGTTATCATTATACAACACAGAAAAGGTTTCCATTTATAGATTTCATTATCAACTGCATTTTATGTTCAAAATATTTAATCTATCTCTTTTATCTCAGAATCTTGTGTTGACCTTCATCTTTAGGAGGATTTAAACTGTGTGCAATGCTGTTGCTCAATCATCATTGTTTTAGTTTTCCTGAAAATGGTCTATTAAAAAACAAAATCAAAATGTCACATTTGTTATTAATTTTCTTCCCTTTCTATAACAAGGCAATTTTTTACTTGTTTTTTAAAGGATGGGAGCCTGGCTGGTTAAGATACCCAGCACTTATATTGCCTTTGCACACTGAGACTGAACTGCAAACCTGTAATCATCTAGGAAGTAGAAAGTTCAGTGTTTCTGTGTGTTTCAAACATAATCATGATAAATTTTCGATGTACATTTACTGGGATCAAGGTGATTGCTCTCCCTACCAAAATGAGCCTTAAATAAAAAAACATTTTCAAGATGACATTCACAGTGCAATCACAACATATTGTTACACATGTGGTGGTGTTTTAAAGAAACGTTTTTTCCCAGGTTGGTGACCACTGGCTTTCTTCTGTTTCCTTCTTGGCTGGTACCCAGACTTGCATGTGTATGCTTGCATAAACCTGTGTTTCTAGAAGGCGGTTCTTTGGAGATTCAATTAGGTTTTATGTTGGAAATAAAGATGATAAAAGTAGCTAGATTATTTATAGTGGATTTTCTGAAAAATGCTACTATATAAGCATACAAAATAGAAATACCTTCAGAAATAAAGAAAAAATAAACAAAGATAAAAGGATTAAGGGGACAATCAAGAAGAAGAGTTCACTGACCTTGCCTCGTCCAGCTATTCCACCCACCCACAGTGGAAGCTGGCAAAGAGCCACTGACTCTTGTGGAGGTATGCCAATTAGACAGGTAAGGACTTGACCTACTGTAGGTACATTTTAACTTAGTTTAAATTGACCCTGTGATATGCCCAAAATAAAATTTAGAAAAAAAATTAAAAATCACTAGTATGCTATTAAGAAGTTCAAATGACACAGAATACAAGACAACTCAGAGATACCAAGGCAAGCTATTTTAAAAATAGCATGTAGAAAATGGCTTAACAGGTAACATTACCAAGAATCTCTGCAAATTACAACACTAAGCCCACTTTAAAAACTGCATGGCTACTTAACCTTTATTCTAGTGACTGCCAGTGTGCCGAAGTGCCTTCATTACCAAAATGGGTTTCAGTACTTAAGAGCTATATACAAAGAAGAGTAAAGTTAGTGGAATGCTGACTTCTGAAGGGCATATGGCCCCTGCTATCTATTGCAATCCATGGTCCCTTGTTCCATACCTATGCTCAGGACAATGGAGAGGAAATTAGATGCCTGTAAACTGGGGTCACAAAAAGTACTGTGCATGGAGCACAGTGACCAGCCATTATGATATGCTGGAAAGGCTTACAGCACAGTTCTTACCTCTCAGTTCTTGTCATTCTCTCAACCAACAGATAATAACCCACTCTAAAACCCTGAAAACATTCATCAGAGATTACATAACCCTGCAAGAGATCATGCCCCAATGCCTGTCACTGCAACACTCTCTTGTTTGTGATTGCAAAAAGTTTCAAGACACCTGACATCTAGAGGCTCAGTAAGCGAAAAACATTTCAGTGGAAGACCTAAAAGACGTGGTGGCCTTAAGCCTTTGACCACCAGGCTGCATTTCATTATGCTCCTTCTGCATGGGCTTACACAGTGCCAGCTGCTGGGAGAGCAGTGGAGATACAAATGCTGATTAATGCAGGTGTTACAGTGACTCATGGAGCTCATTCCCAAAGGTTCTCTGTCTCAGTGGTTAATTAAGACCAGACAGAAAATAAATTGAAAGCTGAATTAGTTCTCTTAGAAGCTAAGAAAAGGTCTTACAGTCAGGACCTTCCCTGAAGACATCTGAACCCATTCCATTTGTGACCATTTATTTCACAGGGAAGGCACCCATGAAAAATGATCGTAGGTCAGGTGAATCCAGACTAAATCTGGAATATGGGTGGAGGAAGTTAAGCTCAGTGTAGGAACTGAAGGTATTTGCTCCTTCAGTTCTTGACTTCAAACCCCTATTAATGTTATGGACAGGTGTTATTTACAGAGACTGAGATGGCCACATCAGGCCATTGATGTGATTTAAACAGACCAGCAGTAATGTTCTGTTCTGAATACAGCATTAATCAGAACAGGACAAGTATTACATGTCTGTTTTGATGGGTTTGTTACTGTCAGCTCTAGGACAGTTTGTCTTCCTTTTCTGCTGACTTAAACAGTCTGCTTAGAAACACAGTGACCAGCTGGCATGCACGTTATAAGAGGAAAAATAAATTCATTTAATGGAAGTGGTTGCTATCACTTCAGCTTTTCCCCATTTTAAAAGGATCAAAACAACCAGAATACATATCCAAAGCCATAGAGATGACAACATAAAGGATTATATTCACAAAAGACTTTCTAATCAAAGCCTACCAATCAAAATGCATTTTCCAATAATCAGGAGGAAACTATATTAGGCTGCAAAAAAGTGCTGGAAACAATGTTGCCACAAAGCCCTCTCAGAATGGCTGTTGATAAGTTTTAAGGCTTTCTTCTTTGATAGGAAAATTAATAACTTCTGGTTCATAGTATGCATCTCTGTTTTGGTCTTCTTGGTGCGTGGTCTAGGGCTAATCAGAAATTCAGAACAGAGACCTTACAATGAGACACACATCTGCTGAGGGAAATACATCTGGGCACTCTATTTATCTACAGGAATTTCTTCATACTTTATAATATTGACAGATTAAAACCAAGTACTGCAAATCTAATATGTGTGTTTCTTGGGTCACTTGGTGAAAATGCAATCTAGAGTTATTACAAATGCCCTGCAGTATTGCTTTGAAGTTAATGTAAATGTTGGGCCTTAATGCACACATCTGTCATCCCGACAAAACCTCTCGGTAAACAAAATTAATTTTAGGATTCATACTCAATGTTAATTAAAATCTATTAATATTACTAATAATAATCACCAATGTGAAATTGATTTCAAGATCTCTGAACACACCCCCTTGGACAGAAGTCTGCATTATAATATCAACGTTTTCTGAAAGGAACAAGAACAGATTGACTCTGAGAACTGAGAACCACGACAATCTTGGCCATACTGTGACCCTGAACAAGTGCCTTAAACACTGCTTCAGTCATCTGCTGTCCACATAATTTAAAACACAAGCAGTAAAAGGATACTAACACACCAGAAAAGAAACCCAGAAATCACAGAAAAGATGCCCATGAGCCGAAAAATATTTTGTGCTTCTAATTCAGTTGTTGAGCAGGTAACAGCAAACAGAGAAACAGTTCAAACGGAAAAAGCTGAAGTGCACACGCACGGGATGAATTGAAGCTGAGCAGCTGTACGTGCAAACAGGAAGCTTTCCAAGGGTCAGAATTAGGCGCACTGCGGGCAGGTTTCCTTTCCCCGTTCCGTGCCGGGCTCCGCTCCCCCGATCCCGCGCTCCCGCCGAGGCGCAGTGCGGGGCTGTGCCCGCCAGAGGGCAGCGCCGGGCCGGCCCGGGCGGGGGTGGTGCCCGGGCACCGGGGGTCGGGAAACGCCGCCGGCAGAGGAATTCTCTGAACAGACACGGGGAGTGGAAAGGAAAGAGCCAGCGGTCCTCACAGGAGTCAGCGAGCTTTGCCAAGAGGGGCGGTGCGACTCGGCTGCAGCGCCGGGCCAGGAGCGGCAGCAGAGGAAGGAGGTGCCCCTTGGAAGGGGCGATGGGCTCCGTGTGCCAGCGGGCTGTCGGCAGGAGAAAACCACGCTGAGAAAGAATCCTCTGGAAAGACAGAGCTCTGCTGTCTGACTCTACCACGTTTAGGACACCCGTTCGTCATCTATTCAAAAACCCGTTTGTTGATGTTTGATATTAGCGGAAAAATTAAAATACACTGAGAGATATTACCTTTCTGATCACTGGGGATAAATGATTTTCAAAATTTTATTATGGCCTGATTTCTCACTGAAGATGCAAAGTTATAAACTTAGACAAAATTAAATTTGGTTCTAAGATGTCTTTTTTTAAAAACAGATATCGCTACAACTTCATGGATAATTTACAATATTTAGCCCAGCTGTACGCTGAAACATTGATTTCTGGATCTTTCATCATTGATGAATGCAATTCCACTGAAAAGATATGAAAAATGCCTACTCCTAGACAGGCCTTCCACAGAAAAGAAATGAAATTGAAAAAAATGTATTTTCTGGAGTATATCAAAGCAGTCCACTTGAGTGAATTGTACATGGTGACACTTAATTGATTTTGTTGCACCTGAAGAGTGCTCTCAAGGCTCACAGGACCTCACCATTAAGAACACTTATTAAACCTACATAAATTGTGCTTCAATTTTGCCCTGAATTCAGTCGCTACTGTGCTGAGGAGCTACTTAGAGGCCCCAAGGGGGGGAAGAACTAAAATGAATAAACATCCTGCAAGTCTCAGGCACCACAGAACCATTTTATTAACTGGTGGTAGGAAACAATATATCACGTCTCAAAATTAAAGGTTCAATGGCTTCCCAGTTTATTCCTTCAGGTTCTTAAGAAGTTCTTATTTATAACAGATTTCCACATGCAGAATCTACATTAGACTGAGCTTAAGGCCACAGCAGTGGGAGCTCTTTGCCTTGCAAAGATGAATGCTTATAGAGAGAAAATTAGAAAACTAAGTCTTAACAACTCAGAATATTTCACTGGATTCTAGACAGCAAAGTGTGGACTAGAGAAAAGGAATCTTTGAAGGCTGTAACTTTTTTTTTTTTTTTTTGAGCAAATGCAGCAAGTACTGGAAAGCACATTTTCAGAATATTTGAAGAAAGATAACTAAAGAACACAGACACCTTCTAACAGCAAGGTTTTTTTTAAAATCCATATAACTACAACCTATTTCTTATGTTCCTTTTTTCATATCTTTGGGTTTGCAAATTGTAGGCAAACAGCTATAAGATTGCACTGATCAACTACTGCTCAAAGTAGAAGAGTCCATTCATTACAACTCCTTCAGGAGTAACACTGGTGAATGGGAACTAGGTTGACTATCTGTGAACGACCATCAGAACTCTTCTATCCTCAAATTCAGGATCAATACCCAAAGAAGCTTGAAGAAACTAACAGGGTAATGATGCGGATCTGGTGTTAAAAGTCTGAAATGTATTACAATAAGATTTTTTTTTTAAATAGAACAGAATGCAACTTAGTCACCTATTGGAGAAAACAATAGGTTACTAAATAATACAGTGGCCTGAATGTAGTTTCAAGTCTAAATTTGCAATTAACTTCCTGTATTTTCTTGAATTTGTGAATTAAACCACTTGTTCTAGACAGAAGCACACTCAGCTGAATTTCTACTATCAGTTCTTTTAAAGTGCCCTATTAAGTCTCATTTTTATGAATACATCAATTTATGCTTCTAAAAGTGACTGCTGTCATAAAATCAGGGGGTTTATTTTGCTCCCATTGAATACCTCCGGCATAATTTTTAAATCACTATATTCGAAGACACTGTTATTAATAACAAAAGAAATTAAACAGGTAACATTACATAAGCAAAGTACCTCTGATAACTCTTTTCTGCTGACAGAAGCACAGATTTTCAAGTCAATTAAAGTCTGTTCATTCATCTGAGAGAATAATATTTTGTTGAATATTTCACATATTCATGTGAATAAATCTGTCTACAGTAATTGACTGGATTTTATTTGAAAACATGCTGCAGAGCATTAATGAACACACCAATGTAATGAGCTGCAGCTGCTTATTGACAGCAGTGCATTATGAAGATGTTTGTTACATCTCTGATTCGTAAAGTCCTATTTCATACCTTTAATTACTGAGAAAGGATATATATTTCCCAGTGAGCCTGTAAGTCTACTACCTACAAACTTCAGTGACTGGCAAAGAAAAGGTCTTCACTATTCAGCTCAATTTAAGACCAAACTTAGTTGTTTCAGAGCCAAATTCACTGTGCAAAAAGAGGACAACTCAGAAGCTCTGATGCTTAACCACTCCATCTCACATTTACCTAATGCCAGTAGCAATTTAGGACTGACTTCAAAATACTCTTGCCATCAGTTATTTCTCTGAAGACAAGTGCTTTCCTAACGACTAATATATGAAAATCACTGTCTACCACCCCAAATCTTTTCTTTCAAAATGGACAGCTCTATTCTATTGGTTCCTTTATAGCCAAAGAAACCCCACATAACACCAACAACCAGAAAAACCACACACAGCTTGGAAATCACCCGAACGCCTGCCATAAACTTTTGGGGAAAGAAATTCTCTCCTGAGAGAATCTCCAATGTTCTCATTCAGTTTTGTCATTAACATACACATATGCACTCACTCTCCAAAAGAAAATTTTGTTTTCCTGGTCATAAAACAACAGAATCTAATGGGTCAGACTTTCACACCTATTTATGTACCTAAGGCAACTGTAAGCAATCTACTTGGATTTTCAGTAGTACCCATGCAGGTTATGTTCTTGGCTCCCACTGGAAGGAGTAATGAGTTGTGCAGTAAAAATACACTTTGGCATAAATTACGCCAGTCTGCCACATGCTGTTTTCAAATTACAGCTGTAAAATACACTATATTTGTCCAACAGTTATTGCTTTGAATTGCTGCAAATCTCCCTGATCTGGGGCCAAAAGCCCTAGTTTCTCCAAGGTCAGTGCTTAACATGTCATACGTCTGTAATCAATTTTCTCTTTCTACAGAAAGCCTACTGTTATTATTGTCATATGATTTTTACTGAAAATTTTTGCAAGCCAGTAGGATTATTTCCAGAGCTGATAGGTCATGAAAACCCTGCAGCTGTCATTAAAATTCAAAAACATTCTCTCATGAACTATTTTACCCCATATATACATTGCTGCAGGGTGGCTCAAAATATGACAGGTGCAAACCCAAAAATATACCTGACCTGCATTTTAATTTTGTCTTTCTCATATTCATAGTTCCAAAGAATTTCCTTTCTACAAAGTCATTTCTAATAACAACATTACAAACACTTTCAGATCTATAAATAATTGCTAATCTTTTTCCTTTACTTTCTTTTGAGTTATAGCTGTCTGTAAAGTTTTTTTTTCCCTTTTAAAATTGCGTTTTCTTCTTAATACCTCATGCTTAGTGCTTTTTGGAGAAAGGGAGCTTAGGATTTTATTCAAAGCCTATTCCTGAAATCCTTGTCTACACATAATGTGCACTCTTTATATTGCAAAGAAATCTGGCTCTAAAGCTCACTAGAGATAGAAAGAACCTGCCTTTTGATTATTATGGTCCTTGCTTCTCAGTATCTTCCTCCTTTTTAATACTAACCAAGTCCTGCCTTTGATTATCCTTGGCTTTGTTTTTTTAACTTTTCTTTACCCCAAAGGTAAACGCCTGGAGAATGGATTTTAAGCCTCAGGATTGTGCTTTACTCCAGTATTACAGATAAAATACCTGAAAACACCAGAAGCATGTTAACAGAAAATTTCAATTTATTTTAATGAGGCCAGAACCTTATCCTACGTATTTTTATTTCTTTCCATATGAAGCAATGAGACCTTTAATTCAAACAATTACATAGACAGGCATGAGTCACATGAAAGCAACTGCCCAGTCACCCTAAGTGGTAGATCGATGCCACTAAGCATTAATCTTTTTGCTTAGGAAGGGAATTGTCTTACTTTTGTTTGAGAAAGTGTCAGCAATCAAGGGCCCGATTCAAAAGAAAGCAAAGAACACTTTCCAGAAGCTGCCAAGCACCCTCACTTCACAGTGAAATTCAAATGCAACCAGTTCATACTGCATGTAGGAAAGGAATATCACACCACAAACCACAAGACAGTGTAATATGTACATTTGAGAGGAATTAGGCTTTTTCAACCTTAATGTGGGAAAGTGGGTTATTTCTAAAGAAGTTATTCCAAGTAGGTTTAAATTAGAGTTGAAATAAAAATTCATTTCGTATTGATACACAGTGTCATGGAAATCTACAAGAATACAGAATTAAGAACATATTTCATGTTTTCCCTGGAAATACATCTGCATTTTGGAGAAATGACAAGCAAGGTAACAGAGATGCAGACTTACAGAAGACAGAAACACAGAAGGTTCTCATTTCAAAAATCATAGGTACCTCCATCTGTCATTCAACCCTGCCCAGGCTGATGAGAACCAGAATGAAATTCGGAACACTAAGCCCCAGATTGCTGCTCTGGCTACATTCCTCTGAGTGATCAGCTTTGTGACCAATCCTGCTTTTATTACCTACTTCACAGTGAAAAATTATGCTTAGTTAAGATTATGTTTGCCCAATTATAAATACAGCAGATAGACTAATTAAGCAGTAGAAGAACTATATAATTTGAGCATATTTTGAATTTAAAAATTATTGAAAATTACTTATGAAGAAAAAAAAAATTCATTGCCATTTAGAAGCATCTGTGATTACAAACATTTACATTATATAAGTGAATTTCAGAGTTGCTAACACAGGTTCAATGCCCACATTTGGTGAATCTCCATGGGGTTTACTGGTCTAGATAACTGCCTAAAAAGAATAGGGCCTCTAAATATTTATACAAGCAAAGCAAAACAAGGAATTCATTCAACACTGTAATTAGCCATAATCTTCCTCCTAGCTAGTTTGCAAGCTGCAGTTCATTATGTGTTTACTCTTAAAACAAAGTTAAATTGTCACAGCACCTAGAACAAGGACAGGGCCAAACTGTGCTAAACTCTGAAGAAATGAAGGGAAACAGTGATTCTTAATCAGATGACTTAAGTACTTGTTACGTCTTGCATGTCTAACACCAGCTGCAGATTGCAGGGACTTCTTTTCACTGTTCCCCGCCTTTAAACTTCAGATTAGCCAAACTACACTGACAGGGAAAGCTCATTCTTTCACAGCACTACATCAGAATGTTTTCACTAAGGCAAATATCTGAAACACAGCTTCTGCCCTTGCTGAACATCCAGCTGTAAACGGCTCCCTCTGTGTGCAAAAGGAAGGGATATGTGAGATTTTTATTTGAATGCTCACACTATAATAAATTCATTAGAAAGAAATAAAACACTGTATACCACTGGGAACAGAAAAAAACATGGTACAGAAACTGTTTCACCCAGTGACAGCTTGCCACTGAAATGATAGCAGGCAATCACATAAAATGGACACGACACGTAAAACTACATTGCCAGCTCTAAAGGGCTGGTGCTTGGCTTTGGCAGTGCTTATGGGTACATTGTACTGCCCATAGAAAGTTACTGCATTAGAAAATATACCTGGGCAAAATATGGCTGCACACTGCAGTTTGAAATCATCCATATTCATTTTGATGTGCCTCCATGCTGACACGGGATACTTCAGATGCACATATTGGCAAGCCTGAGAATTTTTTAGAGGCTTTACTGAGAGAATTGGCATATTCAAACAGTGGAAAATTAATTCTAGAGTTTGCTTGGGGCCTGGCTTCTAAACAACAGGAAAAAAATACCTGAAACCAGAACCATATTCTCATGCCAGTCAATGCATTTCCCAGCGGGTGGTACATGAGAAAACAGGCTTTAAACTCTGCTTCTGGCTTAAACTATGGGAAGGTGATAAAGTATAACCACTCAATGGCAAAATATTTCACAATGAAATCTGAAGAGAAGCTATTCGCAGTCTACAATCACATTTTAACTGTGAAACATAGTAGAATTTTAGACCACTTCATCTCCAGCTGAAAAACACAGGCTTTCAAAGAACCAAATGGGAGCAGAATTAAGAATCAAACCCTGCACTAGCAGAGATAATTTTCCCAGCCTTTATTTAATGACTTATATGTTGAGAGAACCGAAATCACTATCCGTTTCCAGGATGTTTATGGGAAATGATAGTAAAAATTACTTCACTGAGCATCTCTAATATCCCCAGTCAGGCGACATATACCAGACAATACAAAGAAAAATTCTAATTTAATGATTTAAATAAAAAGCAACCTGGATGCGTAGCGTGCATGGAATAAAATATCATACAGCCTTTTGCCTTTAGCCTTGAAAATGCTGCTTTTATTATTCTGTAATATTTTGTGTGATATGATTGCTGATACCTCTTTGAAAGGCCAGTCTGTTTGGGATAGGGAAGACACAAAGACAGGGCCAAGGTGAAAGAATTTTCATATAAAAATTTTTATGCAGAGTAGCAGAAACAGAAATTTAACTGTTTGTTTTGTCCTTAATGCTTAGAGCAAAACTACTGTAGTATTTCACTTCTCAAAAATCAGCTGTCAGTATCATAAGGATTGTGTGAAGTCACTATCGAACAATATCAATAATATTTAAAGGACTTGCTTTTGCCATGCAATAACCCACTATGTTACTGACAGTAAGTTATAGCTCTCTGATAGTAAAGAGTTTTTAAGAGATATCCCTAAATTTCTAGCAATACCTCCTTCAATTCCACATCGATTTGATGGATCTCTCTCCATGAAATAACACAGTAGTCTATTCAAATAAAATCTGAAAGGACATCTCAAAGATGGCCAGTCTGAACAGAATAGTGGGGGAATAAATAAATAGAGATCAAGGTAGTTGGCTGGGATTAAGCCATGACAACTCTAAGATTGGGCAGTGCCTGAAGCCTGCCCTGAGTTTCAGTGTGCATTTCAGAAACAGCTTTTAAGATGTGGATAATCCAGGCAGTTCACTAGAAGATGTTTTGTTTTGTTTCACCAATTTCACTCCAGCACACCGTTCTCCAGGGTCCAATAGTACCAAGGAACCTGTCTTCAGACAGGTCTTCTCCATAAAACTCATCTCTGCTTTGGTTTAAGTCTTCTTGTGTAACCTTGACAGGGATTGACCTCAGAGAAAACTGCTACTCCCTTCTTATTTTTGAGAAAGAAATACATATTGGCTTTAAGTTAATCCTCTAATCAATATATAATATTTCAAGTATAGGAGATTGATAGTGCTTTGGAAACTGAGCCATCAATGCACAATACTCTGGACACCTACATGCAGAAAACAAACTCTGATCTTTTACTGCCAAGTGTTGTTCAAAGAAATATTTCATGTTCAGAGCTTTGGACATTATAGGTTGTGACTGCAAAGCCAACTCTACAGGTTAAAATCACAGAACCCAGCAAAGTAAACTTTCTGTGGAAACCCTAGAATTTGAATGACATTTTCCCAAGAGCTCTTTATTACATAAGATAAGAAAGATGTATGTAATAAGAGAAATTAAAAGAAAGTCTTAAAATTATTTGTGCTGCTGAAAAAGCTACATTAACCTGAAAACTGGATAGACTATAAAACTATTTTATAATCACTTACAGAAATCCCATATTGTCTATTAAAAATTTATCAGCAACCCTAAAATTTTATTTCTTCTACAGCATAAAACATAATTGAAAGGAATAAACAAAGACAAGTTAGGTTTATAGTGCACAGTACAGAACAAACTTCACTCTAAAGAACTGTGAAAAGGAAGATAATGAATACATTTTAAATCATGCTGCACAATAGGAATTTACTCAAAAAGGGACACTGAAGAAGTGTTGCAAGGGAAATTATAATACTTAATAAACCAGATTTTCATTTTCCAGGTGTTTCTACAGATAACTCTGCTTTTTACTGCATGTGCTGTATATTTTCTGGATTGAGTTTGACTCACTTAACTTTTTCTTGCTTAGAAAATGGGGAAAAAACCCATTCTGCTGTATTTTTTATTTTTTTAAACAAATCAAGGAACTTTCCTCCTAAGCTTAAGCATTTTCTGAAGGTGTTATACAAGAATTATATGATCTAAAGCTAAACAATGAATTTTCTTTCAAAGGCTGAATGTGTTTGTGGCAGAGTATGAGGAAGAAACTGCCTTCAAGTCAACATACTAGTTGGCAATTCGGCCAGCACATATGAAGGTGACATTATGAGGAAGAAGAACTGATATTTGCAGATATAATGTCATTTAAGAAATAAATTGTCTGGCTGTTTAAGATTGCAGTTGTGCAAGATATTTCACAGAAGTTACTACTTTAGATTAAGGTGTCTTTTTAGCTTACAGCTAGGAACAACTTTGATTTCTAAAACATGAAATTTGTAAATTAATGCACAGTAATAATAGAATGCAATTCTATCATTCATTTTTCAGGTAAATAAATGAATAAATGTAAGCACTGTGGTAAAACAACATCCAAGCATCACAAGAATTCATATTTCCCTACTGTAAGATAGAAATATGTATACAAATAATTTCAGCTCAGCAATTTCAGCCTAAAAGCAGCCATACTACTACACCTGACATACACTTAGTGAGGGGGGTAGAGACACAAAATGTCTGTATTTTACACCATCTCTAAATCTTATAAATTCATGGGATCACAGTTCCCAGCATTGGGAGCAGGTTACCATTGCTGAATGTTTTGTGAAGAAGCATCCTGAAAGACTCCAGTCCAGCATCCTTATTAATGTCTTCTATACTGGCAATGCACAGGAGATAAAGAACCCCCTGAGCATGAGACAACGAGGCAGTGAGGGCCTGTCTCAGAGAGCTTGCAGAGCGCCCCATTCCATAGGTGCCATTCCCTGAAAGCAGCTTTCTCATGGCTGCACACCTTGGACAGGGCTGCCATGGGAATTCTGCTCACCACTCCCACTTGGGCAGCATCTGAATGGACAACATCACAGATGCTCGTGTCTCAAGATGGGCCAGAGCTACTGGACATGGTTGTAATTTCTCTGTAAAGTACAGATGACTTCAGATCTCTTTTCCAGACATTATGACCTGTAATAGTTCCTGGCTCTCTGCTCTGTGCAGCTCAACTGATGGTAAGAGAAGTGCTCAACTCTACAGGCTAAAAGTCTATGAACAACTATCACACCAGTCAAAGTAGCCTACAACTGTCTAAAATATTTCTGAAATAGTTCGCTACAAAATATTTACAGAACATTCTGTTCATTTACACAACACCTTGTTGCAGTGGACAGAGAAAAAGATTCACAGAACCTAATTTAGGATAGTTAACAAGTCATTCAGATTTATACCAATATATTTTCTGTGCCATGCCCCAATGCTACATATTCATGTACAGCACTGCATAAAAGTCAGAGGCTTTTCCTTTTTAAAACAAGTCAGGGCTGTGGAAAAGAGCAGAAACACTGATGTCAAGTGAATTCTACAGCTTTGAGGAGAGTAAATTCACTTTATTTAAATTAAAATAAATATTCCAGACCAGAGACCAGACCTACTTCTCAAGATACCAAGAGTTTTCTAGTTATACAGAGTGTATTGAAATCTAATGACTCTTCCCAAACCTAGCTGTGAGGAAAATGGGACAGTTCACATTGACTTCAAAGCACTTTGAACCAACCCCTAAGGAAGATGGGGTTGGTTCTAAGTCTAAAGGAGGACAGAAGACCTGGATAGAAAAAAATTACTACACTAGTATTTTTAAGGGGAAAGAACAAGAGACATTTAAAAACAAACAAGAACAACACAATAACTGCTGAGCAGCACAAGAGAATTTTTAGCAGTTTAGAAAATGTCTTTGTGGAAAGATAGTTACAGATAAAGGATAAGGTACAGAGACATACAGAGCTATTTCTAGAAGGAGGAAACAGAATTCAGTAATTTATAGTAGTCCTGATTAGAATTTTAGCATGATTTTTATCCTGAACCAGAAGAAGGAATGTGAAGTATGAATTATCCATGGGATCTGAATCAAACGTATATGTTGAATTCCCTAGCATTTGCTGGCTTGTCCTACTTATTTCAGAGTAATTTAAATGTGTTCTGTAAAATTCATTTAACGTAAAATAAAATCTTAGCTGTTTTTTATATTTTCTATTTGCGGTATCACACAAACTGGGTCTCACTTACCATTGCATCTCATGGTAAAATGCAACTCTATTTTGTACAAAAAGACCAAAACGATGCATCCAAAAGGCTAAACGCCTATTACCTGAAACAGCCCGTGTTTCAAACAGATCCTATTTCAAGGTAAATAAAGGCCCATTTAGCAAGTCTGGCATTTGGGTAGCTATACAGTTTACTTAGCTGCAGGTCAAAGCTTTCAAGTTATCACAGAATGATTGCTTGCATGGGCTGTTTACTTCTTAATACAGTATATTACACTGGAGCTACTTCATCCTCAAAGTGTCCAGCAACTGCAAAAGATATCATTAACACATGACACAACACTACTTTTAAGGCAGAACAGTCCCATGGCTGCCTCCCATAGCTCTGCTACTGCAGAGCCTGACAGAAGGTCTGGTTGTCAAAAAAATCTTTATCAGCTTTATAACAGAACTAGATGAAATATAGTGGTGTAGGGAAAGCCTGGATGGAATAGCTTGATTGAGGCTGTGATCAGAAATGGTATGGTCTTGAATTTATTTCTTCTTTTTGCTACTGGTTGGTTTCGAAATGTCATGGAAATCACTTTGGTATCCCCCAGGCTGGGAGGAGGATCTCCTCCAGCGCTTGTGCATGACAGGAGGACTGAGAACAACAAATAATTTACTCTTTGATAAGCATGAGAGGAGCAAACTCATGGGATGTACACAGGTCCAGAGAGATGGATTCCTTCCTCAGCCACTCAGAACTTAAAATTTATAAGAAGTTATTTGATTGCAGCACTTCAGCCATCAGCAGTACCTGATGGGGCACAGCCAACTCTACTCACACCGCTGAGAGACAGGGTGTGAGCTCTTGGCGACTCGGGCAGAGCACAACGCTGCAGGTCACCAGCTCAGCTGGCTCTTGAGCTTCAGGTGCTTTGTTCCTCTCCCAGTGAACACACTGACACACAGCTGAGTGCTGGCCTAACAGCATAGCATGACAAGAATAATAAATATGCAGTTTGTGCTAATCTCAGGGAGTTGGAGAAGCACTGCTTCTCCTATACATAGGAAATAAAAGATTGCCTAAATGTCTCCATGTGACACATGTTCATCTTTCACAGCACTTTCAGTATATGCAATTGGATTCCTTTTGAAGGAGACTAAACCAGCAGCTTTCCTTAGAAAGTACCCCAGCATATGGCTGACTAGCATAAAGTCATCCACTGTGTACCTAATACCTTTTCCCCTCAGAAATATTCAAACCATATGTTCATATGGTGACAGTGGGACAGTGATGACAGCAATCAGAATAAATGCTTGTATAACACATAATTCAGACATGCTCCATCCTAGCAGTAATTGCCTCAATGTACTTATAATATTGCAAGAAATACCTAATGTAAAAAAAGTCACAATTCAAAAAAACTCTCAAAATTTGCAACATGGCAAATTCTGGGGTCCATTTCAAAATTTGCCATCATTGGAGTAATAAGAATGAAAAATTTGAAGATAGTCTATAAGACTGCATAGTTTTTTTTCAAATTCCCCCAATCATTCAGAAAGAATACCAGGAAACAAACACATGTAAAAATGCATTATTCAGAAATGAGTGTAAAATTCCCATTTGAATCAAGTGCTGGGATCCTGCTTAGGTGGAACACATTTTATTTAAGATGGCAACATTTTCTATTCAGGAGAACCAGTTTCTTCTGGGTTTCAATCAAGCTATGAGTGACAACCATCCCTCATCCGCCTTTCTCTTCTGAATATTTTCCGTGACTCATCTTCAAAGATTCCATAAAGATAGTTTTCTTCTTTTATGCTTTCCTATGCTTTGTACCCTTCTTTCTGCCCAGAGACATTGTTTGCTCTATAACTTCCAAACTGCTACAATCTGCCTTGCTGGGACATTGTAATTTTCTACTGCTTCCTCAGACACAGAGGGTCTGACTCCCCATTTAATTTCCACCAAGTGATGCTGCTGTTAACTACTTCCAGAGAACTCTGTCATAATTTATATGGTGGAATTCTGCACAACTGAGTTGTCACTGTGTCAGTTGTCATTAACTCACTGTAATCACCCACCAGCTGTCAGCTGCTTTCTTGGGACTGTGGGTAGGGGGACATCCTTCTGACAGGGAGAGGGGCTACCCAGTACCTACTGAATCACCCAGTGAATAAATACCACTGACAAAAACAAAGGTTTGCAAATTGATGGGTTATAAAAATGAAAAAAACAGAGGCCTGCTGATGTAGCTTGGAGAGAGATTCCTAGGACTCAATTTTAGGAAAGATCTCAAATATTCCTGAAGTGAACATTTGAAACTAAAAGCAAATTTCTTCCCCTTCAGACTGTGAGTCCCTTTGCCATCACACCCTTTTTCTGATAGTTTAGCCTTAGTCTTTGTTATTTCAGGCAGCCACATAAGTATAGAAAGTAATTTTTATTTCATAAATTAGGACCTTACCCTTGGGTCTGTATTATGAATATGGAATATGAGAGCTTGCATATTGCTTTCTTCATCCCTATCCTCTGAATCAAGAAGTAAATTTCCAGGGGAATTTATCTATAGCCTAAGTCATTCCTTGGACAAGCAATGAACAAATCCAGAGGAAAAAAACCCAAACCTGTCTGCATAATAAATTCATCAAATAGCAAACACAGCCTTCAAAACAGCAGCATGTTCACAGGCTATTCATAGTCAAGACAAAGGGCAGATTCACAAGAAGGACAAAGACAATTGGGTATCACAGCTTGTTCAAGCAGCTGTGGAACAAAGGCCTTTTTGGAGGCTCACCTTTAACTATTTCACTAATAAAAAAAATACTTTCTGTACTGGCACAAGAATCCCCGGGTGAATGTCCCAGGTCCTTCTGCAGTAGCCTGCACTCATTTCATAACGAAACAAAATGCAAATTGAAAATAATAAAGCACAGAACTGGTATAATGTAAGAAAATGGGAATTACATTCTAGTGCAGTACGATCATATCAGCCCAGTTTGTTTCTGCAACATCATTGAAAGCAATTCCACTGCTTCAAGATACACAACTGGGGTAGACTGACAAACACCTTCCTGAATTAAGTTTATGTGTGTTTATGACTCTGTTATTTATATTTTGCATATTATAGTTCATAATATGCCACAAGTTAAATGGTTAAATAATTTCAGGGTGATAGAACCCATCGTATTTCCTTTATAAAATTTCTATTGTCTACAATAATGCAAGTCAACAGATGCCACTTTTTAACTGAGCAAGACTACAGAAACATTTCCTTCAAGAACAGAAATGTTGACACAGAATCCCTATGCTTAGCGGTAATAACAACTGAAAGGCTGGCTGTGTACTTGCTCTTGTGTGTTTAGTGAATTCTGCATTTTCGAGAGGTATTAGCAAATGATCACACAGTTTAATTCAATAAGAATGAGACTCCTACATTGCAGAGAAGCCAGTTCCACCTCTTTCATAGCGTGTCATGAAGAACCCCACCCGCTCTGTTATTGAAGAACACAGAGTATGACAGAAAGGCAGTTCCATCAGATTTCCAACAAGAAAAAGAGCGTTCCCCTAATCCCAATATATGCCAACCAAATTGTGTAAAAGGAAAATCCGAGCAATTCCCAATGTCAATGTATTAGCAGTGAAGTGCTAATCTGGACATTAATTCATGTTAAATTAGTTACAGTGGAGTGAAATTACATCAACATAAAAATCAAAAGAGCTAAGCGTAATTTGCCACATAAGATAAATATTTCTACTTTACATGGGAATTGTAACAAATGATTTTTATGTCAAGTTAATTGATGCCAAATAACAGTGAAATTCCCCTGGAAGTGAATATTACATTCACATTATTTCAATAAAAAACCCTAATTGCATTGTACGCTGTTCACATAAGAATAAGATTCCGACAGCCTGTACATGGAGACAAAAACACTGTACTGTACATTCAGGGTAAAGCAATATACCACCACTATCCAGAAAAAGGGTGAAATACGAATTTTAAAAAGCTCTGCCTATATTTAATTTTATTTGTGAAAGTACCTATCATCCTAAATGGAGGTTTTCATCTCATGAACAATGGATATTGGCTTAAACCATCTAGAAATATACTTAGCAGTTAATATTTGCTTTGATTTAAAGAATCTACTCAAACAGGTACAAGGGCAAAACAATCCCTCACTGCTACATTTTGACTTCTTCAAGCAATGATTATCAAAAACATATCTTAACTACTATCATAATGAAACACTGCAATAAAGACAAGAATTTTTTAAATAGTCTATGTCCTGCACAGCATACATATGACCTGTCTTACAAGCAGTGTCTATATCTGATATGCAAATTTACCACTAATACATAAAGAATCCATGACCAGAAATTCTACAGCTATGTATATACTTGCATTAGAAATACAGCATTTTGAACACAAGTTGTGTGTCTCCAAGAGAACTTACATGATTACTATTTGTGCAGCAATTATTCATGAAATTCATGAATTGATTGGATGCAACTCTAGGCTAAAATAGGTATCCAAGATACAGGGAATGAATCATCACCATTTTCAATTGACTGTAGTGAGAGCCTAGTTGAAATTAGATGAGTCAGATTCCACTTTCACTTTAGATTTTCCAAGTAATAGTGAGGTGTTCAAGACTATTCCAAGCTGAGTTTTGTTAGAATACATAATTTCCTATGTCCTCTCTCAAAAATTGTGATTTACAGTTCCACTGACTTCAGTTAGCATGAGTGATTAATGAGCCTTAATGTTCAGACAGAAAAACAGAATTACCTAAGCAATGGGTCAATACATGAATCATCACAATGTATTTTGTTTGCATGAAAGAGTTTAAGGTTGGTTTAGAGGAACTGCATAGACTTAAAAATGTAACACATTGCCCACAAAAACATTCTCATCCACTTCCAATCTGTCACATTTATTTTGCCATTATACCCGCAAGAATGAAAAACTAATCTCCCAAGGCCCCTTAAGAATAAGTTATGATTTAGTGATTTTCATTGGAAATAAGAATCACTGAATCCATGGCATAAAAAGCATCAGAATATTACTCAGGTAGTATTCTGAATAAGAAACTGACCTTCAGTTCTGACTTGTTTTTCCCCTTTGGTTTTACTTCACTTACTGAATTATTCCTTTCTAGAATCCCCTCTTACCCGGCAATATGAAAATAAGATTTAATTAGAGGGATTTCAGAAGTTGCATTCTGTTGAAAGCTCTGTCATAATAAACAGAGAAAGTATTCTCAACTCAGTTAAAGAAGTTTTTTATCAACCCAGCATATAACTATAATAGATTGGTATGGTACCATTTTTTTAGAATAAACCTCACTGGAGAATGCTTTTAAGTGAGTATAGACACTCTCATAAATTACATTTGGTTTTGAAAAATGAACCCAATATTTTAGGTGCAAATATTTCTTTATTCAACAGGCTTCCTTTACTCAGTCCATCCTTGTTGCTGATATGCAACCATTTAAACTAGAAACAGTTACAGGAACTACACAAGGGGTCACAGTTTGCAAGGATTTATGGCACTGAAATGGACCTCTGCATCTGTGCATAAAAAGAGTGGGTTGTACACCTGCTGATTATTTTCAAAGGAAAGTGTAAGCAGGATCTTCTGTATAATTTTACTATGCAAGCATTAAATTGCTACATAAATCACAGATTATTTTTCCATTTCTACATAATTGTGCTTCAAAAATCTATAAAATTCCCTCTACAAACAGAACTGAGGATCAGAATTTTTCCCTTATTCCCACTACTTCACGTCATTCTAGACCTGAAGAACAGCTATAAACAGGGATTAACAGGTTGGTTAGACAGGTTTATAGCTGCTTTATATCCTTGCCATAGTAGATATCAAGCAAAACATAGTCAAATTTGAGCCTGAGGCTCTAAACATTATTCCAGATACAGAGATAACCTTTTGAATGTGTCATGTATAGCATGTCTGCCTAAGGCTGCAGACAGCTTGAAACAGTCACGTGGCAAAGTATATATTATCTCTTTCATCTCAATGCAGTATTAACTCATAAATCTAATCTGGCTGGATATTAACACAGTTAACTGCTTAAGTGCTGATAATTTTCTTTTCTCTTATTTCTCTATTAAAAAAGTGTAACAAGGAAAACCTTTGTAGTTTCTAACTATTTTCAACAATTAAACAAAAGATTAGATACATATAGTCCTACAACTCAAGCTAAGGTGACAGTACAACAAGCCTATCCAAAAAACATTTCAGAGTCAGAATAATTTGTTAAGCCCCAGTTGCAAGAACAGGTCAGGATGAGTTCAGGGGTATTTGGTGAACCAAATGCTAACAGACCTTGTTGTTGGAATAATAGATCTACACACACAGCACCTAAGAAACCATAATCCAGTGGGAAATACTGGGAGAAAAATCAGGAAAGAGCTTGGCATCTATGTTCAGGTTTACAGTTCATAGATGACTAAATCACCTGTCTACCTCTTCACACCCTGTAGTTACTTGCAAACTCTAGTGCAGAGATAATGGATTCACAGGCAACCAGCAGAAGGACAACAGGACTTGGTCTTAAGCTGTGCCAGGGGAGGTTTAGGTTGAATATTAGGAAGAAATTTTGTATGAAGAGAGTAATCAGACATTGGAATGGGTTGCCCAGGGAGGTGGTGGATTCACCATACCTGGTGGGTTTTAAGATGAGACTGGATGTGGCACTCAGTGCCATGGTCTGGTAACCACAGGTGTTGGATCAAGGATTGGACTTGATGGTCTCAGAGGTCTTTTCCAACCTGGTTGATTCTGTGATACCTGCCAGTACAGCCAACCCAAAGACTACAATATGCACTGCAATATTTTTTTATCTGTCTTGTTCAAACACAAAATAAATAATTTACAGTAACTGATCCAACTGAAAGATTTTTCCAACAAAGCACTTCAAATCTTTAAGCTGCTTTTTCATCCATCAAATAAAAATGAAACATAGCAAAGTAAATAAAATTATAGTAAAATGTTAAGAGAAGATCTTAAAAACTGGAAGTTGATGGCTGTACATTTACCATAATGCACTGAGAGATCTTAAAAGGTTCAACAGGTAGAAGGCTGTAGTACAAGTGGACATGAAGGTTGTGTCAATATGTAGAAAGCTACACAATGGGTGATTGTGAAGGTCTTGTTCTTCTAAAACAAACACAACTAACCTCTAAAGGAACTCAGGTCTACTGTTTTTCAGAGTGTACCAAAGCAAAACTCTTATGTGTTCAGTACTTGCAGTGCTTGTCAGATTAGATGAGAAGATTCTCACACCATGCAGAGACTGATCTGTACTTTGCAGAATATGGCTCTAAATGGTATTTGATTCAACCCTCATCCCCACCGAGAAAGGGATTTGGGCACCGCAGAAAGCCAGCCACGATTAAATCTGGGTTATGCATCACTGATCAAATTTAAACAAGTCTTTTATGCACATTTACATAATGCAAAGCTTTTGATATAGTTCCAAAATAAAAATTGCTAAAACTTTGCAGCTGTTGAATTCATTTAATAGACTATAGCTCCAAGAACCGTTGCCAAATTTCCAGCTACACTTTCAGAGTAGAATTTGATTGGATGTTTAAAGAATAAAAATGGTCATGTGGCATCTTGAAAAAGCATTAGTGCTTTTGACAATAATTATAATTGTGCTTTAGCAAAGGACTTAGAATGAGACCCAAAAAGTGGATCCTTAGATAGCATAAAGTATATTTAAAGGAGATTTTAGATATTCTAAACCTAAAAGTAAGCCACAAAACCTGAGGACTGACTTCTGCACACACCTAAATTTTGGCAGAAATCAGAGTCATGGATCCAAAGTCTGTTGTCCCTTACACTGTGAGATATGATGCTTTGAGCTGAGCACCCAATACTGGTCAGAAACCTACAGCTCTCAAACCTGTGCTCTCATACTCTGTGAGAACCAGTCTAACACAACCACCTCTGCCTTCAGCATGCACTGACAACTGACTTGGCTCTCACCTAAACTTCTTCAGCAAGCTTGTTCCTCTGAATCCTTGTTTAACAGGTGCTTAAAAGGCCCTGTCTAACACACAACAGAAGTCTCAAAGTATTGAGGCCTGGGCCATAACAGACCTTCTAGGGTTTGTCTGAAACTCTATTTCACTCTAAAAAATTATAAAGTAGGGAAAATGCACTTAGTTTTAAAGAAAATGATCCCTTGCGTTTCCTACCACAATATCCTAATATTTTAATATATTGAATTCAAGTTTTTATGATTCCACTGATTCACCCATTCAAAAATATCCTCTTTGGTGATTAAAATAAACTTCTAGGTACACCTTAAGAAAAGAGGAAGTGAACCTCAGCCACCTTGCCCCCAGTAAAATGTTGTCTACCCTCCACATACCTACAATACATGCAACTCCATTTTTTTGCAGCCTTTAAACTTTTCATATCCCTCCAGGCCTGAAAATTTAATTTTGGATATGCCAAGAGAAACTCAGTTCTGGCAAGTTTCATGCAGGAATTCAGTGCCCAGTTTATGCCTTAAGCTAACAAAGGATCACCTGTTACTCCTGAGAAGGATCAGACAAATGCAACTTTCTTTACAAATGAAAAAAAAACCACCCAAAAAAACCAAAAAACCAAAACCAAACAAAACAACAAACCCCAAACTTTTGTGTAATAGTCCAGTTTTTGCAGTAAACTTTGGTAAGGAAGATCAAAATTTCTATCTACTTTTTGCCCAAGTGCGCTCAAATTCCTGTCTCCCTAGTGAGAACTCTGATCAAATGTCTTGGGGCTAATTTAACACAGGAGGCAAAGAAAGGTTTTCTCTGGCCCTCAAGCTGAAACTCTGCTAGAAAAAGTATTTCAGGGGTCACTGAAGTACATAAAAACTAAGAACAAGAGTGAAAAAAGGAGGGGGGTCGAAGGCACTAGGGTAAGTTTTTCATCAACTTATCCAGGTGTAGCTTAATTAAATTTTAAAAGTGACCTTACTTTTAATTCTCTGACTGAATATCACCAAAAGGCTGCCCATGGAAGTGGTTGAGTCATTAACCCTGGTGGTATTTAAAAGCTGATGTGGAGCTTAGCAACATGGTTTAGAGTCAGTCTTGGCAGTGTTAGGTTAACTGTTAGGCTCAATCTTAAAGGTCTTTTCCAACCTAAATAATTCTATGATTCTGGGATAGGATGATCATTTAAGCTTTACAGAATTGCACAAGCTATTTTTGGATCTGTGTCACATTGAGACATGATCATAAAATGGCTCTTTAAGGCCAAACTTAAAAAGAGCTAAGCATTAGACTCATGAGCTGCTTTTTGAATTCAGGGCATAAAACATGTCACAATAAATACTTCAGATGCTTCTGGAACTCACTGCAAATACCAAGTTATGCCTCACTGTGCGACCAGTATTTAATGTATGTTAGCAAACTGCTGAACACTCAGACAGGACTCTGAAGTAGTAACATTTAACAGGAAAACAAATCTTACCAGAAAAAACCCTAATATTAGACACAGGAATAAGTAATGTGAAAATCACAACAGCACTATTACCACTTACATGAAATGATCACCAACTACAGTTCCCAAAGCAATTCCCTCCCAGGGCCATAATTAGGTGTGCTGTGAGCACACTCTGCGTCTTTCTCTGGAGTGCTCAGTATTGCTTCTTGACTAGAGATAGCATGCCAGTCATGATCATCTCTTATTCTGCAGCATAATTCTCAGGAAATGGATATGGAATCCTCCAGAGATTATGTGGGAGGTACCCAGAAATACATAGGCATCAAATAACCTACAATACAACTTAGTAAATATAATTTGCAATACATTTTACATGATGTAAACAAAAACTAAATTAAAATACAATATAACAAGCAGAGAAAACTCATTTGGTATACAATATCCTTCAAAAGGCAGCATTTGCAGTCCTCAGAAAGAGCATACCAATTTGAAGCGGATAAGTAAGGACTATTATCAAAGGCATAATAACCATCTCATACTTATGCATGCAGCATAATGAACAGAAAAGCACAATACGGCAGATATGTTAGATTAGGATAATTTTATTCCACTATTCAAATGTGTAAGTTGGAAATGGGTTTTGTTTCAATTACTGCTTTTCTCTGTGGGTTTTAAACATTTTATTCAAAATCCAGACTGTTTTATTTTTGTTTTAGCCCATTATCTGCAATTACCATCTACCTTGCCTCTGTTTTACCAATGAATATAGCTTTTCAACCTATCCCAACAGTCTTAAGAGTACAATAGACTATTATGTACATTGTCTAGTAATATCTTCATGATATTTCAGATAGATTTTGTAGAATGTTTCTCCCATTTCTTTCCTTGGTTTTATATTTAACTTCTTCCTTTGACTAAACATTCCTTTCATCAGAAATGCAGTATTTGGAGCCTTGAAATTTTTTTTCTGAATATTTTACTTCTCTTAGACTTGTGTTCTTTAACAATTTACATCCCTAGTATTAAGCAGTCACATTTAACTTAAAAGTATGGATCAAGAAGTAATTACTGCACATGAAGGACTAATCTACTGTACATGAAAAACTACTATATTTAATTCATTTACTTGTATTCAGCCTAATAAGTTGTTCCTAAAGGAAAGCAATCATCCAAACATAAGTAGTTTAAATTTTAACCAAAAGAGAAGATAGCAATTCCTTTTGGGTACTGTTCCAATGGTTACTCACCATCACCATTATAGAAAGCAATTACATAGAAACCTTGTATACTTATTGTTTCATTTCAAGTATTGACAATTGTGACATTTTCTTTCAAACAGACTTATGCGGTACTTTTCCTACACTTTTGCTGCTGAACAAAAGAAAAAAAAAGAAAAGATAGTGTCCAAAAGGTAAATTTAACTTAAAGCACTCTAACTAGGTAAAAAATAATTCCAGAGGTAACTTTTTTGAACTGCACAATTTTTTTCTGTACCTTTTCTCAAGCACACCTGAAACACACATAGTGTTTTATTAAAGGGCTAACTGGAGAAATGAAATTACCTCTGCAGACTCCCACACTCATCTATTTTCACATTTAGGGCTGAGACAATCCCTTTTTGCCAAGATACTACTCTGAAACTCCACTGTTTTAGAACACCAATGTTTAATTCTGCTGGAGCTTCTTGCACACCTAACATCAGTAGTACACAGAGCAGATTTTGATTCTGAGCTTGTTTTGACCCCAAACATAAGCACAATCCTCAACTTCTCTAGCTAGTGGTTTAATAAAACCAGTGTTACCACTGCAGGTAGGAAGCCACAGCCTGACTATGCCATATGCCAACTGCATGAGATGCAGTTCTGGCCCAAGGGCCCTGTCACCAACTTGTCATAAGAACTTTTTGTGTTGGAGTTCAGTACCAGGCCTCTCTTATGACGTACAGGTAAAGTGCTGGACAGCAATACAATGTGTGCTTGTGTTTAAACTCCCAGAGCTGAACACAAATCACTGGTAGCCAACTATCCAGCTTAAAGACTACAGAGGGATCTGGACAGGCTGAGGTCAGCTGTGTGGGGGTCAACACGATGAAGTGTCAAGTTTTGCACTTGGGTCAGAAGAACCCCACCCAGCACTACAGGCTGGGGGCAGAGTGGCTGGAAAGATGTCCAGTGGAAAAGGACCTGGAGGGGTTGGTCAACAGCCGGCTGAACACAAGCCAGCATGTGCCCAGGTGGCCAAGAACAGAACAGTGGGGCCAGCAGTGCCAGGGCAGTGATTGTCCCCCTACTCTGTCCTCAGCACTGCTGAGGCTGCACTTCAGGTCTTGTGTTCAGGTTTGGGCTCCAAGGAGGAGCACTGGATTGAGTCCAGAGAAGGGCAACAGAACTGGTGAAGGGGCTGGAGCACAAGTCCTGTGAGGAGCAGCTGAGAGAGTTGTTAAGCCTGGAGAAAAGGAGGCTCAGGGGAGACCTTATCACTCTCTACAACTCCCCGAAAGGAGGTTGGAGCCAGGTGGAGGTTGGCCTCTTCTCCCAGGTAACAAGTGACAGGAAGAGAAGAAATGGCCTCAAGTTGCATCAGAGGAGGTTTAGATTGGATATTAGGGCAAATTTCTTTCCCAAAAGGGTTGTTAAATATTGGAACAGGTTGCCCAGGGAAGTAATTGAGTCACCATCCCTGGAGGCATTTAAAAGACACACTTGAAAACACAATTTAGTGGTGGAGATGGCAGTGCTGGGTTAAGGGTTGAACTCAGTGGTCTTAGAGGTATTTTCCAACCTAAACGATTGGTTCTAACTACTGATCATTCAAGAAGTACAATTGTAAAACCCTGAAAAGAACAGCTGCTTTTGCTTTAAAGAGAAAAAGAAATTGCAGCTATCTAGAAGCAATTCTACAGATTAAAGGTCTTCTGTATCAGAACAAAAAAATCATACTGACTGTATTTAACAGATGGATAATCCACTGTGATATGCACTTATTGAGATGTGCAACATTTTATTAGAGTACAAACAAAACCTGTTTATTACAGAGTTGCAATTAAGAGGCCAGGGAATCAGGAGTGCAGGATTATTTTAAGTATATGTCTGGTAAGATAAGGTGCTCTGGGAAACTAACAGGACCATAAGAAGAGAGAAGAGCCCTCATTGTATCCTTAGACAGGAATTGGTACAACTACTGTCTGTGTATCCTTCCAGAACAGACTGAAAGCTACCATAGTATATGGATAATATGGATAACAAAGGCACAAAAAAAGAATAAATTACTGGAATCCATTAAATAATTGCCTGTTACCTTTCAGCTGAAAGGCTATCTGAATAAGATGTTCAAAGCTGCTAATATAATATCTTATTGAAACTATTTCCAATAACACAAAGTAACTAGTCAGCCAGGGATTAATAAAACAATTAAACTAATAAACTTAAAAACAAATAAACCCACAATTATTCTGATCATACACTAGCATATTTCCCCATATTACTTTGTTATATTTGCATATAAAGTAATGCCCTTAAAATGGTTTAATCATAGGTAGCAAGAGATAATCATGTCTGCAGTATTTCTCAGGGCAATTGAGAAAATAATGGTAATAAGAACAGAAATAGTCATTTAATTACCATGCTAAATAACATTTCCTGAGCCTGAGCTATTAGTTTCACAACATGCAGTTGCATAGCTTCTTATCACGTGACTATTAGTGAATTGGGATGTTTGGTTTGGCACAGCTTTTGCAATTGCAGTTGCAATTGCTGCAACTTTTTTCTAGGGTAGTAAAGTCATTCTCCATTGTATATATTTGCTTCTGCTTCATTTCACAACTTGATATGCTGTCACATGGCATTTTTTACATACCATAAATGAATTTATTTCCTTTAGCATAAAACCAGCCCTTCCATAGCAGTAACATAAGAACATTGAAATACAGAAAAGGATACATCACTGCTTAATGTGGTATTGATCTGTTCATATATTGTGACTTGTTTAATGAAGCTTTTTTTAAAATTAAACCAAGGAATTAGGTTTGCGCAAAACCAATCAGCTGAAACACAAAATATCAAACAGCAGCCTCCCTATTTGTTTTTATATGTATATAAAGTAATCAGTTCGATACTCTGATTTCTAGAAAGTAAATGCAATTAAATAATCCAAAAAAATATGGAATACAGTCTAGTGCTACCTAATCAAAATACTTAAGGATCTTATCAAGGTGTGTCTTTTATACCATCTGTCATTATGTCAGAACAAGGCTGGATTCTGAACAACACAAACTCAATTACACTAAGAAAAGAGGTTTATTGAGTCCTAATATCAATAAAGAATCCAGTTGATAGAAAAAGACTTCCCTACTGAGCTCTCACATATGCTTGCAAGAATAAGACCAAGCAAAACACCTTTCTGTATTTATACAGTCACTTCACCAACATTTTTGTGTTGCTGGATCAGTAAATAGAAATAACTTTCCTTTGAACAACAAAAAATCTCTAGGCACTTTAATGCTAATTTAGTACTTTGTTTAGGTATCTTAAGATAGATGATGATGGTGATTATAGGTAAAAAAAAAAAGCATATTAGTGTATTTGTATACACTCATTTTCTCTGTGACTGGACTAGTCACACAGTCGTATCTTCTGCTGTGCTTATCACTACCATGAAAATACCTAATCATTACCAGAGGCAGTTGCAGTGAATCATAAAAATGGATCTTGCCACAGAAATTATTATTAGAGATTATAAGAAGCTGGTGAAAATACAAATGCCTGCACAAGATCAGTGAAAAGTCAATATTTCATTCTGTAATACAAAAATTTTACAAATGTTTCCTAAATAAGAAATATCCCATTTCTGTAAAATGGTGCTTCCCTTCTGAGACACAAATTCTTTCAGCCTTAAAATGTTCTTTTCCTTATCTACTTCTGACTAATTAACATTGAGAGCTTTGGCTTTGTAGTGTATTTGCCCTGCCTGTTGTTAAATTGGTCAAGTAATAAGATATGACAATGCAAGTCAGGTAGTTATGAGATAATCATTTTGCCTCTCCAAGAAAAGGGAGGCAGGAATGAGATAAAGCCAAGTGTCCTTCATGCTAATGGATGTAATTACTTAATAGTACCGATTCTCTGTGGAATTTCACATTCTTTTAACAAAGCCTGTGTTACATGGAAGACCAACTGGCATGCACAGTAACTGCCAAGGTGTACATATGCAGTGTCTCTGTATGCGTGCTCTACACATACACATATTTTTCACATATTTACATTTGTACCTATATTACTAATCATTACAAGGGACCTGAATACTGAACAGTGTTGTTGTTGTGTCAAAAAATTGTTGAACAGTCATCTTCGATTATTTTTCCATTTTCCAATTCATGTCAAAAGCTCAAAAGCTGAAGACTAACAGTCTGCAGAAAATGTGTGAGCTGCTGAGTTCTGCTGTAAATTAAAAAAAAAGCATGACTGAAAATATCATGAAACTTGAGTGTTTTTAATTCTAAGAGTCAGTGATTAAAATAGTAAGGTTGAGGATTTAAATGAGGAAATTCTCACTGATGAAAAAACCAACAACATTGTTAATTATTTGCTTACAGATCACTCTATTTAAAAATAGCAATTTATGCAATTTTTGTTCAGAGTACTCCCTGAAGCCTTCTGAGTAGTCTTTGGAAAAGCTTTTTCACAAATTTGGTGGTAAGTTCAAGCTAGAAGAAGAGGGGTTTAGGGCTAGGTACAAAAATCTCTAAAACATTTAAGAGCTCTGTGACACTCCCAACAGAATTCCTAATGCCTGCGGTGAAGAACTCACTCCTCCAACTTTCACCCAGGGAACTGTCCTAATAGCTCAAGTTTTCTAATTTGAAATGAACAGGCTGACTGTATTTTTGGACATCAATAGTTTGATCAAAAATATGTTCTTAAACTATTCTTAAACCATATAAAATATGTTCTTAAAATTGAGATTACTGTTCAACAATTTTTTGAGACAACAACACTGTTCAGTATTCAGGTCCCTTGTAATGATTACTTGGTACTGGGATTAAGTAATTTTTCCTTCTATCCTTCTACTGAAATTCCCTTCCCCTTGAGATTCACTTCAACCATTCTCATTCTTAGTTATTCTGGAATACATTAATTCTCAGAAATTAACATTAAGGAACCTCTGATTTTCTGGGCAATGACCTCTCTTAGAATCACCACTTGCAAAATTGAACCCAAATTCTGCTCCATTTTTAAATGGATATTAAAAGAAGGAACTTATGACCAAACATTTATCATAAATCCCATACTCAACACTTGAACTGAAGCTACAAATGCATGATCAATTCTCTGCTTCATATTCAGCATAAGAACCCTTTTTCCTCTTGCTGAAGTTCTGCTTAAAATTAATCCTCCATTAGGATCACCTCTCTGTACTCCTTCATTGATTATACCAATTTTCTGTGACTTTAGAGAAAGAAGTTTCCAAAAGGATAAACAGCTGCAATGCAAAAACTTTGCTTGATTTGCCCGTGCAGAGCAAGAATCACGGCTCATACTGAGCTTGGGTTCTAAATTACAGTATGTCTGTGGCACTTTAAAAGCCTTCTAGAGCTCTTTTCTGTCTCTTGGTCCACCTGTCCAACACAAAATGGTGTATATAGAATGTAGATATGGTTTCAATGTTTCTGTTTTCTCCAGACTTGAAACAGTTTCAGTTTTCTAGAAATTTGCTTTTTTCTTTCAATACTTCCTGTCTAGAAGAGGATAAATACGGAGAGAGATGAGGAAGGCAATGCAAGTGTACAAAATAGGTGGTTTTAAAACCATGTAAAGTGAGATCTGATTTTAAAATGTGCATATATTATTTCATACCTATTTCTAATATTTTTAGTATTCAATGGTTTTTTTTATTTTAGTAACATTTAATATAGTAATAGCTGAATGCTTATTTTTATTAATGCAACTTTGTAGGTACTTAGATCACCAGTATTTGCAACAAATAAATCGGGTTATATTTCCCTGTGGATAACACTGAGGTAAAATATAGTATGCTACTTGACTAATGAAAATAAGGTAATTATTCAGAGTATATGAATTTTGCTATAATAAAACCTTTCTTACTATTTATCTACACTTGTTCAGTGTGCCTCTCTTTTTAAAAGGATAATTCAATGTGACTAAAATAGCAATGATCATATCACATTATGGCTCAGGCAGTCTAACCTGTCAATCATATAAAAGGCAATATAAGCCTTCCAACCCCAGAATGTTCCAAACTTTACCTCCTACGTCTCCTTTTCTTAAACACATTTTAATTTGGAGCAACACATTTGCCTTGGGCAGTCAAGTACAGAAATGCAGCACCCTTACTACCAGCTCTGCAGGCTTTGCCATTTCAGCACCCTGCATTTTATCCTTATGTTGGTAACTAATATGTATAATCCTAATGCAGTAATTCCTCTACTCCTGTGTTCCAGGAATCTCGTCTTTATGAATAGTAAATCTACTGCAGATATGTAAAGCACCCTACTCTGACTCATATTCACAGTTTTCAGAATGTTAACCCATTTATTCCTTTTATTTAACTGAACTAATAAAGGAATTTGTGTTGTTTAGGTGCTTTGCTTTTTTGTGGGTTTTTGGAGGGGGACACATTGGGGTTTTTTGGGTTTTGTTTTGTTTTTTGCTTTGTTTTGGGTTTTCTGTTTGGTTTTGTTTTAATATGTTAAAAAGCAAGGATTCTACATTGTGAAAATGATTCTGTGAACTCTGCAACCACTTGTATTTAATACTCCAATTATGTGATTGTGCTATTTGAATACATTCGTCTATAAAGACATATTATGGCCAATAAGCCTACATCAGTGATTTACATTAAACCAGTATTTACTGCTGGAATTGCATACCACAAACCCTTTTCCCCTGTGCCATAACAGTCAGTGGAGAAAAGCTGTACAGTTACTGTGGCATATGTAAAAAAGATTTCACATCAGAGCAGTTCCCTGAATTTTAGCATAATTTTAGTGTCTCATACACATAATCACACAGTAGCAATAGACTGAGAAAGCAGCCTATATATCCCTTACCACCTACAGTTCTACCTAGTCAGATACACAGGGAAAAAAATTAGCAGGAACAAAACTGCAATAAGAGAATGAAGACACCATAGCACTAAACTGCAAGCCCAGATATGACTGGACTTGGACAAAACATGCAGTTGTCTAGGATAGAGGACAAGAGGACTTATCCCTACCACCTTCCACAGTCCTCTCAGAATCCACAACATTCACTTTTTTCCCCTCTCTGTCCAGGTATCTGATCCACCTCTGCACTCTTTCCTTCTACATTATATTGTACAGCCCATTAGAATGAGTCAAGTCTCACTGTTCCACCTGGTACGAGTTCTCCGTATACAGTGTCTCTCCACTTTGGGGTTTATAGGAGGTTAAATTCTTTCAGTGCCATACAATTAACTGCAAATAATTGAGTCTCTTTGCCTTGCATAAGAGGAGCTATATGAAGAAACTACAAGTTCAATAAGTCAGCACGAACTTCAATTTGCTTTTGATTTATTTTCAGTGTTTACGCTGTGCTTAATAGATTGTTGTTGGAGAGAGAGACAGTAAAAATTCCTTCTGGTAAACAATTTAGTTTAAGAATTAAAATTAGAGATAAATAATGATCCAATTTTACTGAGACTGAATGCAACTGAGAAGAATGCAAATTGAAGCAACTTGATGGCAAATTAAGTTGTTTCATTATCTTTCATAAATTGCTTTGGGAGGATTCACTCTAGGCTAATGAGTATAAAACTGTAGACCAGATTACATCTTTTTCTTCCCTGGGAGTTTCAGTCTTTGAGGTCAAAGGCAGTCTCTCAAAGTGACTCTAGCAGAGCCTGGGCCCTTGATAGTTGCTGGAAGCAACCATCACTCTCATGCTAGCGGCACTAAAAAGTATGTCAGAACCCAGCAAAAAATCGATCCACTTCAAAATCTATTTCATGGTCATTTCAATTAGTGTCCTTTCTCTCGAAGGTCTTCACAAAGCAGGAGGTCTATGGCTTGCAAAACAATATACACACCCCGTACTATTAAAAGTTTGAATGAACATATACCCAAAGAAAAACTGTACAAAAATAATCAGAATCAATCATGCTGAACGAGACTTTTGAAGGTCATCTGGCCCATTATCCTGCTCATATCATCACTTTTCACAGGAAAAATACAAACAGCATTTGGTTATATTGAAATTGTATCTTAAGAAATATATACAACAAGCTGTACTGATGCCATTACTCGATTATCATTGTCACTTAACCATGATACGTGTAGGAGCAGCCAGTGATATCTCCTCTAGATTTCTGTTCTGTGGCACACAGACACACACACACTACAGTCATACCAATGCAAGCTCCTGTCCCTCCAGTCCAGTTTAAATCACCATACCATTGACCCACACTGATGGGAACAAGACACTCCTGGCCCACCCTGAATCCCTGGTCTTGGGATTTCTTTGGGACTGCTCAGAAGCTCAAGAGAACATTCTAACTCCACGCAAAGTTACAGTACAAAAACTTCAGGTGCAGCATCTCTACGTGCCTTGGTCCATTGCTTCCATATGCAAAACAAATTATTTGGATTCAAAGAAACTGTTTTTAAATAAGACACAGGATATTGTAGAATTTCCAGAGTATGTTTTTCTAAACCATTCTATGGATACTGGGAGTCACAGATGCTTATTTCTGATCTCACAGTTTGCCAGTTTCCATAATTGCAATCTCACAGGTTTTGGTTTTCATCTTAGCAGTTCCACTCAAGTGGCCCTCATTATAATTTGTATCCTAACTCCAGGATGCTGCCAAAATTAAGCATGTTTGGAACACTGACATAACCTCTTCTGAAATCCACACTGCCTTCATTTTGCTGTGCTGAATTCCATACTGGATTCCATACTTTCTGTAGTGGTATACTTTGGAAAGAGTACACTGCTGGACTTACAATGCCATACAAAGTAACATACGAAGTAATAATCTCAGAACCCCATCTCTCTCAGATTTTGTATTTTTATACTTAAAGTGTCAATAATTCTGAAGAACCAACAAGTTGATGCATTTCAAACAGCAGCCAGTGGATTACAATCTAAGTGCCTCACTACTTTGTATAAACTCGATGTGGAAAAAGAATTTGAGCAACTGTATTGCTATTCTAAAAGCTTACTTTTTGAACATATTTGTTAGTTTGCTATTATTGGATTCAGCCCTCAAAAAAAACCCCAACAAACTGCACACACAGAAGTTGCTGTCAGAAGTTGTGTTACGCAAAGAAAACAAGAGACCACTATCCATACTGCCTGTAAAGCAAGTTCTAGTAACACACAAGATTTCTCATTCTTGAAATCCCCACATGATAGAAACAAGATAAATGGGATCTGCCACAGTCTTACTAATGGAAGAGTTAAAAAAGAAATTCACGCAATGAACACACTGAACACTCTTTATATATTCAGAAATCTATCAAAACAAATCACCAAAATGTATTTTGGCCATCACATTCCATACAGAGACCTGGTTAAATAGTATGATTTGCAGAAAAAGGGCAACAGACTAAGAAAATAAAAGACCATTTTATAACTAGATGTATGACCATATGGGACCACTAAGTTTTATGTCTTGTCTTCATGTGCAGCCGGCACTGCCTCAGATCTTATGATGATAAACGAGTAGTTTACAAAACTGACCTGCCCAACCTTCTCTGTAAATGTAAGGAAAAGTTCTTTCTGCAATTCATGCAGGGCTTATTCTGAGACTCCCAACAAACATTCAGGCAAGGCTCTGCAGCACAGCAATTACCTGGGACTAGTTTAGAAGCCCCCTGCACTTCGTTGCCTTCAGTCACACCCGTTGTAGCAGCAGATCCTACCAGCCCAGCCCACACTGTGCAAGGTGTAGGGTGTGTTTATTATTTGTACTAAGGTAGATTAAATAGCAAAAAAAAAAAGCTCTAGCCCTATGCCGAGCATTTCCACGACTAATTCTACTTTTCAGTGTACTCCAGTAGGAAAAGTACACTTGCATCCAAAAGATATCATTGCCTCAACCATATGGGTTAAACCTTTAGAAGTAGCAGAAAAAATTACTGTCATTAGAATTAAGTTGAATTACTACACCTTAAACTCTTAATTTTTTGATTCATATCAAGCCTTTTAAAAAATTATGTTCCTATCTTTTCTGATTTTTGAATCCTTGCTGTAGACTGCTTTAAAATAGCTACAGGAAATATGGGTTACAAACAAATAATATGATCTACAACAGACCAGCCTTTCTGCATGGATTACATAATAATATTTAATAATTAAATTTAATTCAATACTATCTGACTGGCATTTTTAAAATCTGAAGAGCTAGAGGAGCAAGATAGTCTGTTTTTACAAAGTACATAGCACAACTACACAGCAATTAATCAAAAGCTCTTTCAAATTATTTTGACTCATCTTTCACATCAAGAATAGAAATCAATTAACAGGAAATACTTATATTAAACTAGTTTGGAAATCAAGATAACTACAGAAAGTTCTGACATCTTTAGAAAATATGCAAGAGCAGAGTTTGCCAGATTAAATCCCTATACTGTAAGGTTCATTATCAATCAATTGAACAGTTTTGTCCCCTCAAACATTCAACTAAAACCCTTGTAAAGAATCATCAAGCTTTAAAGTTAATAAGTGTCATAGAGCTTTATAAAATGTAGGGGGTTTTACACTATGCTGCATACAAAAACCTCTTCATTATTTTTTTTCTTGCATTCTTCATTCATTTTTAAGTTGTGCTGATTTTGACTTGAGCGGAATGTAAAATTCCACAAATTCATCAGAAGTTTAAAACTGCTCCAGTATAACATGAAAGAGGATGTAGTTCTGAACTGTAGTATTAAGATTCAGATCTGCATTACTTCTCATTCTTCTCAGTTAAGATTTTTAGCAGAACACTGCCTCTTCGTAAATGCCAGAGGAAAATAATCAATCTTTAATACAGAAAGATAAAAACTTTTTATTGATTTTTTGAAGTCTAATTTGATATCTAAATGTAAATTACTCACTTCAGTAGCTTTGTTTTTAAACCATTAATTAAAAGTGCAACATATAATAAACTATTAGCTTTGTTTATTACAGTTTTCATCTGTTCCTACATCTGATGTGCTGTAAAGAACTGCTAGAACCCTATAGTCTTAGGAGCCCATAGTTACTAATTTTCTGTATTGATTAAAAAAAAAATTAAAAAGTTATTAAAAAAGCTTCTAATAGATGAATCCTAAAAAGATAAGGATAAGGCTCTAAAAATAGGAACAGGACCCCACATTAACAAGATTCTACTGTCAAGAAGTTGTGGGGGACGCTGGTGAGTGAATGGGACTTGCAATTGGAGAAAGTTCACACCAGTGAGAAGAAAACCAGCAATGTATTTACTGAGGTTGTGTATCCTTCATCTTCCCAAGTCAGCTGCCTGCTTGTGCTGCTATGCCAAAATGGACACAGGGAACCAGGAAACTCTGATGGCAATGCTTCATGGGTATGCAAGGGGAGGATGTGACACCAGCTAAAAGCTCATGTTCCCAAGTCATTTATCCAGACAGGCTAAGGATCTCTAGAATTTACAGCTCCCTGAAGGTCAGCTTCAACAATAAATCTGTGCAGAGAAAGGAACACGGCTTTGGAAAAGATGGTCCTATGAATTTTGCATGTGACTGCTTCTCCCAGCACAAATGATAAAGTCTTGGAAGAGTCACTGAAATAGCCTTTCAAGGCTTCTGTGAAAGCTGGTTTTTGAATACATTTACAGACCAAACAGGTCCAGCTGGGAATGCACCCCAGCTGGTTCCATTGAGCCCAAGCACTTGAGTGAAGTAGCATCCCTCAGGTGTTTTATTAAATGATGCCATGGATTTAGTTAGGGCTGTCTCTAATGCAGAGTGGAGCACTTTTTCCAAGAGCAAAAGTGGTACTTCCAGCTCTGGAAACCAGGATTGCAAACTGTGACACACCAAAGGGGTTATGAAGACATATGACAGGAAGCCTGGGGATTCAGTTTAGTGGAGGAAAATTTCAAAGGTATTGGGCCTAGACAGATGATTTACAGCAAGAACCCCTCATCGAGAGACAAGCAGCAAATCAAATTAAATACCTTCATAGACTAAGCAGAAAAAAACTAGAAAATAAGCTTCCACCATAAACTTTGGAGTAAAAATCCATTAAGTGAACTCTAGTTCAGTCATTTGGTGAACAATGCCCAAAATCTCAAAAAAACTACAAAGCTTGTTAAATGGTACATTTTGTTATTTAGCCAGAGCTTACTCAGATTAACAAGAGTGAAGTGATATGACTTTACTTGCCTACAGAATCATATTTTGGGAAGTCCAAGATTCATATCAGCATCCCCAATAATAATAATAAAATTTCTCTTTCAAATAATGTCCTGTGGTGAACATCAAATGTTGGTTTAAAAATAACAATCTAGAACTAGTCTTTATATTCTCAGAGAATTACATCAGGCAAGGAGGTCAAACTGCTGCTTCAACGCCAGTACTGAAGAATTATTACTGACTATTAGGAAGGGAACAACAACAGACATAGGGAAAACACAGTAGGGTCATACTAAGTAGTTCATTAAGATGCCAATTATTTTAGACACATACATGAATATCTACATATAGAGAGATAGATGTATATGACATCTTTTAACTTGAGCTTCTTACTCTGTAATTCAAGCCCAGGGTTGTATTCTGAGATACATACTAACCATGGTAAAACTGTTAAAAAACCTTATTTATGTTAAACAGCTGAATAATTGTGGTTATTACACACATGTATTGCACTTTGCAAGTGTACCTGAAGATACTTTTTTGGCAACATCTGTCCACAAAACAGATCAAAGATGAAAATCTTTAATATCATTCAAGGCACCATTTAGACTCATTTAGGGACAATGAAAAAAAAAAATCAATTGAAGCTTTTTTTTCTCCAACTCCCATTTGAAAAAAAAAAACAACACTTCAGGTAAAACAAAAAGATAAAAGGAAATTGCTTTCAGTACAAACCATATTAAAGTAATTTTAAAGTTGCGCTGAAAGAAAGTATGGTACATACTAGCACCACTACAAACTCAATGTCAGCTCTCAAGAAATAAACACTGTAACTATGGCAGGATTGATACATTTATCAAACATTAAATAAGAATTCTTCTTAAAAGATAAGGAAACATTTATGCCAATTTATATGTACATAACTTTGTAATCCCCTCCTCTCCTACGGCATCTCTGTACATAAAACAATTCAAGAAATTAATTAAAATAATCCTTTAATAATAATTCTGTTCTACTGGGTTCCACCCTCATCTGTTGGCAATCACTACATGTCAGGATTTATATTAGTTTCCTATTCTGTCCCCTGGGAGAAATTTAGCTTTCTGCAGAGAAACTGCACGAGTTCGGGCCATGATTTAAATTTGTCCAAATGCTTCGGTTCAACTGTAGCTTCACAAGCATGATGTTTACTTTCCCAACATGGCAAGACTGCTGATTTTAAAGACTGCGCAGAAACTTGCAGGCAAGAACAAAGTCAAGCCAGAAAAATGTCAAACGGATATGAAAAGGAACATTTGAGCAGCTTGGAAAGCTCTCATTATGAATTTGAGCTTTCCTTGGCTCAAACGTATTTGGCACCAGCATCAGCACTCTGTTAGTCTTTGTGCTTGTGAAATATTCACAAGTGCTACAAGGACCAGAGTAGTTTATTTCCAATTTGCCAGTTTTCCTAAACTAATTAAATATCTATGAAAGCAATTTGTGCTTACTGGAATCCAGTTTTTAATTTTTATAAGGATAAAATGGCGAGGATTCAAATGATAATTCATACTGCTTCGTTCGTCTATACACATCAAATGAACACCTTTTTTTTTTCCATCCAAGTAATCACTAAAAACAAACAGTTCAATTAACTTGGTTATAAAATCTGCTCAGTGAGATCCCAAGAGCTGAAATGCACTGATACACAGTAGCCTCACAACATTTTTTTTTAAAAGTTAAATATTTACATCTTTAGTGTCTCAGAGATTTCTCACCACAGAATAGGATGTAACCCAGTCATCATGTTTTAGAAAGGAATAGAGAATACAAATTAGAGGACTACTACTAGATTATGTCTAAGCAGAGCATTCAAACTGTTTTAAATAGCAGCCAGCTTTCAGCTTGCTCAAGGACTAGACTAGAGTACTAGTGAGCCCAGGAGTCAGGCCAGTCTTTGCATTCTTAGTATTACGTCAGCTGGAGTGGTCAAGTCTTCTCCTTGACTATAGTGAGTAATGTCTTATTTCTCAAGCAGAACCACTGAATTAGAAGCCAAACTTTTGCAATAAGGAAACTATTCAAGTCATGGTAAGGTGACAAACTTGTAATTTCAGATCACAGCTGCACATGGCATCAGCTGTCTCCTTTCTTAACTTGCTTAGCACCGATTACATTACCGTGAGGTACTAAGCATAGTCCCATGAATATGCAGAAAGCCAGGTGCAGCATTCAGATCAGCCATCCTGCCAGGTTGTCAAAGAACAGTTTTACTCTTTTTTCTACCTAAAAAGTCACTGAAAACTATAGTTTTCATTATACTTTTTTTTCCTCCTCCAACTGCATCATGGCACTTCTGAAACAAAACTTGTGCTACAGTTCAAAATGTACAGTTCCAACACTTAATGCAAAGGCTGTAAAAACTCTTTTAAACTCCCTAAACTGAGTCCTTCTCAGTAAAACATGATCATCTTCTCTAACATACAATCTCCACATTTGTCATTAAACAGAATTCAGAGTGGTTAATCTTTAGCAGAAAGTCCTCTAAATTAAATGAGAATTGAGTCTAAGTGGTGAATATACACCAATTTTGACCTACTCTTCATATTTGCTACAGGTACCTCTGATTCCTTGAACAGCCACATTCACCTTTTTTCACAAGTTTCAAAGAAACAGATACAGATCTCCACAAAAATACCAAACAAGGAAACCAACTGCCAAAGAAGCTGATCAAAGCCAAGCATTTTACAGTCCAGAGGGTCAGATAGCTGAGAGAGCTATCAAATTCCCTAATGGAGCCTTACTCCAGTTGACACCAAAAAGGTACGGCATATGGGTTTGCCAGAGAACTAATTGAAATCCAAGCAGAATACACTGTCCCAGAGAAGCAGGGTCCTGAATGAGATGGATTTTGAACACGAGTCAATTTGCAGTTCAATATTCCAGTGATACAAGGGACAGAAAGAATTATGTAATCAGAGCCTTTGCCAAGGAATGGGAGTTGCTAAGCTGACTGATGCTGATCGTAATGGTCTATTATTGGTCCAACAAAATTATTTATTACAAGGAACTATAAACTCAAGAGACTCTTACAGGAGTGTTCATTTTCCCACCAGAGACTGCATGGTGACAGCATAAGCAACCCAAGTGTGTAATCAAAATGTGCTATGCATACAAATCGATAGCAGATAAATTAATTGTCAGATTCTGAGATCTGCAGCTTTTAATTTTGTCACAGCATCAGCATTTTAAATGAGCTTTTTCTGTATGAATGCTGGAAAATTAAAGACAACACATCACTGCTTCCTTTGGTGATGTCACTAAGGAGCACATATTAAGAATTAGTTTTCTTGGTCTTGCATACTTCTCCTCGAAGCCCCTGATAAGGGCTTTCTGCCTTGTCCCTCCATTTCAATGTAAATAAAAGATATAGGTAACTTGTGTATTGACAGCATCTCAGCAGCCTCTGAGCTCAGAAAAGCTTTTAGAATACAGTTCTTCCTGTGGGGCATAAAGATCCTTTCTAGATTGTTAAAGCAAAAGGTTATCTGCAATGAGCCAGTGACAACTCTTTGGAAAAAAATGTTTTTCTTCCAAGAACTCCTCCCCATGAGAGCTATTTGTCTTCACTTCTTTTAACACTTTGCACAGTTTGACCTATTTGTTTCCCCTTATTACATTATTATTACAGCCATTGCTGGAACTGTGCAGTGATGCAAAATAGGAGAATTAACAGTAGAGCTTTTGAAAACTAAAAAAAATAAATTCTATCTGGGAAAAAAGTACATTATAAATAAAGAAAAATCCATACTAAAGATCTCAGCTCAAATAAAACTTTGAATCCACTCCTCCTCAGACTGTCAAGGGTTACAAGTACCTGAAGACTCAAAGGTCCAGCATGAGGTTGCCTCCATAAGCTTTCCCAAAATCTATTACATTAACTTCACAGTGCAAACCTAAAAGACAGCATGGACAACACCACAGAAGCCTGGACCTCACCACAAGAGGACTTTCAGGAAAGCTGAATTTTGGCATTTCCATCCCACTCTGCATCCTAACTGCCAAGCTTTTGCAACAAATGTGTGACCCCAAGGAGATCCCATTTTTCTCAGTGCCACTCCTTATGAAGTGTAGATTACAAACAATGCATTTGAGGTTTTGAAAAAAATTCAACATGACTCCCATGTAGTCTTCAATCTTGGAGTATTCTGGGATGCTCCAGTTCTGCTGTTTGTGTCCGGTTTCTTCACAAAATCCTTGCTGCTTAAATCTGTGCCCCGCACACACTTTGAGTGAGTGGCTGCTTTCTGTAGAGAGCATCTACCTCAGCTGCATTTCTCCATATCCATTAAAATAAATGCAGCTATTAAAAAAGGGGGAAACCAAACAGAAACACCACACCACAAAACCCACACACAGAGAAACAACTGTTCATTTTGTTCCTTATTCCTTTATTGGTTTGGGTTTGGTTTTTTTTCCTAATCAAGGAGAAATCTGCTTGTACTACAGTCTATATCCCTTAAGCACAGGGAAATGGATATTGCCTAAATGGGTGGATTGATTGTATAAAAATTTGATCTTTCACTGATGCACATTATAGTTTTTTCCAGGTTATAGTTAAAATGTATAAGCAACATAACAAAATACAATACAAGGGAAGAGCACCAAATTTTAGTCTCCCAGTTCTCATAATATTTTGGCCCTTCAATATTCTCTATCTCCCTTTTTCTACTTCAGTTTCCTGTTACAAGCAGCAAGACCAGTATTAAATAATAAATTGGTAGATTTTTAACAAGTATTTCTACAGCTGCATGCAGATTAGCAATTAGCCATTTGAGAAAGATTCTGCAGCATTTGGCATATTAAAAGTATTAAGAATATTCCCAGTATATTTAAACTAGAAATCTATCTTGCTGTAGTAATGTTACAAAAAATTTATTTCTGATGTCTTGATTTTTATATCAAAAAGCCAAAAGTCTATACACACTTGCTGTTTTTACCCTCAAGAAATCAGGACTGTCACTCAAGCAATCAAGCTGAACAATGTGAAGAAAAAGCTTTGCAGAGTTTCTGCCACAAACATACTTATTTTGTGCAGTAAGTTACAACAACTAAGCACAGATGTAGCAGCAAAATGAAATTTGAATCATGGCTAAGAATGTATGTTAATTATGTAGAACTTATCTACTAACAAAAATGTCCTTTTATCAGTTCATAAATTACAGGCTTTTTAAAGTCTCTAAATACCTTGAACTGGATGTTCTTAAAATGCTGAGGTTATAAAAGACAAAATAAATATGGGAATTCCTCTTTTTTATTACAGAAAAGAGGATTTTTTAGAGGCAGAGGTATTTGGTTTAGGTAAGAGTGGTACCACCACAAATTAATTCATTCACTCCCTAGTCATTTAATACTCCTCTGAAGACCTTCTCCCGTCCTAGTGACTGCTAAGATGACTGTTTATTTAATGTTTACTCTACAGTCCAGAAAATTGCCAATCCACATCTGAGCCATGTCATTACAATCTTGGGCTTTTCACCTCATGCCCTTTTCTTCTCCTTCAGCACTTCAGTGCTAGAGAATAAATGTGGAACACAGAAAAGAGCTAAAAGCTGCTTTTACACCATTCATATTACTGACTAGATATACGAGCGTATACAAGACTGTAAACACAAGATTTTAGTAGATGGACAAAGCCCTCAAAGTACACCAGCTGTTCTTTTTGGAATTAAGCAATTGACAATATAAATCCCTACATATAGTGAAGAAAAAAATCCTTAAAAACCCCACAACATTCACATTAAAACCATTGTGTTAAAAATCAAAATACTTTGTGAAAACCACAATACAGTGATAAATAATGATTCCAAAATATAGTGTATTAGAAATAAACTAAAATGTTGATATGTATCTCTGATTGTAAACTTTGCTAGAAGGCTTGAATCCCCCTCTCAAACTGCTGTCTACTTAAAATGTCAAAGTGGGCATTTACAGACACGTGTAAGGAAATTGCACTGAACTCAAAACACATAAAAGCATGCTTTACTTGAGGTCTTAGCAGCCAGAAATCATACAGAGCACTGCAAGGACTAAGCTATTATATGAATATGCCAAATACTAACTGGAAAAATCAGAGCACAGGCAGAACCTACTGTTCAGTTAATGGACAAAATGAATACTTGAAAATAAAGCAATGTAACTGTTTTCTTTTAAACCAGCAATACATGTGAATATTTACTTCTGTAAGATTAAAGTATCAGTTAAGGGCAATGTTCCCTGTTATTACTAATAGGGAATTACACTAGTTTCTCTGAAGTGCTGATAAAATACAGTAAGTTTGCAGAGTCATTTTCCAGTCAGATAAACCCATAGTTCCTCATTATATATTTTATTCTGCAATTGGTGGACTTTGAGTCTCATTTAGTATAATTTGCACAAAACTCACATACTATTTATGGCTTATCTTGATTTCTTTTTAATTCCAAAGACTCAGAACTTTCTAAAAAGCCAGCATGTCTAAATGGTGGAAAGCTGAGTATATGCTCTTTCATTTTCTCACTGGAAGTTTCTTTCTGGATCTCTACAAATGTGTATTAAAACACTTATGCTGGTCTTATATCATGGAAAACATCAAATGCAAGCAGTTGTGGATTTTGTGGATAACAAATCTACTTAGCTTGAGAATGCATTTATGTTCCTCAGCTATTTTTTATTAGGAAAAGGGAAATTAGAGGAAATAAGAGATTGAAGGATGGATAAACAAGAGATAAGACATTCAGGCGCATTGTTGCTGAGTTGCAGTTACATTCCTGATCAACAGAGTTAATGAAGTTTTATACATTAGCTACACTATAGGAAAAGGTAGTTTCAACACATCTACCTTCATTATAAAGTCAGATAAGAAAGGAAGAATGCCAAGAACTGAATGACCAAGTTTAATTCAGAACACTTCTTGACTTGATTCTGAAACATAATTTTATATATTTAATATGGTTATATAACCCAACCCTAGCAATTAGCATAAAAAGTAGATGCCTTAAATGCAGGGAAATGTAGTGTTTAAAGGCACAAAAATTCTCACCACGCAGTGAACTACAGCAATGTCTATCAGTCCACTATCAACTATCTCTGTAGCAGACACCCAACCCCGTACTTCCACAGCAATTCAAGCATTTTAAAAGGTTTAACAATTTCCTTACAGCTCACATTTCAACATAGCTACAAGGGTAGCTTTCGTAACAGAAAGACATACATAAATAGAAAAGAGGATTATATTCACAGCAGGCTAACAAAGTTATTCTATTTTTCCTGCATCTTAGCTAGGGAAGCTCTAGCTAATTTGATATCAGTATTCTCAGAACTTTTCTTCCTGGAAGAAAACACAGGTCAACACTGGGGACAAGCATGTCCAACCTTCCATAGGCTCTTCCTGCAAAAACTGCTTCTGATAACAACAGTCTTGAATGGCAACACCACAGTTTGGGTGTACACGTGCAATAAATATTTTCTTTGCTACACAGTAACTCAAACACAGAAGTACTTACTTTTCTTTTGGATCTGATCATGTTGAAAGACTTTATGAGCTTCTGCACATCTGCTAAGCAGCTTGCTCCTAATGTCCAGTTTTCTGATTCGTATACAAACCAAGCAAGGCTTGTTGCTCACCATCCTGCAGCACACAGGTATCTTGGATCTATTCTGAATGAGGTGATTTGTTTCACATAATCCCTGGCAAATTTCCTTCTTTCATGTGCTTTAAATAAGTTAAGAACAAGATAAAATAAATGTTATTGGTTGCACTTGTACCTTATCTAAAAGGTATGCAGATCAATGAGGGGCAGCTGAGAACGATATTCAACAAATATAACCGCTTTTTACCAAATCACATTCATTGTAAAAATTTTCCCCTGCAAATTAATATATCCAAGAAGCAGGCTCAGAGAAGTCCAAGAATGAGTCAAAGTAATTACTAGACACTGACCATAACACATGAGCACCCCTCTGAGTTCAAGGTTTCTGGCCCAAGAACAAATGTTTACCCTGCCTTTAACTTCCATGAACAACACTAGATCATAACCTGTCAGCTGAAACATTTATGCATGACTGCACGAGCCACAAAGTTCTTGAACAGTAACTTCACTGAGCACTGATACTCTTCATAACAGTAATTTAAAATACAATCTTTATTGCCTAGAGATTATGACTTAAAATACATTGACCCCGGTTCACACGGCAAAATTTGTTTTCTTGCTTAGTTCCCTAAGAATATTCATAACACTAGTTGATGACAAACTGCATTGAAAAAGGGACCTGATAAAACTAATTCAGAGCTGTGAATTTGCTGTTTTTCAACAGACCTGCTACAACATTTGATCCTCTCCTGTGAAACTGCTCAGAGGAGACTGAGCTGACAGCACTGACCACAACAGCACATGCAATCAAAGGATCAGTCTGTGCAACTGTGCTGAGTTTTTATTTGGTAATCCATCAACATCCAAAAAACAAGAGGTGTCCCTATTCCCTTAAAATACAGAGCAGTGTTGCTCACTTCTGGCTTCTCTTGTTCTCCAGTTCCTACTTTGCTTGGAACTTATTTTAGTGCCATGGGTGCAAGGAAGTTGCAACTAGCATAGTAACCATTAGCATCGATTTCCCATTACTATTTTCCCACAGAATGAGTAGCACCTTATATTTTTCCTTTTGAACAGAAGGAAATACGCATGCCAGGTCGGATATTATTAGATTCATTTGGAAGAATGCATCTAGTAAATTTACTTGATACAGTCTGCAGTTGAGAGCCCAAGATTGTCTTCTGATTGTTGCCAAAGTTCCTGAATTTATTAACTTCAGTAGATGTGTCAAGAAGATACCACTGAACAGTTCCCTGATTGAAAAAGCTTAGATCAATATCTTTGATACACATCAACTTCTCCTATGTGTCCTAACTCATCCAGTTAAGTTTCACTTGGTGTCACTCTCTACACGAAGCTTGTAAAGTAGCACAAGTCGAGTAGCCATGGTCAGTATTATTCAGGGATCCTTCCACTGTTACTGTCTGTGTGCATGGGTAACCAACTGCAACAAGCTTCCACTGTCACTGTAACTGGCAAAGAAATCTTTGCTTCCCACTGAAGGGGAAATCTACTTGACCTAGTTTGTTCTCTTCTTGCATTCAGCACTTCTGTCCCAGATAATACACGTGTCGTAATTCTACTATTGTTTGTTTACATGCAGCTTCAGATTTACCCCAAATTCAGGGTGCTTAATATGCGGGCTCATAATGCTTCTGGCCCCTGATGAGAGGCATTCATCACTGATTTCAATGCCATTAATACAAGGAGAAGCCCTCCACCTACCCCCCCACACACCTTTTTTTTTGAAGTATAGAGAGGCTATTATTTTTATACCCTTTTAAAGTACCCTCTGACAGGCAGATCTTGAATCATGATGGCTTTACACAAACTAACAGCTAGTGCAGCACAGGCCTCAGCATGTTAGATCAGCCTGGAGTTCTCTGAAAAACGAACACTGCCATATTTCATCATCAAGAAACAGCAAAGGGGTAAGGAAGAAAAAGCCTCAGCAAAATGCTTTTAAACAAAACTGATCTGGACTGCACTAGAGATTCCCACTATCACAATTGTTTTAGCTGATTCCTCTAGGAAATTATTTGCAGATATAATTACAGCTAAAATACGTGGCATTTAGGAAGTATATTTTTTCTCCTTTACCAAAAAAAGCCATTTTTTGGAGTTATTTACTAGGAAGTCCATGAAAAGACTGTGATTAGGTGACAATAAATTTAAATGTATTTAGTGGGGAAAAAACCTCCATAAAATTAATAATCTTTCAGATTATAAAAAAATTAAAATATTTTAATTTTTACAAACCATTACCCTCCCCAGGACATAATGTTCAAATGCCTTTAACACAGCTCTGGGCTGTGTATCCTATTCAGATAGGAATATGTGAATTTTCTTCTATTCTTGCCTCACTGTCTAGTTCAGCAGAATTCACTTTATTGTTTATACTTCTTCTGGTCTGTATTCCTTTGCACAATGCCTCCAACAGACATTGGGGTATCTAGGCATTACTTCAAAACTAAAGCATGTTATATGTGAAAGCCATCAAAAATCTAGAAAACACCCCGTTCACACTAACTACTCTTGTCCTTCCCAAATTCCCCCAGAAAAACAGTTCTGCTCAGTTTAACAGAGGTATCTCAGGTAGATGATTGTTGAGTCCAACAATAAATCTAACACTGCTGAGTCCACCATGGAACAATGTGTCACATGTATAAAGGTTTTTAAAATACCTCCAGGGATGGTGACCCAACAACTTCCCCGGGCAGCCTGTTCCAGTGCTTGACAATGCTTTCAGTGAAAAAGCTTTCCCTGATATCCAATCTAAACCTCCCTTGATGCAACCTGAGGCCATTTCGTCTCATCCTTTCATTTGTTCCCTGGGAGAAGAGGCCAACCCCCTCCTGGCTACAACCTCCTTTCAAGGAGTTGTAGGGAGTGATGAGGTCTCCCCTGAGCCTCCTCTTCTCGTGGCTTAACAACTCCAGCTCCCTCAGTCTCTCCTCATAAGACTTGTGCTCCAGACCCTTCCCCAGCATCATTGCCCTTCTCTGGACTCGCTCCAGCACCTGTGTCCTTCCTGTAGTGAGGAATGTTGGAGTAATTCCTAGCTACAGGCACACTTAGTGCACTCTGATTCATAACCTCCTGTTGAGAAACACAGCTCTATTAACCTGACTCTATTCTAGACAGAAATAGTTTCCTTGAAATAATAGATATGAGAGAGTAGCAAGTTTTCTTTCTTTCCTCTGGGAATTTGCATTGTTTTGTACACTGACCTTGTTTACAATTCTGCTCTGTTCACATCGATTTATGCTTTGCATTTAAATCTCTTACTGCATTAACTGTAACTCACATAATGTACATGTTGTGTTTCTATTCTCATATTGAAAAAAATGAACTCCTTCGGGCAGGGATTAAATCCTCAAGACATGTTTTTGTGCTACCTGGAACGTAAGAGTTACAAGATCATAGCAGAACAAGCAAACACCCCCCTTTACTGAAAATGCATGTCCTAACCTTTCACAGCTTTTTATCTGACCCCTTGCACTGTGCTGCCTCTGCTCACAATATCTCCCTTCTCTGTTCTCTCAAAAATTTCCTCCCCCTCCAGAAAGCTAATGCAGGCTCATGGATCCAGGTCTGTTGAGAGCTGCACGTAACCTTTAGGAGAGGTACCTGCTGTGTCTCAGAACAGGTGAGGATCTCAAGTGCAAACTGCAGGTATTTGGTCATGGTATCCTTCTACTTTGCAGGTCACTCATTTTCACAGCATTCACAGAAACTTAACTCTGAGACTGTGACCTCTCTGAAATTACCGAGGATCTTGAAATTTTTTTTGATCCATGCAGGATGACAGTATTTGTGTATTTAAAAAAGCTCAAAAGAATATTCTGTTTACCCTAATGATGAGAAAAAGTTATTCTTTATGCAAAACACATGAATATTGTCCAAACCACATGGATGCATATACAAATACTGTTTATTGGCTATACTCAAATATTCAGTGAATATGTTAATTTTATAATTACTGACTATGCTCAATGCCATTCAAACCACTAAGTTTTCAACCAAGTGGAAAAACATAACATATTACTTAAGTAATCAACTACATACTGTAAAATAATTCACAGCATAGGAGCAAATCAAACAGCTCATGAACAAATGAATAGGTTAAAATTACTTATTCAAAACATTACCAAATATATAACAGCATAAAAACACTCTCAAAAGCTGAAGTCACTTCACAGGTTCATAAGCAGAAAATTTTATGAGAATAATAATAATGAACTCTGGGTCAAGTTTTTACATCCAGGAAGTCCATTTCCATAGCCATAATATTCCACACTGTGTGGATCTCATGTAACAGTATTGTGGGGGGCAGGGTTGGTTGGTTGTTTTTCAAGAGGTTCCCACTTTTAATTATCAGTGACAGACACAGAACAATTCACACTTCAGTGATATATCAACACCCTAAGTCACCCTCCCTCTGACATTTCCCATTTCCCCATCCTTCCTGTGGTGTATTCCATCTTAACCTCAAAGGAATAGCACTTTACCCTCTATCTTTTTGAGTTCACTTTGCTTGATCTTCAGCCATCAGAGACAGACCAGTATCCCGAGACCAATTCTCACCAATTATATATACAATAGTATTTCTGGTTTTGGTGAAATACCCTGCTGAATAGGTAATAAATTTGTCTCTCTCAATCACCCTGTGATCCACTAATATACTTTCTTGTTGCTCTCTCATTTCCTATGAACACATTCTAGCCATGGGTAGGAACCTTGCTGCTAATTTCAAGAACACAAACTTTTATCTGGGGATGAAATGTAAGAGTATTTCAATTGCAATGCGTCTCAAGGACATCCAATTTAAAGCAAACAAACAAAACACTGAGCCTTCTCCTCTTGGACAGTGCCACTCAATTCATATTAATGAACAGAGCTATCCAGAAAGGGCACTAAGGACCAAAGGCTTTGGACTGCTTCCTTATTATGCAAGTTAAACTGTGTAATATAAAACAAGGAAATGAAGCAAAATGATGAGCTGAAGCCTGCTTACAACAGGAGAGGGTCACGCCACGTTTCCCAGTATCAATACCAATCACAAGAGCCAGCATCACTTAAGAAATATAGCTATTTTTAATAAAATCACTGGCAATCAAAATTTCATACACAGTCATAAATAATTTCACAACAGTTTCTTAAAACTATTTGTGATAAATTCACCATTGTAGTATTGCTCTAGCAGGTTTGTTAAATGCAATGTGGCCTGACACATCTGTGCCAGGAGGCTGCAGCACCCACAGATGTGAATGACAACCCACAGCGTCGCCAGGACTGAAACACAGCAGTGCTGGGCACAGGTTGCTTCAGATCATACCCCTTGTCTCCCTCCAAGAGCATGCAGCTCTGCTCAGGGCTCCTGAAACATTTTCTTATTCTGATTTTCATATCAAAATTATTCAGACACGACTGTACTCTACACCATTAAAGCTTGCATACTAAAAGAAGTTAAAATCTTTCAAGAATTTTTTTGAAGTCTTGAGCTATCTTTCAGAAAATCTTGAGCCAAAAAGGCATAATACAAACACCACCATGAACATGGAATGGCAAAGGTGAAACTAAGAAGCAATTTCAATAAGCAAAAGTATTGTGGCAGCTGAAACCAAGGCCCGCCTTTTCAGCTCTCAACAGAAAATCAGGATTTGGGTTCTGTGGCCAAATCAAAATTGAGAACATACATATTGGAACTGAAATGGCAACATTTTTTTGCTTGACTCAAAATCATGGATAGTTCTGGAGACCTAAAATCTGCTGACACACAGAAGTTGGGGGTTTTTTTGGTTTTGTTCTTTGTCTTCAAGTAAATTTATTTTCCTTACCACTTTCATCTTTTAGCTCTAGATTTGGTAGTAATAAGAAACAGAGTACAGGCTTGGATAGCACACACTGCACCAGTACCCAGACATACTAATGATTTTCTACTCTCAAATTTATTCTGACTAAGTTCTAGGCACTGGACTCTTCAATGATTGTACCATGATATTAGAACTTACATTTCTTGATTGGAGCAGCCTATTTGTAATCAATTCAATAAATTTGAAAATAATCATTTACAGTCAGCTTCTTTTCCTAACCCTTTACTTATCTATAATTTCTGTGCATTAAGTTTTCCCAGTATATATCACATTTTCATTTTCTTTTACACATTTCATCCTTCTGACATAAAAAGATGTTGCTGTCAGTCGCACCTGGTTTTCAGAAAAAACAAATCACCCCTCAAAAAACTTGAAATGCGTATGATTTTCACTACTGAAATAACAGAAATAATGTCATTACGTAGCAGTCTGTAAGACAACAGAAAAAAATTCTCCCCCTCCTCCTCCACCCCACAACACTCACATACTTAAAAGATCTCTTGCTACATCACAGCTTTATTACACACACACAAACACATTTTAGCCTACAAGCTAAACTGTAACTCCCCTGGTATACATATTTTTACTTTGCTTCTGCTGTTTTACCAGTTTACAGATAAAGAGAAAAGTTAAACAAACTGCTCTTATTAGAGAAGCCTTACTAGGTTAATGCCCCAAGGGACACAAAAATACCCACAGAAAAGCATGTCTCTGAAGTTGGTCTCCAACATGGTGCTCGAGTAATTTTATTCTCTTGCACTCAATGCTTTTTTAGAATTATTTTAGAGCTGTTGCCAGTAATCTCAGAGAGTCTATAGATAAGAAATAGGAAGCGAAAAGAGACACGGAATCACAGCATAAGAATAATCGGTACACTTTTAAATTCCCTTCAGTTACTGAAATAAGAAATACCTGCAGAATAATAAATGGGTATTAGAAAGGTGTGCCTCCCCACAAGACCCTTTAAAGAGTATAATAGTGATTTTTACTATATTGTCTCTAAAATGCAATAGCAATAAAACTGCAGGTCTGTGAATCCCAGACATAAGTCATTGTGCCCACTTCTAGTTATTCACAAGCATTTATGTGTCTTGTTCTTCTAAATACACACAAAGAGCAGATCTAGAGAGACCTTTGTTTACAGTCAGACATGTCTATTAAATACTGTGAGAGTAATACACCACATTCTCTAGGTTGTGATGTTTAATCATGGAATAATGTGCGAAAATCTGGTGAGAAAGGCTAGTGAAATTTGTAGACTTATGAACACAGTCATTGTCAACATGAATGGAATAGAGGTGGCACCTTAAAATTCAAGAATAAACTGACCACTGCTGGAATGTGATGTTCTGTTTTTTGGTTTAGAATTTAGGAAGAAATTTGAAAAGTTCAGAAAAGGTATTAGTGGTTAAAAGACTGGAAAATCCTTTGGGACAAAATTTAGGGTTAGTTCTTCAAATTATGAGAGCCTCCAAAAGTGTACACTGTACGTTATATTCCCAGAAAGAAGACTAAGATATTATTTAATTACAGAATAGCTAGACTGGATTAATGGAACTTGTGGTCTTATAATCTATAACTCTCAAGAAAGTAAGAAGTTGGTCCAAGGGGCTGCTAGGAAGGGCTGCTTGAAGATGAAAGTCTATGCAGATGCCCACCAAAATTGCATTAGAACAGTTAGGATGATAGATTGTATTCAACATAGGATAAGCAACCTGTTTGGAACTACAGCAAGTTACCCTGCTTTACATAGGGATAACCTTCTTCATAGTGAATAAAGGGTCTGGGGAACTTCCTTATAGCCTGCAGCCACCTGTCCAAGTAACTGATGTGGACCCTGCCCAAGTACTTTTGTAAAAAGTCTTTTTTTGCCTTTCTCATTCATTTGTACCAGACTTTTCCTATTTATTCAATAATAAATTATTGAAACATTAAACCATCTTACTGCTTTCATGGCAGTTTTTGGGTTGGATTTAACTTTACTTCTCTTGTCCTTAAGCCACTCTGACTCCAAATGCACCATTTTTTAAAATAACTGTCACTGAGATGAGTTAAATAAGGAGAAATGTACAAGATACATCCTTTGCACTACTAAAAATAGTGATGCTTTCATCCTTTCTAGTTTATATTACACTGCAGGGTATGAACTTAATGCAAGACAAGAACACGTTCAAGTTTTGTGACTGTTTCGTTGACTTTCCCCTGAAGCTGTGTCCTATGGAGGCAATTATGCACTACTTTTTTTACTTTCAGATCAGATGCACCTGGAATACACTTATGAATTTTAAATAGCATTAGTAATTAAACATTAAGTAATGAAATGCTGTGTCATTATACCAGACTAAAGAAAATGCTGGTATATTCAGATTTTAAATAAGTATACTTCTTTCACAAATTCCAGAACATCAGAAGTAAAGAAGCAGCCAGTTTTCATAACACAGCATTTCAAAAGCAAAACAAGCAAATGTTGCAAGTGAACACAGCTACAGTTTCAAACTTTGCAACTTCTCTGCCAAAACCTTTTAAGTACTAACAGCTCATTCAAGAAGAGATGTACATGTTTATTTTTTATTTTAAAATATATCCTTATTAAGTTGTGCTTTTCTGGAAGCACAGAGGAAGTGTCCACACAAATGTTGTTTAAATAACACACTATTAATGAACCTAAGAGTTCTTTGCTGTATCTGTACTCTACCAGTACTATTTCCAAGAGACTTTTACACACAGTCACAATATCTGTATTTTTGGCAAAACATGGGTGCTCTCTATCTATTCAGAAAACACAACAAAAAGCTCTATCAATCCTCTATGATTTTGTTTCCATATAGACATTCTTTCTCTTGGACTGGCTTTTTCCCCATACCAATTTCATGAAACAATTTGAAATCTTATTCATACTGGTCGAAAGAAACACGACTCCCTTTTCTTTTTTGGGTGGAATGTCCTTGGCATTAATAAAAAATACTTTTAAAAGCCATTGGGGGACTGTTTGTCCTTGGACAGGTTGTGTAGAGTGTGCAGCTGTACAGCAAGAGAAAACCACCAATGCTAGCAAATATCAGTAGGAATCCCCATTAACAGCAGTTTCATTGCAAGATGTTTGTGACATGGTCACCATTCACTTCCTTATGGAACAGACTTCAAGATGATGAATGTGGACAGTAATCCACCTGTCAGGAGATCAGGAACCAAAGAGAACCACAAAAACTTTCTTTCCAGCACAACCAATCATAAGGTAATCTGGTGAGACAGAACCCTGACTAGACTGTGGTAGCTGAAACCATATAACAAACACTTTCTTGTCCTTAAAAAAATGTGTAAGTCCCTTATTGGACATACTGAAAGAGGTTATTTCACATCTCTACAATTCTAAGATAATATTTCTTATTTACTGCAAATCTGTTAATATTTCTTCACCCTCAATGTCCAGTGCTGCTCATGAATAATTTTCCATACACCCCAATAAAATTATAATTAATTTTGAAGTTACTTTTGACCTTTTCTATAACAATATTCCCTTAGAAATCTGAAAGCCAAATGTTAACTTCCCTACAAGATTTTACATTTCCATATTCAGCTAGCATTGATTTCCTTTTATCCCTCTCTTTTTTCCTATGAGCACATAAGATAATACACCCATTTCAGTACCCTCAATGCTGCTGCACCAGCACAATGAGTTCTTTGCCAAAGCACCTCTGGGGAAAGTGTTAGTAATTAACTGCAACTGCCACAGCTGAGAGGACACAAAGACAGTCTTTGTGGTGATTTCAGGAACTCTCCTGCTATCTCACAGTCAAAAACCACTTTTGCTTTCATTTTATGTTAAGGATATACATTCAGAAAAACATTCTACTCCATTTTATGGACTAGAAAATTGTATCAGTGCAACTAATGAGACAGAGTGTGGACTCAGGAGGCCATCACAGCTTCTACCACTGGTTACAAAACAGTGTTAAGGTGGCTGTTATTGCTGAGATATCCAAGCCTGCACTGAACTTTCTAACACTCAGTGTCTATTCAACAAACAACACAAATCCATCTCTAAGCATATCTCGGGAAGATATTGTCTCTGTGTTCAACCTACTCCTTTTATTTCATACACTGCAGCATTGAGTTCTAGCACATCCACAGTTGGGAGCACAATTTATTCTCATCCTCTGCTGATGATTTTTTTTTTCCAACAAACCTGACTACATTTTTCTCATGAAAGAGATGACAGGGAGTAAATAGATCAGAAGAGAAAGAAGGAATCCAAGTCCTTGCCCCTGCTGTGTGTACGTACAAATATTACACATGTATGCATATAAATGCACACATTATGTGTATTTTCTGCTGATTAGTCAAGTTTACAAAATATGTAACCCAGCAAAGAAATATGGTATGACCTTCACAAAAATTCCTGTTTACACCTTATGCCAGTCCTGCACTAGCAAGTTATACCTATTGGAGTTGTGACCAGTTTTCTAAAAGTTAAATGAAGTCGAGGAGGGAAATTGCATTGAAATGTTTAGAATTATCCCCATCATTCCTTTGACCTAAAAACTCTATACACCAAACAGCTGTCTAGATCATTCACTTTTGTTTGCTGTTAGGAGGCTCCAGCTCACTCAGGCATGCTTGCAAAGCTAAATGGGACCAATTTTAAAGGTTTGTCAAGGTTGGTTTACAGAAGCTCAGGTTTCCCTGCACCTTAGAAAACTACCAAAGCCCAAGTATTCAAGCTTGTTATTGCATTTTTAAGTGCAGAAGCTTACATTCAAATTTCCTACGTGGGAATTTATCGAAAGTTTGTACCAAAGAGGTTTTTAGTGCCTGTAAAATCAATGCTGAGAGGCAAACTGAAGCACAGATCAAGCAAATATTCATCTTTTTAAGTAAATAACAGCAATTAATTTTGAAAATATAATTTTAAAGCCAGAATTTAGTGTTGTGTATTTTTTTGAAAAAAAAAGGTGAACTGACAGAAGAAAAAACTTGAAATCTAGGTGTTTAGTATTACACTTAGAAGACTTTTTATCATTTTTTTTGTCCACTATTGAACTCCTAGAACTCAAGAAAATTATTTTTCTAGATGTAGCATGTTAAAATATTATAGAATTTTGTATTGTTTACCCAAATCATTTGATGGTGCCCTTTTGAGTACCTGTAGGTACCCATATAAATCTTATGTAGCCATTCTTTCTATTTTAATCCCTGTAGTTAAATGTCAAGATCTAAGGCAAATCTGAAGTATACAAGTAATCTTAACAATGTGGGTACGGGGCCACTAATCTCAAATTTGGGATCAGACACATTGCTAAATCTTCTTAGAAATCAAGAATTGAATATCACAACTAAAATCTTGAGCAAAGCCTGAAAAACAGAGTATATGCTCGCAGCTGGTATAGGCCCCAAGTTGATGAGAACCTACATGACCATATGAGCTCAGCATTAAATGTGAACTAAAAATCACTCATTTATTCTGTGGCCAACTCCTATTATTCAGGTTCTCACATGAAAGTTAAAATAACAAAGGCTTCTGTAGCTTTTGCTGCATTTGCATCCCCAGTACCAGAAAAACCTTCTGAAGAGGCCTGGGTGTTATTTTGGTCACCGTAAGCCACCGGAGTTCCTGCTGGGCTTCACAGAAAGACTCTCTTTGTCCAGTTTAGGAAATGGCCTAAAGGCCAGAATTTATCTTCTTGTCATTCTACACAGAAAAACTACAGACTTGCTATTAGATCCATTGCTACTAAACAGATCACTGGAAGCTGCACTGAAACATCCTCACTAAGAAAACAGTCACTAAGATTACAGCCAAGATTAGAGGGAAATCAATTCCAAGTAATATGAAAAGGTACTTTGTTTCCTATGAAACATTAAACACTGGTGCAACACTTCATTTAACACTGATTAGAATAAATTTGCAAACAAGCTTTAGCTACACCTACCATCAACCCGAATATATTAACACCAAGAATAACAATTCTTTTGTAGAGCAGAAACAATTGGGAGTTTATTTAAACTCCTTTTTAATCAATCTGCATGTTCATTAAACATATGTATTTGAGTTTTGCTACATGAGTTATTCAGACTCATAACAAAAGGTTATGCAGGTACTGCAGCCACCTCTGCATCATTTCCTCTGTATTAATCAATACTCTTCCCCAAAGGAAGATGCATATTCCAGTCAATGGTGGAGAGTCCCAATGTATGTGCAGTTTTCCTATGTCTATATGCCAGAAAAGCGAAAATTCCAAGCAGTGGTACAAGAAGTAAATGCTAACAATGCTACCAAGAAATACACAGGCAGGTGGGCCAGGGAACCAAAGCAGCAAAGGACACAAGTGGAGCAACCAAGAGCCACGAGGAAGAAAAGCCCTTTCTCCCTCTACACAATCCCTTACAGCTTTCAGAGAGAGATCCAGTCCTGAATCCTACAATCAACATGCTCATTTTTCCAAGACCGCTGTAATATCAGCTACCCAGACTCTTTTGGGGTTTTTTTATGGTTTCTTTTGTCCCCCCTACAATCTATTGATTTACACATAATACAAAAACTGACTACAGCAATGGTGGAAATCCCTGGCAGCACTGAGGGATGCATGTTATCCAGAAACTGCTCATTCACAGCATTATACTCTAATATGCAGTGGTCTGTGTCTTACTTTCTCATAATATCAGATGATGATTTTTGTTCAGCTGTTAATGCACAACCATTAAATGGAGTTCTAGACTACCACTTTTCAACTTAAACCACCTATTAACAGGCAGAACATAAAGTTGCAAAAAGAGAAACAGACCAAGGAAAACCATGGAAGCTGAATTTAACACTGTATTTAGCTGCAAGAGAATCAAACCTAGGCATCTAGAACCCACCCATCTAGAACTAAATATATATGTAATCAAAAACGTGATCAACATAAATATACAATAAAGATACTCGAATGTTTTAATTTCAAGTATTTAAACAGGTGAAGTACTTAAAAGGTAAAAGCAGTTCTGTTTATTTTCATAAAACCATAGAAAGATGTCATTGACAAAATTATAAATAAAATATTGCATCAGAAATGAAAGTCCTTGGTCATGTTTGCAGTGGAAACATGTTTAACACTACTCAAACTAAAAACATAACTGCTCAAAAATAGTACAAAAAGATTTTCCTTACATTACCAAGTGAATCACTAGGTTTTTCATAATTAACAAAAATTTTATTAGGATTTATTTATTTCGCTATATTGCAAAGCAAAAGCGAAGTCCTAAACAGTTCTGCCTTTTACTGACAACTTTTGTTCTAAGTGTAAATAAGCCCCGAATTCTGGAAGGAACCAGAGTAAAATCCAGGGTGCACAGGCCAAGTCAACTCCCCTCAGCAGGGTTTCAACCAGAAGCATTTCAGTCTCACATGAAGGCACACTATGCTGTACTGGCAACAAAATTACAGTTCATGCAATTAACTTCTGGTGTCCTCCACATCTTTTTTTCTACAGACAAGCTCCTCTCCCTCTTGACATTCATGCAAAGGCCTGTCGCCCTTCAGATCTTTGACACAAACAGCGTTGTTCTTTAACAGGCTGAAGAGGGGGTTTTGTGTTTGGGTTCTTTTCATTAAGTCAGTTCATAAGTGATTTATTTATTCTTTCTACACACCAATTATCAAAGCAATGTGCAACTTGACAGCTTCCCATAAACAACTCTAATTACACCACAACAATTAGAGCCACTGCATTTACTACCAATCAAATCTTTACATGGGGGCTCCTGTCTGTCCTTCATCTTAGCAAGGTTTTCACTGTTCTCCCTGAAACTTCTGTATCATCTTCCCTTGATGAAGCACTTTCTTGTCCACTGTCCCTTCCCACCCCCATCTCTCTGGCCAAGGTTGCTGCTGTGGTTGCCTCATTATTTCCTCCAGACTTGCCTCTATAACCCCCTATTCTCTCTCCTGCAAAACTCAGTCAAAAGGCAAAAAGTGAGTTTCCCACGCCTTTTGAGGTTACAATAATATACTTGATATCACACTTTTTGTAAAAGATTACATTTTATTGTAGTTACTACAACAAACTCTTAAATTCTAACTTCAAATAATATTAGTAGATATAATACTGTTGAAATCTTATTTACCTTCTTCAGTGCAATAGGCATGGCAAGATCCTCGACTTATACCGCAAGGAGAACACACGCATGACAGCAAGTGAACACAGTTGTTGCTTGACCTTCAACTTCCAATAATATTTCCTAACACAGAGCAGTTCCTGAGAACAGCTGTTGCTGTTCCGCTGCTTTACCTCTTCAGGTTTAATGGGGTTTTGATGGAATCATTTGAAGAAAGGATTTATTTAAAAAAAACACCACAACTTCTCTCATTAAACAAAGAAACTTCTCATCAATTTAAGAGTCAGAGAGTACACTTATAGCAACATTTTATTACTAAGACTTCTTCACTCACGTAAAGAAAGGCATTAACTAGTAAAGCCAGCTGCCTGCTTTGTAGTTGAATTCCAACAAAAACAGGAATTAATTGCTAAAATATAAAACTTTGTGGTAAGCAGCAGTATTTCACATATCTTCAATAAGCAAATGGCTTGACTCCAGATAGAAATAGTAAGCACTGTTTTCCTGCCTGACTGATTTCTTTAAACAAAAGGAAAACCTGACCCAGGTGAATTCCAAAATGCCAGGAGTCAAGAACACCTTAGACTTGGAACAAAGGGCTGAAACCCTGTGTCTCCAGTGAGCACTCTTTTTGAGAGCTTGGAGGCCAAGAGTATTTTCCCCTCAGTGTTTTGAAAGGTTTTATCTTAAGCTGTGAGAAAAATCTTTCCTGTTCGCTTCACCAACTGCAGCTCAGGTGGTTATATTATCAACATATTTTTCTTTCTCAGCTATAAGCTTTTAATAAGAAGGATCTGTGGTGCTCAGTGAAAATACCATTTTATGAGCATACATAATAATATGTGATAAAAATTCAAGCTGAAGACATGATAGACTGAATCATGCATTAAGTATAGAATTTAAGATAAAGGCATTTTACTGATTAGCACAAGTATTTCTTACTTCTTGGTCCAGTCTAAAAATTCCAATTATATTCAGATGCATAAAATAATGCCTTGAGTTATTCACACACAGAAAAAAAATTGCAGGAAACTGCTTTCTATGTAGTTCAAATGGAAACAGTTGCGGAGTTCTGGTTTAATGTGCATCTGAATAGCTATAAAAAAATATAGAAGTCCTACAATGCTTTTGTATCCAAGGTGAAAGATCATATCTAAACCAGTTGATTTCATAACTCTGTTCAATTCCTGGATTGCATTAGCATCCTTTCAGGAAATGCATCATAAAATCCTGCATTTTCTATACACAAGTTTAGTTTCAACTGCACTCTGAAGGTGTCCATTTTCAGGTACATAACACATATGCAAAATGTTATTTAGATTTCTGTTATCCACCACAGCTAAACCTAAGCTGTAACAAATTTATAAGCACTATCTTTTAAAATCCCCGTAGCTTTCCTATTCATGTATATCACTGTTCAGCCTTTACAGGGTATTTTCTCCAGTTCTTGTAAATAAGTATTGCACATGACAATGTTTTAGCACCAGCAATTTCTACTAAACTGAACTGGATTTAGTAAATTTCTTCTTTTGTTTCCTTAAGGAAGATGGCATTCCCTCAACTCCCAGCATCTTACAACCAAACAGAGAACTATTCAAGCTCGCCTCCTAACTCTTTTGTCTTCAGTGCTGATAATGGAAAATAAGTCCTCCTTTCATCAGCTCTTTGTTATATGTTTTGTTTCAGCATTATTATTTCTTGTACCCTTCCCTCCCCCCCCTTTTCTCTTTAATTTCAGCTTGAACAGAACCATTCATTTAAATTTTGTGCAAAACAAGCACTGTATTTGTTTCTGTAATGAAGCTAAGAGAGCACACTCTATTAAAAGCTCTGACTAGCTCTATGAACCACCAGTGAACAAACACAGTTCCACCCTGTGAGATGTACCTGGCCACAATATGAAATAAAATTTGTAACTCATTAACAGATATGGTTAAGGTTAATGTGCATATTTTGGCATATTTGTAAAGGCAATTTCAGAAAGAAGCTATGAAATTCAAGGTAGAAATGAGAATGGATCATTGAACTGAAATGTAGGATTTTAACAAGTCACCTCAAATGTGGAAGATTTGGTTAGAATGAGCTCATACATAGTAAAAACTAATCTTTGATTAACGTACAGCTTCCATGGTTACAAGACCACATCCAACAGTACTCAGAGCACAAACCTTTGCATCACTCAAGTAAAGTATCATGAAGAGTTTCTAAGACTTTCCTGATTTTTAGTCTGGAACTATTCAGTGTTTATGAAAATCATCTACATAATGAAACAAAGCTACAAATGGATTACAGCTTGCAAACCATGGTTTCCAGTGGAATTTAAAAGTTCTGTGAGAGGTTTTTCATGGTAAGTTAGAGAAAGAGTCAAACAGCTTCTTATTGTTTACATGCTAAGGGAAACAATATGCTTAAGATGCATGAAGGCAGAGTCTTGTGAATAAACAGATTTAGTAACAGTACTGCAAAAAACCAGTCTGGTAATTTATAATAATTCCCCAAGTGAAAGAAACATCAATTTGATGCCCACTGGGGGGGGGAAGGAGAATGTGTTATTATACAGGACGCTTTAGCAGCAATATTCCATGAACAGCAGTAAGTCCAGGGTACTCATCACTGGGGCAATTTCCTCTTGAATACTCGACATGATGCTTTAAAGAAAGATGTAAAGAAATTTAAGATGATGTTTTCTAATAAAGAACCAGAACAGACAGAATAGAAATCTCTTTCAAAGACTAAGTGTAACATGAGACTGATGCATAAAAAACCTCATCAGCTATTCACTTATTTATGCTAAATGTAAAACAAAAACTAACATTTGCAGCAAAAGAAATTGACATGTGTTATAAGAAAAATTTAGATGATAATTTTAATTGGGCACTGGAGCATGATGTTTATGTAGGTTATGAATACCTTTTTGTGGTGGTTTTCAAAAATAGATGGACTCATACCAGTCAGGGCTCCCATTCCTATTCCATGATGGAATGAACTAGATGAGACTAGATGGAAGTTTACTTCCATCCAGATATTTTTATTCTTCTGTGTCCCTCTAACTTAAAACAGGATAAAAAGTTTGTGCTGTTGTTGCAGGAATAGTATAGAACAAAAAGAGCACTGTTGCCATACTCACAATAAAGATGAATCTAACATCACTGAAGCATTAAAAAATTGTTACTCTAAATACTTGCAATAGTTGATCCCAGAATGACAGGACAGAGCTCCAGAGCCACCTCCTTTCTAGAGAAAAGGCTTCCCTGTCAGCACAGTACTTTACTATAGAAAGCAGGTCATTTCTGTAATGTGCTTTGTCTGCAACAGCTACATTACAAATGCATCCAGTTCACATCAGCATTGCTTCAGAAGGTGCTACTCATTTATTACTTGGAGGTATTTTGTGAAGTGTTACACAGGTTTTTTTTCTGAAAGAGAGAAAAAGAATAAATAGAAGCAACTGGTTTCAAAGCTATGTAAGCAAGTGCCAACACCTTACGCGAAAAAGAACTTGGCTATGGTGTGATGTGAAAGAAAGTACCATGAGCCAAGGTTGCTCCTCCTTCTGCAGGTTCAAAGGCATGTGAAGAAGAATCAAATCAGTGCATCTGGATACAGATAGCAGAGGACAAGAAATGCAAGATGGAAGGAACCAAAATAGGCAGGCACTGTCTGCCAAAAGCAGCCATTGCAAAGGGAAAAGTGGTAATTAGGGATAACCATAACCATCCTTTTTACCTGGATTAGCCATCATGTACCCTTGCTAATGCATAGACACTAATTACAGTAATGAAGCTGCAGCACATCTCCATCACCACTCAGTGGCAGGATGTGTCTGCTTTCCTCACCCTCGGCCCCCTCACGCAGCAGGCTCAGCCTTGCTATCAGTATAACTGTGCTTCTGAGTCAGCAGACTGCCTGAACTGGTGTAAAACAAAGTATAACCCGAAATTGCAGCTCAAGCTTTTAAATAAACTCTACTCACGATATTGCTATAACAGAAGTGACAACTATTTCACTCAATTAACTGTCGGTGCAACCACAGGTAAAATTTGAAGTGATCGCACCTGTCAAACACCCAAGATGATCCAGTTCCAGCAAGTTCTGCTCATTCATTTTTGTATGAATCTAGATGGAATCCAAAGTGTCAAACTGATGTGTTGATAAATTAGGAGAGGTAAATGACAGAATTTAATCAGTGACCCGTGCTGGTGTCCCTAAAGCAGAATCCCCTTTTAAGAAACTAATAGAGCTGGTTTAGCCCACAAGTACTATTGCCACTCTTACATAAACATCCTTCATCGTCAAGAGTGGACAGCTTTATTAAATTGTTGTTCTAGAAGAACAGATGCTCCTCATTAACTTTACCCAGTTATTAATCACATAACATTAGAATGCTTTTCAGATACTCATGTATCCCTCCTCAAAAAACAAAGATAACTTTATCATTGACAATATGATCATATAAGCATCCCTCAGGACACCAGCTTCTCAGCAGTTTCTGAATACCAAATATTGCACATGATCATATCTGTTACAGTGAAAGGAATACTTTTACTCTTCATTTCCTTACCCTTATTCTCATGTCTAATCTGCCTGAGAAATATGAAAACTTGCAGACTTTTCAGCATATTGATTTAGTACACTTCAAATAACAAATTTGACTACTGACAAGAAAAAAATCATACATCAGGGAGCCCCACATCCACCAGTAACTGTTCATCTTTCAAGGATCCAAACTTCCAGTTTCATATTTTGACTGAGACATCTACAGAAACCCTTGTGCTGTAAGAAAGCTGTGAGGGAGCCTGAGGAGCAGAGCCATGCAAGACAAAGCTAAAATTGGCTTCACAAACAGAATTATTGATATGGGCACTGTCAGTTGCTCTTGGTATTCAACAGGGGGGAAAAAACCCCCACACACCAACATGGTAAGGTATAAAACCCTAACCAATTAGGAGACAGTGAGTAGAAGATGGCAAGTCAAGAACACCCCAAATCTCTTTCACAACTCTTCCTCCCTGACTGATGTCTGCCAGCAAAGGCTCTTTGGGTACTTTATCCAAAGCAGTGACCATACTAACGCTCAGCTTAGCAGATCATTAAATCCTAGGTATTTATTGGCTAGCACATCCAAAAGGCACATGTATTATATCCAAATAGTGCAACTCCTGCTCAGAGATTGTCTTTTTTCAGATACATTCAGCTGTGCCAAAAATTACCCCAAAAGGGAGGGTAACAAGACCAAATTTCCTAAAGAGTCAAGGATATTAAAGCATTCCAATTTTTTAAATAGATTTAGATTATCACTGAGTTAGCACCTATTATGAAATTACTTTTTTAACATCTATCAGGTTTCTACTATAATGCTTACACATCTAACTTGGAAAATTTGGTCCTAAACTCACTGTTTTTTAGAAACCAACAATAAGACCACTACAGGATTCTAGAAGAAACATGTAACTGACTCTACTCATGAAGGTGGTCACAGGAACTATATTACTGAATCCTGCAGACACCGAGAATTTGCCTTTTACTCCAAGTTTCAGAGGAAGTGATTGAAACACCCAGGTCAAATAGGTAAGAAAACATATTTTGGGAGAGAAAGACATTTTGTGAGAGCTGAGTTTGAGGAATCTAGCCCTATCCGAAGGAGAACAATATTACAAGAATTAGAAAACTTTTGTAGAAAGTTTTTACATTTAACTTCTAAATTGCAATCAACTGTTGCTGTCTGGCAACTCTATGCACAGTGTTCATCTGAAAGTTTTACATGAGGGTTGAGAATAAGCTTGGAAAGCATTAAGGTGATTTTTCACTTCTTTAGTCTAAAATATTCCACTATGAATTCATCTAGGACTGGACATCTATCAATTTGTTAAGGGGTTTTAGTCTTTTTTTTCCTGAAAGCTTTTTAGTCTTTAAATCTGCAAGCTATAGATAGAATCATCTATTATTGCCCAACATCTACATCTCATCCAGACTCTGCCTGGAAGAGAAATCGGATTAAATATAATTAAACCTTTGCAGAAATTCCAACCTTGAAGTTCTCCTAAGGACCTCACTTATATTCACATCTTGTGTTTGTTTGGGGTTTTTTTGAAGTCATGAAAATATAAGGCCAGCTCTCTGCAGGTTCTTTTACACCTAACTAGTTTACTACAGATTTATGCATTAGCATACTTTTGCAAAGTAGGAGTTTATTCTGCACACATTTTTTTTCCCCTGCACAGTTATTTCTTTTTTATACTTTTCTAAGCACAGTCACTGATGTAGGCTGTGTCATTTCTTCACCGGTGAGCTGGAGTAAATCATCTGTTGTAACACAGCTGCCATGCAGCAAATCAACATGCAGCAAGGCTTCCTGTGCATTAGGTACTTGGTGGCTTACACAGGGGTGCTGGTGGTCATGAAGTGGTCTGTGGACCAGAACAGGGGGCAGGGGAGACGGGTGAGGCAGGTTATTCCCACACTAGAAGCAAGCACCCAGGAAATAAAGACAGAAATATTCCTGAAGTACCTTGCAGCCAAGTTACAATGAGAACTGCGAGATCACAACCCTGCACTAAAACCAATCTCATCACTGCATCAACTTTTTAAGTGCATAGAATTACTGACGACTTTGATCCTACTGCAGTGTATGCCAATTATCCAATATCATCAGCAACAATTCTTTCATTTTGTTAGGAGAAAGCAGCTCATTATCAGGAATGACAGAAACAGCATGTCCCTGAAGGAGAGTTGGGCATTATATGATATACATGGAAAAATGACAGAAGGTTCTCTGCCTCATTTGCAATCTACACCTCATTTTACTATTCTGTTCAGGCTGGATAATTTCTGGCTTTTACTGAGACAAGATTTAACATACTATCATTTGTCTGGAGCTTCTCTTGAGGATCTTGAAGCATTAGCATGTTTACTGCAAATGGTTTAGAAGTATAGGTGGTATTCACTTCAGCTCCTTAGTATATTTAAAGGTACACCATTAGAGCACCTGAATAACAGAGATTCTGTTTTTAAGGAAAAAAATATTCTTGCTTGCTTTTTGGAAGTTATTTCCCTATTAAATTCCTTTCCCACTTTTTAATTGTTTTATTTTTCATTATGGAATTTCATTTCTTAAGAATGCTTAAATACACTATCAGTCAGTTTTTAAACCCTGCCTTGAATAACACCTGAAAGAAAAAAATACTGTGCAGCATCCTGGGCAGAAAGGAAAAGGGAAGGTAAAGGATGCCAAACTTCAGAGAGTTCTATTCATTATACATGAAGCACTCAGTCTTGCTCAGCATGCTAAGTCTGAGTTATACACATCCTTTTTAATTTCAAGATTTATTTTCTCATTTGCATTTAAAAAATACGAAAAGGATAAAGTCATTGTAATGGCAAAGGGAGTGAAGTTCTAAGCCATTTCACTACCAAGCAAGCAGTAACAACCATTGATGCACAATGAAGTATCACAGGACATTGTGTGAAGGACAGAAATACCTGCTAGAATCCTAAAACAATATATTCTTTCCCATTTTAAAAGAGGAAAAGCACTTCACTGACTGCAAACCCAAATCACTTTTATTTCCTTGCAGCAGCAATCCAGCTACAGCACTATCTTTTATGTGCCAACTACAGACATTTTACTCCATTTTTTCATTTTAGATGTTACTCTAACAGAAAAGATGGTTATTCAGCTTTGGACTCTGATGCTTGTTTATTTTGAGTAATCTTTCTTTTGATATTTTCATAGCTCAGAGTGGAGAATGTGAGCTTAGCCAGTAGATAAGTAGAAATACTTCCTACATTTCTATCAGTAGCAAAACACTGAAAAAGTTTCTGTGGGTATATGGTCTTTCCTGAATAGTTTATCAAGAAAAAGGGACTTGAAAATGCAGTCTTGTAATATTTCAACAAACTTACTTAAATACAATGTGAGTTTTGATTACCATTTAATACTGTTTCTAGTGAAGTGTTTCCCCAGTAATTCTCAGCTGTTTTCATTCTGCTAAGTGGGTTAATATTTTCAAAATTATTTTCTCAGCTTATCATCTAAATTAGAGCCTGTTGTTACAGACTGTGCCTTACTGTGACATTATGAATTCCAAATTTAACGTGTCACATTAATTCCCTATCTCACACAGATGTAAAGTACGATGCAATTATAGATAGGGTCCCCTTTCACTAACCAGGAAGACAGTCAGCAAACTGGACTATCAATATGTTCATTTTTTCCTACTTCACTGAGTACCAACAGTAAAAGTATATAGCTCTGAAGATCCTGCAGGCTACCTCAGTTTCCAAGCAAAAACTGCTTGGCCCTTTGTTTCCTTAATTTACTAATAAATCATTTTCATAAATCTTCTCTCTTGTCAAATATTGGGGAGTTGACACATTCTACCCTCAGAAAATATTGATTTTACTTTGTAGTTCCCCATCTGTGAAACAGAAATGTCCTACAAGGGCACCTAGAGAACAGCAACACACTTGTTCCTGGTGCTTACACTTCACCAGTTACCATCTTTGTTTCAAATAATATACAGGATAATCCTAGTAAGGATAATCCTAGTACTACGATAATCCTAGTAAAGATTCAATATTAACACCGATTAATATTTTCTTCCCTAACAGGATAAATCTGTTTCAGTCAGAGAAGGAAAGTGTAAGAAATGAGACAACAGTTAAGTGCATCAGTCAGACCACTAAGAAATTCCTGCAGTCAAACACAATGTTTTAGAAAGTCCTCTAAATGTATCCAGGTTTGTCTTCCCCAGAAGTTTCACATATAACTTCATTTGCTTGAATTTTAACACCTAATCTAAAAATCATTTAAATACTGTTCAAATTTATCAGTGCTATAAACTTGAAAATGAAAGTTTGCCTATTTTATACTGCTCTCTGCACTTTTACTGTCTATATCTCTGAACAAGCTTTTATAGCACTGTTCAAATTATACCCTATGCACGATGCTGGTCTATCAAAAATAAACACAGTAAAACAAACAGCAAGCTAAACCCAGATGAAATTGTCTAATCATTTTTCTAAATTGAAGTACTGACTGAATTTGAGTGGGGAAAAAGCCCTTAAATAATCTGCTACAAAATCCTTCAGCTGACCAGGAAAGAGATTTGAGTGTTCTGTAGTTAGCATAACTAATCACTCTGGTGGTGATGCTCAAACAACTAACATCCCAGAGGTATGCAAAGCTGATTTAATATAAGGGAGAGCTGATATACCATCCTGGCCATTATTCACCCGGAAAAAAGGAAAAAGTACTGCAGGGCTTGGCCCCTAAATCTGAAAGCCATGAATTCTAGTCCCTCAGATCTCCTTAACATTGGACAAGAAACCTAGAAGAAAGCTTTTCCAACCACTCCACAGGACATTGTGTGTTGGGTTTAACGCTGAACTCTGGTAAGACTTCCTGTAAAATTTTGAGCTCATAATCACTTCTAAAATTTTCATTTCGAAATTTTTGTCAAAAGCAAATACTGGAAATACCTGAGTAGGTTACCTAAAATGCTACCTACATCCTCCACTGTGAATTATCTCATTTTACACAGAAGAACTATGTACGGTCTTGTGCACAGTATAGCACCTCATGAGATCCCATGAGACGTGATAGGACGTGGGGGAAAATCTAAATGTATGTTTAAGATATTTACAGATTAATATATTTATTACTCATATTACTACTATCATATATATACTAGTTCTTATATTAATTTTAATAAGAGAAAACCTAAACCAGCATAAAAATACATTTTTTTTAAATAATGGCTAGATAAAAACATTAAATTTCCCTAAATCCCCATTCCACATCTCTCCTGCACTGCACCAAAAAACTGTCTGGAATAAAGATTACAACTCTTTTGGTTAATGAGTTTAATAAATTGTATTCCCAAAGGACAGGAGGATTATGTTGATAACATAAGGTATACACTAGCTGTGCTCATCTGCCCACAGATACCTGTTGAGGGCATTTCTTATCCCTGACCACGAGAGGGGATTAGAACAAGATGATCTTCAAAGCCCCCTTCCAAACCAAACTATTCTATGATTCTATGAAAGTGATTGGAAAATTAAAAGACCACCACATCATGTGTTTTGCTTGCAGGAATCAGAAATATGCAGAAATTGAAAAGCGCTGCAAAAATCCTTCAAAAAGACACCAGAAATGATGACAAACATGGTCTCCATGATCTCTAAGTGTACCATTAAGGGTAAAAGATGGTGTAAGTGAAATAACATCTTAAATATTTCCATTTTTATAAAGTTGCTGACTGGGCAGAAGTTCATCTAAGAAATTGAGAATACAGAAATTGATTTCAGAAATGAAAATACAACACTCATTTAGTCCACAATTGGTGGTCACCATGTCGGACATCTGGTATGTGCCTAATATACATTGAGGCTAAAGGACAAAACTGCACAAAACTTCAGCAATACCATTAAGAAGTTGATAAAAACTTACACAGATGCTTTTCAGCAAGAAAGAATGTAAGAAAGCAACATAATATTGTTATGGAATTTCTCAAGCTGTTTCTTTAATTTATACATTTGACAAGTTTGTCTGGGAATGCACAACCACAGTAAAATAAGTAATCTATGATGCAAGAGTAGTGTGTTACTGGAAGTTATACAAAAATTCAAAGTAATTTCTTCTCCTTCTCCCCTCAAATAAATATTTTTCATCCTAGATGCATTATTTAGTCTCTTAAGCCTTCAAGCCACTACTTATTGCAGCAAGCTCATAAATCATCTCTTCCACATCACTCAGCTACCCTTAGAAAAGCATACAAAATAGCACTTTGTATACGGTATTCTCTCTGTAACTATAATTATTTTACCATATAAATATATTTCACTGCAGACTAATATGTGTTGAATTTTATATAGTAGTACACCAGACCATTAGCAAATAAATGTTTGTGGTTGAATGTGATAGAGCTATTTTATGAGGCAAATTTATTCATGAGACAAGCAAAACAAAACCAGACTGTCCCAAAGCATGTGGTACCACTATGGGAAAGTCATGGCTTTTATTTTCTTCTTTCCTGAGAGTAAATAGATTAAAAAAGGGTCAGGACCAGCCTCAGGTTCAGCCTGTCACAGACAATTACAACACACCCAGGATATTCTCAAGAAAATGTTTCTTATTCTTCTTTATTTCACCTGTTGTTATCATTGATAAAAGATGACAACATTTGTTATGGTTAACTTTCCAGTCTGAAGCAATTATATTTTCTTTTATCTGCAACGTGTTCTAGGAAATAGTAATCACTTTCATTCACATCAGGCTTTCTGGAGCAGGGCTGATTCTTCTGATGACAGAGCACCACAAAACATAGTAGTTTGTGAGTGAAAGTGCCAATGTAAAACTAATTACAATGCGTTGAGATGAAAAAGTTCAGTAAACAATCTCCCTCCCTCAGCTCTATGTTTAAAAAGGACACTGAAGATTACATACCAAATTGCACTTCATCATAGAAACGTAGAATGGTTTGGGTTGATGGGCATCATCTAAACATGATCATTTATAGTAGTGTCAAAATCCAGCTATCAAAAGGGGTGGCACCAAATCCCAGTCACAAGTAGCATATTAGTGATGCAAATGGCTTTGTTCACCTAGAAAACGACAAGGGCTTTACTCTCAATCAACTGCTCTTCAAAGAATATAAAAAGTATTAATGTGTATATCATTAATTATCATATACTGTGCATCTTTCATTTAAAACTGCAGTAAACACTCTGCAGGAGATAATATACAGCAATCTATTCAGGCAGAAGCTTTCTATTGCTTTAGAAAAATCCCCTAGTGCTAATTGTATGATTGTACTATTGATTTAGGCCATGTTGTTCTGAATGGTTAAAAATTCCCACTGCATGCAGCTGGACAGGTGGTATAAAACCTATGATGAGAGCTTAACATTTTTAATACTTATACATTAATTGTCCACTGTGACACGTACATACACAAACAAAAAATGTCAGACAGACGCCAAAGAATACCCTGACTCCAGCCAGCACTGCTAATACTGGAGAGAGCAGCCAATTAGTGCACTAGACCACTGTTCATATAAATGTCAGCCATCAGTATGCACTTGCTGAACTCTAATTCACAGTGAGAAGGAACCTTTGGAAAGACCAAAGCTTGCTAAAGCAATGCACGGCACAAGCGTTAAGAAAAAGATTATTAAACCTATAGGATACTTAGAGAAAGGTATTTGCCACTTTATGGCAGGAAAGAGAAAAAGGGCTGTGTTATTCAGAATACTTACTGGACTCCTGAATTTCTTAACACCATTAATACCAGTGTAAAAAAAGAAGGGAAAAGTAGTAATGCACAAGGCTCACTTTCGCATTTCAATAAACAGAAATACCATCTTCCTGCACTATTCAGAGGCTATCACAGAACTGGAACAGTGTTACAATACTAAGGACTAAAGGAAAATAAGCTTATTGTCTTTACCACTGCTTTTATATTCATTATGTTTTCTTTTTAAATTTCAAAATAAGCATTTTGACATGGTTATCAAATATTATACACACTAACACATGACACGGCTTTTCATTTAGGCAGAATTGTTTGAGTTTGGTTTGTTTTTTAAAACTTTCATTTTCTAATTTTATCTGAGTTGAACAAATATAGATGAACTTTAATACAAAGAGGCAAAGGACATATCTTATCCAGTGTGACAATCTGAACCACCTCCAGGGTGTCCATCTACTGAGGAAGTCATATTCTATCTTTTCCAACACAATTACGAGAAGTGACAACGCTACCCAGAAGATATTAGCACACTTGAGCAGACTGTTAGTCTTGCCATTGCAAAATCTGGTCAAGTGACTTTCTCTCGTGGCATATTTGAGCCAAGATTAGGAAAGCAGGTCTCGAAACAGCATTTTCACAAGGTGACAGTCTGCCTGCAGTGGTAACAGATTACTTGAACTTTTACTATATTTATATGCATTTTAACTACTCCATATAGAAGAAAACACACTCATACAAGAGCATTAGCATCCAACACAGTGATCTCAGCTACTATAATTCTACAATAAGCCTCAGAATATTTACATTTCTTTCATCCTTCAAGATGAGTCATTGGATGTAAATGTCAGATTTCTTTTTTTTCTGAGTAGTTCGCAAAAAAGCAAGTTTCCTGTCTTAATGACCTCTGAAAAAAAAGGTGTTTGAAACCATGGCTATTTTGAAGCCTTTTAGCATTATATCCAAAAGATTTAAAAAAACAAAAAGACAAAAAAACAAAAATAAAAAGCCAAAGCAACTGAACAAACAAACACAAACCCACAAAAACAAACAAACAAAACCAAGCACACACAAAAAAGTAGCCAGCAAACTTTTACGACTGTGTTTTGTTTTGTCATCTGTGTTTGTGGACGCAGAGCCATCTGATGCCTGCCTGTATTCACATGGACAGGGATAAGCTCCTGGGCAATGGTGAGACAAACTCTGCTCCTCTGACAGCAGAACCTGCAGGAAGGCACTGCCCACCTTGCTGGCCACTGGACTGCAATGCCAGCCAAGGTGTTCATCTGGTTTGCCTAGAGAGGTTTCACTGCTGTCTCACCAGCTCAGCAGATGCTGCGAACAACACTGGGGAACCATGAACCACAATCACAATGCTCATACGCTGTCAAGGCCCTAAGTTGACAGATCTGCAGTTTTGCTAGACCCATTCTTTAGATAATTCAAGAACAAAAAATGAAAGAAAACAGATCCAACTTATGAGCACTGTAGGAAACCTAAGAGTTATGTTTGTTCTTAAAAAAAAAAAAAAAGCAGATGAACCCTTACATGAACATCTACATTCTTTTAGAAAAATGGGAAAAAACCCCAAACAAACAAACAACAAAACACCCCCAAACATTCAGCCCAGGAAGCTCATAAGGAGGAGGCATAGTGAGCAGGACAGTGCTGTGCATATGTTTTGTTAACTGCTTTCTGTCTTTAAATACACATTCCATGACAGCTGTCATGTCCTCTTCCTAACCTCTTTGCCTCTAAACATTGTAACAAAATGACTTAATTGTACAGTATCAGTCATCAGGTTTCGATATTGTGAAGAATTTCAAACACTAACATAACACAACTATTAAAACAGATTCATTATTAATGCAAGTGTTCACTCTTGCAGACATATCTACACCATACAACAACGAAAGTTCTATAAAATGCATATAAATGAAAGAAAACTCTATAAAAATTTTCACAGCTTTCAAAACCTGCTGAAAGCCCTGGGATGTGTCCTGGGTTTGATGAAGTTCCATTTTATTTACCTCTCAGAAAAGGTGCACATACTACAGGCATCTTCCTGCACAAATCTATCCTGCTCTTTATTTTGCTGCATGCACAGTAACTGCACTTACATTAAATGTGATATTTAATTTTTTCAGTACTCCTCTTAACACAGCCTTACTGACAGAACAGACAACATTTCCTGCATCTTTTGATTTACACTCATCCTCAATGTATTCTGCCATTCTCAGCTCCATATTTCTTCATTGTGATTAGAACAGTCAGATGCTGCTAAAGACCCTAGCACACATGCATTCTCTTGTGTGATTCCGTAAAATCTTCCTTCCTTTCAGAAAGGGGCTTCCTATAAATGTATCACGAGTGGTAAGCACAAACTTATAGGTAACATTGTAGTGACATTAATATATGTTATTAGAAAAACACAAACTGGAATTCAAACATGACTTCTATTTGAAGATCAAGTATTTTCTCAGCAGGAAAAATCAGAATTATTTATTGACTGTATAGTCTTTTTTGCATTTTCGTCCTTGATGGGATATTGTTTTATCTAGGCTTTAACTTCTGGAAACAAAAGCAACATGTCCTCCTATCCTAGACTGGAGACTGTCTTGTTAAATAGCATAACTATATAAACAGAATGCCTGCTGATACATGATTCAGACCATTCATTTCAAAATCACCACCCTTGCTTTCATCTATTATTCTGACAGTTTTGCTGCTAAAGAAAGACAAGTATGGAAGCTTAAAATTAGACTATTTATTCCCCTATACTAACAGAGCCAAATAACAGCTCTTACTGGTAGGCTGCCTATACAAGCAGTCACTGCAGTGCCACATAACACATATATTAATTAAACCAGTAACTTTTTCCCTTTTTGCAAAGATGAGGGTGCAATGATGCAATTAGAACAAGCTTTATTTTAAAGATGACCTCACAGTGGTATTTCTCCTAGCAGACCACTATTTCCATTATTGATTTTTTCAAAAGTTACCAGCTGGTGGTCACCTTGACTAAATGTCAGACTCTTTAAAATGTCATTTACAATGGGGCCTGACTTTCAATTATGTGTGCAGATGAACAAAAGTTTCATGGAATAATCTGAAGTAAATCATGACCCTACCTTAACTCTGACTGGTGTCATTACATCAATCGAGTGCTTTTCAGTATCAGGCCAATACACAGGAGTTCCCATTTGCCTTAAAAACCTAATGTAAAGATCCCTCGTCAGTGAAGCAGAGATGGAGAGCTCAGTCAACAAAGAGAATTTGAATTCAGAAGGGAAACAGCAGGACTCAGATTTCTGCTCTGGTTCCAGCCCAAACCACACCAACCAGTCCCTCAGTCCCCAGTGTGAGTCAGTCCCTGTCCTTGCCACCTACCCCAGCTGTGCTCTCATCAGCCCTCCAGCCAAATAAAATTTCTGCCTTCCTGCTGTTCTCTGAAATTTCTGCCTGAGAGCACTTATGCTATATTAACAGAGCAACACTGCTAGAGGATGGACAGATTAGCACTTTTGCAATGTCTCCAAAACCTGAGAAACCCTTAAAAAATACTATTTGTCTTGCTTCATTACTTGATCAGCGTTAGTAGGTCCAATCTCTCACAAGTTTGCATAACTGCTCAGAAAATTCAGCTGTTTACAACCCAATTTTCTGGGAGAGTGGAAATGCTATAAATAGCTATGCTTTTCAGTAAAATGAAGAACAAATCATTATTTATTTTAAAGCACTGAACATCGACAATTTTCTCAGCTACTTCTGGCTTAGCACATCACAGACAACTTGCAAGACTCAAGTTAGAGAGACTTGGGGCCAGAATATGTTCACTTTGGAAGTGTAAAGGGGTCTGAAGTTATCCTGCAAGACAGGTTAAAGTCTTCTGGAAGCAGACAGCATCCCACACAGGGGTGATTCAGCAGGAGAATGCCAGTTCTCAGTAAGCCATGAGCTACAGTCAACACAACCACCCACAACCCATGTAACTTAGAACACTCTAAGGACTGCTCTAAATAATGATATAATGCTAATATTTGGGGTGAAAAAATTTATAGCTTAGAGCCTGAAACAGGCTTACAGTCTAAAATATTCACTTGAACTGTGCTTTTTGGTAACTGGACTATTCACAGATTACTCCTATCAATCACATTTTAATGCCTATATGTTGTGTCCAAATATTTGACTCTTATGAACTCTTTCCAAAGTCAGTAATTTACAAAAATTAGACGGAAACACAAAAATTTGCAGGCTACACTTCTGCTACAATGCTATAAAAACAACTTCTGAGTGCCTTTTCTGGTCCAGGAAGAAGTGTATTCCATGCTGATTTACTGCTTGGCTGACTGACCTCAGTATCTTTTGGAATTTCTAGTGTTACATTAAAAACAGCTTGACTATTTTATCTACAGTATTTTTAAAGCTGTAGCTGGTCATTGTTAAAATTCTGCAGTATACTTATTTACCATGGAACCTAGAGTTGGTTTATTTAACTCACTACCATTTAAATTTAAAAGAGTTCAATGACCAAAAAATGAAGTTTCCAAAATCTGAGACTTGGATTCAGGATTTTTACTCATATCCAACACTAGTAAATATTAATGTCCCCCTACAAATAAAAAATTTGTTGTCATTCCTGATGTAAGCATGAAATTTTTGAGTAAGACAAAACAATGTAACAGAAATGTGTAAAGCAAAGTTCTGCCACAGTAATGGTATGACTATTATGACATTATTGCATTTTTAAACTCTGATTAAAGTGCAGTACTATTCATGCATAGTACATTTCTTTGCATTACTACAACATCCAAAGCCTGTTTCAGTAAAAACCTAAGAATTCACTTCACATAATCATGACTCTAGTTTTCCTTAGTGATGAAAATAGAACTATATGCTAAAGTTTGATGCTAGACTGGAATTTTGAACCTTGACTGTCTAGCAGTTGTGCCCTTTCAAACAGACTGTCCCAAGAGGAAGAGGAAAAGAATTATGAGGCACATTTACAGATTATAAATGGCACAGAGTAGGAAAGAAATGGGAAAGGTACAAGGAGACTACTCCTGTGACACACCAGCAAAAAGTACTGACAGTCAAACATGTTTCTTGAGCTTTCTTGGTGATATTCTCTGAGAAACTCTGTCGTGGTAACCAGTCACTAAAGATGTGCTGAAACCAGCATCTCCTCTGACAAGTCCTGATCCTAATTTGTTGCTAGGTGCCATTACTAAGTGATACTGTCAGTCAACACCCCTCTCCAGTGTCTGCTCAGTTACCCTACTCTAATATTGAAGGCTAATCGCAGTTTGAAATGCCAAACACAATTGAATTAATGCTCAGCATCCCTTCAAAGTACATGATGAGCTGCATGGCAGCCTGGACAGCAGAATGACAAGATGCAGCATGCACAGACCGCTGCTGCTTCTCCTCACTTCAAGCCCCTCTCTTCCCCAGGCCTTACAGGGGTAATAATCTGTTTCAAAAATACATTTCCTCCAGAACTCCACATGTGTTCAAGTGCTTGTACAAACATTGCTACTTGTCAGATTCTAATAAAACTGTGTACTGCTGAAAATGATTGAACAGAGGTCAACTGCAGGAGGTCTGATCTTGCACTTCATCCCCAAGAATCTACTGTTAAACTAATTTCTCCACCCAAGAACACAAAACAGACTGTAAAATTAATCTCCACAGCTGCTTTATCTTTCAACTGAAACCTCCATCCCCTGTTAGGACACATATCACAAGTTTCAGACCACTGTCTTAACATTCTTAGCTTTCTCATCTCTCCCAGCCCACTAGTGCAGGAAAAGGAGTTATTTAAGCCTGTTTTCCTTATTCCTTACAAGGAGTAAAACAGGTCAGTGGAAGTCCAAACTGTTCCTTGGGTCTCTTTGTGTTATCAGGGCTGATAAGGCAGGGAGGTGCTGGCCCTTTGCTTTGTTACCTTCGGGGACAGCAGCACGTGGGACATCAGCCCCTCCAGAAGGCAGCCTTCACTGTTCTGCCATGGTGGGATTTTGGCCTCCCAGCATTAAAAGAAGAGATTATTGAAAGTGCAACACAAACCTAAAACTTTTTAGAAGTCTGAAGTTCTACTAACTTTCTCCAAGCAAAATTCATCCTGACAAGAAGAATAAATTAATTAAATATCTCCCTGAACCCATAATTAAGCCAGTCATTCAAACTATGATGACAAGCAGCCCTTCTAAAGACCACTAATTATACTATTTAATGACAATATGTCTGTTAGGCCCTTATACCAGTAATCCTGATCAGAAACAGACCCTATTACGCATGTTACTTTCCATTTTATAGGAAAGATTTTAAAAAACCATACTGGATTACAATCAGGAATTTAATTAATTTAAACTTAGAAGGGCAGAAGTCCTACATCACCATATGCGTATAACAAAGTTGAAAACTGTAAAATAAGCCTCTAAAGAACTCAGTTATTAGCATCCCACTAGTTTAGGATGCTTTCTACATATAGAAGTTGCAAATCATATATTCCACTAGAGGATAAATATATGCGTGCACTTTTTATATGTTCATTTCACCTGGTAAAGCTGCAAGAAGGAACACCAAAGAATGCTTTCCCATTACATAGTTTTAGGCTTCTTCTCTAAATTTCTAGGAAAATCTCAGTGAAAACAGAGTGAAAGAATATGCAGTGCTTTGTATGTTTGGATTTTTTGGTTTTTTTTCATCTATCAGTACATTATTACTTTATTTGAACTCTTATTTATCAATTGACTGGAGAAAAAAAGAGCATAGTTCTCTGTGTCCAGATAAATACTTCGTGAACATCACAGGATCCAGAAAAGAGGTTTCAGCTTTGAAAACCAGGGCAGCAAAGGAGTTCTCAATAGAGGATGAGAAACCACAGACTAATGGCAGTTGTTTAATGCAAAGAACAGGAGACACAAAACCTACAAAGCAAGTACAACATGGAAAAACAAGTAAGAAAGAAAGAATAGCCTTGAACAGAGGAGGTAATGCATGAGGGAAAAAATATTCTTCTAGAGATATTAAAAAAAAACCAAACAAAAAAACAACTGGGTGTATTTAGCATGAATGAGAAAACAGAAAGCAGGAAGATACTTTTACTAAAGCCTACAATAGAAAAAGTAAACAACTAAGCCATTGCAAACCCCATTTCTAAACAGGTGCACAAAGCTGGGAGGTATTAGCACTGAACTTGGAAGAACCATCTTGTTCTCAGATGATTAATCGAATGTACTTTGTCTCCCATTTATCTGAACACAGCAGTCCAGTAACTACAATGTACCTGCACTGTAACTGTGGCAACACAAAAATGTCTTTCACTCCTTTCCTGGAGAAATTTTAGCTAATGTGCTGTACTAACACAAAGTTCCTGTGTCTTCCAGCAGCTGTTAGAGTCAAAGTTATAATTTATGGACGTAAAAACAGTAGAGCATCATATCCTTCAGTGCACTCTTTCTCTTGAACCAGCTCTACTCCTCTGAAACATACTCTCCACCATCTCTATAAGTGATTTGGTACCAGAATAAATTTGGTTCCAACTCATTTGGTACCAGAATAAATTCAAATTTCACAGGTTTCTTCAATCAAAACAGGTTTCTAATAAAGATGGTGCCCACTCAGCTTCTGCCTTGCCCCTTGGGAAAGCACCTCCCTTTTAACATTTTTTTACATTCTAACTTCATTTTATGCAAATAAAGCCTTATTTTCCTTCACTTTGAAGGGGATTCAGATAACCATCCAAAGTTATAAATTTACCATTAGAGGGCTTTTTGTCCAGGGCTTTTTTGTGGTTTAGAGTTTCTCCAGCTGTGTCACATTCAAAACTCAGTTGTTTGTTCTACCACAATGAAAGACAATTTAAAATAGATGACTCACAAATTTGGATTCATTTAAATTCTATACAGAATGTACATTGACAAGATTGCAGTTCTTTTTTGGCACACTCTTCAAAGCTATTCTAGGAACAGAGTTTACTCAATAAAAAGCAATAAGTTTACACAATTATTAGGGAAAACAAATATGAGATAAAACTTGCTTTTGAAAGTTTTCTCCATGTAATCAGGAAATAATTTTCAAATTCTTTCAGTGTATATAGACAAATAATTTTGAACTCAAATATCATGTAGTTAGAAGAACAGCTGTCAAACACAAACCTACTATGTGACATCCCAGAAAGAAAAAAAGTAATAATTTAGTTCTTAAAAAAGTTGGTTTGTTTTTTTAAAAAACAAACTGGATTTCAGAAAATACTGATGTAAAGATCCAAGTCCAGAATGGTCAAGTCTCATCAAATACATTATTTTTCCAGCTCTAAAGCTTTGTTAGTTCCAACACAATCCTAAGAGTAAAGCTTATTAGTTTATTAGAGACATTTTCTAAAAATAGCTTAGGTCCAAACAGCTTTTATCCACCATCAAAATCAATACTAAATCTAATTTAAGTAAGCACCAAGCAAGTGTCTCTTAGTAATTCGTGTGGATATACTGAAAATTATTAGAAGCCACAATTTATGGTACATGAAGTTATGACAGAAACAGTTCACTTTATTCAACTCTTTCCCCTCAAAACACTCCTCCTCCAAACCACCCCACCCCCCCCAAAAAAAAATTATAATCTGGGAAAAAACAAAACAAAACACAAGAAAAAACCACCCCCCCCTCCTTTTTTTTTTTTTTTTTTTTTTAATAGAGAGGAACCATGGCTCAGCTTGCTCTTCCTATGGGGGTCTCCAGTGAAGAAATTACAACAATATATCAGAACTCAGGACCTGTGATGCCCACTACCTGCAGAACCTGTGTTTAACATCACACCTATCCACTATTACAAGGATATAATTTTCCATGCAATTGTGTTACCACGATGTTGCTGTGGCTGGCATTAAGGAAGGATTTTGGACTTTCAAGAGAACACGAAGTGGGCACAATTCACTTGTTTGCTACCTGGAGACTGCATAATGTTTCCCCTGTAAAGGGGGTAGCTGGCCAGATCTTGGTGAGAAACATTTCTAGGACCTGCTCTATCTCATCAGTTTGAGGCTTATAATTGAGAATACTAAACCAAAGCTTCTTGAGCTTTTCTTCCCCAGTTCCTTGCAAATATCTTTGTGTCAGATTACAACCTCAAAAATACACAAATCAGGTTCCAGCACCAGTTCATCAGCTGGTAAAAGAACCACAAGCTGCAGGGTGTTATTATATGGCTGAAAAAAAGTCACAGAAAACTGATTATAAATGATTTTATGATCTGTAAACATCACGAGAGTTCCAAGACACTCTGAACCTGAAACTCTCTAAGCAGATTAAAAAACTAAAACTGTCTGCTCTCTCTCTTCCCCATCCCTCACCCTTCACACAGACATGAAAACTAAATCATGTACTTGCCACTGGTGTTCAAAACTACCACAGACTATTTGATCAGATTTAGATTGCAACTCAAAACTTGCTGCACTCACTGGAATTTTTCCTGCTGCCTTCTCTAGGTGCAAGATTAACAGACAATGCCAAATGCTGATTTCTGGAGTTTCAGCATGACAGGAACTTCCACTGAAGCCAGCAATACATAGAGAAAGAACAAACTCTGAAAGGCTAAACCCATCCAGGAAATTAGTTCTTGGGTAATTATCTTTACTTTTATGCAGAAGGGGGCTGTCAGCATCTGATCACTGTAGTCAGTTCAAGCTCATTTACAGGTGCTAATCAGAGCAGATTCAATCTCACCTTTTATAGCTTATTAAATCTTTGAAAGCTGCTTTATAAAAAGTGCTTCCTTGCAAAGAACTCGGTACATTCAATTCCAGCTCATTCAGTAGAAACTGAATGGGCTCTGCAACCTTCAGGAGTCAGTAATTTCTTAGATTTTAAAGCCAGAATAGACCCTTGTGACCACTTAGTCAGGCCTTCTGCATGCAATTTTACTGAAGTCCTGAGAGAAGCACCTAAAATGCCAAGCAGTTATTGAGAGAACGAGAAGCAACTGCACAAGGAAGGCAACTGGGTAGGTTAGGGTTTTTTTATTTTTTTTCCAAAGTCAGCTGCATAGAAAATATTTTGAGTAATGCAGGGGTGAGGTGTGGGGGAAAGGGGGGTTTGTGTTTGTATGTCTGTTTTGAGGGGTTTTTTTGATTGGTAATTTGCTTTTTCAACACTATTTGCTCATGACAGAAGTATCAATGAAATACAATAACATTTAGCTGATTTATGGGCAACAACTGCTTAACTGAATGCTTATAATGAAGATCTGAAATTTACACTGCATTCCATGGGGGTCACTCATGAAATAAAGGTGAGGGGTTTTTTAGCTATGATGTAAAAACAATTAGGAGTAGTCACAGGAAAGAATGGTAGGGAAATACCAACAAGCTGGTTCAGCTACACTTGCACTGTTGCTGGATTACTCCTAAAATTTTTGAGTGTGTTAATCAATATTAAGTACCTTGCCTCGAGGAAAAACTACTCAATTCAAAACCTACAAATCAATTCACTATCAAAGCAGTTTGATTTATTAGCAACACAATCAGTAGTGCATGAAGCAAATGTTCAGAATCAATATCAGCAATAACACACATAAACCACAACGTTACAAAGTATTAACATGAGCATACCAGTTTTCTAAGCACACTTCAAGAACTAACCCCCAAAAGCTGCAATGCTGACCCCTCACATTTCAGGCAGTTACGGACACTCCCCCACCTCTTACAGAGGTGCCATTTCCCCTATTCCTGCACAACCTGCTAACCCACAGGGTGGTGAGAAAGCCAAAAAACAACAGATTAAAGACTACCAGTATGAATCTTATAGCAAGTCTTTACACACTCATCAAGGGAAGCAATCCCCCTTTGACTGCATTCCAGGGAATACACCACGGTAAGAAAGTCATATGGAATAATGGAGGATTATTATTTTCGTTACTAGAACATCACTAAAATATAAAACATTCAGATAATATAAGAAGACAGTATTTCATTTGCCTGTGGCATTTTCAAATTAAAAGAGGTATTCTTGAAAATAGAAAAGTTTTTGTAGGGTATCAGGCTAAGTTTGATTCCGTGAGTGTAGAGAGACAGCTGAAGAAAAAGAAACTAAATAATAGATACTGTAATAACATGAGCTCTGTACTTGCTGAAATGGCAATGAATCAAGCTAATCAGATTTTTCAAAAGACCTTTCCAAATGGATCTGTAGAAGTTCTGAGGTACAACACTTGCTATTGTACATCATATAATCTTAAAATATTATATATGGCAGTACCATAAGCTGGTAAGCACTAATAATTACTAGGTTCTTGGATCTTTTATCTGGTTCATATTCTCAATCAAACAGCTATTATCTGATATGAACACACTCTGGTCAGCAACAGTACAAAGAGCTTTAGAGTTTTCTGAATAGCTACAAACTGTGCAGAATTCCATCATCATCTTTCTAAACTACTGAAACACTCTCCTTGTGACAATAAGGTAAAATGAAAACTACTGTCATTTTTAGGTAGTAGAGCATATTTTTAAAGTTTAAACTTACAAAAGCTGTGTAATTACCAATGCCAGTGAGTCATGATCTTTCACAGCAAGACAAATTTTCATTCTTTATATACAAGCAAATTTGCAGAGGCACCACAACTGAATTTTATGCAATCTCTGACAACAGAAGTGTTTGGATTATTGCTATATATGAATAAACCATTTCCCAGAGAAAGTAATATCGTTTCTAAAACATATTGCACAAACTCAGCAGCTAACACCCCAGAGGAAAACCATCATTAAAAAAGCAATTTGATAAGTCTGATTCCAAGAATTTTGCTAGAAGTGCATCATCTAAACAGAATTACTGAAGTCAGTTCTATGATGCAAAGATTGAAATAAAGAAAAATCAATACCAAAATAAACATAAGAGGTACTGAAAAAAGAAATAGAGTATGCCCTGTATAAAGTATTAGTGTTAGCAGATTTATATTTATAGTATAGGTATTTTATATTGTATACATTGAAATATAGATTTTTTTTTTAAATCAATCTGAAAAAGCATTTAGGTATTTCATTGGGGATGACAGTAAACCATGATTACGGTCACAATTAGAGACAAGTATATGCAGTAATTAACTTTTTAATAAGTCCATAATTAATATAGTCTTTTAAGATTTCACAGGAGGAGCTCTGGTTTAGTCAATATTTTTGGTTCCACAATTTAAATACAAAATTAGAACTCATTCTAGTTTTTAAGAAAGCCAGATGTGAAGACTTGTAGGAACATATCTGGACATTTTCTGAGTGCCTTTGAGGAGTTTGATGCCCAATGAAAAACAGAGGTTTAAAAAGAAATTGTTCCTTTCAGATTCTTTTAGCATCACCAAACAAATTTGAGTCAACACAAATATCCACACAAGTCTAGTAACCCATCTCCAGCAGTGGCCAAAAGAACACTTTCAGCAGACCATGCACTCTTCTATACTCAGATTTGTCACAAATACCTGATGCCTGAAATTCACATTTTCAAGCTGATTTTTTTAGTACTATAAGGTTAAAAACATATTGGTAAGTTAATGCCACTATTTCTATTTGCACTTGAAGGTGACCAGACACCTGAGCACCATGTCTGAAATCTTTATTTGCTAACAGTACTTGAAAGAATTTCTGATTAATTCTGTAAGTACCATTCCTTCACTTCCATGATATAAACATTTACAAATTAATAGAAATGAAATAGAAATGAAACCCATACTGGCTATTATTTCTCTTGACTGGATCAACTACATCTTATTTTTCTCCTGAACAACCTGTGTTGTGTATAAGACACACAACAAGCACTTTCTTTACCCTTTATTTTCCAGTAAAGCAAGCTAGGTATCAAGGTACAAAACAAATATATAACATACATTGATGACTTATGGAGATTACAAGTTTACTCAAAAGTACTTTCCACAGGAATTTGAATTTATTACAGATTTTCATGCAGAGAAAGAAGAATTAGCCATCTGAGAGCTGATAATTTTATTTCTGCTCTACATGCCTATGCTCAAGAGGCATTTTGTACTCATTTATACAGGGAATGAAAGGAACTTCAAAAGCATAGATATAATCTCTTTCCATTGAGGACATTTTACCTGAATTTTGTGTTTCAAAGTCCAAGAAATATCAATAACTTTAAATTTATCTGTACAATCTAATAAGTTCAGGTTTCAGAGGTGTCTTATTCCTTTCTAATTCTTGAAAGCCTCAGTTTCTCACAGAATGGTGTTTAAAACAGACTAGAAAACCATATTGTGCCTTTCAGGTTTTTGCCACATAAAAGAATTGCAGTCAGAAGTCCAAACTCCTAATAAGAATTCAGAAAAAGTCCATTTTAAACAGAATTTGGTATTTAAATTTGAAATCAATGGTAAACTCCATGAAGGGGGGAGAGGAGGGAAGGTTTTTCTAAATCCTTAAGACAATTATGACACAGGTTTTTTGCTAATCCTTAGGATAAGTCAAAGCTTTTCCTCCAGAATTCAAAATACAAGTTAACTCCCACTCCAAGTGACCTGGATGGTCCCTCAACGAAAAAATACAGCATTTGTTATCACTTTCCATCAGAACTGCCAGACTAGGAGAATGCAAAAGAACAAAATACTAATAGGGAACCACAGATTTTAAAAGATCTCACTTCAGCTTTATCTGTAGCAGATCAAAATTCAAAACCCTGAATATGAACAGCTCTATCTTAGAGCATCATCCATTCCTGACTTGCCATCCAGCTTGAAATCACCTAAAACACTCAGTTCAGCTACAACAAGGAAGCCAGTCTAACAACCACTCATGACATCCTCCATGGCACATCTTTGTTTTGTGCAACTCTTAAGTTTTATTTGCAAAATAAAAGCCATCTTGGGGCTCTCATTTATTTAAGTGCAAAAGTGATCCCTGGATTTTCTAGATCTATTCATTGCTGTTCAGTCACATACAGACATTAAATTCCTTAAATAACTTCCATAATAGAAGCTGTATGAGTTTCTATTCAGATACTACCACTGTGCCCCGTATGAAATTATGATCCTCCTCAAGGTAAAACAAGAGGAAAACTCATAAGCACACACACACACACACACACACACGCACACAAGTGCTCTTCTTATCACAGCAGACCAAACTCACACTGATTTCAACAGCAGCTGTGTCCTGTTTTCATACCCAAGTGAAGCAATCAGAGAACCTGAAAAGCACTACAGTACAAAGCCAGCCAGATGTGAGCCCAAGGAGTAAACAGCAGGGAATGAACTCAAAGCCTTGAATATGCTTGTTAGTCAGGGCTCATGTCTTGGGCAAGTAAGTTACTTATACATAACTCCAAGGAACAACTTCATGGCATGTGGAAATGCATTCTGAGGCCTGCAGGTTTCACATTCAGAACAGGATATCACTCTGGAATTAACTCTGTGAAAAGTAATTGCTTTGCACTTGTGCTTTTACTATTCTTCCAAAAATCAATTAAATTATCTGTAATTGTGTATGCGACAGGATTACAATGCAATACTATTAATACTGTTATCTGATTTAACTCTCTCAGTAGTTTACTAGAGTTAACACAGAAATACTCAATTGCTGTTTGTCTAAGAAATCAGGACAAAGATTGCTTTGATGTCAATAGATTTAATAAAAGTCCAGGTTTTACCCTGGTCACTAATATAAAAAGCATAGATTTTTTTTAATACACATTAATACAATAGCTAACAAATCCTCTTCAGGGTTGATTCAATAAGTTCTTTGTTAAACGTTATTATTATTGAATTAACTCTACAAAAAGTTTAAATAACTGGTCCCTATTGTAAAGAACACACTTGATATTCTGTTTTGATCCTTCAAAAATAGCATCAGTGGAATTTTTGTTTTGTCTACTAAATATACACTTGATTTAAATATAGGTTTCCTTCTTTAAACCTGTCCTGAAAAAGTACTTTGAGTCCACATGTCACCAAAAATACTAGAAGTTCAAAACCATTCAGCAGTCTAACAGTGTTCAGTCAACCTCTCTACTTAACACCAGCCTACAGCACAACAGTTTAGCCAGTAATGATTTCCCAGACTTTGCTGGATGACAAGTGAATGAAAACTTAAGTCAGAAAAGACATAATGGCCAGGTTGATACAAGTTTATTTTGTCAGTCTCTAGCACTGAGTTCATTTTTGTCATGTGGACAAGTGGGATCTTTTTAGTATCACTGAAGCCCAGTGGCAAGATCGGCATAAGTGACCTGATGCAGTGAACCACTAAACCTGAATAGGAATTATTTGGGGGGCTGGTGTAAACAAAAGGCAGTACTCTGTTCAAGATTACACTACTTGTTTACAACTGAGAAGTGACAAGGATCAATGCTTTAAGACAGCATGCACAGGACAGTTTTCCTTGCAGTGAAAGGAGCACGTTTCAACCCAATCCTAGTGAGGCCAGCCTCCCTTCAGTCATGTGATTACAACTTCATTAGTTACATTACAAACTTTTGGTGTAATTTGGTGGAACTGCAGAGCCCAGAAGTGATGCCACACATTTAAAAACGACTGTCATTAGTGGTCAACCCTCTCAGCAAGGAAATTAAACATGAGCATGAGAGTGGTACAAGGAGTGATGGAGGAAGAGGGCCAGGCTAGGCTGTGTGAGCACCTTGGGAAACACCATACCTTTATGCCTGAATGAAGAATCCCTGGCATAAATCATACACTGTCAGCTCCTCCATAACAAACCTGTTTGTCTGAATAAGTGCTATTTATATTCTGAATCTAAAGTAAATGTGTTATGACTTGAGGAGCCAGTATGATAGATCTGTTTTATTTACATGTTTCAGTTCAGTTTTTAGGGTAACATACTGGTAAAAGTACTCACACTAAAGAAGTGTAATTCATGAGTATTAAGTTAATTTTATTTGGCATTGGTGGTGTTTTATCTGATGAACTCTGGTAGGATTCCAACTAAATGAAATGAATTTGCCATAAACGCAAATTGTGGGGAAGTGCAATGCAGTACTCCTACAAAGACAAAGAACCCATAAAACCAGGTATTCTTGAGAGAAACCTGCTAAGGCAACAATCATCAAAAACCCAACTATCACTTATTTAAACATCTTGAGAAACCTTGTTCCTCCTCTATTTTGTTTACCTTCTACAGCGAGGCTAACGTTATATTTACTATAATATTGTAGACTTGCTTTTATTTGTCCCATCCAAGTTATATTTTAACTGCCATTCAGCACCATCCAACAGAGCATTCAGTTTTTGTGAATGCTCTCCTGAATGCTTTCTGAGTTGTGTCAAGTGTAAAAATGCCACCTCCTACCACCTGACTTTTAGAATACTGAAGCCTTGCACACTGGATGGTGTTTGCACATTTTTGTGTTTGCGACCAACTTACTGAAAAAGAATCTGAAAAGCTCCTGCCCACCTTGATTAGTATATTGGCTGTTTAAAGACAGACTCTCAAGTAACAGTCACTTAAAAATAAATCTATTTTACAATGAAAAAAACCAGTGAGGTTTTATTTTGTGTCTTATGTTTGCAGATTCTTGTCTCTTTTACTTTCCATTTTAAACATTAGTCTGTTGAAGCAAATGTTTAAGTTTTATCCTGAGACAATTTAAAACCTTGCAAAAAAGCCACAAACACTTTTCCCTACTAACTGAGCTTATCACCACCAACACAGGTCCAGTCTACTTTCTCCTCTCCAATTTTTATCTGCTTTTTTCTTCAATTGCACTAGTACTAATGAAATGGCAAATAAACCCTGTGGGTCACAGACTCGACGATGAAAACTCACTCCTGAGGAAATTATAGGGAGGGAGTGCTTGACCCATTGAAAATGATTATGAGGCTGAAGTGAGAGTCCTGGTTTTGCCACTCTGTGTTCACAGTCCATTAAATCCCAGAAAACTTTTATCTTTACATTTTCCATAGCCTTTGCCTCTCTCTAAAAGAGCTTGATACCTAGTAGAGGTTTTTCAACAGCTATAGAGTATGTTTCATTCCAATAAATATTTCCATCCTCATCATCTGCCATTCTCTTACAATTTTCGGTTTCCTCAGCCTATTCAAAAGCCAAAGTCCTGAAATTCTTCCTGATCTTCACAGTTCTTCCCATACTCTAAGTTCCACCTGAGGGTTTCCCAGCCTGCTCTGTCTTTAAAAGAGCAAAATACTCTATGCAAATCAAGACTGATTAGTCCTTAGACACAATCTTTAACTTGGGCCAAGTCTGTGGGTGACATCTTTTTCCTTCCCCTCATGCCCCCTCATTTATCAGGTTTGAGCTCTGAAATGTAATTAGCTTCAATTGCTAATTCTAACAGTTTAGATAAATCAGAAATGAGAACTGGTAGAATTATGATCTCAGAGAGCTGGTAACTGAATCATGGGCATTACACCACAGTAATCTCACAAGCAATATATTATATGTATATGTGAGCTCAGCAGGAATATTGAACTGCTATTTATTCCCTTCCTGAAATGCAGACATATTAAATACATTCAATTTTGTGTGTTAGTTTATATATGTAGGATTCAAGATATACGATTATTTTTCAAATGAAAAATAAAAAACCATGACTAGTTATGAATCTTGTGTACTAAAGGGAAAAAAAAAAAAGGATGAGGAAGAACATTTACATACCAAATGCTCCCCAAAACCTAAAGAAACAAAAAACAAATCCAAAATCATATGAATTTTCTGTACTTTTTTTTCCTAAAAGAACCTCTGGATACCATTACACACATAAATACGTAACTTGGCCATTTATATTTCTGCATAAGGCTGTTTCCAGATAATACATATTATCTTCTCCAATCTTCTTGGTTTTGCTGCATTTTTTCAAACAGGAATTAAGGTAAGAGCTGTGTTCAGAGATTTTCAAGTCATGAAGATACAAAGCTTAGAAACAAAGTGTCTGAGGACACACTGCTACAGGCATTAACCTATTGCTCACTTTTCATTCATTTCCCACAGTAAGAAATATAGTCTCCTACTCTATAATCAGTGATATTTCATTTATACATCATTGAGAAATAATAGAAAAGCTTAAGATGAGCCTTTCATGTTTCCAATATGTTCTAAGCTAATATCTTCACGTTGCAGGTTATTAATTAAATAGAGTACACTAACACAAATAAATATGTTTAGCTCGATATACTAACATACAAGAAGTTTTAAATAAAAACACATTACAGTGAAAAGATAATTTAGAATCTAGTGGTACTACTCAGGTTTTTTACTTTTCTTTGAAAATACAGGGAAACAACCAAGACAAGCCCACTCATTTGCAAGAACCGAGGTCACCTTTTTATCTCTCAGGATGCTGATGGGATCAGTGTCTTATCAGTCCAAACCTAGTGCTGAAGCTCAGGATTTTTGCTGGCATCCACAAAGCTGAAAATGTAATAGCTGAAGCATTTAACTCCCTGGTTTCAGGTTCTGCCCAACTTTCATTGTCCCTGTCTTTAACTTCTTTAAACAGAAATTATTCCTTAGAAATAATTTCATGGCTCTACTCTCTCAAGTGAGATCTAATAATAGTTAACAGAAAAGATGAGGTAATTTACACTACATTTACAGACTCTAAATGAGCGTGCTTGCTAAAGCAAATAGGAGAGGATGTAAAACCACCAACTCACATAAGAATAGAAAAAGCGTTCATTGGAAAATGACTTGATAACTGAAGCTCATGAAACAAGTCAAAACCACACAAAAACCTTACACTTTGAATAAAGTTGGGTAATGAGTGCTTAATTACTTTTGTAGTTAACTGAATAATCTTGATACCATTATCAATTTTCAGACCAAGCATGGCCAAAATCTTGACATTATTGTTATGCTGCTTAAATTAAACAAAGTTCAGAATTGATTAGTTTGGCTGGTTTTACTTAAGCAAGCTCTTCTTGCATGCAGGCAGGGCATCCTATTTCCATATTCATCATTCTCTCTTCTTTCTCTGAATGTTTTTAAGCACATTTTGGGAATCTTGCCTCAACAGCAGTTTGTTTCTATTGTAATAATGAAAATTATGCATGTACACATATGCCCAAAATCACTGTTATTACAGAGTCATGACAAGATCTAACAAATTCTGAAGCTCAGAAAAACTACATTTTCTTCCTGAAAAGACATTAAAATTGCCCACATTTTTTTTTTTTAGCATTTGCAAATTTCACTGAATTAGAGCTATCTTGTTAAAAAAAAGTAATTTCTTTTCTGATCATGTCCTACTTGCCAGAGATGTGCTACATACAGGGTGCTTTCAAACTGGCACTGGGCTTTTCTGCTGGGCCGTTTTCCACCAAATACTGAAAGGAATACTTACAGGAATCAAGTAAGTTTACATCAGGTCTGCAAGTTCACTTACAGGAGAAGCAAAGAAAAATCTGTCCCTTAAATTCCAGAAAACAGGAATATAGTGAAGGACTGTTCTTAATGTCTATTCAGATGAGCATTCCCAATGAGATGGGAATGCCCCATATTAGGGCCCATATTTCAAAACTTGAATTTGGGAAACCTATTCCTTGAAATGCTTCTTCTGTGGCAAGCAGTAACAGGAGGAGGAGAACACTCTATGCCTTGAACTGTAAATTAAAGATGTCTATACTGAACCTTCTCTGAGCCCAAGACAGTTTTAGCAGTAACATTTGAATAAATAAAACATTCAGGATACTAATTAGCTCTAAATTAAATTTTGCCAATAAGTAGTATAATGAATATTGTGTGAAAAAAATGTAAAAAGTATTTCTTGAAATTTTATCTGAAGGACTAATCAAGGTTAGTGGCGACAACACTGAAGTGCTACTTACTTTTTTCTCTCCTGCAAAAGATAATAATTAGTGCTTCCCAAAGAGCTCTAATTGGAGCAATGAAACCTTTTTCTTTGCTTTTAAAAAGATTCGGAAATTGTCCTTTTTTCACCAAAGCAAGCAATCAGAATAAAGACAATTTTCATTTACTTGACAAATGAGGCTTTTAACTCAACTCCCTCCTTTTTCACAATAACGAATGACTTCCCTGCTCAGTTCATCTGGAATACATCACATTAGGACAGACAGATTACAATGAAATGCAGGAAAAGGAACTGAACTGAGAAATTCATACCGGTGTCTCCTTCTTGTGTATGCTGCCATTAGCAATACTACCCAGGCAATAGCCATGAGTTTCTGTTACAGTAAAACAGAAGGTTAAAGACTAGTCAGGTGTTTTTTTTTTTTTTCTCATATCTGTTTGCTTGTGGGGGTTTTCTTTTCTTATTTCTGCTTGCACAACATACACTGCATGACAGCCTGTCAGTCACAGTTGACGTTGATTGCGTTCACATGGAAGCTGCTGCTGTGACCAGGGACAGGCACATCTGCAGCCTCCCTGGCTTGTCAACAAGGCAGCATTCCCTCTCAGCTCCAAATGCACTCGAAAATCTCTCAGTGACAACATCTATATGAGTTCAAAGTTAAATCAGCCATGCATACTACTTGCCTCAGCTGTTGGAGCAAACAAGGCAGATGAGTTCATGCCCTACCTTTTTCCTTATCACAAGGAGTTTATCCATCACTTAGTCCTGACAGATTCTTGCCAACTAGCCTCACAAGCAGACAGTTTTAGTAGAGGTTTAAACTATGGTTTTACTTCTTTGTCATAGATAACTTCCAATTCAGCTTTACTGAACATTAAGTATCTCCCTGCCACTGCATGGTGCAAATTTTATATTCTTTTCTGAGACAACAGGAATTTTTTTTCTATCATCTTTCATTTCTTGAAAATACAAATTTTCTTTTTTTTTTTTTTGAAAGGGATGAGTATAACATCGGTTTCATTTAAAACTGTTATTCACTTACAGGTGACTTAAGACCACATCACAGCATTATGTATACCATATGGCTCTCCTACAGAAATGAGCTTTAGGAACATAGTTATCAACAACACTGAGTGGCAATATGTTCCATGCAGTTAACAAAAGAATACGATCAGTGATGTGAGAGAAGGATTAAGACTAATTTAGAACATTGTGCAGCATAAGCAAGGACACAAAAATCATATTTATGTATGCACATATATATACACACACACACACCCACCCTTTGGTTGGAGCACTGAAGGCACTTCAAGCACAGTATTTTCCTATTAAATAACTTAAAATGTAGTTTCTAGTCTAGGATATTAACTAGAAACTAAGATGATGCCATAGAAGCTAACAAAAGAACTCATAAAGGCATAGTACATAATCCAGGACAAGCACTTGGCAAAATCAGCCTCCCTCCCCCGCTAGGACAAATGCTTTCGAGCAACTAGGGAAATACAGAGTACTTCTGAATGATTATTAGTAGCAAAAGTGAAGGTGTGGAAAATAAAAACCATCTCTTCCATTATGTTCTGTTCAAGGGATTGAAGATCACACACCCAGATGAGTCTGTGCATTGGAGGACAGGTAACTGCACCCCAGCATCTTGGTCTGTGATGCAACACACAGAGGATAGAGCAGACCCAAGAAATGGAACACTGGGCTCTGGGTTGAAGAACAGTGAAATGTATTAAACACACCCACAGAGAAGAGTAATGAAATGCTGCACAGTCCAAGTGCTCCAAAAAAGAGATCTCAAGAGAAAAACCAGCCATACATACATTTCACGGGGGAGCTCATATGTAGCCTTTGCCTCAAGGTACCTGCATTCTCAGTCTTACAGCCCATTTTCTAAAAATATGCTTTGGCTTCAGGTACTGAAGCTTACTTACTGAAAAAGCCTTTCCAGTGAGTTAATTGAGCAAAATACCCTGCTAATTCTAACCTGGTTATAAATGAAGAATTACAGATTTAAATAAAGCATTTTTAAACACAAATGGATTTTTCACTTTCTGATTTAGAATGGTAGCAGGACAACTATTACAAAGCACAGACTCAACCCCTTCCTTAACTGAAAGCAAATATCCACTTACATTCTCAAATTACTTTTTACAAAAAAACACCAGGAAAAATTCACAGTATACATCGGCATTAAGTGTTTGAGATACTGTTCTCTAATTTCACTTGCCCCATCGCAGCATAAAATACCCAACTATTAAAAAAGGACAGCAAAGCTTTTGGCTTATTATTAACAGTTTCTGTAAACAGCAAGCAGCATTTTGCATAATTGAGTATGAATTCCCCGAAACATGCTCTTTTGCATGCAAAATGATACAGTCACTGAAAATGCAAAAGGTTCCACCAACCAAGTAACAAATGAAAAAATCAAACAGAAGGGCAAACTTTTAAAAGCCATGTGTTAAACTAAGCTTGTCCTGTCATTTGAAAAACACCAAATACAGTCCAAGAAGCTACATCAGAAGCAACTTCTCAGCAATTTCATTCAAGTTTCCACAAATGTCCATGTTGTGCTTCCCCCACCCTCTCTCACCCCCTAAAAGACAGAGTACAAAGGAATATTTCAGGAAGCTGGAAATTGCAGTGTGACAAGAATCCCTTATCACAGTTCAGCCCATGGTACAGTGTGTTAAAGTGATGGATGAGAATTCACTTTCTGCATTTCCTCTCTTAGCATTCACTACATTTCCTATCAGAGCTGAAACACACGCAGCTGTGCTTACTTTGATTGAAACAGGACTAAATTGGAGACAATCCCATGGTAATAGCACACTTTGTTTAAAATACATACATATGCATTAATATACTCACACTTTTTAAGCTTCTTCACTGTATCCAAGATAATAGATGAGTTAACTATGTAATGCTCTGGCAATTTTCCCCTAATGCACATACTTTCATTTTTTTTTAAATGCACTCTAGTTTTTTCTTGCTGAAACCTGAACAAACAGTAGACTAACCACCAAGGTGACCAGGTTTTCTCCTCCCTCCTCACAGCAGCAGTGAGATACTTGAAGACTGTTAAGATAGTTGATTTTACATTTATTCTTTTTGTACATTACAACTTATTTCTCTAGTTCGTAGGTCTTATCACTGATGAGTCAACTATAACCTCCTTTGCAAAACAACTACATACTTAGCTGTTCCTTCTCATGCACAAGTACTTCTTTCAATTGAGCAATTTCCAACCTCACTTCTCTCGTCATTGATACCCACCATTTACCAAGGTAATTTTGAATTCTTAGTACATCCTCCAACATTTTTAACTCTCAAAGTTTCTTTCAGCTTGGCTTTGACTTTCCATGAAAATACTAGACTTTCTTCTTGCAGCTTTCTAATCAATTCTGTACCATTTCATATTACATTTAGTTGATATTTCCCTAACGTTAATGCTGGGCTTCTCCATTCAACTTAGATAACCTTTTGTCCACTCCCTGTAAAGTTCTATGCCATGTTTGATAACCACACACTTGTCAAGACAAGATTTGCCATAATTTCTGAATTGACAGCTATTGGTGTCAAAAGTGTAAGTCCCCAGAGAACCCAAGAGTTCTCACCAAGTTCAGTTCTCCTACTCTGTCCACTGTCTGCTGCAAAGCACCAGAAGTGGTTCAAAGCAAGGGACTAGGGGTGGTCATGAGACCCCTTCTTTGGCTGCATAGTTCAAATTATGTAGCCCCTCAACACAAACCTGCAGCTTTACTGACTTCACGTAGTTCTAATTTTTCCCTCTATAATGCAAAATTCATTTGTGCCTCTACTATAATTGATTGGACAGGCTGCAGTTTTCTTTAGTACCTCTGAGAGGCCTCTCAGAAGATTTTACTGACCGATTCTAGGAGTTTAACAGAGCCTGTGATGCCGAAATATATTGTTTTTATTCTGCTATTATTCTCCTTTCTATCGCAGGGATCACAACTTACACAGGTGACAGCTGCTCTCACTTCGTATTCCTTCAACCTTGACACTTGTAACAGTTTTTTCCTGCCAGTCACAATTAAATCTTCAAAAGCCTTCAAATCATAAATTGCTTTTTTCTTTGTATGAAACATCTTCTGAATACATTTAAGGAACTGTGTTCTGTTTCATCTCCTCATCATCAAATTTCTGGGCAGTTAAAAATCTCCTACAGCATCAAGTCCTGCAACTCAAATGGTGGCTCCAAAAAACCAAAATAAATCTTTCTTTTTGGAGAAGATCAGTGCTAGTAATAATTGCTAAGCTTACATGAAATTCATAGTGCTTTCCAGTGCATAAAAAACATTCATTAATACAAAAAATTCTGACTATTCTATTGCCTTCTCACAAAACTAAAATAAATAGTTTTATTCATCTTGAATCTGACCTTTGACCCCCACACTGACCCCTAAACCTATTGTGGGCTCACAGATTTTGCCAACTGTAATGGAAAACTTGGAAGAAGGGAGCACTGTAAATTACCTGAATGGAAACCTCCAAAGGAATTATCAAGAAAATAAACTAGGCAATTGTTTCAACACTGAAAACGAATTGGTTTTGTGTGCCCTGGAATTAGTGAAACCACAGGCATCTACTGATTCTGCTGCTATTGGGGAACCTGTAGGATACAACTAACTCCTGAAACTTAAAAAAACCCCAAATCTTTATGACAGTATTTTATATTTTCATACCTTCCTTAATATGTTAGGGAAATCATGTAACACCATCACTTTTGACAGAACTCCAGAGAAATTTAGACAACAGAGAGTTCAATATTTCCTTAGATTCATCAGAGAAGAGCAGAAATCAGTTCATTATCCTAATAGTACTTTACACAAGGCTGAATTAACTCTCACAGAACTTTAAATTTATATATTCATCTGGTCTAAATTGATTAGACAAACACGCTTTCTTACACAAGGCTCTACTTCATACAATTCTAAAGACCTGTAGATAAACTTTCTAAAGGACTAAGCTAAAACTGCGCAAAAATCAACTATTAGTATGCCTTGATTTTCCAAGTGCTTAATTATGCAACATTACTAGTTTGCTTTCAGACACAGTATGTTAAGAAGAACCACTATCACACTGGGGCCCAGCTCAGGCTGAGCTGAGTTTTCCTGGCTCCTCTATCAGAACACTGAGATCTGTTCATGCTTCCAGCAAATACCAATCACTTATTTATGAATATTCTCACAGCATGGTGAAGCTCTTCAAAGAAGCTGCGTCTGCTCTGAGGATTTTATTATGGAAGAGAAAAGAATCACGGAAATACAATCAAGGAATGGTAATGACAAACGGGTGGTTGTTTTCCCTATTGCATTTCCTTGTACAAGCAAATGGATAGAGGACAACAGTCACATCTTGCCTTTTGAATAGTATAAAGAGGCAGGAAAAACAACTACAGGGATACTCACTAGTGGTTGGACAGAATAGAAAACAGAACTTAGAAAATATAACTTATTCCCCAAGAAACAAGGTAGGAATCTATTCCTATTACAAAAAAAAAAAAAAAAAAAAATAAAAATACAGTCCTCTATACAGTAAACAGACAGGAGTTTCCAGACTTAAAAAAAAAAAAAAATTATGTCATGTATAGTTGTAACATTAACTTTGCATTCCAATATTCCCTCTTTTTAAAACACTTCGCATCATGACTTTAAAAAATTTAAGTATCCCTGTTGCAGAAATTCTACTTATCCAGAAGTTTACTTAAGACTTAAATTCCTCTCTTTCTTTCCCTTATGCTAAAGGAATGGGCTTTTTTTCCTGTTACTTAAATAAAGACTTACACAGAACATTTGTTAAGTTGTTAAAGTTGTATTTTAAGACGCTGAGCTTCCACAAAAATCATAGCCCTCTATGGCTTTTAAGTTGAAGTACCTTGGTAGTGTCTAAGAGTTTATTAGCCTGACAGAAAATATATTAGCTGGTGAAGGAATGTGTTATGAGTGACATGAGAATGTGCAATTCATATGAATATGAGCACAGATAGGTAAGTGTACTCATGGTCTAGCAAGAAAACTATTGCTGATTTGCTCATAGCAGAAAACTTAATTATTGGAGCCAGAGTACAAAGGAAAAGATGAGGGAGTAACCACAAATAATGATCTATTCAGGTTTACAAGTGTCAGCAGAGTTTTCAAATAGTCCCGTAATGGGACTTTTCAGTTTGAAAAGTACAATCTGCCTGACTTGAAAGTTTGGCACCGAATGAAAATTTGTTAGTGCCAGAAGGGAAACTGTGGGAATTGAAAGTCATTCATCATTATAACACTTCACCACAGACTAAACAGAGATAAAAGCTTCTGTACAGGCCATCATTTCCAGTACACCAGCCTTTTTTTGACTTGTCATATTGGAACATACAAGATGCTTACACAGAAATGATTACTTACGGGGAATAACCTACAGTTTTTCCCAGGTTATTGTTACAGCTGAGTAAACATATCCTCTATTTATGTCCCCAGAATATCAATAGCTACGCTCCTTTACTGGGCATACAATGGTTTTAGTGCATAACTTTGAGACTTTTTGAAAAGCTGCAGCACACACACTGAAAAAAAACCCCTCATTGCATTAGTTTGCATAGAGAAAAACTATTTAACCAAAGGAATGCATCTAAAGGCCTGAGCTGCCTGCCTATAGTTAAGAAAATGAAGCAACACTCATCTTCCCATCAATTTTAGACTCTGGATGTTTTGTTTTAAAATTAAATGGGATTTGAAGGGAAATAAGTTGAGAAAAAGCTAATTCTGTGTCAAGTATCAGTTCAAACAGTCCTAGTATCTTTTTACTGCTAAATGTAGAAACATTTGTCATTGCTGGATAACCATCAGGAATGAAAAATGGAACAGCATCAGTCACGTGTCTTTTTTGGTACTGGTATGAATATATAATATGTGTGCAAAGAAATCTCCTGGGAAGTCCAAAGTTACATGACACAAATTAACATCTCCTTATTGATTAAGCTTTACATCAGCTAATAACAGAAAAGAATTTAAGGCATAACAACCATTTAATGAGACTTGTCAAAACATATTTTAAAAATTCAACAAGTATTACTCCTGACATTAGGATTTCTTAAAGGAAAAAAAAAAAAGCCTTATTCAAACTTTTGGGTTAAGAAAAAGTCTGTGGATAACATGGGTTTTTTTAGGTTATAACAACAAGATTGTTGCCATTGTATCTTCTGGGTTTTCCTCTTTGAATGTTTGATAAGTGCTTGATGACATTTAGTAACAGTCCCCCTCAAAGAAATTAATCACATAATAATTTTATATATTATTAGCAGCTTCCATATTATCCAGAGATGATCCTGTGTCAGAATAGGAGTAAAGAACACTAATTAATTGTAATAGTTGAAAAGCAGGCATTCCATAACCTAAAATGTCTACCTGCAGCCTTATTATTTAGCCCACTGACATAAGTTTTGAGATTTAATCATCTCAAAAAATGCTGAGTTCTAAATCTATATTTGTCTGTTCATGTCTAATATTGTCTGTGCATAACCATGTACAGCAAAAGGGTTTTGGAATGAAGATACATGTGACTCACCTTTCCATAGAATCAGATGACCTTTGAACCAAAAAGAGGCTAAATTCATCTTATCACTTCTATGAAGTATTTTAGAATATAATTCAGTCTAATTCTTGTGCTGCCATTCACTGAGTGCTCATGTAGATTTTGTCAGCAGGAGCAGATTCAGTGTTCAAGTCAGTTGAAGACTTTATTTTTTGACATTTCATATCAGCAATTCAAGTATTCCCATCCCACAAGTAATACAACAATTAGAGACCTTCATGAAAATTCAGAAATATACAGACATGCTCTACGTGAAGCAAAGGTCATTATGTGGAGGGTAACATAATTGCCAGTTGCTGCAATTAAAAAAAAAAAAAAGGTACTTTCCTTCTTTATTGATCTAAGTTTTAGGTCGGAAAAAGTCAATATTTTCAAAGATAACTAAGTCTGATGTATTTGATTTTCTTATGATGCTTTAGGAGCACTAACTTTTGTCAAAGTTGCTTATATTGCTTTTGAAAACAGGACTCAAGGTCCTAATTCACCTAAGAATTTAATCTGTTACCTGCCACCACGTAACAACAGAACCCATACCCTCCCAAATCTATTGATTTCCTCCAAAACAAATGACCACAACCTTTGGCTCTGATTCACCAAAGTGTACACTAAGCACACATTTAAAACCTGCAACTCTACAGAAATTCAGCAAGTATTTGACTGCAGCTCCTCTACTCCTCTGTACCTTCCCACCATTTTGTTCCCAAAGAAAAGTGTCACCTCCAGGCTCTAACACTGATTCATAATACCTTAAGTAAGTAACAACTATCTTAGGGCCTTAGCCTTTCTTTACCTATTTCCAGTGGCTGCAAATCATCATATAGCAATTATCTAATTAAAAAATTACCTTTCTATTTAGCAAATATTTATAAAGAACTGTGCACTCCATATGATCATTTATATACAATAAAAATGCTCGTAAATCACACAATTAGAAATATGTTTCCTGCCAAATAGATCTCAGCTACTCAATTTAGAATAATGTTGATTATACAAAATTTATTTTTAGCTCTCTTATTAAAATATTAAGTTTAATTCTTTTACAACTTCTACATGTACTATACTTCTGGCTGCATATTATATTATACAGTTTTAAAACCTTAAGATCTTGCTGTTGCCCCAATCAACAGCTAACACAGAAATGGATACTTCATCTGGGAATTTCTCACCCTATACTGATGGATAGATAGTGACTGAAACAAAGAGCTGACTTGTCCCCTCCCAGGTTCTCAGTGCATTAACGGATTTAGCTGGTGCCAAGATAACTTGAGTTTTGGATGTGTTCTGTACTGCAAAGAGTAATCAGATTGTCTTTTGCACTTTACAAACTTAGGAGACCTTCTGTTATATAGAGAAAATAGCAAGTATTTTGATCCAGAAATACACACAAAAAAAACCAACCAAAAACCCAAAACAGCAACAACAACAACAAAAAAAAACAAACTCAAAACCAACCAAACAAAAAACCAATCCCTGTTACACCTAGAAATATGGCATTAAACATATATATTAGATAATAACAGTTGTACATAACTGCTACAAAAATGGCATAGGTTTAATGTCTGGTATGTACCAAGCACCTTTCATTCCAGAAAATCCTAATGGCTTTATGAGCTATACACAGGGATCAATTTATCCTGCACTGAATGAAAACAGTCTTGCTGACAATGTATTGTATAAAACTTGGAAATAACCAGGAGCAGGGTAACAGAGTGTTATCCAGACTGACATGAGGCCAGCATACATACCATAAATTAAAAAATTCTACATTGGAGTAGAAACATCTTTAAAGTGGAAATTTCAGCAATTTTACCTGATGATTTCACAGAGTTCTCAAAGAAAGCCTGCCTTAGTAAATAAAAATTTACAAAGCCACTCAAAATCACAATCATTGCAGAGTACTGCTTGCACCATTTCCTAGGTAAGCAATGTAAGTAACTGAATTGGCCTCATCAGATTCCTTTGATATCTGCTCATTTCCAGGAAATCCCTCACCAGTCAAAAAGACATCCCAACCTTGTTCTGCAGATGAAAATTCTGTTACTTTTCAACCTTTTTCCCCACCCCCAGTACCTTATCTCACAAACACAGGAATTCTATCCCAGAATTAGAGATATTTTAAAACATCCCTGAGAATTAGACTGAAGGCAGAGAGACAATATAAGCAAATAGGTACAAAAGTAAAAGCAGTTGCTTTTTTCATGGCTCTTCCTGACAGCCAGGGCAAAACTCTTTCTCCCAGGAATGCTGTTTCTAACAAGCAGGTACAACTTTTGTTGTAATGAAAGTAACAGAGGAGTGTTTTACCTAGAGATGGATAATAAATTGAATAGAAAGTGAACTGCAGTATTTGGGTTTATTTCAAATGCCAACATGTTATGATTACAAGGCTCCTATTCCATTTTTCTACTTGCCAGCTGTTCTCCAGTTTTATATTCTCCCTACAGTTCTTCCAATATTTACTTCAGAGTTTGGAATGTGCAAACACCAAGGTTCAGGCTACAGTATTTAGACCCTATTGCCTTTAAGCAGGCAAAGTAGACACAGTGGCTTACCAATACAAAGTAAATAATTTCATATCTTGCAGTAAAAAGACTGTAAATTGTGCACTAGGGACCATCGTGAGGATGTTTTTCTTGGTCACAGTCTACACTTACAGCTTTGGGAATTAGTCTGACACCAACACTTCTCATCTTAATACACTGGATGAGACAAGTCCTACAGACCAACTAGCAAGTGAAATAGATATCACTAGTTAAAAATTATTTAACATTTATGGTCACTTGTATTCTGCACACTGTCTCCATACAGCTAGCTAACTCAGCAGCTTCAAAGATACTTTTGTCATAGAACCATGACGTTGTTTTGAAACAAGCAAAAGTCCAAACTTTGTTAGCCCTGGCTACACATTCTTTCAGTCAGAGGAGTTCCCTTCCCTTCCTGCAGAGGTACATCCAAATTAACTACTCACATTTTTTTTTCTGAATAAGGACCACAGTGAGTGAAATAAAGTGCTACAATGAGTTGGTTGGTTTTGCAGCAAAAGAACAGCCTGAAGTTCCAGGCAATCAAATGCATTAGTTATGAACAGGGAAAACGAGCAGTGCTGGCAGAGGCAGAAGCAAAGTACAGCACAGGCACAGCTGGTCACAGAGCCTTCCCCTGCACCAAGAACAAACTGCTTTAGCATCTCTTGTTTATGAAGAATAGGATGGACCAACCAAGAACTAAAGCACGCGCATCACTGCACTTTCAAGTTCAGATCACTCTGCTGTTGTACCTCAAACATAACATTTTTTTAGAAGAGATTAAAACAACCACTTCTATTCCTCAATGGTCTTTGGAACACATAATTCTGCTCCAAGACTGCATGAGCAAATTTTATTTAACACTGTTCACACAGCACAGGAATTGAAGAAGCAGGTGAGAATTATTGCACTACCTTTAGCTCCTCTCTGATAGGACTATTTAACTTTCTTTACTAGAAATTGGGTGGAGTTTCCAGGCAGAATTTCGCAACAAAACAAAAAGTTCAATTGAAGATAAAAGATCTGTTACAGGGAAATCTAAACATCATCCGCTTGTCAGGGAGAACAAAGACAGACACTGAACCATCAGACACTGCTAATAATTGTAATGATAGCCCCAGTCCCTTACTGTCAGATTTTCCTTATCGCCTTTGAGACTTAATATATGTACAATTTAGCATAAATCATTATCTTCCCCTCTGATGTTCCAACTTTGGTGATTTTTTGGGTATCTACTTGGACCTTCTTACTGAAATAGCAACAGTTTGTACCCTTTATAAACACACACACATACATACATGCCTACTTTAACTTCCTCTGAAGTAATTTTTCACTGTACCTAGCTTTGTAACAGCAATTCAATTTGTTTAATAGTCCCTGTGAGTTAATCAAAATCTGTTAAAAATTCAGTGATTACATAATTAGTAATTAAACCCACCTCATAATAATCATGTTTTAAATGCACCTATGACAATAAGAATGGGTCTGTGAATTTACACAATCGCTCTCAAATCGAGAAAATTCAAACCTCCTTTTTTTTTTTGCCATGGTGAGTGGCACACATACTGCAAAAATACTTTGGAGGTGACCGGTTTTGGTACATGGTAATACCACATACTCTGTGCCATGGCTCACATTGGCACTTCTTGCTTCATCTGCCCACCACTGTGCCGGCACTTAAGCCAGCAAATTATGAATGGGATTGTTGTTTTAAATTTAAAAAGGGATTATTGGTTGGAGGTTTCCTGCAGGCATTAATGGAGAATTAAATACATTCTGCCCCAGCAAGTGCAACATCACTAGAAAGCCTTCAAAGTAGTCATTGGGTATGTCGCTCAAAATTTAAAATCCTACATATAACTAAAGAAATTACACAAAGGTTTTTAAGTGATCTTTCACTTCTCCAATATAAAAAAATGCATCAATACCATTTAAGAATTGCTTAATTGAGATCCTCACTAGCACCACTATATTTTTTCTCAACTATGACCAAGAATTAGGTAAAAAGGAAACATCATGTCAAAAAATAAACAACAAGAATGAGAATTTCTTGATTAAAAACTTCAGATGGACAGCATATTTTTCAAGAGCAACTAATTCAATATACAGGTAGTGTGATTCGTATTTAAACCTCTTAGGCATTTTTACAGTAGTCCTCACCACTGTTCTAATCTGTTGTACTCTAGATAGTTGTGATATAGCTAATAAAAATACCAATAGTTGAAAACAGTATAAATGGCAGTAATTAGCTTGTGTCAGAAGGGGTAGGTAGTTAGTTTCTATAATCCAGTAACTAGTAAAGCTGAAAAAACTTTGGAAATTGTCAGGTTTTCTAGCCAGACTTATGTTTTTAACTCTACATCACTTTCCAGATATATTAAAAAATAAACACGTACATCTTTTTAAAGTTCCTCCGAGTAAACAATCACTTAGCAACAACCTAAACTTGAGTTCTGAAGTTCAAAGTTTTTATTTTTGCCTTGTGACAGGATGCAAAGTCAGACAGACTAACTTCTTTATCATTAGAGATTATGAACTTCAAAAATTACAACCCTATGAGCCAAAGAAAGCTGGCTTTGAAAGTGTTTTGAGTGATTCCAATGGGATGCTCTGAAACTTAATCAGACTATATATGAAACCAACACAGAGTTGTGGAGTTCGTTGTTTATTTTTTGTCTTTAAGGCCTACAATCCAATTTCCTCAATTGCCTGATGAAAAGATAAATAGAGGGAGAAGTTTCACAAAACTGGCAGCTTTACCAGTGTAAGAAATTGTCTTTTCTTATCTGCAGTTACAGATTCTGCAGTGCCTGCCACCTCATCTTGTGCCAATAAAACTGTTGTAAGGCTGAATTGAGAATCAAATCAGAGGTCTGGGTAAAATAAAAAGAAAAGAGACTATTCTTTATCCACATAGGTGCCCTGATTCAACCCCTGCCAGATCTGCAATAAACACTTGTTTCAGTAGACCTGTAAAACAGCACTGTACAACAGAGGCAGGGACAAACAGGCAGGAACAGGAATTCTGTAAGCCAGAACTGCTACATGACAAAACACTTTCCCTTGCCAGGGCTAACTAGTGATGAGCTGTTCAAGAAGCAATTAAAGGGGTTTATGCTAAATCGCTATTCTTCTTTAATTGGAATAGAATGAAGGGAAACAAATTATCAATGTTTGGAGGCTTCACAAGTTTGCAAAGAATTGCTGTTAAAGGCTTCTCCTTACCAGAAATAAAATTCATCTTTAAAATTTAATAATTGCACAGAACAGTTTCCTAACCCAACAGACAACTCTAAACTTTACTTCCTAAACGGGGCAGACATTTAGCAGAGCCAAACAGCAATTACTGTACCACAGCGAAAGTTTTGGGCTGATCCAGGACTGGAAGTGGCAAGCACAGTACAAGGCATTGTCAATGAAAGAATGATCAAAGGACATTCAGCTGCTAATTTAAGCTGCTGAGCAGCCAGCTACAGAATGAAGCATTTTATGTCACCAGTGGAAAAGAAACAACAATTTGTTATAGCAAAGTATTGTGTCCAGATCTTTCCCCAATGTCTTGGTAGTTCCCTATCATCAGTGATCACACCTTTTTTTTTTTTTTAAGCCATGTCAAAAGACAATTGCAGAAGCAGTGAGGCAAGATAGTGTACAGAAAGAAACAGTGGCATGCTGGCACAGTCAAGAAAGCAAGTTATATTTTTAAACAGAACTTTACATTGTGACTTTTTTTCCTCCACATCAAAACACACTCCTGATAGAGCTTAAAAGTTATGTCAGCTAGAGGATGTTGTTATTCCAAAGTAGAATTTCTCATTTTTAAGAGTGGAGAGAGTTGAGCATCATATCATGAATCTACTGTATTGAATCACTCTGAGAAATTCCAGTGCCTCTTAACGAGTTCCCAAGGCTGTGACTTAATACACGTAAGGCTGACGGCAACCAAGTTGCATTGACCATGATCTGTGGAGGGATGTTTTAGTCCAATCAGGGCTGTGTTAGGCTGATTTTTGGTTGTGCACAACAAGAGAAGTTGTAATAGTCACCACCTGTTCATGCAGAGCATGAAGGCACACAAAACAAGTGAGCAGAGGTAGGGACTTGCTGAACAGCCTGTGAAGGAAACTCAAAGAAGGTTGACTGGGCCTAGGAGGAAGGTGACTGGTTCAATCACAATGAAGGAAAAGCAGTACATAAATCACAGGACATAGCAAACCCAGGGAGAATACAGGATGATTTGCCCTGTTTTCTCACTGAAGTGATCATGTTAGTGGGGGGGGGGGAGGAGGAGGGCGTGCTCATCTCCTCAGAAGCATGGGAGACAAAAAGAAATAGATAATCAACTACCTCCAAAACCAGATAGGGAGATCGAGGATGGAATGGGGAAGACCAAAGGACTAGCAAAGAGCTGTCTCAGGAGATGGAAAGGGTTCCAACTGTCTCATGGAAAGGGTTCCAACTTCTCTCATATCTCACCTTGGCTCCCAGAGTTACAAAATTCAGTGAGTTTTCTCTCTTTCTGAGGGATAATAAGCATCAGAACAAGTAATATATGGTTTCTTTTTTCTTACTCTATTTTTTGCATAGATCTTCACATATCCTCTTGATAGCAGTCCACAGCAGCTATTTCATGACACAGAAATTATATCAGTATTGGCAGAACAAATAAAGGCGGACAGAAATTCACAGAAGTAGATTGATGATGGAGCCCTCAAGCACAAGCTGCTACTGAAAAAAAAATATTAATGGTTGCATAGAGCATCTTTTGCCATGCAACTGTACACATCTGTCTGGAAGCAATGGTACAGAGCTCAGCTACTAGGAAAAAATGAAATGCTGCTCCCTCATGCACTGATTATAGCATCCATATCCGCAGAGACAAACATCTGACATGAAAGAGAATCCCCACCCCTATGGTGGTTCTACAGATAGAATAACAACAGCCTTTCAGAAGGTTCAGTTTTCTTTACAGATTTTGAAATAAACTCCCTCAGCATTGGAACAGCCTGTGTGAATCCGTGTTCTGATTCTGTAGTTTACAGTCAGCAGCTCCCGAAGTTTGCAGGCCTCCTGTGAGACCAGCTGAGTCTCACAGCTACAGAACCACTCTTGGCATTAACAAAACAAAATCTTCAATAAAAAACCTGCCTTAACTTTCTCTGGAATTTGAAAAGATTTAGCAGGGTAAAAAAAGCTGAAATTGACATAAGTGCATTACTTACACTAAAAAACAAATTATAATGCTATTTATGCATAATTCAGTAATTCCTAATATATGCCTCTATTTTTCTACACTTTCTGCTAGATAACATTGTTATACACACAAGACTTGATAAAATAAGGATATACTCTATAAGAGCTCACAAATCAAGCAGGAAACAAGCCATGAAACCTCCTAAAATCTTAGAGCAAATGCTGATGGTTTGACTTCTATTAATTCCAAATCTGTATTCAACCCAAAACAAGGAGGTGAAAGATTACAGGTCCCAGAACTGCTCTTCAATTTATTTCAGTATTTTTCCTCCTCTCTTTCTTAAAAAACAAAAACAGGTATCAATATGCCTAAATCAGCAGATATGAACAGTATCCCTTTACAGGAACAGTCCTTTTTACTACATAAACTGGGAGACTACAGGGGAAGAAAAGGAGATTGAATCTGCCAGCACCTGGAGAATCAGCTTGGAATCTCAAAATTATTTCAAATAATCTCAAATGATGTTTGCCTGGCTCTTATTATTTTTTTGCTCTTGGCCACAGCCCAGAGCCAATTTGTTTGACAGGAAATCATTTAGTTGGTATATATTACTCAAACTAGACCATCTAACGATAACCTCTGGCCTTAAATATAAAAAGCAAGTCCGTGAAAGAGATCTGACCATTTTTATTAATAATACTTCAGTTGAATATTGAAACAGGAAGCTTTAACTTAAAAATTAATTTTCCATATGCAAGACTGGAAAAGAAAGGATTATCTTCTTTCTTTTAGAGTCTCTGAATTTATGCAGAGGAAGAATATTAAAGGGGGAACTTATAATAAGAAAAGAAAATAGCAGCCAAAGATTTTAGGGAAATGCAGTTTTGTTCAAGTAACACCTTGGATAAATGGAAATATTTTTCTTTCATAATTAAAGACACACAAAGGTGCAAATGCACAAGTGTAGAGTACAGACAAAAACTACTAGCAGCCAAATACCTAGCTACAATTTCCCAAATAATTCCTGAAGGATGTGATAAAAGAAGACTTTTAATTAAAATTAAACAGACAGAATATTTCTGCAAATATTCGCAAAGTTTATTTTATGACTTAGGCTAAGGCGTATTGATCGTTGAGAAAACATACTTCGGTTTTAATTGCCAGAAGAGTGTGTTGTTATTACATAATGCAAAGAGCACTAAACTTGACAAATCGCTTTTCTGAGGAGTTTTTGTACTGTTTCCCTCCTCCAAATTCCAATTTATCAAGCATTTAGCAATTAAAGGTCAACGCTTCATAGATTTTATCTAAAGGTCGTATAAAAGTAGGCTTTTTTCCTCTGGACACCAGCTAGAAATTGGTTCCTCAAAATGGCTTTTTAGTTTTTCCTTCAAAATTTACAAACACCAGTATGAGTATATTCATGAATATATATACATGAGTATATTCCTCTGTTACTTAGAGCTTAACTAGAATAAGTTTACATAGTTGTATTCACACACGGGGCTGTTTGCTACAATTTTTATTAGATCTAAAAATTCAATTCTGTGTGCATGTGTTCACACAAACAAAAAACCAAAGCACCACTTGGCATCCTGGCCATGACAAGGATTAAACACCTTGAGATTGCACTCGATCTGTCTATAGCCAAACCCTGCAGGCTGTGGGATGGGCCTCCTACATCACCTTGGGTTCATCACAGTTAGGGTGTGATGGTCCCTAACTCTAAGTTTCATCCACGAGTGTGTACATCATTAACAGTCATTAATTATAGCACCACATCAATTCCTTTTTGATTCATAAGCACTATGTATTGCCTCACAAATTCACGTTAAAAAGAATAAACAACTAAAAACTATGTAAGTCAAGTAATGAATTCAACTAACATTGTCATCACTTATTCTGCAAGTTGGGTGATCCTGAATGAAAGAATATTTGTTTTGACATATTATTAAATATCAAATTCAGCATTGCTAAAGGGAGTTTTTTTGAGATTTGGTGCTAATGAACCTCAAATTTAATTCAGTCTACTTTTTTTGTGTGCACGTGTATTTGCACATGAGACAGCAGGTAGACACTGGCAGAGACAGAGAGTAATGGAGTGGTCCTGGCACCAGGTATCCACATTCCATTATGCAAAACATGGAAATGAGTTGTGCTGAAGGGAAAGAGCAAGTTAACATGAAGTTTATAACCTTGGAGGGTATGGGCAGGGAACCAACAAGAGCAAAACATTGGTTCTCAAGAAACTACATTCGAATAATTCTTGATTTTGCACAGCAGAAGGCAGAGATACAAACATGCACAGATGAGTATGTGCAGATGCTGCTTGGGCAAATGTAAGTGTCTGTATAATTTAGCTAACAAAAGCCTACATCACAGAAAAATTAAGAGAGATTTCTTTGTACCTACCCTTATAAAATTTCTTATATGGGAGTTTGGCAAGAAAGCTGTTTAGTTTGTTAAATACAGGTGGGCATTTCCCGAAGCCTGGAAAATTTTGAGTTTATTAACCACAGGCCATAGCAGTTGTCTTTTCCCAAGTGATCACAACCTGCTTGGTTTCTACTCCAGCTCACTGAAGAGAAGTAAGGAAATGAAATTTTTTCCAAATTCTTTCAACAATAGCTATTAACCCTGAGGGATAAGTTAAGCCCGTCTTGAGAATGCAGAAAGAGAGGATCAAGGATATAAATGGTCCAACCTTATTTGGTCCATGTACCTTAAAAATTTATCAGAGAAATCTGTCAAAGGACCAACAAACTTAAAACTAACTTTTCCAGCACCATGGTGGGCTCTGATGAAGACCAAAGCCACCTAACAGTTGTCAGAAGCCCTTCACTGCTTTTCATCTTCGTTGTAAATGTATTTTCTTTGGTGAAACACGTTGCTCTTCAACTTTCACAAAGTCTAGTTTTGGTTTCGCTTGTTAGTTGTTTATGTGTTTGGTTTTGTTTGATTTTTGTTTGGGTTTGGTGTTTGTTTTGTTTTGGATGTTTTGGGTTTGTTTGTTTTTAACTGCACTATCAGGCTTCAATCACGCCCTAAATATTATTAAATCAAGCTTATTTTCTGTAGCAGAAGTTGTTCCTCCAATTCCACAGTGGATGACTTGGGGTACTTGAAAAACATTACTGGAATAGCAAGATAGAAATCTCATTAAAATCTTTCATCAAGCATCATTGATATGATAGATGGTGTTTGATACCATCAGTTGTTCATTTTATTTTAACCAAATAACAAAATAAATCAAGGACTTATGTTCACATCCCTCATTCAGGAAGACAGACCTCTCTAAATCTTGGATCAACATATTTATCCTAAATACCCAGCAGTTTGTAAGTAGCAATCTATTTTTTCTGCTCAAGTTGGAAGAAACATCTCTTTCATCTATCTGAAGATTATTTGATCAGAATCTTACTACTATTACATAACATTCACAAAGTTAACAGCAATACAGCATCCAATATTAAGGATAAGCATCCCTATTTTCTACTAGAGATTTTTTTCCATGATGTGGGTATTTTTTTTGACAGTAATCTTTAGCCCTCTTCCTTCATTTAAAATAAAATTTTACAGAAATAAGCAGAGCAAAACCTGAAATATAAATAACACAGCCTAAATCTCTAGCCCTTATTCCCAAATAAAGATAACTAAATACTGTTTGGTGCAACTTAAAAAAAAAAAAAAAAAAAAACAAACACCAGTCTAAGGTCACATAAACGGTCTTTTTTTTCTTAAAATGCAAAACGCACAAGTGCTACATCTTATTCCATGAGGTAACTTATCACAGTCTCAACTGCAAAGTAACTTACAGTACAGTTAAATAGCTCAAGAAAAACAAACACAATATACAGATCAGAAACAGAGCTCTTTTTAAGAATCAGTGACATTTATATCAGTTAGCTGCTTATCTGAAAATTTTATTCAAGCTGCCCTCCCTCATCAAATCTTCTGTTATAGTTGGGTCAAAGTCTTACAGGAGAAATTTATGAATGCTTAGAATCTTATTTTGGGGGTAATGTAACATTGTATCACTGGAAGTCACTTCTTTTGTTACAGAAGGACTAGACAAGCTTGGTGAGAAACAGAATGTCGAACAGTTTTAGAAGCAGATTCTCTACTTGTCTTTCCGTTCTGCCCCAGTTCTTGATCACTGGGAACTCTGCATTGCAATAGGAATGTACCCATACAGCAACTTCACATCTGCTCACAGAGCCCTGAAACACTCAACAGCGTGAATTATTCCATTAAATTAATTAAATAATCAATATGATTAAAATTAAGCCCATGTTTCAAGGCTCCTGATGAACTAGATCTTAATCCAAAGCCCATGAAATGCAGTAAGAATTTTCGATTTCCCTTCAGCAAGCTTGGGTTTCAAAGTGCTTTGGGTTTTAAGTGCTCTCATCAGCTGGTTTTGAATGTTTCCTGACAAAAAGAGATGTACAGAGTGCCTTTTTCATGTTTATCAATTTAGCTCTTGTTTACCAAAATTTCAGGTTGGATAATCACATTCAACATTTACAGCAGGAATTCCCATTGAAATTGCAAAGTTAAATCCCTGACAGGGGTTTGTTTTCTTTCAATAAAGAAAACAAACACAACAAAACAAAAACCCCACACACTCCCTCCACAAGATACAGTATCCTCATTATCTGTGAACTGGCAGCCACTCAAGTTCACTGTTACCCAATTTTAATATTGGATGCCCTTTTTTATGATAAATTCAAGCCTCCTTCCCTCAAACCCATCTCTTACCTAATGAAGAAAATTGCCTGTCAACAATTTAAGAAGGATTATAGTCTGTTGCATTACCTTTTAATAGCAATATTAACAACCCTTTTTTTTCCCCCCAGGTCTTCCTGAAGACTAATGATGCTTCCCTTAAAACCAAATTTGAGATTGCCTTAACGTTTCTTTTTTCATGTTGTCTTTAACACTGTCAATTTAATCCAATAAAGATGAAAAGGGAGAGGAAATCTCCCTGTTTTCATTTCCCTGCTGTGAATGGAATACTGAAACACCAGTCTTGAACCAAACCATTTTTGAGACTCATTTTCCTGCAATTAAGCACAATAAATCTGGGGTACTGGCTTGCTTTTCAAACCAAATCTTATGTAGGTAAAAGCTCTTCACCAGTATGGGAGTACTTTTTATAAGCTGATTAGACATTGTCATATTTAAGATACTGTTACACTTAATACAATGAAGCTTTCTGGTTATAATGTCCAGTGCTTTTCACTATACATCCTTTTTTTCTGACTAAAGATCCTCCATCACACTACCTATAACTAATATCAAAAGAACCCAGTTGTTTATTTTATGTTATTAATGTAAACTCTCATGCAACAAAACAAATCTATTCTCTAATCACATCATCTCTATTGTGTTTCCATTCAGAATAGGCTCTCTTATCCAAAGAAGACTGGCTTTTCAGATACTTTAGGATTTAATATCATCCTATTGAACAATCCCCATGGGGACAACAGTCTCAGATATATTAATGGGAATAGTAGTAGTCACTATCCTGAAATAAGGATGATGATTTCCCAACCATTTATTCTCTAATCTCATAGTACCTTTATGAGAAGTTTTGATCTCAGTGCACAAGGATGTGATCCAATGCAACACAGTTAGTGTATTCTTCCCATTAAAGTCCACTTTTACTTACCTACTACCTGGTTTTTATTTCCTTTACATTTTACAATATTGCTGGGTCAAAGCTAATTCTTCATTCCACCTGTGTCATGTTTGAATTTCTATGTTTCTGTATCAATACTTGCACCACAGAGTGCAAGCCTGCTGCCCATGTGATTATGAACCTGCTGATTATGAACCATGTTCACCCTCCTACTTTGATCCAAACAAATGAACAAACCCAAGCGTGTCTGTGCTGCTCAGACACACATGGCTCACTGTTTGAAGTTCTGTATTTGAGGCTTCCTGTATCACTTTTTCTGTGATTTCAGACAACACTGTGGTTACCCTCATGTCTACCAATAGTGCCACAAGACTTGATTAGTCTTTTATTTCATGTTTTTTTTCTTATTAATTCAAAACTTATGGCAAAATCATTTAACAGTCACACTTTCTATACTAATCTGCAAAAGTTAAGCCAATGCATATATCCATTCAATACTGTTATTAGCAAATACATATTTTAAGAGGTTAGATATCAGATCACAGGCTGGGTTTTAAGAGTTTCTGGACCACAGCTTTTAAATAGAAAAGTTGACACTGTTTCTTATAAGTGACATCCCACAGATAAGACAAATGGAAAGGTAGCCAAGTTCCTTCCTTGTGTCAAGTCAGCAAGTTTGAGAAATAAATGTTATTTTCCAAGTCTCATCTGAGCTCATATAGTCCCAATCAAGTGCTTTGTTTCCATATTAAGTCACTTTTTGTCAAATCATGTTGCAGCATTCTTATATGCTTAGCAGGATATCATCAATTCCTTCTACAGACATCCCCTTCAGTAAAATCTACTTGTTTAGTAAAACCTGTAATAGAACCCCAAACCAAACAAACAAAACAAAGAAAACCTCAAACAGTTCCCTCATCAAAACATTGTATTTTCCACAGGAGGAACAGAACTGAAATCCCTTCCACGTAAATCCTCTAGCTCTGTGGAATTTATCCACAAGATCAAAGATGTTTTTAAAAACTTACAAGATCCTCCCATGTGCCATTACAACTGATTTATATTTTGACTTACATTTGCTGAATGGAGTAAATTTTTTATTATAACCTAAAAATGTCATTTCTAACCCTGTCTTTATTGTTTCTATAGTTCAGTTCATCTAATGCTTTTCCTAAAAGGTCTGTTCTGTTAAATATAAGAGCAAAATTCTACATGACATCACTGGGACAAGGATCAGATTTGATACACTGTCCAAAACAGTAAAGAAAAGATGGATTTAATGAGACCCTGTTTGGAAAAGAAAAAGAAAAACCCAGCATATCTGTAATAAAAAAAAAAATAAAATTCATATACTGGAAATGTCAAGGCTCATTCCTATTAAAACTTTCAAACTCCTCCTGATACTAAAGAATTATTTCAATGTGTTAGACACTGTTAAATATGCCAATTGGTTCCAAAACTTGGAGTTTTAGCATACAGAGGATGTGAATCTCCTTAGAAATATGCCCATGCCATTAATATTACAAAGGAACCAACTTAGATCTCTGTGAAACATTTCCATTCCAAAACACAAGCAGACTGTTTCCCACACAGTTACACTGCCCAGTGGTTTTCTTAATGAACATCTGATATTTCATGCACTCAGCAAACAGCTGCGGTTGGTGTTTTGTTGTGATCTCTGTGGGAGGGTATAAAATTCTGTCATCTCTAAGAACTCTTTTATGATTATACAGAAGCATCCAGAGTGCTCAGGGTACAATACCAAAACCTCTAAATGCTCCCTCTTGGGAGGGTTGCAGTTTCATTTCCAAGTTTAAGGCAGTTGAGATTTTCCATAGCACATACCAGCAAAGCACCTTAAGTCTCTGTCCTTTCATTATATTTTTTTCTGAAAACTAAAGGTCAACATCTCAGTAATCACTTAACTGCTAACATAAATACTATTACTTTTAAATTCCATCTACCACAAGCAGTCTTTGTAAGAAGAACCTAAAGGTGTTTGCAAGCAATGAAAAAATGAATTTTTTGGTAGCCCTACATGGACGTGGATTTCACTGCAGTATCAGTGCTGTATTTGTTAAATGACACCTTGATCCCTGTCAGTAGGTAACTTTAATGGAGTTACTGATTCAAATCAGTTAGGATTTCATACTTAAATTCTATTTCCTCTGTCCCAAGGAGGGACTGAAATCTCCAACCATTACAAGCATTGAGCCATGAAATCTATACTCTATTTCCCCCAGTAATAAAAGGTCTCAGTTGTCCAAATCAGTAATAAAATTCCCTAAGCCTCCAATTTCTAGACCAGTGGACTGGCAATAGGGGACAATTCAAGCAACCTGCATCCTCCACACTCACAGCACTGTATCAGTTTATGATTGACAGACAGCTGCAGGACTGTTCAGTGTGGGACAAATTATCAGCTCACGACTTCATTCTCCACAGAATCCTACCATCTAATTATCAGCTTCCTAGGAGATTTCTTTCAACACACAGAGTTTCCTTTCCTAGCTGAAAAAAAAATGCACAAGATACAACGAGCTTCAGCCAAGGGTGACTGCTAAGGACAAAAACCACCCAAAATTTAAAAAGAAAAAAAAAATAATAAAAAAAAATCAATAGAATTGGAAGAGCTGATTTCTAGTTATTGTATTCCACACTTAAGGGATATCAAACAGATAATTTACCGTAATAACCTACGAATACTTTAAAACATATAAATTTGAGTCCTACTTCTATTATTCATATTTGAAGCAATAAAAACAATTGCTTCAAATTATCACAGTAGTGCTTGCATGACATGACATATACATATTTATATTTACATATTTAACTTAAAGGTTAACTTGCATTCAGCTTTCATACTGGTGTAAATCTGAAGCTAAACATTCATTTCAGCAACATCAGTCTATATTTATAGTTGCATATCACACTAGGTTGGGTTCAGCAAGGCTTTAATTTGTTTGATTATTTGAAAAAGAAATTAAACACTAAGAAACTGTTGAAAGCCTGTATCATTGATACAAGATCAACACTTACAGCCCTTTTTTCACATCTGCAATTATCTTTCTAAAAATCTATGAATGAGCAAGACAGTGGTGTAAACCTGAGCCAGCAAGTTCAGTGTAATTCCTCCCAAGTACCGTCATCTGAGGCAAAACTGCTCATGAATTTAACTTTTTCAGGATTCAAAATAAGAGCAAACTGACACATGAAGACACATTGGTCAGCAAGAAACTGCTTCCAGTCATCAAGAGAGGCACAATAATGGTTTAGAACCAAATGGGTGAAAAAGGCAAGTCAACATTCCTGACATACACTGTACCACATATTTTAACCAGCATGTAAACAATACTCTTGCTTCCAGCAATGGGCAAGGCTTTAAATTCTCACCTTCAAGGGTTTTGGTGAGCACTCAAAATTTGAACAACCAAATCAGGAATAAAGTTTAAAACCTTTAATAATTTAGTTATACATAAGAGCGCACACACACTTTCAGAATACCTACCCAATTTCAATTTGAGTACCCTCTCTGATTTGCATTTTCTACTTTCCTGACAGGACGTCTAAAGCTCACTGTTCTTCCTCTCTGCCTTGCTCTTGGTCAATAATCAATTTTTCCAGTAAGATGCTGATATTCTTTAGTTCAGTTGCTGCTTGACTTTGGCAATATTCTGGCACACAATTGTACTCAGGACTTGTTATCTCAACACGTTGATAGGTTGTTTTCCACTGTTATCACTAATTAATTAAGTTCATTTTCTTGGAAGAGCAGTAATAAGAGTACAAACAACTTAAATAAGTCATTCTGCTTCACATGCAACATTTTGTATTGTTCTATAATAATTCAGTGTCAAACATACTATCAGACAGTCCAATGGCAAGAGACATCAACATATAATTTTGATATCATTACTCATGTAAGTACTAACACGAATTTAATGTACAATCTTGCCTAACTCCCCCATTCATATGGTCTATGAATGTCACATTGCTATTAGAGGAAAAATAATCATGGCCTAATTAGGTTTAAATTACTCTGTTTTACTTCTCCCACTAAGAAGCAGCTCTTATTATCAGTCCTGATTCAAAGCCATCATTCATGCTAAGTTCCATTTGCTCACAAGAGCAGACTCTGAACTCGGGGCTTCTACTCCATAGTCATCCTACCACAGATGATCCAGAACACCTAAAGACAGGAGAGAACTACTCAGTAATGATTGCAGTGTACCAGATGCACCAGATCAAGATGCTGCTGAGCACTAAATAGCTCTTATCAACATAAGCCATGTACACAGCAGCATGAAAGCCAGTATTGCCCTCAGAAAGGTCTATCTAGTTCAGGTCATAATCTTATTAATACAGGTCTTTTATTTCTCTTATCAAACCAGTTTCTATGGATCTCTTCTGTGTTCCATTCATTTGTTATCCAACTGTCTTAAAAGAGTAGCAGCAAAAAAATGACCAGCCCACTGTTGCAAAATACTGAGGAACAGTATAGCATAAATTAAAAGTGTTAAAGTGTTCATTTTTTAGCTTTAGGAGAACTTTCTATATAAAGATTAAAAAAAAAAATAGTACAGATTGATTCAAGGATTTTTTTTTTCAAATACTGATTTTATGAGAGAAAAGTGATCTCTTAAATTACTATAGGATTTTCACTCAAAGAATCTGCTGAGAAGCTAGATGAACATGATCCAAAATGTTCGTGGTTTAATTAAAGGTTTGGTAGAATGCTGTAAAGACAAGACAGCTATGCCTTTGTTTTAGGGGGTACTAGTACTGCTACACTGTCTCACTTTTTTAAAGTTCTGCCCAGTTCTTAAACAGTAATACTTTACACAGTTTTATTATTGGCAACCCTTTGCCTTGTTCAGTGTATTATTAAACATGTGATTTTAAGATCTAAAGAAATGGTGCAGATTCCATCTTTAACAGAGCTCCTACGTGCACAAGCAATAAAATAATGTTTACATGATACATTTATTATGGTAGAGCAGTTTAGAGCTGTCAATAAGCTCATACCTACTAGTTTTACAGTTCATTGTGTTTAATATGTATCATACATACACAGATTCCAAGCTTAGTTATAGAAAAAAAATCAATCTTAAACAAGAAATACAAATAAAATTATTTTCAAAACCAAACATGGTTGAAAGGCTGCATATGTGAACATATATCCAAAATTATCCCCCCAAAAGAGCTCTTATTTAATTGCATACAACACTTTTTTATATTATTTGGCTTAAGGCTATGGCTACAACACCCAGTCATCAAATTCTGCAAGATACTGGTCGAGTACATACCAAAAAAAGATCTCTGCTACACATCACATCCTTTCTGTGAATAAGTAATAAACATTTGTCCTCATAGGGTTTTGCCTGTATCACTATAAACTTTCATTGTCACAGACTCCTAAAGGTCTCTTTTACAGATACTAAATCCATCTGCTCTACTGTTTTGAGACTGTTATGAAATAGAGGGACCAGCTGTCCAAACTAAAGCACATAAAACCAACCACCCCAGAGTCTGAATAATGTGGTGATTCTTGCAGCAAAAATAAGATAGTGAGGTTGGACCCCTCAAACATACCCTGGGGAGGAGCTGTCAGAGGCTTATGCCAGTTTCTATAACCAACCATCATAACAAGTGAAATTTCTAAACCTGACAATTCCTTGTTAAAATGCTAGATGGGAAAAAAACCTAGGCAACCAAAAAAAAAAATCACTGAGTGACAACTGACACCCCGGGCCACTGCCCTGAATACTCCAGCTATAACTGCGATCACATGTAGTTATTCACTTTAACCACAGCTAAATATACATTCAATCTTTACAGTCAGCATTTAACATAGCTGGGTCTCTGCACCATGCCTTGGCACTGGTCTTAGCAAGAGCAGACAAATACCTTTCAGAAAGCCTTTCAAGTTTCTTGTCCAGTCCTTAGAAATGCCATTCCTCCTGAGAGCATCACTTAACCCTCTCTCACCTGAGCCACTCCATTTCAGTTGCACGCACTACTCCAAATCTGAAATTCATTTACAGCAGCAGTTGATCATCCAAACTGAGAGTACACCATGCTGCAGTTCAGTAGGCTACTGTAATTTCTCAGCTCCTTAAAAATTAAACTCTGACCCATAAGATGATGGTCATAGGCCTTACTCTAATAATGGCACAAGTATTAACAATTTGTTTCAAGAAGGCTGGTAAGATTCATTTTATTTCTCAAAACCTTAGCTAAGATCATGAATTTTCAACAGCAGTACCACACTGTATTCATCCTTCAACTCCACAGAAGTGACAGTCACCTTTGACTTTTCTAGTATTGTTACATACTTTTAAAATTATGCTTCTATAGTAAGAAAAGAAGGCAAGAAAAAGAAAATTTCAAAATTCATTTGAAAGATGCTAAACTTGAATTGTAGGGGAATCATAATCATTAACAACTCTTTTATAAAACTACAGAACTACTGACAACAGGGATAGAAAAACTGGCTTCCTATTCAGCTTATTTCAATTCTGCAGGAAGAATCAACGATTTCTTGCATAAACTAAGATTAACAACAGTTTTAGCTAACAGCTAACTAGTTCTGTTCAGATGTTAGATTGAACTGATAAACCCTGATGGGCAGCACATGAGCTTTCAGGTAAAGCTTTAACTTCTTGCTTACTACAGCCTCTAAATAAAACTTCTAACATAACAGTGAAAAAGGGTTTGTTGTGGGTTGTTTTTTTTTCCTTGTGTCAGTGTGACATTAACTTCACAGGCTCAATTCTCGCTAACAAAAGGGAAAAGCACAACATGAAACTATCAAGTGCTAACATGTACCACTAAATGTTACAACAGAAACTTCTTTAAGTGTACTTACCTTGACTTCCAACCCCGGTGAGCGAGTAGACTGCAACTAGTTTTTATCCAAAGATATTTTCAATTTCCTTAGTTCTACCAAAATGACTCCTACTGAAATAACTGATAACTGAAGTAGATTTTCAACACTGACTATCAGCTGGGTACGTGTACGTTTAAAATAAGTTTACGTATGCTTATCAACTTTAAATTCTGAAACATGAACATCTGAAAGTTCCATACAAAAATACTGATGACTCCACAAGCACAGGAGCCAGATGAGTGTGGTCATGACTTCCTTTGGTTTTGGAAGGAGCTTTGGCTTGGTCATGTTTCAGGGAGTTGTTTTCATACATCCTTCACTGTGCACATCCTTGGCCTGACATTTTTCCCATAAATGCAGAGCAGCCATATTTTTAGCAGCACATGAAGTTATTATTGCCTTATTTTAAATGGGCATTTGCTTTCAATTAAAGTGTGCATATGTTTGCTTTGGCAAATTGAAGTTGATATAAATGTATCCCATCTTTTGAAATTAAGCAGCAGAACATCAATGAAAAATCCATCAACTCTCAACTAGTAAGTGCTCCCAGTTCTGCCAGGAACAGAAATTAAACACAATAAAAATGCTGCAACTCGCTTTATATCTTAACTAGATTTTCTTTATGAACATTATTTCCAACACACAGAGCTATGACCCAATTAATTGCACATAATTAAACAGAATCACAAATATGGTGTGACTGCTGACTGCAAATACTAAGAGCCCTCGAGGGATGTAAAAGTTTAAAAATAACCTTAATTTCTTCAGACCTCTTAAATTTTATGTCAATGAAAATATCATTAGAAGTTGGTGTCCTAATCTACAGGTCATGTAGATATGTTATGGTGATAATACACAATGAAGGATTTAGTTTAGAACTTCCAATGTGTAGGATGTGATTTTACAAAGGGATGGTTTTGGTACTGCTGAGAAGCACTTACACAGAGTCAAAGCCTTTCCTGTTTCTCACCCTACCAGTGAGTGGCTGGAGGTGCACAACAGATTTGGAAGGAACAGTTTTCCCCAACTGACCCAAGGGATATTCCACACCATATGGCATATATATATATATAAAGTTGGGAAAGAAGAAGAAAGGGGTATGTTCGGAGCAATGGTGTTTGTCTTCCCGAGTCACCTTTCCATGTGGCAGAGCCCCCCTTCCATGGGGATGGCTGAACACCTGCCTGCCTATGGAAAGTGGTGACTCAATTCCTCAGCTCGCTTTGCTTGTGTGCACAGCTTTTTTTTTTTTTTTTAACCTATTAAACTGTTATTTTCTCAACCCACAACATTTCTCACTTTTCCATTTCTCTCTCCACCCCACAGGGAGGGTGTGGGGGGAGATGTTGCAGGAGTGAGTGGCTGTGTAGTGCTCAATTGCCAGCTGGGGTCAAACCACAACAGTCCTTAAGCGTTTCACCATAACCATTAGTCAAAGAGACAAGGTGAGAGGCAGAAGGCAGTTTAACCCTGCTCTAGCACACGTGCATCTGAATTCTTAAAGGATGTTCTTAGAAGCAGCACCCACAGATATCTTAGCTGGCAACACAACTGACAAGCTACCTTGGGAAGATTGACCTATATAATGATCCTGGCATTTTGACTAGGCTTGCATGCAGTAGTTTGTTTTGCAATCAGTTAAATTAATGTCAATGAAAAACCATGAGGCTTTAAAAAAGGCAATAAAGACAAATCTCTGTTTCAGTTTGTAGTCTGCCACTGTGAACTCAGCAACAATATCAAGACTTCAGCTGACTTGACTATAAAAATATTCTTATGTATTTAAGAATTTTTAACCCTCTTGCAGATCAGGAAAGAAAGCCCACATATGTATACTGTATTTCTCAATAGCACACTTGCACCATAAAAAGGAAATCACACATGGTATTACTTTAATCAGCCATTGAGTTTCCTGAAGTCTTCAGAAAATAAACAACCATTTTTGCTCAGAAATTAAGCAGTAGAAAATAGAACAGAACTCATGAAAATATGACACTACATTGACTATTCATGCAGCCATAAGCGGGAACAGTCCACATCATGAATAACCCAATACAAACATAATACTGGAAATCACAATTTATTCTAACCTGCCCAATAGGAAAAAAAAAAAAACCTGAAGTGACAAGCACTGGTATGGCTGAATTATGATTTAGACTAGTGCTGCAGGTAGGCATAAGAGTTTCATTAGTATCATTTTGTACACTAATGGCTGCAATAAAAGAATAATAATGCAAGTGAGAATAAAGCCCATCTTTTTTCTGAGACAGGAAAGCAAAATAACTTCATATACCAAATGCAATAAATATCGATGGAAGCAAACATTGAAGTTCCAAGTCTGAGAGATTCAGCTGTGCTTTGGTGTTTGAAGATGACCCTTCATCTATCTCAAGGCATTTTACATATAAATGCAAATACACATTTCTGAAAACTTGAGGCATATTTAAAATTTTCGAAGTCAGCAAGATGCAGAACACAGAGCAAGAGGATACATGAACACACCACTTATGTCAACAGAAATTTGATACTCAGTTTTAAAAAGTTAAATTTTAAAAAGTTAAACCTGAAAGAAACCTATAGGAACTGTTGTTTATTCTAAAATGCCTGCTAGTGATATGATTGATTTACACAGCTGTCCGCTATTTACCTCAGCTAAGACAGCATCCAGGTGAAAGTAGGGAAGTCTGACTAGGAATCATTGGCTTCACCATTTTGATTCTGACTGAAAATTCCAGTGCTACAGTCCCAATATCCCAATATTGAGAGGTGAAAAAAGTGTTTTGGTGATACAGTACTATTTTGTCTTTTAAAACATGTAGCAATACAAAAAAATTCTCAATACCAAATAAGAGAATATTTGACATTCTCTTGAATGCCGTTCTCTTTGAATAAAGAGAAAGGTTAAAAAAAAAAAAAAAAAAAAAAAAAAAAAAAAGAGAAAGAGACACATTTGACTTAAAAGATACTAAGTTACAATTAACCTTTTACTAAAAAAGTCTTTCTGATTTCCAGAACAGAGAAGTACAAATATGCTAATGCCTTTGAAATATGAAAGAAACAAGTTTGGAAGAAGTCACCAAATAACACAAAGAAAACTCAGACAAGTGTACATTGACAAAAAGAGTTTGTTTTCCCAAGAACGAACACATGCAAGTTTCAAGCAGGACACTCTTTGGTCCCTCTCCCCGGCTCCCTTATGGGGAGCTCCCACACCCTCGGAGTTTTACACGCCAAGGAAATACTCACGAGGAACCATACATTCCCAAATTTCCACTTGCCTCTCTTTATTTTGAAAGTGATAGTACTAAACTCACGCTATTTTAGGTATTACGTGCAGAGTTTGGATTCCTTTCTGTAACTGCGTCGCAGGTGAAAGCATTCGCGCCTGTACAGCACCGCAAGGGCAGCCAGAAACCACCCACCCGCGTGCCCGAGAAGGTTCGAACCCCTTCGGATGTGCCGCACTTGCAAAACTTGCAGAACTTACAAAAAATCCCCGACACGTGCAGAAACACAAAGCAAATTTACACCTCACTCACCCACGGGAGCAGCGGCCGGAGCTGGCGGACACCAGAAGCACCGAGCGGGCCGTCCCCGACGGGCACCGCCCGTGCCGGGAGCAGAGCCGGGGCGCGGAGATTGCCCCGCCGGAGGCAGCGGCTGCAGGAGGAGGAGGAGGAGGACACGGGCCAGGGCGAGCGGAGATGGAGGGGTGGGCAGGGGGTGCGAGCCCCCGCAGCTCCCGGGATGCGCCGAAGAGCTGGAAACAGGCAGGGGAGCAGAAGGAAGGGAGCAGAGCGCCGGGCAGGCACGTGCGTGCAACTTCGCACCTTCCAGCTTCCAACCGCGCAGCTCTAAAGCCGCGATGTCACAAAGGACACTCACGCAGCTGCTCCTGCTGGAACTAAGGGCCAGTCACTCTCGCGCGGGCGCCGTTGGGTATTTAAGCACATCGGCTGCAGGTGTGTGCAGGGCTGCAGGTGTGTGCAGGGCTGCAGGTGTGTGCGGGGCTGCAGAGGGCACTGATGGGCTTGAGCAGCCTCAGCTGTGCCCGCACCACACCCTGCCCCGGGCCAGCCGAACGACACTGCAGGATGCCCCTCTCCAGCCCCACCAGTGCCTGGCGTTCCCTAAACCTTCCTAACCTTGTACTGTTCTGGAAACATCCGAATGAACAATATATAACCACTGTTATAACGTAGTATTTTAAATGAAGCTCTCCCTGTGAGAGTCGGGAAATGAAGCTTCTGTTAAATAGCTTGACAGTAACTTTATGAAAACAGGATGCGTGAGTGTGCACATGAAAAACTTGTCCAACTTCAACAGCTCTGGAACTGGGCCATGAAAAAGTGTCCGGATGGTTCTCAGAGGTAGAAGAAAGCAGCAAATATAATTTCAAACACTACCGTACTATGAAGCCTCATAATTACCTTAATCATTCTAGACAGATACCAGGAATTCTAATTATTATTTGGTCAAATCATAAAATAGTTATTAGTATGTTACGCCAACAGCATGAAAAAGTGTAACTGATATTCTCTAAGTACTTGGGAGTTTTGCTTTTCTTGCCAAAGTCTTCGTTATATATAAGTAAATCCCACAGCATGGATAATAATGAATTGCTATTTTAACAAATCTGAAATGTACAAAAAGCATTTGTTGTGGGACTGTTCCCAATTTAATAGGACACATATTTACCCAGGAAAGATTGATTGTAAGTAATTCCTTATATTCCTAGTTATCCAGTGAAATTTTTTGAACCCACTGGAGTTTTGTATTTGTCTTCAATGGGAAATGGATTTCACTGCTGGTGTTGGAACCAACCCTATGGTATTGTTAACTCTGAGCAGTGACACAATTGTTAGGCACCCAAAAAAGCACCTAGAACCTGCATCTCATCTTCAGAGCTGTTGTTTCATTTGGGCATTCACAGAAGCACGGTAATAAAAAAAATCTATTTGGTAACAGAAGTGGTAAAATACTATGTACCTTTTAAATAAACACTTTCCAGGGGGTTTATTATTTATATTACTAATTCCCAACAAGGGAATATATCCAGAAATGTAACAAGAACTTCCCGTACTGGGGCTTGAGGTATTTCTATGTAGCCTCACTGCCAGGAGGCAAGAGAGGAATATCACCACTTTCCCCAAAATTCTTGTCAGCTTTTCATTGCCATCAAAGGAACTTTTTTTTTTTTTAGAAGTTTACTGAGCTAGCAGTACTTGAGCTGAAAGCTCTTGAATTATCCAATTTCCCATTAAAAGCAGAGAGCTTCACAGATAAGCCCAACTGTTGAAATACCCAATATTTGCCCAGCTCTAAGTACTGTTAAATGCAGACATCATACGCTGTGTCTATTTGACCTGCACTTCAACATCTTTTAAAAATTTGCCAGTGTTCCCATCCTCAACTCCTGTCTTCCATTTCTATGTGAATAACGTAAATGTTTCCCTTTTCAATGTGTTTTAATAGCTTGCTAAAAACCTTCTATAAAAAGAAATAATTAAGGTTCCATTATTGAACTGAAATGAGATGGATGGAAATTGGATGAGTAATTATATCTGACATTAAAAAATAAATCTGCATTATATTCACTGGAGGCTTATATGATTTTTATAATGTTATATCAAATTATTCAGCAACATTTCAGTTTTAAATGAGTTTTAGTCAAAGTATAGCTATAAAACTGCTAAATCAAGCATATAGGGAACGGATTACACTCCAGCTTAAATTCTCATTCCTATATAAAACTGTAATACATCAAAGAAATAAATGTATATGTGGTTTTGGTTTGTGGGGTTTTTTTTTTTCTCTTTCCTTTTACCCTCCCTTAAATCATATAATGTAGGATTTGTGGAAATCCTGGTTTGATAGTCCCCAGAGTGTGATGCTTCCAGGTAATGACAAAACTATTACAAGAAGAAAGCAAGAAAGTAACACCCCCGTAACAGTGTGCTTTAATAGAGGCTTTAGATGAATTTGCTGTTCCCTGAGTGAGGCAGATAAAAGGAAGAGCTAAAAGATCTGACAGAAACTTGGAAATTCTCTTCTGTGGACAATTCCAAACTAGGAGAAATGAAACTATTCTGCTCCAGAATGTGAAGTAGATGAATCCTATTTTACCTGCAGAACTAATTCCAGCATCCTTTCAGGAGCTGCTCTGCAACACACGGACGTGAGTAAGGCCAGTGTCAGACATGTCCCTGCAGTCCATGTTTTCCATCAATTGCCTTGCTCCAGGCAGTTCTCTAATTTCTGGCCTGCTGTAAGAAGAAATCCCCACTTACAGCAATGGCTGTTCCATAACTTCCCAGTCCCATGCATCCTTTAAGGAATCTAACTAAGCATCCAGTGCACGATGCAGGACAGCATAGTGAGCACCAAGTGCCCGCACTGACGGTGTTGGTATCTTGGGTTTTACAGCTGTCCCACAGCCAGACCTCTGAGACCTGGCCTGGACAGTTTCCATGTTTTGTTCTATTATTCTCAAGTGCAGTCTGGGACAAAACTTTTGTGAGGAGCAACAGAGATTATAAAGAAATTAAATTCTGTGGGTCTTAAAGAAAGCCCTAAAAAATGTAAGTGTAAACTTGGGGAAAAAAAAAAATCCATTTTTACGCTCAGCTCCATATTACGCCTGTTCTGAGTACAGAAAAATAAGAACTGGTAACTAAGAGAAGCTTCCCCCTACAAAAAAGGTGAAAACTTTCAATACTGATAAGCCCAACTTTTTCCTCTTACAGTGATGGATATCTCTGGAATGATTATAAAAAACTAAAATCACATAAGCATTGACACATTTAAAACACCCTGTGTATAAAAAGAAGAAACGTCCAGATTAATTATTAAATTCCAGTGCTGGAACCTAAAAACACACACTTTAAGATAACACTAAAACACCATATCTTGTTTATCCTACCAACTGAGGAAATCTGTTTTGTTTCATAGAATGTAGATGACAATTTTGACTTCTATTTTAAAGTATTTATTTAAGAGTAAAACTGTTTATAAGTTCTGACTTATCAGTAGGTCTTACAAACAAAAGGACAAACAATAGCAGATGGTGCACAGTACTTCAGAGGAAAAACAAAGAGGCTGCTAAGCCTCTAAAAATGGGGCAGAAATTTATTTCAGATACTATTTTAATGCTTTTAGAACCTGTGTGGGTTTTGTTCCATATATTCATTGTGCAACCTTCCTCTTCAAAATGTACTTCAAAGTCAGCTGGTGTCAGTATATTCAGGGGTTTTTATGAGTCCTTTTTTTTCCCTTTTGCTTTAGCTCATTTCCTGCCTTCCTTGTCATCTTCTGTCACACTACCTGCCCGTCTAAACACTTCATCTGACAGTTTATCATTATCTTTGTTTATCTGTTCTAACTAAATGGCATTCAAATAGCTGTGAATAAAGGGATCTATGTTATCAATGTCTGCACAGCTAATTGCTGTATCCTTTGGGCACATCAAGTTGCACACAAACCTTCAAAATTCCCTTTTTTTAGAATGAACATCTTTCTTTATTGAGATGAGTACAGAAGTAAGTATTACATATGGTTCAGATATGCTGTTAAAAACTGTGGGAAGCACTCAGTCCAATGCTGGTTTAATCACTTGTCATTCTGAAATTATAATATTAACAAGAAACAAGTGAAAAGCTCTTTCATCTTTTTGGAGAGCTAAAATAGCTTTTCAATGCTACTTTTGGATCACTCAGATGGAACTTTCCGGGTCTCTCCAGCCTCGCTGAGAGACAGATTTCCTATAAAGCATAAGAACATGCTGCTTTCCATTACATGAAATGTATGCTCAGAAATGAACATTCTCCTAGAGATTTTGTCAGGAATTCTGAGATCCAATAGTTAAAGGATGATAAGACTGCTGGAAATAAATATATTTAAGACACTTTTTTTACCATGTAAAGATAAGCTCTTGTATGGAAAACCAGGACAGTGCAATAGGTTTATTTGATATGGTCTCAAAGTCAAGTATTTTTCATGGCCTTTTTACAACATTTGGTTAAAATTCACACAAGTTAGAAGAGTAAAAGAGGTATGGCTTATATCACAGTAGCAAAAACAAAGTACTTTTGGTAACTTATATTTGCATTACACAAACTGTACTTGAGAATAGGTCCAGAGGTGAACTAAAAATACTACACTTAGCAAGTAACAAAAGACTTTAGCGAGAAAATTAAGAAGTGACTGGATTGCAAAGCAGCATTTCCCAAATACTCTTTTGTAAGTTGTTCAGGTACTCCAAAATTCCAGGTTCTACTTTATGTTTTACATTTGAATGACAAGATTTTGTTCAGTGAATGGAGAAAGCTGTTCAACATGGCAAATTTTCTGGTGCCAGCTCATTAGAAAGGTCTCTTTAGTTTAAAGTAGTAAGACCTTATTGAACTTTCTCTGCAAAATCTCTCCTAACCCACTGGTCACCACTGAAAAGATGGGTAAAAAATCATCTCCACAGGAAAGGGGGAAATGTAATTGATCTGAATTACATTTGCTTAGGTTGCCGAATCTGGGTCAAACACACAAGAAATAAAGTCTCCACTAAATAGAGAGGGAATAAAGATGCCAAAAGAAAAAAAAAAAAAAGAGAGAAAAAGGATTCGGAAAACACGAAGTGCTCAGTCACACACGTCTGATTTTACACTACAGATCTGTGGAACTGCATTCAGAAGGCAGAACCATAAAAACTAAGAGAAGGATTATGATGGTCAGAAAAATTCAAACAGAAATACTAATATAGCAGGCAGAGACATTCTCCACCTGACAAGTGCTCAGGTGATGCAGAGCCTAGAATATCTCTGGCTAAGCTGCAGCCAAAACAGATGCTATCTCTAGATAACAAAGTGAAATCTAGCAGGGAGCAAAGGCAGAGGTGTTCGAGTTTCAAGCACTCCTTTTCCACTTCCCTCAGAAACATCACAGGGATATATTTTAAACTGAACCTCTTGTGCATTGTATGTATTTTTGCCTGAGTGAAATGTCCTTCTTCCTAGATTAATACTTTTTTTGCTTATCATTCTCCACAATGACAATCTAGGTCATAGTCATCCTGTAAATAATTTTTAATACTTCATGTCCTTTAAGAAATCAAGTATAAATCATCTGCATAAATTAACTCCTGAAGATATCTTTTGCAGCAAACTGGATTTGGCTGCAGATTTGTAGTCCTCTCTGCTATGTTCTTTATCCAAGTGTGCCTTGATTATTAATCAGTGTGACATTGTCTTTGTGACTGAATTCTTGCCTTTTTCCTATAACCTACATTCTCCCATCTCAGCCATTTTTATTTCCTCTCAAGATCTCTCATTGGCAACATCTCATTGTGTTCATTTATTTACTTAATTGGCATTCACATAACTTTCAGTAACATGATCTATTAATGTTATTGATTTTTGCTAGGCTGCATGCTGTATCTGTTGTAAGCATTGATTTGAATACCTGGACACAACCTTGAAAAGTTTCAGTTTATAGACTGAACTACCAACTCCTTTCTGCATTTTCTTCCCACTAATTGAAAAATTTGCATTTTAGTTTAATAAAAAGGAAACAAACCACAGACCTTCACTATTTTAATCACACTGTTACCATTCTGATTCCTAGAAACATGTCTTTTAATGCATGTTCTTTTTTGCTTTCTTGCATGACTTTTTTTTAATTTTCTACTCCAATTCTCATCAAATAACACCACACTCCTTGAAAAAAGCAAGAGAATTGTCCATCCCTCTGTCTTTTATGAGTCCACAACCATCAAATAACAGGTAAACTACAGGGTATGAGGAGACTAGAGACTCTTTTTTTCCTCTCCAGGCCTGACTGAATGTAAATTGATATTTTTTCAACAACTCCATTTCCATATAAAAGTTATAGATAGGTACTACAGGTTCATGAGAGATCAGGAAACCCTTAGAAGGTCATCAGCTAATACCAAAGAGTAATTCTAACTCTGAAAACTGATAAAAAAAATAAGCTTATGCCCTTATGCAATAGAACTACTTGTCTGCATCTGTCAAGTTTCGTAAGTGTGGCACTTCCAATTCTATTTTTTTTAATTAATTATCTTAGGTTAGAATCATGAACTAAGTTGGAATCGCTGTTAAATGTAAAAACAACCTGAAGAGACCAGGGAATTAGTGCTGCCATCGTTTGACCAGGTTCACCACATAAGAAGAACCTTCTTTACCCTGAGAGCCCACATTTAGGGAAAGTTGCATATTACACTGAAACTCATTGCACATTCAAAATCAGCAAAATTTTCTCTGTAAAACAGTAACTATAAAATCTTCTAGTGCCATTTTAGACACACCTCAGCAAAGAGAATGGTACTTGAAATGAAATGGCAAGAGTCTAAGAAAAAAAAAATTACATGTCCTTTACAAGCACTGAAAAACAGTATTGCTTTCCACATGTCTGCTAAAATAACACATGTTCTACTTAAGTGCACAATACAACCTAATGAAAAATGTGGGCATTCTTTTTCCCTACTCTGATATAAAGCAAACAGAGCAAGTAACACCGAGAGAAGCCCTTACAAGCTCATATATATCTTTATTATGGTAACCTTTGTATTATGCCTCTTGTGAGCCCACAACACAGATTTCCACACTTCCATTCACTGAATCAGGAAATCCTTCAGTGTTTTGTTTTTCAGAAGGGACAAAAAAACAGCACAAACATGAAAACAATGCACTTTGTGGATAAAAGAAAGACAAGCTTCCCTATGCCACACTAAAATTTGCTAAAATGAAATAAAACTAGACAGAAAGAAAAGGTGAGTGTAGGAAAGAAGCAGGAGGAAGTTTAGCTCTGTCTCTGAATGAAAGTGTATGTTTTCAGCAGGTTTACAAATCTACAGGAAAGGCTTGGATGGGCTGTGTTATCACTATCTCATCAATCCTTGCAAACCTGAAAGGGCAATAGCATCAAGATGGATGAAAGAGCCTGTGCTGTTTGCAGTACACTGTGTGTGCTGGTCCACGCACTTACGAGTTATAAGTATGTTTTTGAAACAAAACATTTTAAGAAAGCTATTTCATTTCTTTCTGCAGACAGCACTCTGTATTGCCTCAGGGACAAGTTACCTGAAGATTATTTTCTAGTTGTCTTTGTTGTTGTTGCCAGAAGGCCTCAAAGAATGAAAAGGTGCTTCTGAACGATAGAAAAGATATTCTGTAAGGGCACTGCAGGCTCACTGGCCATTTACTGTTATTCTTTTTCTCTTTGCATTAGGTTTTACAGCCCTTCTCAGCAAGTTGCCTTTGAAAGTATTTTTAGAGATACTAAATGTACTCATGATAGTTTTACTTTATACAAGTGAAACCAAGAACATAAGAGGGTTATTTGGGGGTTGCTTATCACAACTGTATGATTGTGACCTAAACCTAAACCTGGAAATCCTCACATCAATTTCATGGATTTTGAGTTAAGCCCTAAGAAAACATTGATTTCATTAGTGAGTTTAAAATAGACATGCATTTAAAAAGATTTACTTGTTCCTTTTACACAGTTCAGAGGCTCAGATTCTACTACCTGTTTCTGTAGCTCTGTAATAGTAAGAGTACAGACTTTGGCATGGATTCCAAGGAGAGTCTCATAACATTATAAACTCATTCTCACTTTCTCTCTAACTCAAACAATGTAGAAAGCAATTAGTTATTAAAACAATCCAATAGCTTGCAACATATGAAGTGAAATAGTACCAGTTTTGCAATGGCTCACTGAAATGGGTCACACTTATAAGGGTTGGGTGAAAGGGTCAAGGATTCTGGAGCTTTGGCTGTAGACCAGGCAAAGGAAGAACACAACAATTACACTGACTATGACCTTGCTTGATTCTGCTCTAGGTGAACAGCTGAGTAGAGACAGTGCTTCTTCACAATCTGGTCAATCACGAATGTCCCTTCAGAAAAGGCCTGAACCATGTAAGCTTTGTTTTTAAAATACAGCAAATATATATATATATAAAATATAGCCTTTTGTCAGACTAAATTTGTGAGAGAAAACCAACAAACTTAATAAAATCCCAACGAAAATACTAAAGAACCTTTGGGAAGTTCTGTAGCCGTTCTATAAATGCATCAGGTAGAACAGGTATTGTAACTGAGGATAGAGAGACCTACAGTGTAATACTGAAGAGTTTTGCAGACACCTGCCTGCACGTGGCTGTGCTGAGTTCTCTCTGACCAAACCTGGCTAAACACAGACCTGTTTGCTATGTCACTGCTCACTGATGACCCCTCCTGCCCTGTGACAGTCACCTCCACAGTAAGTGAGCAATTCCTGTCTCAGTGTTGGAGAAGTGGAGAGTGAAATAGGAAAGAAAGTGTGTACTGTGAACTCCAACTCTGTTACAACCATGCTGGCCATGTTGATTCCTCCTTGATTAAGCAAAAATAGAATCAGATCACTGATCTTACATAGAACAAAGAAAATTTGGCTATACATTTTTTTCACTGGGATTAATTTAGATCTTTGAAACATGATATTGTATAGTAGAGTGATTCATGGAAGATTTGGAAATAAAGTTAGGAGAAGGGTGTATGAAACCTTGAGATGCCAGTTAAGTTCTCTGGATTCCACTGAGGTCATTGGAAACGCAGTGAAGGCTGAGTCTTAGCCTGGCCTGGCTCAGCTGTTATTTGTTATCTTTACCAATTCTCATATTTTACATCTCTAGAAGAGGTTTGCCAGCTGCTGCATATACAGCTATTGTACAACATAAGCTGGTATAGTATATAGGACAATTATTCATCTAAATAGGTCTATTAATCATTATAGTTTGTCATTTGGCACATAAAATGGGCTTGTATTCATTTTTTTCTGTATGAAGTAGGCATTTTAAAATCTTTCACTGTCAAACAAGCCTGTTACACAGGCAGTGCAATCTTTAATGCTGTTTATTTATCAAACTTAATGTAATAGGATTCCTTGACATGGTATACTGATGAAGAAGTGAGGTTTATTTTCAGAATGCTGAAAAAGTGAACATCTAGTAGCTGATATTCTTCACACTCTCCGTAATGCACAAATATGTACTGCCTCAACAGGCAATAATTTCTACAGCAACCCACAGATTTTGTAAAATGCAATGAAAAAGCTTGCTGTAAGACCTGTTAATCACTGAAAAGTGATATTGTAAGCTACAGCTGCGGTCCAGTGATTCACAGATCTGGTAATAAACCAGTGACAGATGATCTCAGTTGTTGCAATATAAGAAGCATTAGCAACTCCTGGATTTAGGTAAAATGGTGTATTATATATCCTAACTAAGAGATTGGTATGTAAAAACAATTCCCTCCTGCAATGATATGCAGCTTCTCATGGTCTCCAGAGGAAACAAGATCTTTTTTAGTTCATACTGCAATAAAAAACAAACCAAGTTGGGTTTTTTGTTTGTTCTTTTTAAGGGAGAGAATAAAAAGCCTTACAAATCACTGTTACCACTACAGCAAAACTTTAAATGTTCTGTGTGATAAATGTTTACTGTAGGTTATATGTGCATGAGATCTGCAATTGTACTTTCTCTATTTGTCAGGTGCAATTACTTACTATGTACTAAAGCACACAAACAAAAGCACAAAAACCATTTACCCAGTGTTAATTACATTACTTTTGACAATCAAAATAAGATGGCTGTCCAACTTCTTTCTTTCTCAAGTCCAACCTCCTCTATCTTATTATAAGAGAGATGAAAAGTCTTCGAGTAGAATTCAGGAGCAGAGTTCAATCAAGAGATATATTAAAATAAAAAAGAACATAATATTACCACAGTGTATACGCACTCACACAAGGATTTGTGATATTTCTCAAGTACCATTGTTAAAAAAGCAGAATTGCAGTGTTTATCATAGGTATAGTGACTTTTGCAAGAACAGGTACAATATTTTATATTGTTCCCATCAATTGATCTTTCCACTCATAATACAACTCATTAGGGAATGGGCGGGTTCATAAACCAGAATTTTCCAAAAGCAAGTGATAAGCCACCAAATACAGAAGTGATTCTGATATTCAGGCAGTATTTATAGTGAATCCTATAAATGCAAAGTAAAAGAGACCATGACAAGAGCTATTTCTTCAAATATTGCACAAAGCACTGAGCAGATCCGTCCACCTTTCCCCAGACCAGGAAAACAACTTTGTCTGTAGCTAGTCCCTGCTCCGTGGTGATTTGGCCAAAAAAAGAATGGTGATCTAAACCAACAGCAAACAAAAAAATATTCCAGTTTGTTTTGGTTTTGTTTTTTTCTTTCTAGAAACATTCCCATGGGAGAAAATAGAACTATATTTTTTTCTACGTGAAAATGAGAGAGAACAGACTTACCAGAGAGTAGCCTTGTGATACAGGGTTAAGCTGGCTGTTAAAACAGGCACAGATGGAATCTGAATGTGCTCATCTTACCTGTTGGGGGGGGGGGAAGAAAACACTAACCAGCAGTATAGAAGGCAGGCATGGCTCTCCAAAAACAGCTCAGTAAATCTGACTCACCCCACGTGTGTTTCTCTTTTCCTTCAGTTATCTCTGCGACTCAGCCGCTCTCTTGGCAAGGCAGTGTGTTTTGCTGAATCAGCAGACAGGTGAACAAAGGAAAAGCAGTTTGGTTCTGGTTGGCACCCTGAGAGGTGCAGGAATGGGCCGGGCAACCAGCAGTGCCAGCGATGGGGAAGGGATGGGCAAGAGCAAGGTTCGTGCCTCTTCAGGCACAGTGAATTCTTAGACTGCCTCGGCTCCAAATCCATCTGCAGTGTCAGGTGCCTTGCCCCAAAAGATACTTAAAAAAACAGCTTGAAGAGGAAACTGCATCTGCAGGCCAAATAAACAAGGCTTGGTTTCTCATATTCTAGATCACTTTGCCATTGAAACAGAGAAGGAATTACTGGAGGAATTACTTTTTCTCCAAAACTCAGTCTTTTTGCAGAAGAGGAAGCGCTTTTTTCCCCAGTCAGCCCTGAGAACATCAACATATGGAGCCTGTTAGACATAAGGGAGAGTGCAATGTGTTTTGAGAAAATTCACAGTTTTCTAACCTAGATAATGTCAGCAGAAATTGCTTTATTTGCATCACATGTTATCAAAGCCAAGAGAAGAAAATATATTACAAAAATAAAAAAGGTATTTTTGTAGATCATACAAGAATAAAATTTTAAGAAGACAAGACATATCTGAAGAAGAACTAAATACCATTTTTAAAGATTTATATTTTAAATGAATCCAAGATGCTCAAGTAAGCCTTTTCTTAAGGTATATGTCCCTAATAAATGTCATTCAATAAGAAATAGAGGGGAGAAGATTGGGTTTTTTTCAATCCTAACTCTAAAGCATACACACAGAAAAGCACGCACATGAAGTCTCTTTAACTGAAAGTAAGAATAAATAAATTTTAAAAGGCTGTTCAGAATTACTGAAATATATTTAATCTATCAAATACATCTTCGCTGTGTTTCTCTGAGCATGAAGTAGAAAAACATAAATAGAATCTCCTGTGGGTGTGGAGCTATAATATCTGGTTCTTCTCTTACCTCCATCTTTCCTTCATTTCTCGCTATATAGGTTGGAATTGCACCATAACAGTCTTACTCTTTCTGAAATGAACAGCAATTTTGACATTAGACATGCCAAAGCATCATGACTAGAATATATCATATTTCAGTGATTTGTTTTTTTCTTTTGGGGGGGGGGGGGGGAGGGGCAGGATTATGACAAAAAAATCCAGCAGAAAAAAAATCTTTCAAATGTGTGGCTTCCCTCCCCATCCGAATGTCTTTTGGCAGCAACACTGACCACAGAGCAATAAGGTGTCATTTATCATCCATTCTGCAAGAAAAATACAGCTGACAGTTGTAACAAAGAAATGTGGCTTCAAAGTCTCAAGAAAAAAAAAAAAAGAAAAAGTTAATGAGACTATAATGTCCTTTAGAACTCTGGGAAAACTGAAGCAGAGTTTTAAAATCCTCAAGTTTAAGGTCTTTGCATCTTCCCTTTATTTATCTATATATATTTTCATTAAAAAAAAGAAAAAAATTAATGCTGGGATAAATGTATGTAGTCCTATTTTCATAGTCACAGTGTTCTGCTAAAAAAAAAAAGGCCCACCAAAACAAAGCAACAAATAAAAGCACTATTTTTTTCTATGAACTGATATTTCATTTTGTTAATTACTACAGTAAAATAATAAAAACTCCTTAAATTCTGGATTCTTCAAAAAACCCCACACTTCAAAACTATTTACTAGTACTAAAAGAAACATCTGCACTGAAGTATTGACTAAAACAGTGCTGTTTATTGATTGTCCTCTATTTCATGGCAAAAATTATTTAAAATTATTTCTATCATAGAAGATTCATGGTCTGCTACAATTCTGAGGACAGAAGTAAAGAATGCTTTTATGGTGTTTTTCAACTTCTCTCCCTATTTCAGATAAAACCATGAGGAAAAGGATTTTTTTTTCCATAACCAAAAATTTTGAAATTCAATAAAACAAGTATGATGTGTACCCTGTGAAAGTTCATATTAGTTCCAATTAAAAACATCAGTTAGCCTATAGGAAAAGAAAAACAAATCAGACACGAGAACTTCACAGCAGATATAGAAACAAGTTGCTGCATTCTAGTTCCAACAGCCATAAAACAAAACTATCAACACCTCAGATCCCAGCAGTAGTTCATAATTATGTTTTCTAAGTTCGTTGTTTGGTCCTACGGTAACACCATAGCAACCCAACTGAACAAAAAGTAGAATTTATAAAGCAAGTGTTGTGGAGGAAGACCAGTGATGCAAGGGCTGACATCGGTCATTTATTTGGCAGACAGGCTTCAGAAAGACAATCAGATTTCACTTGTTCCAGTTGTCCATAAGATGTTTGGTGCCTTGGGTTAGAAATATGTTCTTCACCTGGAACTGTTGTTAGCACAGTAGGATTCTTTCCCTGAATTAGCAGAGCAGAGCAGGACACCTCTGTTTGCTTTGAGCACTGCTTGCTGCTGTTCTGTAGCCATTTCAGAACAAACACCTCACCCTTTCAGACACAGGGGGTCTGGCTTTGCAAAAATGAAGCTGATTTGATTTGTGACATTCTTGTTGTTTCCCTATTTCATCAGTTTTAATAAGTGTTTATTTGCTCAAACCTGAGGCAACTGGCATAATTCCCCTCTAAACTGGTTATTTCTCTTTTGATTAATTTGCTTATCTAAATTAATAACACAATCTATGTTATTTCCCTTGAAATTGGTCTACAAAAATATCAACAGCTAGTAACAATATAGAGAATCTCCTCTGAATATTGTACTTATTTGTTGTTTTATAAGCTGAGACTTGGATTCATGGCACGTCAAAACAATAAATGAGTAAATGAACTGCAAGTTATGGTCTCCAGCAGTCAGAGGTCAGATTCTATTTAAACACAGTATATAATGAAGTATAATATTAGGAGCTCAAGCAAATATATAAAATTAGTTAAAAGCTGTAGTCACTATATATGAATACTTTCTAGCAAATCACTTTACAAATGTATTATGTTACTGGATTGCAGTCAAGTTATGAAATAAAAATTATTTCATCCTAAGAAATAGTCAAGTTATCACACAAATACCCAAGAATGTTAAATGTATCTCAATATTCTCTCCTTGACACTTTTTCTTAATTAGACTCATTTTTCACTAGATTTCCAGAAAAGCATTCAAAGCAAATCATCATAATATTATGAGACGCTACACAAGGGACAGAGAAAGTCTGCAAATTATTCCTTGAGAATGAAAACAAAATACATTTCTGTCAAAATTATGTGTTTTCTCAGGCATTGCAGGCTCCCAAAGATGAGATATACCCAGAAAGCATTAATGTGGAATCTGAGATGCAGAAACTCCAGTAACTATGGACAACTCCCAGGCGGCCTCTTGCCAAAATTTCTTGATGAGTATACAGAGTGCATCCAATTTGGATGTGTACTTTAGCCCTTGGGAAAGTCATTATGTATATAAGGGAAAAACAATCCTCAAGTTTAACAAGCAGGAACACACTTGCAAAAAAATCGGGCTGTATTTGACTCTGTGTTTCTGTTCTAAGTGACTAATAGAGGGAAATGAGCTAATACAAACAGAGAGAAGGATTGTGTCTACCAGCCTTATCTGTAACATAAGGTGAGAACAATGACTGCAGCTTCTCTTTTCTCCTTTTTCAGGGTAACTCTTCAGAGAGCTCCGATTCAGACCTTGATAAAGTCCACTAAAACCAGTCCTCACAGATTGCTTGTTTTCCTAACATCACTGAGCACACTTGTTTGCCTGCTCCTAAACATCTCTCACCTCTGTAATCCTAAATCTACTCCTGACACTCACTTTTCTCCAAACCAGTTATTCTGTACCAGCACCTTCCCGCCCCCATTTTTGGAACACTTCTCCTCACATCTTACAAGGTCTGTCATCTCCCAAATGAAAAAAATCCCACCCCAACTTAAACACAAATGCTACAATGAGTTTTACATGAAATGGCTTAAGGATAATTTTAGTTCACAATCATGGATCGTGTATCATAAATCCTCTCCTTTCACGTAACTGTCCTCTGAAAAAACACTGCTCTGATGTCAACCTTACCTTCCCCTCCTATGTCAGTGGTTAATTTTCCCTCTTCAAGCAAAGTAATTTTAACCATGTGTCTCTGGTCATTTTCTATTCCACATTTTAAGTCTTTCTCCAAAAATATTTTGGGCTGCTAATGGAATTATTCAGTAGGAGAAACAACATTTTCCAAATAACTATCTAATAATGTGTACCTAAATTCATATTTAAACACACTCATGGTCGACCTGATTTTTTTTCCAACAATACCTACACAACAAAGGGAACTGCTATATCTAAAAATAGAGCATCCAGCTCATTTTAAAGCCTAGCAATTATTGGCACTGTAGTGTTCATAAAAGAGTAAATATTTGAAAAAACAGAGTAGCCACAAGAAAAAGAACCATTATGATAGATGATGGATACATTTCTACAATTTAGTCAGTAAAAGCATAATAGCACTTAAAAAAATTTAGCTCTTCTGAAATACAGAAGCAGATGATAAGATACATAGGGTACCTGTGAACAAAGTGAAAATATTGTAAGATTCTAAAAATTTTGATTTTCTGTTCTTTAGACTAGCTCTTTTATTCCAGATTTAAAGAAATCTTAACAAGCTTATTGCTGAAGCACAAAGACAAATGAAGTTCCACCTTATGTAGGAGTTTTACAAAATGTACAGAGAAATCTGAGTGGATCATAAATATGTAAATAAAAAAAAACCAAACCAAACAAACCACGTAATTTGTTTGCTTTTGAAACATGCCCTGTAACAAACCCACATTTGACAGAATTGTGGACTGGGGTATGAGGTTCAGTGGAAGTGTGGGCTAGTAAATGAAACATTTGTCATTCCAGAATGACAGACTATAAGTCAAGATGCCAATCATTAAGGGATAACAGATGTCTTCAGCTGTCTGCTGGCTCTTTATTTTGATTTTATTGTATTACAGAGATGGCCAGGAATACCAAAAGATAATACCTTTTATCAGGATGAACAGGGCACGTTTGCCCTCCTGAGCAGTTAAGGAGCAGAAATGCCCCAGGAAATAGGATTAGCAGCTCTGCAAAGGACATGTCACATTCTCAGCAGCCACCAATACAACAGCAGTAACCACTTGGTGTACAAGCCTGTTATCTGCATTGCCATGGGCAGTCACAGTCTGGTTAAATAAAATGCTTTAATAAAGTCAGCAAAAGTTAAAAGACTAAAACAACTGAAAAAAACCCCACTCAACTGTACCTGCCTTAGACCATCTAATGAATGTACTAGAAGGTAATGGACTAAAATCAGAATACTGAAAACTAGGCTTAGATGGGGAAAGTAATCAGAGAATATAATGTTTTCCTTATCATACCACTTCTACTCCTTCAAAAAATTTCAATAAGGAATTATGACATGAAATCGTGAAATGGATGAGAATACACTGAATTAAGAGTATTGCAGCCCTTTTGCTACTTTCAGTCTTTCTTTAAGATATTATGGATATTTCAATAGCCTAATCCTGGCCAGTACCCCAACATAACTAGTGTGAGAATTGCCACAAAACCTCCCATGGCCAACTTTCCCCAGGTCTGACTAAGAGTTGAGACATGACAATTGATGATGTTCTTCTTCTTTATTTGCGGGCTTGCCTTTCCACTCAGATTTCTTACTCCCTTTTTAACTCTTCTTCTTGTCTTTCACCTAAAGGAAATCTGTGTTAGGCAGTTGGCACAAAACCCTGTCCAACACCTAAGGTGATATAGGAAAATTCATGCTTTGAAAACCATTTATCCATGTTTGTCATTCGTGGAATAGTGAACAAAACCATGTTCCTATGCCTTGTTCCTGGTTGCCAGTTTGTACATAACAGTCAATACCAAAAACAGATATTTCCTCTTACATATATTATTTGCTTGGCTTTAAACTTGTGTTGTCTTAATAGAAAGGTTGTAAATTAGTAATAATGACAACAGTAGTAGCCTTTCGTAACTGATTTCTGAATCATAAGTATACATTTATGTCCAACTTTAAAACTGCTTAAATGATTCCCAAAATGCTGTACAGACCAACAGGAAGGATGTAAGGAACAAAGTAAAATTAAACTTTCAAGACATGTTCCATATTTCAGATATTATTATAAGCAATATTATCCAAGCAAGAATTGATTGTGAAATTAAAAAATCTTTAAAAAACATTCAAAAGTACATCTTGATACTAATTTCACACAACAGGTAGGCAGCCAAGATTTGACACATGAGTCAAAATCTTTTGAATCTGAAAAAAGCTTTCTGAGTAAGAATCTTTTGAACTGAAGAATCACTAAAGGAGAGAACAGTATTAACAAACTTGATCCTATGGACCCATTTGATTCCACCAAACGTGTTAAAATATCTGAGAAATCTGGTTTGGCCACTTGGCTGACTTGCACATTATCTTTGGGTATAGCTCAACGCAGCTTCTCAGTACAAACACTGCCCAGCCCCCTGAAATTGTTGTGTTTCACATGTCCAAACACTCACAAATCAAACTGCATTTGGCTGTTGGTGCCACCTGAGCCTCTAGAGCAGTTAAGTACCTGAAAATCACAACACACACTGCAAATAATAAATGCCCAGCTATCACACTTTTCTTTAATTCAAAATAGCTTCCTTCTAGCTGGTTTAAAACTGATGACGGCTTTTGCTTGATCTAGGAAAAACCCCGCTTGGATCCAAAATCTGCGTAACTGATGAAAATGGGAATAAAAGTTCTTGTCATTAGCAAACCAAACATATCTCAGTTGATGTTTTATGTCAATAAAATTTTACAGCACGAATTACAGCACAAATTGCAGTACTTTTCAGGCTGAAGTTCTCAATGATATAAACTCTGAAGTCATTACAATGTTTCTGGGGAAAGGACAGGAGTAAGCATCCTTTGCCTGGTTGAATTTACTCCATCAGCCACAACATATTTGAATAATTTCTAATATGTAATAAATCACACTAAATAACCTCCAGTGAACTATTCTGTCTTCTGTGGATAGCAGGTATCAAGGTCCTTGTGTATTTATCATTTCTCATGGCAGATTTTGCATCTTTGGTAGCAGCAGCTGTTGGAAAATTTTATTGACTAGTTTCGTTTTATTGTTTTGATTATCCCTCAAGGAAAACACAATTAAATTTTCAGCAGACTAAGCATTTTATACAATAAAAGATACATATTTCCGTAAATGTTTGCATCATCTGCTCTGTTACCAGAGTAGCTGATGATGAAAACTTTTGTTGATTTTCGGGTAATTAGAAAACATTTCTTTTTCTATCCATATTCTAGGAAATACTGTCATTCATTGTTTCCAAAGATTGCTTTACACAGATTTCAGGAAAAAATTACACCCAAGTAAAAGCTACAAAACATAACAAATAAAAACAGTTCTTCAATCACAAACCAAAACACCCACTCCGGTCAAGGTACAGGAGTAGGAATTTTATTTCTCTTTTTATTTCTACCCCTACACTCCTTTGCAACAATTGTTACATGATCAAAATCAAAAGTCTTGTCATGCTGAAATCTTTGTCTGAGTCTTAAGTATATGTAATTATATTTGAATATCTGAAATATTTATTTGCTGTCAAATTGCTGAACGTAATCATAATATTAAAGAACTTTTTCAGGGTGTTGGAAAAAAACATATTTAATTCACTGAAGCTTAATTATTTTCCTGTCAAAATGGTTTAACTGAGTCAGGGATGACTAAAATCCCACAAGAATGACTAAATACTCTCTTTTTCTTCTTCATTAAAGACAGAGGCTGGAATAGTACAACACACAACTACTGTCAACTGGATTTTTTTCCTGCTGTTTGCTGTTCTATACAACATAATTGAACTCCTGTGTTTAATGGCATCACTAAGAAATATTGTTACCATAAGTCCATTTCTGCTCAAGTATTGATTCAAGATTGGTGTAATAATTTAGATGCTAGATCTGATTATGGATTAAAATAGGCAATGCTGTGAGCCAGGGATATTTTGGTCTGGTTTGCATTATTTGTATAAAGAGAAAGATTTACTGGAAATAACTAAAAAAGTGGTCAGTAAAGATGACAAAAAATAAAGGGTGACTGAGTGGTGACTGGGATCACAATTTATAAAATATTCATAGTTTTTCCACCAGTCCTAATAAAGTTATTAGATAATATTAAAAACAAACAAATGAATTAAAGAAAAAAAAAAAACAAAACAGAAGAATTAGTGAATAAGAATTACTTATAGTTAGTCACCTAACTTCTGGAAAAGTCCTTTGCTTTTGTTCTCAGGACATTCTTTGAAGGCCAGAGTCAAGTTTTGCTTTCTTTAAAATCATCTAGACCCCACCACATATCAATAAAGTACCCTAACTTCATATCTCCAATTGCTTCAATGTGATTTTACTTTCCATATCTGTCAGGCATACTGAGCACTGAGTTATGATGTGCTCTGTTATTGCTCTGAGTTATGGTTTACTGAAGATTCGGTGTAGTCAATCTTAAAGCATGATGGCTTTTTGTTTGTGTTTAAGTACTTTCTGTCAACACACCTAAAATGTTAAAATTTTAACAAAATACAATTTAGGGAAGAATTGCTGATGACAGAAACTGATTTAGTAACAGAAATATAATCACTTAGTCATTCTATTTCCTACAAACTCTTTAATGCAAGTGTTAATTCTATTGCCCCAGGACCAGTTCCATTTGATTTTCTTGTGTGTTGTATTGTATTTCCCTGTGTAATGTGTGTCAATTCTTACTAGATTTTTAAAAATTATCATGATACCAGCTGATGACATTCTGGCACTTCAGGTTTGTTCACTACACTTTAAATAGGATGAACATTTTCCACACTTACAGTTTTCATTTCTGTATCAAGATGTTCAGGTTTTCATTTAGACGTATGAATATTCAAAAGGTAAAAAAAAAAAATTAAGATATTTGTTGTTAATGCTTGGAAATACTTCCTGGAGAGGTAAGCAAGTATTTTCCAAGGAGTGAAAAATATATATTCTTGCATGCATTAACAGATGAAACTTATTTTCTCTAATTCAAGTTTTACATCATAACTTCTCTATAATGAAGCTGAATTTTGGTGATTGACATACAGAAAAATAAAGCATACGTCTAAAAATAATTATATCTTCTGATGACTATATATTCCAATATAATGAGAGAGTACATCCTTGAAAATGACTGCAAAGCTGAGGGGTTTTTTTAAAGCAACTTTAAAGGTCCGAGTAATAAAGTCACAGAAATGAATTTTCATTCCACAAATCTCCAGCCTGTTTTTCCCTTCTAATGAATTGGAGTTCACTGGCAGTGGTTAAATGTGGAGAAAGGCTGGAACTACCATATAAAGACATATCTCCTTCCTGATGGAAGAAAGAGGGGAAGAGATAAACAAAGAGCTAAAGAGGTTTAAGGAGAGGTCCCTGCCTCCAGCAAAGCCATTGCCAGCTAAACAACGCCACCTGGAAAAAAGTCCCATTCTTTGCCATTTCTGCAGAACTGAAGTTCTGCTGGGATGTGATGAGAGATCAGACAGAACCTTACCTGTCAATGCAGAGAGAACTAACACTGGCAGGACAAGGGCGCTGAGCCTGGGACACAGGGAGGCGAAAAAGAGGAAAAGAACGGCAGGTGATCTGACCCTTACATTGATCCTGACCTGTAACTCTTTCACATAAGGTAGATCATTCCTGAAGAAGAAAATGTCAGATGTCAGGAAAGAATGTCACAAACCTGCCTGTATAAAAGAACAACAGACAACATTCCTCACAATAATTGTAGTCCCTGCTCCCTTTACTATTGTCTTTGGGGGACTCCCTCCAGCACAGACTTTCAGCACTAACTTTTTGGTAATTCCCCCATTCAGCAGGGGGTAGGACAGGATGGATTCAAGGGAAGCCTGTTAAACTGACATCTTCAATGCCTCCAGGGAAAACGAGTACAAACCCAACCTTGCTGCATAGAGGAGAATAATTAGTGACTCAGAGAAAGTACATAAATTTAAAACAGAAATATTCTGCTAGGAGGCCTAGGGCAACAGCCTTACAATAACTGGAATTAACAACAGGGCAAGGTGTGCTAACAAGTGTGCTAACAAGTGTGCTTGACTATATAAATACATTTTTTCTTCTCTACAAACCTACAAATACAATCTTCTGCAAAGAAAAGGACATCTATGCTTAAAATGCAACTATAATTCAAATTATAATTGTGTTTCATAAAAGATCCCAAATTCTAAATTTCCTAATTCACTATATTTATTATAACACATTTAACCTGATTATAATACTGTTGTTCATACTAACACAGTTAATTTAAATAAGCAAGCAGAAACCTCACCATGGCTTTAATTACAGGAAATCTCTCTACTGAAGAACACTGAAAATCAATATATCTACTTAATTAAACAGATGGGTTAAAGCAGAAAAATAATACTTTTTATAAACTTACAGAAAAATATATCAGAATATTTTACTTCACATTACAACTAGAAGTGATAAAAAGGGTGTGATAAATTTTTCTGTTCTTGAAGCCATATTTGGTTGCTAATTCCACCTGCTCCTTGTTTTCCTTGGAGTTTCAGAAAATACAAACTTCTATATTCTCCACAGAAAAAAACCCAAGCCACATAGCCATGGCAACTGTTGCTACATCTGCCTTCTAAGAGGAAATTCTGCCCCAATGTTCTTATAGTTAATTATTTAAACCTTAATTTCTTTTTATCGGTTATTGGGATATTATTTTAATTATATTTTTAATACCCAATTTTACAGTAGCAAAGGAATTATGCCCTTGAATTCAGAGCATGCTTTTTTTCAAAGAAAAGAGAATAAATGGAGAACTTTTCATAAGTTTGTTTTTTTTTTCATTTGTTTGTTTAAAGTTGCTGTGATTAAAAGAAGATAGGGATTCTAACTACATATAAGGATCTTTTCAGCAAATGAGAATAAGTTATGCAGAAAAGTTTTCTTAGTTATGTATTTCCTTGAACTACTCATTGTTTTTGCTATTTACAAGTCTGCTGTACCAAAACTTCTTAGTGAACACGCAGCACGTGGACCCCTGTGCTGCAGTTGACAGACAGCCACTATTAGCCAGAGTTAAAAGATTTGCATGATCACTGTGCAGGTTTTTCTCAGAAACACTATTAATATGCAAATTTATATACTTCAATTCGCCACCATAATCTTTTTGCTTTGATTATTCTTATATTCAAAATTTTCAAGATCTGTCCAGCAACAAAGACATATCTCAGCTTCTCATTTCTTGCTAAATGAGCAATAAACTTCAAGGTCAAATCCAGAATGGTGTAATTACCTCATTAACTGAAAGCACTCTCAAGTTATCATTTTAATAGTATTAAGGAGAAAAAAGGCTGTGACCCATTACAGTGAGTGGCTCTAGTTCACATTTTGGTTTCAGCAAGAAAACACAGACAGAAGGCTCTAAATGCTTAACCTCAGCACAAGCCAGAAGTCTATTTCTGACCAATAAAATTATTCTGTGGCTTGATCAGACTGTATTCAAGTTGGACTGGACTATTCATTGACTGGACTGATTTGGGAAAAATTTTTTTAATACTATTTCCTTTACAGGACTGGCACTATCTTGTATGATATTTAATCCTCATGGTGCAGCAGCACGGCTCAGCATTGATATGTACTAATGAATGCTTCATTCAGTGCAGTTCATTTCAAGTTATGCTTTTCAAAAAAAATGGAGAACACAATTTTTCATCCCTGTGTTATGACTCTGGTCCTGCAGTCAGCACAGCCATTCATGAGCTGATCACTTCAGAGCACCATGGCTCTTGGAGGGCCCAAAGCCAGCATCACGTGGCACGTGTGGTGCTCTCACAGCTTTCTGACACACTTTGCAGAGTCGTGCTCAGGAGAAAGTAGAAGACATTTCAGTTACTGTAATCATGATCAAAATAATACAAATCAGTCACTTTAGCATTCAAAGAACAAACCAAGACCCCCAAAAGAATCCCCTATGCTGCACTAAGCCCCATGCACTGCAGCACCTTCCTTTCTGAGCTGTGCTGTGTGCTCCTGGGGCAGAGCTCACCAGGAGGCTGCTCAGGGGCCTGGGTTTTTCTTCACACAGAGTGCATCGGTGTTTTGGCACAAGGTACATCATAGAATGAAGGGTTTGCAGCTCCACCACCAGAAACAGGTCCTTTAATGTGTGTTCCTAAATTGCTCAGATATCATTACATGCTAATTTAATCAGACAAATATACTTTGATCCAACAGTATTTAGTACAGGAATTAACTACTGCATGAATGTAGTATTTCAGATGAGGTGACAGAATACATACTTTCCCTATTTAGTGTGAATATTTATTCCCTCCTTGTTTCCCAAATCACTGTACTTTATTGCATTTCTATACTCATGATAACCTCAGGTATCAAACCATCTACCATTTGAAAAATGGAAAAGTTGAAAAAATCTCTGCTTTCTAACTATTTGCATATTACAAAACTTGAAGTATTTATTACCGTGCTCATCCATTTTGATGACATTTGGGAAAAGCCAATAACAACACTGTAGCATCTGAAATCATTTAAGCCTGGCACTTAAATTTGATTTTAACATCTACAAATCTTGAACAGTTAGCATTAAAGACATATAAATCCCATAAAATCTCATTTAGATGAGAAGCTACTGAGTTCACAAAACCCATTATGAACCTTAATAGTGATGTACTGTTCAGTTACAACAGATTGACTAATCCAGCACTGGGGTGTGTTTTCATCATTGTGGCTTGCTTGATTTAAATAAACCACGTTAGAGATGTTATCATGTGCACAGCTCTGCTCGTATAACCCTAGGCTGCAAGAGAAAATAGTTGATATAAAGATTGTAAAGAGCAATTTATCAACTCACACTACTGAACTATTAGTCTAGATTGCTATCTAGGATTTATTTCATAATTAAAAAGAGCTTATACATCCTCTTTATTGTGATCACGGAGCAAAATAAAGGAAGGCCTTCCAAACAGAAACTGAATCAACAATTACATCCAAGTTGTAGAGAAAGTCTCTGGGTTCAACAAAGAGAAGGAAATATATAATTAAGCAATTATCTATGGAGAGTCATTGAAACAATTGTTTTCTACTTCCACTTCATCACAGCAGTTTTACAAAAGGAAGAAGTGCCTCTATTCCTCCTTTGTGGGTCCCACTTCAGATTGGAGTCAGGTTTTCCCCCACAATAACATTTGTAAGGACAATCTACTGCCAAAAAGCAGAAACTCAAGTTGATCATGATCTAGTAGTCTTCCTCAGCCTTCTAGTAGTTCCTTGTATTTTACTGCTCTAAATTAGTTTCCAAACAGAAGGAAGAAAATCAAAGAGAAGTCTCATAGGTAATGTTTTGCATACTTCTGATGCTCCTCACAAGTCATTGTGAAAAAGTGACTCTGACACTGTCTGACCCTTTCCCTGTCCCAGGAAACCATTTTCCACTCCCTGGGTAGAGGAAATGAATCACAGCTGCTGCAACAAGAGACAGTGTAAGCCTTGTGACTGCAAATAAGCATGATTTGCTCCTTACTGACTGCTCCATAAAATTCAGTGATTGCACTGGATATGTCAATTACTGTAAATTAATGGCATTCTACAGCATGTTGCCACTCTTCACTTCCCACATCTTTCATCTGGGGATTCTAAACAATTCCAAATAATAATTAAACATTTAACTGTGGTGTATTAGTTTCTATGGGAGTCAGTCACAGTCCAGCCTCCTAAGAGATAGAGGTAATCACAAGACATTACTCAGTAGGCAATAATCATGATTTGTCAAAAATAACAGCAAACTGATATTTAGAATAGTACTATTTCCTCTACTTAAAGCAGAACTATGATGTCCCTAATAGACACAAACTTCTGGTGGAACCATGGAATATGTAGAAATGAAACTGATTCAGATTTTTCAGACATATGGAATAAAGCAACCTACAATTAATTCCACATGACTTCATTTTTGCATCGGTTTTCCTATGATCTACTAAAATGCTCTCTTCTCTTTAACACTCTGCCTTTTCAATACTTCTCACACTTAACTTGTTATTTTGACATATTACCTCCCCATGTTTCTAAAATTTCATCCCAGTCTGCTTTATTTTTTTGTTCAGACAACATTACAGATATTTCTTTTAACACAAGCCTAAGCAGTCAAATGTACAAATAAGTTTTAATAATCAAGGATTAAGCATGAAATACTAAATTTACAAAGTACAATTTCTCACATTCATTCTGAGCTAGAATTTTTTACTTTGGTCATTCTGGACAGAAGATCTATAGAGATGTCTGCATACGAGGAGAGTGGTGACAGCCCACTTCAAATGGTCAAGAATCTTTATGTTGGCTGGTATTAGAATATCTAATTGTTCAAGTATGGAAGTTTGTAACCTTATAGTGCAAATAGGTATGTTCATCAGTTATCATCCATTAATAACTCAATTTGACTTTAGGTTGTAAACAATTCAAGAAAGGCAATATTAGAGTGTTGTGTATTCATTCATCACAAAGCTCAGTGCAGTCCTCAACTCCTACACTCACATCATCAGTAGGTAGTTACTAATAAAGGCTCAGATGCTCCCTAATGGAAATTTAGCCAGAAGCCAAGGGTGACCTCAGGACAGGTGGCAGCACAGGTAGCCACCAATAGATCTCATTTCTACTCCTCAGCAAACACTGGGGATAAACAACATCCTGCAGTAGTCCTGGACTAATGGTAGTCCAACAAAGATCAAATATTCTGAAGACAACTGAAGAGTAAAGAAAGGAACAACTCGGTACCAGCAAGATGAGTTGGGTGGAGTAACCAGGTTTATATTTTTATTTTCCTGTGAAATTTCTGTGTTTCAAAATTTCACTCAGCAAAACACAAACACTTTTCACATAATTTATATAAAGTTGTATTCTTACCCTAGCATGCTTCCCAGTTTTGATTTTCAGTATTGGGACCACTGATTCATTGCCAGATGAAAGATAAAACACTGACACAATAGCATACAATATATGTTATTGGCAACATCAGAAGGAGCATATTGATTTGCAAACAGTGATTTGGAAAAAAAAAAAATCACGATTACTGTACCAGCAGCAAGTGAATTTCCTTTTTACAGCAGAACCAAAAGTCAATCTTTATTTTCTCATGGTAGCCAATGGTCCAAGTGAAAACATTAAATTTATAACCGTCACAGAACCTCTGAGACAACCTCCAGAATACCCTCCAACACCAAAGTATGCTAGCCCGTAACATGGTTACTTACTTCCCATATTCCTCAAATAGAGATATTTTTCATTGAAAATTAGGAACAACTACTAAAATACTTAATCTCAGCTGCTCTTTTTATAAGAAACTTCTGAAATAAAAGAGAAATCAAATAAAAAATCCATTAATATAAACTATAAATAATGTCTATATGGGTATGTTTAAATACTTAGTATTTTCATTTCTGTCTATTTAGCAGACACAAGGATAACGTCCTAAAATAACTGAAGGGACTGCACTTTTCCTTCTTTGCATAGAGCCCTAGTAGAGAATCCTTGTCACCACTTATAATACTGCAAATATACACTTTAACCAGGCTTTATTTTCCTCCTTGGCACAAGTGTGATCTTCAGCTGTTGTACCCAGTAGCTGATTAGGCATCATCTATCACAGGCTGACGACCTACTGTGCCATAATAACAGAAATCAGCACTGCAGACCAGTTCAGAACCTCCAGCTTTACACAGAGTGCCAGAAACACAGCCTTATTAGGAGAAAACACAGACTTAGTGAGTAATTTCAATCATAATTAGGCAATAAGAAAGAAACCCAGGAAACTAACTTGTCAAACGACTACAAAGGAAGGTACTGAGGGCTGGGGGTAGAGTTATTTTAGTTTATACTTTTACCTTAAGTCATCTCCAATGCAGGCTAACAAGAGACCATTAGGGTACCACTTGGTGGCTCTTTTTCACTCACATCAAAGCAAGCCAACAGTGAACACCTTCCCTGTTGCAGGGAGCCAGCAGTTCAGAGCAGAGTGGGGAGTTGTCCCTGCTGGGAGGCAGCTCTGCCTGCTGTCAAGCCTCATTTCTGCACCTCCTGGCTAAGGCTTCACTCTCGTTCAGCCCTTCCCAAACGAGCAGTTGTGACCTCAAGGGAGATCACAGCAGTTAAAACAGGGTCATAAACCAAATAATCCTGTATTTCACAGTCAGAAGTATAGAACTGCTGCTCCATTTCTCCTTTTTATTGATCTGCTAATGTCCCGTGATGAGGATATCACAGTCCTCCTACATATCTTTAGGCTCTTTAGCAATGGACTGTTTCAGATCCTTTGTCAGTATAACTTACAACAAATTCCTTCTCCAATATACCATTTACTAAAACAAAAGATCAAAAAACCTCAGGGGATTTGCTATGAAGATTATTTAATTTGTAGGAGGAAGAACTGAAAAAATATTGGCAAATTCAGTATTGTTGGATATACTAAGCTTCTGTTTTCAAAATGAAGTTGTCAAAATAATAATTTCTGTTTACATTTATGTCTTTAATGTTTCTAAAAAATTTAATTAGGATCAAACATTCCACATTAGAATTCTGAAGCTTATGTTTTCTTCAACTTAGAAATGAAGATGTAGGGGGGAAAGATAATTTTAAATCGTGATGGAATACAACTTGGTTTTCTAATCAAGTTCACTAGTGAAAAAAAGCACCAATTATTGGTATATCTCCTTTACTTCTCTACATTAAGTCTTCTTCTCTCCTTTGAATTTCATTTAATCTACAGCCAGTCAATTTAAAACTTTGGTGAATGTTTTCAGCAAAAATCCTACTCACCGTCTGTTAGAAAGTGCACATCTATAATGGAAATAACCTGGGTCTACACTTTGCTGCACATCTGCCTCTTCCCTTCTCTCTCTGCACCACAAAGCCACCTGTTCCTACTTAAACTCTTAAGTGTTTTCATTAATTTCACTGCATTAAATGTATATCTTAAATGCATGCATCTAAATATGTACACTTGCAAATATAATGAAGTGCCTTTCTGAGAACTGAGATTTCAGGATGAGTACAGATCTGGGCCTGTTTTTTCCAGCAGTTATTACTCATTGCCCTTCAGGCAGAGATCCTTAACGCTTTCATAGCAACAACCTCCTGTTGTGCAAAAAATTGCTCTCAGCTGCAGAGGGCGTAGCATCAATTTTGTAACTCTAATTCTGTTCAGATTTTTAATCCCATTCATAATGGTACCTCATGAGTACCAGAAATGCAGATAAGGAATTCCCAAATTGCACCCATGTGGCTTCATGCCTTCCCCCTTGAGGTCATGACAAAAATGTCATTGCCTTCAGAGGTTCAGAATGAAGCTTTTCATTCCGAGTTCAATTAACTTCAGCTCTTAAAATAAAAGACATCAGAAAAATGTCAGCTACTCATTCACTGAAAGAAACCATTTCAGCAATTATTCGTTACTATCTTAATGGATACATATTAAGCAATCAGATATGCTTAATCCTGGACCGCTGAGAACTGATGAGTCCCTGCAGCAACACACGAACCCAAGCTCACAGACAGTGATGAAAAGCCGGCTGCAAAGCAACAGGGAGTGAACAGCTGAAGACACTTGCAATTCCTGTTTATTGCTATTTTGAAAACATTTTTCTTCCTGGTGCTGAAGAGGAAGAGTCTCAAGAGTCTTTTTTCCCTTGATTATGAAAAGAATTTGTTCACTGCTATGAATATTTGCTCACAGAGAAATAAATGGATTCCACGCACAAAAAATAAGATAAAACTAAAGATAGGCTTTTTTAATGTCAATTTATGCTGCTCAGTCTAAAGCAGATGTGACACAAACCCAGTCACAGGAAAGGAATAATTATTTTTGAGACCACTCACGTGGTGACCTGTTTTTGGAACCGTGAACCTCAAGATGAAGCCTGGCATATCTTTGAAAAGTGACTTCATTCCCCTCTCTCCAAATCATTCTTGCACCGTTCTGTGGTTGGTAAGCATTGTTTCCCCATCTCTGTTCTAGCTCATACTTTCAGAGTGATCATAAATAACTTTGGATCAATCTCAGAATCAATCTCACACCTTGTCTTTTCTTCCCACCCCCCCCCCCCGAACAGTGCTAGTAGATAATGAAGGAAATGTCACTAGAGATTTCTTAGCTCTGAAGAACTAGTATTTTGACCTCAATAATCCAGCACAAGTCACCACCGTGCCTGTGGACTTCAGTATTGAATAATCTGAGCCTTAAACGGGGATACCTTTCTATATCTGAAAGAGAAAACAATCTGATGTGATCAAGAGTTGGATGTAACATATAATGGTACAGAATTCTTTTTAAATAAATCCAATTCTATTAAGTAATGAGTTACTTAATTCTAGCAAGAATGAAAGATGCAAAAAATAACTGAATGTGAAAAAGGTAGATTGTCAAAGCCTTCTTCAGGAAGCATATTCATTCACTGCTACAAAGGAAAATCCATCTTTGTTGTGGAAGTTAGCAGCAATAAGCTATGACAAGATTAATGAAAATATTCAAGTCCCTATTGCCAAACATGCCTGGCAGAAACATGTTCTGTCTTTCCCAGTGATGCTGCATCTATCAACTCTCAGAACAATTTGTCTTCACGGATTTCATTTGCTATGCTCTTCAAGGACAGAGCCAGCCTGTTCCAAAAAAGTCCAAAATTTATTCCAGAAAACTTTATTTATTTTTATTCTATGTCCTCTGTGATGGTATGACTGATGCTCTTCCTTCCAAAGATTTTCCATGAAACCAAGTTACACAAATTGTTATTCAAATTACAACAAATGTCAGAAATGGACCCGAGTATAATTCATCATTGGGTCTTACAGGCATCATTTAAAAACTGGAAAGATTAAACAAATTAATAGAAAATTGTTATGTATATTCTGTATTTGTTATCAATGCTTATTTTTTTCCTTTTCTGATTTATCATTACAGTTCTCCTAAGAGAGAAATGCTATACAGACTTTTGCAGTTTTGCTTTAATGACCAAACTTTATAGGGCTTTATTCCAGTAACAAATACCTCTGGAAGAATCACCAAGGGTAAAGTAAACTACAAGAATTGCACATATGAAAAATCAGAACAGCAGAAAGATTCAGCACCTGAGAAAAGAAATATGTTTATTTTTGCCTCCTTTTTTAGTTTTGTAGGGTTCTGGAGACTTTTAAATCTTTTCCCATCTTTCTTCTCCTTTAGTCAATTTGTATTTGTCCTTGGTTACACTGACACTAGAGTTCCACTATCCCAAAGTTTTTCAGCTGACACTGAAACGTAGTAAATCTTATTTTTCAGCATGACTCTCTGAATTCAAATACATACATTCTTCAGATGACAAAAGCATTATAAATGGATTAATCCTAAACCAGAATGTATTGAACATTACAGGTTTCTTCTTATTTAGGTATTTGTTACACACATAATGGGATTGACTTATGAAGATGGAAAGCAGAGACTTCATTTCTATACAACTTGTGATTCTTTCCAGACTGGTACAAATTTAATCATACAAATTCTTGGAGAGCATCCTTCATGCTCAAATGTTCTGTGCTGAGAAAATTTGGGATAGGAAATATAATACAGCACAAACTTTACAAGTTCAGCCTCCCAAATAAAACCCCTGACATTTGCTTAGGGGACAGAAGAAGTAGCATTTTAGCTAAAGCCTTTATTTGAAAAATAAATTAAATAAATTCACAGAACTTTTCTAGGTTAATACTGAAGAAAAAATTTAATCCTCAACCACCTATAAAGCCACCATTTGTTATTGATTTACATGCTGCTAAGACTACAGTGCATAGAATCTTAAAAACATGAGAGATTGCTTCTGATTTTAAAAACAACAAATACCCCTCCGGCTCTTATTTTTAAATAACATCCATATTCTGAGCAATTTATGCTATTTTTTTCTAGCTCTCCATCCCAAACTATACCTTTGTCCTATTCTAAAGGAAGTCATGGTCATACCAAGTAGGTGATTTGATCAATATGCAACTAAGATTTTATCAGACTGGGCACTTACTTATAACCCATACTACTACCCTGGAACACGAAATCTGTTGCAGTTTCATCTCTACTGCCTCATATTCTAGGAAAAAAAGTGAGAGCATCTTCTTCCCAGTGAAGTGTTTTGCTCTTATACAGCCCTAATCTACTACCTGGTTGATTGTAAAAATGAAAAAGGAGTTAAAAAAAAAAAAAAGGAAGTTTTTATTTTTAAGTATTTCTGATACCTTCTTTAGTTGTTTCATACTGCAACATGGATTGTGATTTGAGAAATATACCTCTTCCTGCAACAAATGCTGAACTTGCATTTTAACATATCTACATTAAAACTATTTTGAAAACCTAAACTGGTTTTAGTTCTATTATGTTTGCATTACACCATTTACGGGAAAAGACTATTTTATGAATTAGTTTGTAAATCATGGAATAACTGCTGTTATGTCAATTGATATAGGTAATTCTGATTGAAACTTTCCTTTCTGAAGTGAACAAAACTCAATGTACCTGCTTTTTTAATTCCCTAGTTCAGTGAAGTATTTTTTTTAACCAGAGAAGAAAAGGTTTCTGAGATAGCTAAGTGTAAAAATACATCAGTAGTAAGACTGTATTACTGACAAGAAATTCTTCCATGGCAGATGAGTTGAAAGTGAGTCAAAACTGTGTCCTTGAGACAATGAAGGTCAACTGCACACTGGGTTGCATTAATAAGTCTGCGGAACAAAGGAGTAGGCTGAGTGAAAAAGTTACTGTCTCCTACTCTGCACTCACAAAGCCTCCTCTGTAGAAATAAGTGCACCTTAGGGCTCCCTGGAACAAGACAGACACTGAAATGCTGCAGAAAATCCATGGAAAGGCCAAAAAGTTAGGGGGCTGAGAGGAATGGGGGCAGTCAAATCCTGGATTTCAGTAAGGCTGTGAAATCTCTATGTTTGGAGATGTTTAAAGGCTAACAGACGAGGGGCTGAGAAAACTGCCAATTTAGAAGTGTGCCCGGTGTTGAGCAGGGTTAGAATGTATGATGAATAAATCATTTTGCAGTGATTCATCTTCTTTTAAAATAGTTACTTAAGAAGTTACCTAAATCACAGTGACTTAGAAGTCAGGCAGAACCAGAATTTCTACAATTTAAAAGCCAGTTCCTTACCAGATGCAAAACTACATCACTCGGCTCAAATGAGTAGTTTGGGATTTTGCACCTCTGTATGCAGACCTTTTATTATCAACAAACCACTTGCCTACCTTTTCCTAAGCACAGAATCCTAGATCAGGAAATGTCCACTTGAATGACAGGGTAATCACTATTGGATGAAAGGATTTCAGCTAATCCTAGTTTCGTTTTAGATTAGAACATCATTCTTTAAAATAATGTTTTAGAGCAAATCCTAAATGCCAGTTGTCAGTACTGGGACTCAGTAACACAGTGTCCCCCTGAAACTGCAATTTGGATAGATCTTTCCATAGCTTCTTAGTTACTAACACTAAGCTTGTCAAAATGGTATCTGCCACTACAGGAACCTAACAGAAATTATTTTATTTCCTGTGAATGCAATCCAGCTCAAAACTCAATCATGTCTGTTTATCAAGACCTAATCCAATCCACTTGAATAAATTCTCCTAAGGATAGACCATCATAACAAAACTGATCACCTTGATTTAATGAGAAAAATTTAGCAGACACATTTTCCCCAGTGAGGGACTGCTATAACAAGATCCCATCCTTCAATACAAAGGACTGAAAAGAAATTTTTCACTGCTTTCTTTGTTCACCCTAGGGAAAACTTTTGAGTACTTTGAAAGACAGGCAAATCTCAGAGAGGCTGTTGGAAATAGGTGTCTAAAAACTTTTACAGAACTTGGGCTAAAGAACCATTGTGACAACTGACATCTTTATCACGCATTACTGCTTCCAAATTTAACATCCAAGCCTCAGGGGCACATGGTGTTGTACCAAACACCCCATGTAAATTACCATGTAATTACCCCATGTAAATTATGTAGGCTAAAGAAACATACCTTTTAAGTGAAGATAGGAATCTATTATTAGTCTAATTAAAGTCTTACAAGTTTAACTGAAGATTATTATTAGTTCAGTTACGCAACTTGTGCCTAATGAAGACAGTTAAACCTGACATTTAAAAACTTTCTAATACATATTTCTTTCTCTGATATTTCTGTGCTCACTCTAGGTGTCTACAATCCTCTTTCTCTGCTCTGCTTTGTGTACTCCCCTACATTCACAGTTTATGGTGTTGGGTTCCCTCAAGGAGAAAGAGGGACAACAATTTGTCAGCATCCCACATTCTTCGCCAGGACTATGATGTTCATCATCTATTTCACCTTGCTCTTGGGTGTACATGGGGTCAGTTTTAGCATTATTTTTAACACAGAGCACTTACTACCTCCCTTCTTGAGGGCTCATAATTCCATTATAATATAATTCACATGAATTGACTGTATGTAGTTATGTATTTAATGTTTTCTCTGCTATCCCTAAAGCTGGTTTTAACGTCTCTTGAGGTTGCACTAATTTAATGACCATTGCTGAGTTATTTATAGCTCTGATAACCTCTAATATCATGCTGTGTTTGTACTTTGAAGACCTATGCTATCACACTGTATTTGTGCATTTCAGTAACCTCTGTTACATCCTTCAAGCTGCAGTTTGGTGATAACTAAGGTTTTATTAGCACAAGCTAATCATGCATATATCTTTGCTCGAGATCTGTAATAGTTCAGTCTTCAAAAGTATGATATATTTGAATACACAAAATGTAGAAACACAGTGCTCTGGTAAGAACTTGCTACACCAATAGCTGCCAGCTATTGCAGTAGCTCCAGTATGTTATTGAAATTGCCTGATAACAATATACCCAGTATTAGAAAAAAACAGTAAAAAAATTCTCAGCAAGGTAAGGATTTCCTAATTGTTGTGCACATTTTTGTGCTCTGTTTATATAAATTCATGGAATCCGGGGACTGTCTTCATGAACTAGTGCCAAAAACGCCAACAAACACTACTCCATAGGGATTATTTCTGCAGTCTACATATCGAGGGAGTCAGATAAGAACAGTTTGCAGAAAAATGTGGAGATACAAGCCATTTTATACAAACATAACATTCAAACAAATGTTTAAGTTTAGGTGAAGTCTGTATTTCCTTACAGATATATCACCAGTGATGCAGCCAAAAGAATATCTCAATATTAGGGATAGATGCAGTCAGATGGATAGTCAGAAAATACCTCTTTGCAATGACTCACCTGGTATGGCCGAGTGTCAGGACATACTTGGCGGTGTTTGGCTGGAAGAGATTCTGACAAAATGGCCATGGGACTGTTGAGTTCAGGATCCTGGGAGAAGGAGTCAAGGCAAACATCAAGATCAAACCCAGGCTTGGAGTTCATCTAAGTGTAGTTTCTTCTCAAAACAGGGTTACCTTCAAAGCTGATGAGAGACTAAGCTGCTGCTGTTGAAAGTTCTCAGGATCATTACCATGGCCTTTTCCTCGTGCTTTAAGTACATCCAAGTTATTTTGTATTGGCACTAAGTAGTTTGAGGACATATGAATACACCAGAAGTTTCATGTCTGCACCAGAACAGTTCTATTCATCTCTGGCAGAAGCAAAGCAGTAAATTGGACAAATATTTGCCAGAGTTCAATCACACTGGTCAGGAGTAACATTTGGCAAATTGAAGCTTGTTTGCTATATAACTTCTGACAAAAAGGCTAAGAACAAATAATGTCAAGAAAACATTAAACATAAGGACAGGTTTACTTTAAATTTTGCCTCAGATTCCAAACAAAACTCAGGCGGCCTTTTTGGATACCGAGCACTGTACTATGCTGCTGAGGTCAGCAGTGACAATGACTTCGTGATTGAGTTCAGCAAGTGCATTGCATGTGGAGGCACAAAGAAGGAGCTGCAGGACTGTGCTGAGGGGTAATAGTGGATGAAAAGTCTGGTATGAAGGAAAAAACCCACACAGAGTAATCTAAATAGAGAAAAGAAGAGACATGGCAGGATGACAAACCAGGATGATGAATTTATCGATTGCAGAATATAAACACAGTTATCAGAGAGGTGGTTACAGGTTAAAAAGAAAGGAAACCATGACTTACACAGAAATATTTAACAGTATACATAAAACCAAATATTTCCTTTTGAAATGCTGTGTACAAAAGGGCAAGGTCTGAATGCAGCCCTGGGACAGCAAAGGCACCTTTAAAATGTCGATATGTGAATACAGGCAGGAGACAGGGAATAAAGAAGCGAGAAGTAAAGAACAAAAAGCAAATAGGCAAAGTAACCTTGTGGAGGACGGGAGATGGCAAGAAAATGAAGCAACTTGTTCAACTTTTATTTTATTCAAATTCTCTTGCTTTAGAAAAGGCAAGATTTACTAGCTAGGGTTAAAAATGAGAAAACAAGACTAGAAAAGGTATTAATTTTTGGTTGGTTTTTTTTTTTTTTTGAAAAAAACAGATGCTATAAAAGCAATCAATAAAGGATCAGAGGACAAGTACAAAAATAGTAACACAAAAGGCAGAGCATGACCTAAGGTGACATCATTCTGTTCACTATTGCTATCAACTTCCTTGAAGAATGGAGGGCCTGGGAGAGAACTGAGGATTGCTGAGAAACAAGATTCAGTCACAGCAGATAAGCAGCCAATAATAAGGGGACAAGGTAGAAAAGATATAGGAAACATAATGCAAATGGAAATGAACCATTTGTCAGTGAGCAGTTGGCAGTGAAAACTGAATTAAGAGGTGACCTGACACAGATTTAAGATTTAAGAAATGTTCAACAATTCAATCATGGGAAGAGAAGCAAATGTACTGTACAAATTTACTGGATGAAACGTGCAAACCTGAACAATGAGATTCACTTTAATCTGTGAGGCACTGGTGTAGAGCAGGAGTAAGGCTGTAAAAACTGAGACACAGTTTTGTTTGTGGAAATGTAGCTCCCAATATAACTTCTCTATGAGAAAGCTCAAGAGAACTAAGTTGGCTCTGCCAAAATTAACTGTTATGTTAATTTTTATATACATTGTATAATAACAATTCTAGGCTAAACATGAAATTTGCTATAAGATCTTATTATTTTTTTTATGGCACCTCTCCTGTATGCAAAGGCAAGAAGTCAGAGAAGGCTAAATGGAGGTGAAAATTATTCCCACGTGTTATCCAACAGCTCTATTGGATGGAGTTGTCCCAACAAGCAAGAGGAATTTGTCCCAGGTAAAACTCTTAAAGATTAATAATGAGAAGAGTTGTCAGGACCTTATCTTTTGCAGGGTCCATGTTCAACACCTACATCATTATTGACCTTCAAAAAGAGACAGAATAGAATAGCTGAGTTCAAAAGGACCTTCCAACTGCCTGACCACTTCAGGGTTTCAGATTTAATGAGTAATCAATGTTTTGTATTCTTTTTATTGGGGTGAATTTACCCAAGTGAATTAACTAAGGAACCTTGAGCAAGAAGTGAAGATTGACTCAAGTTATTCAGAATTAGTAGAATCTATCTCCTTTTCAACTGAGCCCAACTGCAGAAATGGAGAAAATGAGACAATTCAATGTAACACAACCCAATTTTCTGACTTCCAGTTCCATTATATTCTGTTTTGAAGCCTGTTAGTGTATTGCTGCATTTTTATAATTTTAAATCATTATTGTGGCCATAAGGAAGAAATATCAATATCAAAAGTGATACATTCGTCTGCCTTTCCAAGGATTCCCTCCTGTGTTAGTTAAACAACTGTGGTGAGAACATTTTCTGTCATGGTGATGATGTTTTGCAATTCTGTGCATACACATTTCTTGATCCCTCTCTGATACAATTGTTCTCTTACACACAATCTCCTCTATGTGAATACTACCTTTACCATATCAGTTCCTGAAAACTCTCTATACAGAAAGCCAATATGCAAGGTAGTTAAACTAGTTAGTCTTCAAATAGTTTTCTGTATGCTCTAGGGATTTGTCCTAATTCTATATGCTCATTTCTGCTCTTACAGAACATGATTAAAATTCACCAATAGTGGAAAAAAAATAAAATAAATCTCTTTAGAGTTCCTGTACAGTGAGCACATGGTCAGGAAGATGTGTGTGCTCCCTGCTTCTGTTCTGCTGGCATTATGCATACACCACATGTTAAGAATGCAAGGATGTCAATTAGCTTGTTCTTAGGTAAACCACAGGAAATTTTATTTAAACTGCCTTGGAATGATTCAAGGTTGAAACAACCCAATCCGGATGTGACCTTGGTGTTCTTTCTGGGCTTTATATACCTGGAGAGTAAATAAAAGCTTAGATTTTTAAGTAGATTTAAGTGCATGATCCACTAATATTCATAGAACTCAGTCAACCAAATCCACAAATGGCAGCTGAAAAATATTAGTATTAAACAAAGCTGAAAGTTATATATGCACAAGACTATAAAACGAATCACATTTATTTTTTCCTCACTTTTCATAAGGCTACATAATAAAGCTCCTTCAGCTTCAGAGCTGCAATTCAGACCTCCAGAATAATAACTAGTAGTGTGTGTTCTTTTCAGAGACTTTGTTCTAATGTTCTCCAACAATTATAGTATGTAAATATTTTTCTTAACTACACTTGCTTTATACAACTATAAGAGAGGTTTGCCATGTTTGACTTCATTAAGTGACACAGGATGTCTTCAGGCATTTAACAAGGTCAGTTAATGAAATAACTGGCCTATTCTAAATAACAGCAAGGCAGACAACCTAACACTGCAGTAGAATAGAATTAAATGGTACAAGACAACATATATAAAAGGGCATTTTGTCTGTATGCCAGAGATTCTTCTCACCCTCTTTCACCCCAAAATTGAAGGTACACACCCTGAATAGCCTTTAGGTTTCTGTGGTACTTGTTTACTACTTTAGTTTGCTAAATATCTCCCCTGAACTTATGCAGAACCTGTGATTTTAAGACAGGCCCATCACATTGAATAGGTTTGTGTTTAATTTCCTTTCTTGCTTATAAACTTTATCAGAGAAACTGATTATTTCCATGGAATTCAGCGTTGTACAAAAGGTGTCAGCTTTTCATCTCTAATGTCTCTTGCTCTGCCAATGACACCTGAATTTATTTGACATCTCCTTTCACAGCACTTTGAAGGATAATACAGTCACCTCAATTTATGCCTTGGTTCTCAAGACACAGAGTAAGAATACAATAAACATAACTTAAACAGACTCAAGAGAAAACAAAGCCTGGCAGAACAGATGTACCTCCCACATTTCATCATTCCTTATGCAATGCGGGTTTGTAAGTAGAGATCTCCTTGCTGAAAAAAGAACATATATGTTTTTTAATCATGAGTATTGTGCACAAAAGGATGCCTTTTAAAGCACCTGATACCATCCTTGCCATGATTTGATAATCATTGTTACAATGACATCAGAACCCTGCAACAGATTCTTGTATTTTTTTTTCCATAAAATCATACCATATCTAATCAACAGGAACTGGAAAAGAGTCTTTATAGATTCTCATCACCTGTGCCTTTGAACACTTCCATTCTGCTTCAGACTATCCAACAATGGATTCCTTTCTAGCGGGATTTTGTTTACTTTCATCTTCTTCATGTACTGAGCTGCACCATCAGCCCCCTGTGCCTACACATTCCCTTATGGACAGCATTGTACAACCCAACAAATACTTCTAAAAGATTTCCAGCAGAAGTTTTAAGTGTACACAGCACAGTACAAGCACAAGTGTTAGAAAAGGATGTAGAACAAGCCATGGAAACTGAATACATCATATCTTAATCTGAACTGAAATAGAAATTAACTGTGTGCTGGAATTAGTAGCAAATTCTGGTTTTCTGTGTTGAACTAGTGTTAAATGAGAAAATCGTGATTTTACCAGATGTATTTTTTTCCTTAGACTAAACAGTAATTTGACTTACATTTTCCATTGCATACAACAAATTATTCCAAGATGTGAAAAGGAAAAGCCTGAAAACAATAAAGAACTCCTAAATAAATATCTCAATATGTAAAGTCAAAATTGATACATTATATTAAAAGATAAATTTTTACAATTTTTATTTGTCAGCAAGTCACTCATGATTTTTTTGAGCTTGGTCAAATAGATTAAATACAAATAATGTATTTAACAGGTCCAAGCCTTTTTCTTCATTAAACATAGAAAATTACACTGCTGACCTTAGTAGAAATTTAGAACAAATACACATGAACTCGATTTTTACTAAGACTTCAAGCAAGCCTTGTTCTTTCTTATGCAGCTTGTACCGATGAATTTCTGTTTCTACTGAGGAATAATTCCCTGACAAAAATGGCAAAAGTATTAGAAGTAAAGCAGTAGTGACATAATAGGAAAGGCCTCGACATCCTCACCTGTGACAGAAGACAACACGGTTTCGGAGTTTCTGATCAGGAATTTTGAACAACGACCTGAGAAACAGATGGTGAAGCAACTCCAGAACTGCCTCGCTGCTCTCTTCCCTGCTGTAGCAACAAGCTTGTGCACAGTAAGGCAACAAACTTGAGCAGGAAGAAAAAAACCAGAAAAATGGATAAAGGGAAAATGAGCATATTTTACCACTGCACTGAATTTACCCTCCTACATTGCCTGTCCACTTCTGAATCAAACTTCTTACAGCAGAACCTATGTTATTTTCTCTCCTGACCATAAGCAAAGGTACTAAAAATATGTTCATTCAGGCCTTACACACTAATTTGAAAAATGACCGCTCCTACAGGCAGACAAGAGTCTGTGCTTTTTGGATGAGCATCTGTTCACTCTTAAACTGCCAATAAGTGCTGAGTCCAGAATTTTCCATGCTCTTCAGAGTCTAGTTTTTTTTCTAGTTGCAATCCCTGTATATTTTTAATAAACAAAATATTTTCAAGATTTACCTAATAGTTTCTCTCACAGCTGACCAACATATGGTTTTCCAGGGAAATAATTTACTCATAAAACTGATGCAGTACAGTCAGAAACACTAACATGGAAGCAGTTGTATTTTCACCAACTTCATCTACCAAAGCAGCAGAAGTCTTAACTCTTTTAAAAAGTAAAGGAGTGATAGAATGAACCATGCTGACTCCAGATAACCAAACACAATACTTGAAAATGTGCTTTTTCTTCTTTGCTTGCCTTTGCAGCCCTACTGTCTGATACTTCACATCAGTTCTGCACAGAACACTGAACGCAGAGCTCAGTTTTTCATACATGAAATATTTTTCCTCATCTCTCAATACGTGTTTTCACAGCAAAAGTCAGCGTTGTGACAATTTGACAGTATCTAATTCCCTGGGAAGCTTTTGTATTTATCTCCAACAAGCCACAGGCACCCAAATTTGATTAAACCTTCACCTAACGCAAAGACTGAATAATGACCATAAGATCAGCACATGGAAATCTTCTTTATTGCATCATCAAGCAAATTATTCTACTTGTTGAGGCCAAATACACAGACCAAGAGTGCACCTTCACACTAAATTTAATCCAACCTAATCACAGTCTCTCTTGTAATGGGCAATTGTAACCCCCCTCCAGATGTCAGAGAGATCAGTGGGTGATAAAAAAAGTGTGTGCCCACATGAGCTCATGATCAGACAGGCAGGGCAGCTCAGGGATGTGTGTAGTTGGTGATCAGACTGCCAGTGGCACAGCCATTTTGGGCAGGAACCAGAGCAAAGCACAACAGATTTTTGTTTTTTTCATAGTCAGTTAAAGGCAATGCAGTTTTTTCTGTTGTACATGCTTGTAGTGTTGAAGTCTACCTAAAGCCCAAAGACATCTCCCTTCTCAGTATTCTGACATGCAGAGACATTTTTAGAGTTCTGTCTTTGGAAATAACCAGTAAGGTTATATATTGCATGAATTTGATTGAGGGATACTCAGTGATGATATGGAGAATTTTTATCTTGTTTTTTCTGAAGAACTCGGATCTACAAAATAAGCATGTGTTAGCTGTTGAACACAATTTTCACATGAACAAAAGGTTTTTTCTTTATTCTGAACAGTACTTTTAGCTTTTTCTACATTTAAGTCATCTTTCTAAATCACTAGGCTTTCCCTTTCAAAAGACATTGTGGAATCAATTATACCTGCACTCCATAAACAGTGTTTCCCTCTGTCACTGAAATATAGGCCAACCTGCTCACTAGGTCCCACTGCTAGAGAGCTGGAGAGCAGTGCCAGCTCCTCACAGAGAGAGTTAGAAAGCAAGATAAGCTAAGAGGGAAACCTGAACCACATGTGTCTGTGCGTATATTTTCTCATATTTCTGTTAAGAACCAGTCACGTCATAAAGGGGAGGAAACTCAGCACTGTGAGGGCCTGGCAAGGCAACTGAAGTATGGCCAGAGTAAGCACTCACTTTAGTGAAGAGCAGCTTGAAACCTTAGAGAAGAGACTCCACAAAAACCTCCTTTGGGCAGTAGGGGTGTGTGCAGTGCTGCTAAAGGACAGAAACCACTCCAGAACGGGAACGGCTGCTGAATGACCCACAAGTGGTACAGCCTGGAGCTGGAAGGGGCTAATCTTTAAATGAAATGTTACTGGAGGAGGCTGCAAGCAGCCAGTTGTTTAGCAGTCTCTCAAAATGAAGTCAGAGAAGACTTGACATTATGTTTGTATTAGGAAAGCAGAGTTAAGTTTTCGTATGTTATCCTATTTATCTTCTCTTTCCTTTAAACAAAACATTGTCGGTAATTGTCATTCATTGAGCACTTACACACTTTAAATTACTTTTTCTAGCTTCTAGGGTAGGGTACATAGCCCAGTGTTTATTAGTGACCTCTAGAAACTGAACCCACTCTTGTCTGAAGGGTTTCCAAATAAATCTGTACTTGATGTGGAAAGAAAGTGCAGAGAAATCTTTTTGAAGCAGTTTAATTATTCTAACAAACCCAGTTTGTTTGAATAACACTATTTCAACTCAATTTAATTAAATATTTGGTAACACAAATCCACGTGAAAAAAGTTTGCCATACATATGCTTATTATGCTGCACTTTAAACATTTACATTTTCCCTATAAAAGCAATTCTTTTTTCCCCTCAGAATATGACAAGTGAATGCATATTATAACACACTTGATTAGAAGTCAGACATTTACTGCAATATAATGAAAGTCGCACATGATGGAATAATATTTTTAGCAGTTCTCTGCATCAAAGTATCAAGCATTTGTCTGCTCACTCATCTGCTGGGATTTGACCCAGCTTACACAGATATAGTGATTTAACTGGCCCTTGCTCATGAAAGAAATGTTCAACATGGCCTAAAAAGCCAACTGCAACCAAGTAGACTAACAGGCTTTTTTTTTGCAAAGCAGTCAATATCTAGGAAATATTTCAGACAGACCAAAGTTACATCCTCTAGTTCAGGCATAAAACCAGTTCATGGTAAAACTCACTATTTTGTACTCTTTTCCTGCAAGGAACAGAGTTTGAGGTTTGAGTTTAGCAGAGATGGGGATTCCAGAATGATCTGCAAGTAATCTCTCGGTTCTTTCTGATAGACACTGAATAGCAGGGACTCTCTAGCCTGGGTTCCTCATAGTGATCCCAGTTTAACAGAACTGTTCGAATACAAAGGGAAAAAACCTAGAACAAACAACAAACCCCAAACTCCCTGAAGCTACAAAGCCTATTTGCTCAGCAAAATCAGAAAATAATCAAAGCAATTTTTGCACTGCTTATTATTCTTTCAAACTAAAGGAGAAGCTTCAACTTTCAAAGGAATGGGTACACCTGCAAGTTCATCCAGTTAACAAAGATTGATGGGGCTGCTCCTTGGGTGACATCACAGCACTGCATGAATTCCTACTAACTCTAGATCAGTCCCTGAATGATTTAACCAGAATTATTATACTTTCTGTGTTATTCAATTTTGAATTTATTTTCCAAAGAGGCAAATACTTAATTCACAGTCCAAAAAAACCCAATACAAACCAGTAACAGTTTTGTAGTAAACAACTTTTACTACACTTTTGCCGTATCTTACACACAGCTCTGTTCCTGCTTCTGCTTCCTAGATATCTTTTTATTTGTATATAAAATTTTCTCTCTCAGCTACATGCTTCCTTTTAATGAAAATATTTTCTTGTACAGTCTTATAAAACTTGAATTATACCGAGTTTCAGTAACCGCTTTGCTCAGCAGAGGTACAGGGAATAGACTCTTGTTCCACTTACTGGTATAAGAACCTAATTTTAGCTGAATGTCAGTATTTGTTTAGAGACTGTTTGATGGAGGAGATAGGGTTTTATCAGACCACAAATTCAATTAACTAGTAGTGATTAATTCTCAGAGTAAGGAATCCAAAAGCTTAGCTTCTAATACCCTGATACACATTAGAAATAAGTATTGCAACATTTTATTTTACTTCTCAGTCCCAAAAATGCTGGGTTGTTTTGCCGTATTGCTCTTCTGCTCATTTTGAGTAAAGAGTATGCACCTTCTGATAAACACAGAAAATGCCTAGTCATTACTCAAAACAAGTAACCTAAATGATGTCTCATACAGCTCAAGGTTGTAACACTGTTTTTTAAAACATGAAAGCTCACTGATTGATACTTTTATTGTAGTAGTAACTTCAATTTGAAATATGCATTTGCAGTTGACTGACATAAGTATCGGTTATTAAATTATTTGAAACACCTTTTATCTAAAGAGTATAAGCTAAATTTCTGCAACAACACATACAGCTCCATAATTGCATAACTACGAGGGAAATGATTTGTATTCATATAGTCTCTCTTATTTCTCAAATACAAATTATTCATTTTAATCCCACGATCTAATCATGTTTTAATCACCTGAATGTAGGACTATGTATATACATACTGTTGCCTGGTAAACAGATGCGATGCGGCAAGGATTTCAGAATTTGCTTTGACAAAGTCATTTCTCTCATTTTCCTCCAAAAAGGATTCTTAATATGAACACTTGTAGCGTGCTAGAGTCCCATGCTAGAGACTATGAGATCCTGGCATCTCATAGTCCTCTATTTAAGATCTTCTTCCTACCAAGCAAGAATGAAAACAAGGAGGACTTGTCCACCAGCAATAACAATACTTCTTGCACTATTTACTTGTCTACTTTATAGAGCTGGATGGGAAAACTCCTGCAGTCAGACTGGTTCTAGCCACACTTTCCAGAGTGCTCACCAAACCAGTAAGCCTGTCAGCCAGCACAATGCTGCTTCATTTTCATTTCAGTGCTGCTCCTTGCACCCTCTGCTATGCTTCAACAATAGTCTTTGCAGTACACCTTGCTCTTCATTATGCTGTTTTCATAGAATCATAGAATGGTTTGGATCGGAAGGGACCCTCAGTTCCAACCTCCTGGTCCATGGTACATCCAGGAAAGGGGGATCCACAATTGCTTTGGGGAACCTTTGCTAGTGCCTCACTACCCTCACAGTAATGAATTTTCTCCTCATATCTCATCTATTTTTTCTCCCTCTTTTAGTTTAAAACCATTCCTCTCGTCCTATCTCAATCTGTCTGTGTAAAAAGTCACTCTTCTGCTTTTTAAGCCCTGTAAGACCTCAGTGAGGTCTCCCTGGAGACACCTTTTCTCCAGGCTGAACTCCAGCTCTCTGTCTGCCTTCATAGCAGAGGTACTTCAACCCTCTGAGCATCTTTGTGGCCTCCTCTGGACACTCTCTATCAGGTCCATGTCACAAACCAGGTGAAGCATCTTGCACTTGGACTTGTTGAACCTCATTAAGTTCACACTTCCCAAGGTCCTCAAGCTTTTGTCATGGAGTAACTCATAATTGTCTCACCACAAAGCCTGCAGCAGCATCACCATGTACATTAATCAATCTTATCAATCAAGGGTTTGCATGTGTCAATGTAAAGTCTAAGAGGAGGGAAGCACAGCCCACACCCTTTCTATACTTCATGCTCAGCTCACTGACATTTGTTACAGAGAACCATGTGTGTAGAAACGAAAGTAAATGAATTTTTTCTCTCATTTGCTTGAGATACCCCCCACTGTCTTTTCATAGGTAAAATATCAAGAGAAATATATTGTTGCCATAACAACCATATTAAATAATATTGAGGTAAAAAAGTCCTTCACAAATGTTTTCAAGCGATAAGCTAATTTAAAAATGTTCACAAAGAGCATTTGAAAAACAAGATATACTGGGATATGAGTGTAAAACTAGAGAAGTGTTACTATAGTAACCCATGTTGCAAAGTACTGTTCATGCAGTATGTTTCTGAGCAGATAAATCACCCTCATTAAGAGTAAGGTGCATCTCTGCAATAAGTTGGTCAAGTAAATAGTGTTACAGACTCTTTAGACATACTTATGTCATTACATCTGTTTGTGTCTGGCACAACATTTTGAAAGAAACAAAAAATAGCAAGGTCCCAAATACACCCCAAAACCAGCAGCTGTGTTTAACAACACAAAGATTTGTATTAACTTCATGATTAAGTAATTAAACCTCAGAAACTCAGGAATATGGCATCCATATTCCAGATGGGTTCAACTGAATCTAGGTAAGACATCATGCTTTCTATGAAATTTGTTTTCTTCCCAAAAATTACTTAATTAAACCATTTATTTCAGCGATTTATCTGTTCGAGATTTGTATTTTGCCTTTGATTCTTTGACCAAACTGTATTTCAAGAGCTTCTTGTGTGGAATGGCAACAGCAGAAACCAGCTGTTCTCATAGAATCGTAGAATGGTTTGGGTTGGAAGGGACCTTTAAGATCATCTCATTCCAATCTCCCCACCATGGGCAGAGATGCCACTCACTAAATCAGGCCCCGTCCAAGCCATCCTCTTTGCTTTTCTTCAGTTTGGTTGCCCTCATTTTCCTTGGACATGAACAATTTATTTTCAAATTATAATATTTCTTCTTAAGAAAAATCCCAGAGAATGTCTTAAATAGGTATAGTATGATACAAATTTCTACATTATCCTTATAAACTAAATATTAATCCAGTGTATGCCCTGGATATTCTTGGATTGTAACAGCTGCTTGAGAGCAGGGTCACACTCATTTCAGACAGATACATAAGCAGCTTTCAAGAATGCTCCTCAGCAGTTCACTCTTGAATGTTAACAATGGCTCCTGAGTGCACAATAGTTTTGTAATGTCACATAAAATTAAGAAGTGCACAAATCATAACTTTCCTTTGTTTAATTAATGCTGTTAATTTTAGATAAGTTAGACAAACCAGAAAAACACATATGCTCTAAACCTGACTTTACGTCGCATACTGAGTTGCTAAATTAAATAATACACATATGATTAGAAGATCACAGATAAAATAAAACTGCCTAAATTCTATCTGTTCCGAACAGATTTTAAGTTAATCCTTAGTAACCACAGACATAGGCCATATAAATAAGAATTTTGACAATAAATTGAATCTACCTTGAGAAACTGAGGGCGATGCTGTAGCAGTTTATGACTGACAATCTGACTCCGGCATCAATCCCTGCACATCTCTCTGGGAGCATATATCATGGCTTAACCTGGTTATCACACACTTCCCAAACCACAGCTTGAGTGCAAGCCCTCAGGCTGTAGCAAATTCAAGTCAGTACAACTAAGATTATCTCCTTACTTTCCACTGTTATATGTATTAACAGTCAAGCACGAGGCCAAGCTGTTCTCCATTAAAATAAATCAATGCATGGAATTCTTGAATTCACAAGAAGTATGGATATGGTGTGGAGGGGAAGTTTCTCCATGAAATAGGAGAAAACAATAAGACCAGAGTGGATTTCAGAGACCTTAGTACAAAATATGCCAGACAACTAGATTTACCTCTATTGCTCTGAAATCATGCAGTTTTTTATCAATGCTATATTTTATAAGCTAAATTCTTGTCCAAGACATATTTAGAAGACCAATTAAATACACTGGAAAATTGATCATTTATAATTTCCATGTTACTCATGGAAAAATTCCCTGTAACACTGTTACTTTTAGGTTAGCCCTCAGTAGTGGTACAATTCCAGAATACCACTAAAACTATAATTCAGGTACATGGTATGAAGAGTGCAATCCACCAGTAGCAGAAATACAGAAATTAATATATTCAAATAACATAGAAATTTATTACTCAGCTAACTGACAGCTTTAAGGCCCAATATCTATTACAGTTCATTTTCTCTGCTGTCATTCTAATCAGAGTCTATGCATTTATTATAGTTAGCTTGATTTCTATTTATTGAATGCATGTGTGAGACTATATATAGGCATCTTGATCTAGAGTGGAAACACCTGCATTTATTTAATGACTGCTATGTTCCTTTTCTTCAGCAATGCCCAAGTAAACCCTTGGACCCAAAGGACTGAGTGAAAAATTAGAATTTGAGGTTTATTAATGACAAAACCCAACAAAAAGGTTGGTTCTTACAAGCCCTGTCATCTTTCTACTTTAAAGAGTGCTCAGTAAATTATTCCTTTAATGAAATTGTCCATATTTACATGGGAGAGAGAAGAAAATCAGAAAAACAATTAGATGTTCTTGCTCTCTCTTTTGGCAGGTTGTGTGATGACAACTGCACAGGCATTTAGAGAGCTGCTTAACTGATGCTCCTAATATCCAAAAAGAGGCAAAAAACACACAATGCCCCACTGATCAGTACCCAGCAACATTAAAGCATAAAAAGGCAATTTTGGTGAAGAAAGAGATAAGGGCAAAAGAGGAGGGGAAAAAAAACAAAACCCTTTCTTACTGATCCAACTTAAATACATCAAATTCACCTTACATTCAAATGATGGTGTACAACCTCGCCCCCCAAACAAGACATAGACCAAAAACTCAAAAACTTATGTCACATTGATATACCAACAGCTCTTAATACATAAAGAAGACACAGTCAAAATATATATTGTGAGAAGAAATATGAAAATAGCAAAGGGGTGGTATGGATAAAAACTTCAGTGTATTAGCTGTGTACTAAAGTAATAAAATCATGGTTTATCCTTTCTGTAACAGTATTTTTTCTTTTCCCTATAAAATACCATCTTCAAAGATGAATGGAATTTTTCAGTTCAATTTTAATTTAAATTCTTCTGTAAAAAGAAAAAAACTTAATTTATATCCACAGAAAAAGAAAGCTAAGGCACTATAAGGCAGGGCCTATGAAATGTACATAATCCACCCACTCTTTTCTGATTTATCTTAACTTTCTTTAATCCGTGAAGCTTTTGAGAAGATACCTCCGTATTTTTAAAATTCAGGAAGCAATTTGATTAAACTTCAGAACAGGAAAGCTACCACTATTACAGTTTTCAATTTATGTTTTATCCACCCCAGGTGTATGCTAAGTAATTTCATTTCGTAAATACGCTGCTGAGATTTAACGTGCAACAACTCATAACCAGGAGTATCTGGGTAAGAAAGATTTATCTCAAGGCAAGCAGACAAGGTCTTAGGGTCAGTAGAGAAAAGGAGCATGGAGAGAGAAGATGAAATCTGAAATAGTGTAAATTAAAAAAAAAAAAGCAAATGTCACATCACATATGCACAAGAATTTCTGTGCTAGGTCAACTTTCTCAAACACTCCAAAGAAGCTTTTAATTAAAAATTACTGGAATAATGATAAAAGTTATTAAACTTAGTAGAAAACCCAGTTTATACTTTCCACAGTGTCAGAAAATTACTATGGTTTGCATAAAACCACAGGACAGTGTTTTTCAGTGAAGGAAGTCAGAGTTTCCCCAGGATTTCTCCATCTGTCCCCACGTGGCAAGAGGTCTCTCCATACACACCTCTCACCTGCGCTTCCTGCACAGTATGATTTTACAACTTCCACAGAAAGTCATGGGTAAACACATATTCTAAAAATGTCTAATATTTAATCAGTGGTTCTTCATCTCATTCAGCTCTACACTTTACAATACATTACAGAACCCAATAATATAATTCTTTGCCCTGAAATCATGTATCCACTGCTATGTTATACAGCCCGCACACCAGACAGCACCTAGAGCTTAGATCCAATTGTAAAAAGGATGCAATCTCCAGGTGTAAATTACTCAGTCACCAGTTCACAAAAATGAAATATGTCTGTGTCCTGGGATGGGTGTCTGAAGGGGGCCTTCAATGTTAAAAGGTTTTCTTGGGCATGCTAAGGACAGGAAGGGCAAATAAAATTAAACTTAAAACATCACTATTACACCACTTTCAAACCTCTTCCAGTTAATGTCTTCTTTCTTTGGTGACTTTTAAAAATAATTAAAATGTAGTTCTTCATTGGATTGCAGCACTACTTTCATTAAATTCTTTTAAAACTATTCCACGGAAGACAGAAGAAGGAGGCATAAACCAGTGAAGAAAAGTGCAACACACAATTAGGAAACTCCCCCTAAAGCTCACCCTGCCCTCACAAACTCCAGTTTGCTGCTTTTACAACTCAGTGCCTGGAATTACTACAAGAAAGGAAGCAGGGGGAGAATTTCTCTGTGTAGGTGATACTCATTTAGCAATAGGTTAATGAAAAACTTACTATAATTACAGAAACTACTTGGGTGACTCACAGAAAAAAATGGAACCTGAATTATTTTAAGTTTTTTCTATTCAACTTACCAGATTTAAAAAGTTGATAATCCTTTATGAGTGGTGAGCACATATTTCTTACCCAGGCTATTTCCATTGACTGTAAGTGATTCATACCACATGCAGAACTGCATTCAGCTTAAGTGGGGTTTTTTATTACAATTTGAATTGCATTTCAGCCATACTCATGGCCAAAAGCCACAGGATATTGTATTGCATCATCTGCCATGCAAGCATAAAGTGGGAAAAATTCCCTGCCTTAGGTTGCTTTCATAACAAATCAGGCTTGTAAAAATTTGAAAATATAAATGATGACTGAACAAGTGAAATGATTTGCCCAAGGTACAAAAGGCCTTTTTAAAACTTGTCCCACAGAAAACCACTATAATGCTCTCCTTTTGCATGTGAAAGTATTGTTTTCTTACATAAAAACTTTTTTATATTAAAAAACTAATTGAAAAACAATGCTTCTAGTTCTGTACTGCCCTGAGATGAACCACAGTATGCTTTGATAATAAAGATAGTAACTATGTGAAGAGTGGAAGAAAATGGCATGAAGCCCATGGCCCTGTTCTCTTTCCCTAAATTTGAATTATCTGGTGCTGCCTTGTTCCTTTTAATGGTATCCTCAGTGTCCTTAAGTATTATTGCTTGGTGCTATAGTATTATTTTGGTTTATTTCCTACTGTGAGCAGGAATGTTTCCATATCTACAGTTTTGTGCTACCTACATCTAATAAATGTTTACAAACTGTCTTTTTACAGGAAAAAATAATGAGAAACCTAGTCAATAAAATTGCCCAGAGTTATGACAAAGATTTGACTGAGAGTGGTTTTTTTCCAAAAATAACTATAGTTGGTAAAAGAAAGTGCTAATATAGCTCCTGGTTGGGTCCAAATTCAGTCTGTCACTGAAGTCTTTCCAACGATTTCTTCAGGGTTAGTTCATACCCATTTGTGGACCCACACTGTATGAATATAATTTGTAGAAGTCTGAAGGAATTGCATACAGATTTGCTGTTCATTTAGTTACTATGATTTCAGAAGTTTTAGCTTCTGCAACAAGATGCAGTAAGTAGAATTGTCAAATAAGCACCAATGTTTTTTCTTATGCTAATAAGAAAAATGTGCTCTTTGAGAGTCTATTATTTCCACTAGCTGAAAGGTCCTTCCACTCACCCAACAAATTTCAAATCGAATTTAGCACTGATAATTCTTTTATAACATGCCCACATGCTCTACCATTTATTCCAAGGTAAACGTAAGATGTGATAAATTACTCTTTAACCATCATCCTTGGAAATATTCTTTTCAAGAAAGAACATGCAGTGAGTGAACAGTGATAAGTGTCTATTTATCACTGTAAACATCTTGGGGATATTTACAGCTTACTATTAAAATTAAGTAATTCCATGTGGACCACAGGTATTTCCTTGACATCTTCATGTCTGTATCATCAATAACCATAAGTCATTATAGCCTGGTTTTATGGGAATAAATGTTATCAATAAGACTGAGCAGGACAAGTGTAAATTCCTGCCAAGTCTTACCATTTGTTTTGGAACCATAGAACAGTTCCATTCTTCCTTGCAATTTTCAGGTGACCTTCAGAATATCAATTATGTAATTGTCTTGTAACTTACTGTCAGCAATAGAAGGTGTGCACCACTGAATTCAAGTACTGGGATACAACATGACACCCCTGTTAACTCTAATGACTATTAATAGGTGGTTGGAAACATTTTCACTTAGAAGTTATTCTAAGTATCTTGACAGAAAATGCTACTTTCAACAGCATAATTATTTTTCTGAGAAATTATTTGCTTTTTGAAAGAGATGCCACCATTTCATAAAAAATAACAATTTCCTAAAATATAATTACCAACCCACTGCTATAATACCACTTGTGAATTCTCTCCTCTCTAGCCAGAGGCTCCAGTGAGACGTGATTTACATCCCATGGTTCATCTCAATGGCTAGAGATTCCTGTGTTGCTCTGCACTAAAAAGAGAGTATATACATGTGTGCTTCCAACAAAGGAGCTCTGGAAGCCACAAAGCCACAGGGGCAATACTGTGTCTAAGTTATAACCATTTTTGTTAGGTACAGTGGCATTTTCTTATATTACTACTGAATTTTGAGTAAAAACACTTTACATCTTTGCAAAAAATCAGTGTAAATGGAGAATTGCAGAGGAAAAGCATACTCTGACCGATTAAAGACTGTAAGCAGGTCTACCTTAGTTCAAGGTGGTGTATAGGTATTAGAGAGCTAGAGATCTGCATAATTAAAGCTCTTGTTACAAGAAAATACACAGATTGTAGGAAAGACTTTTATCAACTATCCAGAACAATGACTCTCTTTTGTAGCCTCCACAGTAGCAAACCTTCCACCAGAACAGCCATGACAGAATTAACTTTATTCTATACCCAGATACTAAGAGAATATATCAATACAATTCCTCATTTAATTAAATAAATACAATTTTTTTAGCAAGCAAAAAAATACTGTTTCTCTTCTACAGCTGTATATATAAGTGAGCAGGATCAGCACTATAACATTTGGTCCCCAAAATCTTTCTACACACTAGGCAAATTTGCTTTACTCTCCAAAGGACTCAGTCTCTGTCTCTGTTTCCTCCAAACAGACTTAACTGCTTCTTCCCCCATTGTGACCAAGAGAAGCAAATGTTTTTACTTCTCAATCCTTTTTATTGGAAAAAGAAACTAATCCTCTTTCCAGCTAAGGAGCTGAAGCATATGAATCTCTTCCCCTGTTTTTCCCAAACTGTAAAGCACAGAACCAAAATCCACTTATATTTTGCATAAGAGTTTCGCCTGCAACCCATGAAAACTGGCTGCAAAGTCAAAGAGGATTTTGCAGGCTTGGAACTGGAGAAACAAATTATTTTTTGTCAAACATTTTGTGCATATGTGTTTCCTTATTTATTCCTCTTTTGCATTAGTCTTGCAAATGATACCTAACGGGCTATAAAAAGACTTTTTTTTTTTTAATGAGTGGAGATTAATTTGCTTAGAGATTAGAACACAGTGGCAGATATCTAAAACTTACAAGTGAATTACAAGATACAGACATCAATAAAAAATTATTTAATGAAAGGATAGGTCAAAACAAGGACTGACTGAATGAGTCAAGTGAGCGAAAGAGCTGCATCTACACCAAAATTACCCCCAGAGTGGTGGGCATTTCAGGTCACTGCTCTGATCACCACTGTACTAACTACACAGCAGTTAATACCTCACCTGTCACCCTTTCCCCCTCAACAGTCACACACAGTGCCCTGCTCTGTCAAGTATTTCAGTGCATCTGGACACTGGGTTGTTACTGGAAAAGCAGCTGCATGAGCAGAGCTCAGGGTACCTCTGTCATCAAGGCCTTCTCCCTCTAGCACAACCATTTACTAAGAAAGGTATATTATATAGACTAGCAGAAGAGCTTACAGCAGTATGTTCTTTAAGTAACTAGAAATCAAGATAATAAAAATCTATCTCCTAATAGATCCATATATACTTTTTATTTTTTTTTGCTTTGTTTTTAAACCTGTAAAACACATTTATGTTATAGGAAGTGAATGCTACCTATGACACTAAAATTGTCTATTTTCATTTTTTTAAACTATTAAACGTAGCACAAGATATCTCATCTATTGACCAGTGCATTTTGAAGGAGGAGAAGTGGTGAAGTAGAATATTAAAAACAAATACCGCTAACTTTCTGGCATTTGTCACTATTTCAATTCGTTTCTTCAAGAAGTCTTTTAGTGTTCGCAAATTCCAAAAGACCTTTCCAGACATTTCTTTCTGAGCAGTTATCTTTCAACAGACACTTCTGTTTCCTTTTCTATTATATGATAAGCAAATATTCTCCAATTAAAGATAGAATGCTGACCTGAATATTTTGTTGCATTTACAAAACAGAAGCAGTGAAGACATAATAAATAAAATCCTCATTATAGTACAAACCTTCTTTGAGTGATTTCTACTTGTTTGAAAAATAGCTAATTGACTCTATCACTATAACAGCTGTTTTGAACTAATGATTTGCTGAATACAGACAGGTCATTTAGCAACTGGGAAAAAAAATAAAGCTGAACAGGTAACATTGCTGGACTCCAGTACAGCAACTGCAGGTGGAGTTTCTTGACACATATCTAACAGTAAGAGCAGGTGTACTTATGAAACCCTTATTAAAATAAGCAAAGACACCATGCAAAGCAACAGCTCAGTTTAAGAATGAATAAATAATTTAGGGGTAAGTGTGCAGCTCACAAGAAAAATACTTTCACCACAAGTAATTAAGTTCTTGTACAACATTGGTTATTGCTTCTGACAAACATCTCCAATGCCATTTGCTTTGAGTACATATGCTAGCATAAACAGTGTAAAGCAGATAGTTTAACTATTTTGTATTACTGAAATCCCATTCTTGGTCATGCATTTATTTTCATTTAAATTTATTACTGACAAAAAATGAAGGAAAGCACTGATCTATCCTGGGTAAAAGTGTATCTCAACCATACTCACTGAAGCCTGCTAGGGTAAATAGGTGTAATTTTATTGAGACAAATGGAGCTAAACCAATTTTAAGCTTCACTGAAGCTTATGAAGCTGAGGAAAGAATGTATCCCTTGTTTTGTAAAAGGATAGAAAAATTTAGTAAAAAGGCATAATGTTAAATTTAACTGCACCGGGATCTCAAAGATGCAGTAGAATCATTTATTTCCCAAGTATTCTGTGAAGAGTTGGCAATGTAAGACTAAGTACAGAGTTATTTTTACTTAAAAATGCTGCTTGATTGTTCCCTTTAGTAGATCTTGTTTTAGAAGAGTTAGGCTACAGATTTAAATTCTTTGCAGGAATTCTTTGGTATTTCTGAAGAGAAACTATCAATACTGCCAGTTGAAAAATCATCCTTGTGGAACATCAAGAGATTCCTAAAGTAACTGATTGAATTTCAAAGAAAATTAATTGCCTCGTTGCCTCGTGTTCTTACAGGAGGAATCATCAGCTCAACGCTTGTTTTCGTGACTCCTGTAAAACATACTTCTCTCAGTCAGAGGCAAAGCATGTGTGTTAAACACACAGGTATTTCAAATTATTCACCAAACAAATAATGAAATTTACAGGTAACATCAGAGCTCTCATTTCTCTGCTAGAGTAGTAGATCAGTAAAAGTCTTGTTTCCAGTGGAATGGTTATGAAAATAAAACAGATGTGATACATAAAAATGGAATTGGCTTCTTTTACTCTGAATAGTGAAAATTGCTTTGTATTTATTCAGAAGCCTTTCATCAAGCTATACTCTCCAGTCGTTTATTCTGGGTTTGTTTCTTCCCTCTCATTGTCTTTTACTGTTCTGCTTACTGCAATCACAATTCTAAATTCAAAGAAAAATAAAAAAGACATTGGAAAACAATAATCCAATCATGAATAGAAAATGAGAGTGGGTATGTCACATACACAGTGACGCTGAAGAAGTCAGCCCTCTACTATTGTTACTACTTGGAAGGGTGGTGACAGCATACAAAGCTACTCCATTCCTCCTTCCTGGAGCCACTGACTCCGTGCATTAGGTGCTGCAGCAGAGACATGGAGGAAATAAGAAAAAGGAAAATGGAATATACATGTTGTCCCAAAGAACCACACAGTATAGAAAGCCAGAAAAGGTTTTTCACAGGCAAAAAGCTCAGCTGTGGCTGGAAAGTGCAGTCTGTGAGCAGGCAATGCAAGGGACATGTTACTATTGGCCAGACCCATATTCAAACACTGCCAGTGGAGTTGTCCATGAGAATACTGGAAGCATGTAATGGTACTTGCCAGTAATTTCAAACTTAGGCACTTTCACTGCTAGACATCACATCCTCATCCAGGCACAAAACACTCACTTTTCCAGGAGCTACTTGTGGCAGAATTGTATTTGGACCTGCATCTCTAGAATAGACTCAAATTTTTGGCTGTGACAGATTGTCTATTAAAAATTCAAAATCTGGATGTAAGAACAAGAGTTGCAACTAATTTTGACTGCTATCAGCATACCCGAACTGTGCTCCTATCGTTAATCAGGTTTTAAAAAATAAAGTAGCATCTACTGATATATGAGCCAGTCTGGATTTCTCTGCCTTACTCTTACTTTCTCCACAAGCACACACATTTTAAAAAGTCTTGAAGAACCAGCCCTTTTTGTCTACTTTGCAAATACTTACATATTTAAGTAGTCACACTGAAATCAGTATGACTGCACATATGCAAGCTGAACACTTTTTTTGCCAAGTGCTGCATTTTCTGATGTCCTGTTCAGACGGGAAGAGGAAGTTTCAGGCACTCATGAAACTGAGAAACAGCTCCTTTTAAGACTGGAAGTATTAAAGGAGAGTTTATGAACGTTTCCAACAGCTCCCTAGAGAGCACATGCTAAAGATTAGTGGTATCTTCTTTTCCACTCAATTATAGAGTTTAGCTAGGAGAGATTTTGAAGGAGCTGTTAAAGCACTTAATACCAAAGTTTTAGAGGGGCAATTCTGGGAAGTATAGATATAGCTGTAAGTCTGTGCTACTCCTACTTTATTTTAATTTAGAAATAGATAGTTAATAGAATAGTAAATTCCTTAACAAAAGAAATAAAATGGCTTTTTTAAATAGAGTTTTCTCCACTTAAAATTCTTACACACATAACAAGAGTCCCTATAAGAAAAATGCTGGTTTAGGATAATATACTTATTTAACTCAAGCTGTTAAAAGGATAGATAATTCCCCTCTCCTTATAAACACAAAATTTAAAGGGCAATGTTGTAGTTATTCAAACTGTTTCAACTGAAGCATGTTATGCTGATAACAAACAGTGTAATAATTCCTTTTAACAAATTTGTAATTCTAATCAGCATTGGCTTTCTGTCAAGTACAGTAATTAAGGAAGTTGTCGATGTCCATCTGATTATTCTTCTTGATAATGGCATTATTTAAACATCAATCAAACATGAATGTTCTATTTTTGCTTGGAGAACAGTACATTAACATGGAGAACATACTGTTAAAACCCTCATGGCGCTTAAAAAATGGGTCTCAACAACCAAAATTATCTACATAAAAATCTGCACACAGATGTTCATGATTAACAGTTTAGAGAGATACACATGGCCATCTTTAGGTAACTAAAGGTTTTTAATTAGTCCTTAAGGTACTGAAGACCTAGAAATGGCACAGAAATCCTTGAAGCAAATCCTCCAAGAATTCTAATACTACAGATGATTTCAAATGAGACCACATATCACACTAAGATGCCTGGCAAAGAACCATGAGTGAAGGACAAAGCACACAAAGATCTCTGGGATTATACTGTACCTCTTGTTGCTTTTTTAAGGCTAACTGAAAGCAGAAGAAAGACATCACCATATTCCATTATATGCACATATGAAGTACCCTGAAAAAGCATATTGTGATGTGCCTTCAGCTCCCATCTTTCAGGGGGACTCATACAGCTCTTTCCCACTCTACTGAAGCAGGACCTTCCCTGGTGCAGAAGGTGGAAGGTAGAAAACCTGACGCTTTTCTTTCCTGGTCTGGCATCTGATCATGTGCTGAGAACCATATCTGTCACTGAAACACTATGCAAAGCAGATTAATGAAGTCTATGATATCTGTGTTATAAATTCAGACTGTACATATGTGCAAACATACATTTTCAGTTGGGTAAATATGACTCCTAACAGAAAAAGACAGAAAACGAGAAGAGTGACGTGAAAATTCAGGCTTCCTTTGCTTAGGAACTGAGTTAACCTGAAACTGTGTTGTGGAAATGCAGCTTGAAAAATGTCATGGGGTTTGGATCCTTTGCTAATATCATTTTCAAGTACATTTGGCTCTGGATAAATGGGATACACAGAGCTCTAATTTAGCTTTTATGTGTACTGAATACACTACTTTAGTTACCACCCACATTATTTTCAGCTAATTCAAAACCTTGCAAACCATCTTTCTTCCTTTAATATATTCTGAAGTACATTTAAGTATCTTAAAATACAAATCAAACCTCTCCAGAGTGCAATAAAAGCACAATAAAGCAGGTCTAACACATAATCAAATATGATAACCATATATTTAAAGGTGGAAAAGAAACTCCTATAGCACTTGGAAAACTCAGCCAGCGTTCAACACTTCGGAACAAAACAAATTGTCAGTCCAAATTCATTCAACCTGTCCTCATTACACTTCCAACTTCCCATTTCTCTTTTTGTAAAATATAGAAAAATAAAAAGGAATGAGACAGAAACCTTAGAATAGCAAGAAATTACTTATTCTTCTCAGCCTACTACAACCATGTATACTCATGAATTTATTCATCAGCATTTAGAAATATAGACAAATATTCAGTAGGTGGGCTGTGCTTGTCTAAAAAAATCTAGTTCTTAAAACAGGTGAAAGAGAAAGACAGGTCTGTAAACCACTCAAAAATTAATGAACAATAGATTTAATTTAGATTTTTATCACACGCTTCTCATAAAAAAATTACTTCAAAAAAATGAAAACACATTTTATCCAGAAAAATAGCTTAAAATTTATGTCCACTTGGTTAGAATGTTAAAATACCATACTGCACCTGTAGAAAATACTATTAATAAACAGGTTCAGATAGTTTCACTTAGAGAGCATGTTCTAATTACAGATGTAAGGTGAGAAATTCTGCTGTTGAGTGAATACACTACACTCTTTGATATTTATTTGGTGGCTTTTCTGCATAACAACATAAAAGCATTCTCCTTTGGATTTCCACAAACATTCACAGACAACTATGACTTGCCCATAAAATGATGGCATTTTGAAGAAAATAATTACTTTCAGTGTGGAAATGACAGGAAGTATGGAAAATGGCAGAATTTAAAGAACAAAAGAATAATTTCGATTTCTAAATTTAGCTACAAGAGCTGAAAGTCAGACACTGTGCACTACTTAAATTCCTAATGCATTTCCATAAAGAGCAGCAGAACTCCAAGGGGGGAACCACCTGCAAGCACAGGTACTTAGAGGAGACAGCTGAGGATTACGGGAGAGTTTAATACTTAAAATGCTTTTAGGCCCCTATCCAGATATACTTGAGCACATGCTGCCCTCTTACAAAACGTTATATTTTACTAACCTGAACAGTAAAACATGACAACACCACTAAAACCTTCAACCCCTTTAACATGAAATGCAATAACTGTTCTAAAATAGAAAAATGTGTGCAGAGGTTTTAGAAATCTTTGCCAGGAATAGGTTCCCCATGACAGATTTCCCACTCCCCCCAAGGTGTTTCCATAAGGAATTCTGACTCTCACTCCATCTAAAAGAATCAAGAAAAACATTTTTTAATTAAGTGTTACAACTTTCATAGCAAAACTTATTGGGAAAAAAGTACTTAGTTTTTGAAAGAGCTGTGGAAATATTACAACTACTTAAAAAAAATTGGACCTACTGCACCTTACCTGCTGCAACACTGCTTTGGAAGCACACCTAATTCTCTTCATCTGTCCCACTTAGATGTAACTTCAGGAGTGGCTGTTTGCAGGAACGTGAGAATCATTCAAAGGCCATGACTTGACTCCAGCACTGGTGATTGCTTGGAAAAGCACTGCTTTGGAAAGCAGTAGGTTCACAGAAAACCTTTTAAGACAACATAAAACACAATTAAAAAAATAAATAAATATTTAGGCACAGAAAAGATGCTTTTAGTATGACTGTTTTACTGTTGCATGCATACATTCCTACCTTTACCACATAAAGCCTATGATCAGAAGACCTGCTTTTGATGAGATCAAAGTAATTTTGCTCACAATTGGTACAACTATTCCTCCAAACCTCAGTTCTTCCTCCACATGACCATAATTTATAACCTTCCCCCTTGTCAATACACTACTAGAAATCTCTAAATAAACTCATAAATGTGATTTATTCTCTTTCTCCAGTTCTCTCAGGGTGATATTCACCCACAGGTAGTTTAGAAGGTTATTTAAGGAAGACAAGCCTTTAAGGGTTAAGTATGCTCTAGGAAGAAACACTCCAACTTCTCATACATTTGGGAAGTAGGTGATTGACTTGGTATGTCTGGAGGAAATGTTGTAACAAAAATTCCAACCATTTTTTTTTGAGCAACACTTGGTTCCATAACCCCCAGCCATACTCTGGGTAACAGGTCAGAACTTTTCCCAATACTAGAGCAAAGGATTACTTTGCATTCATCACTGAGCAACACCAGCAAATGTTCCTGCCACACTTGGGTGATGAAGGCAGTGACCTAAAGTTCACTGCTACCTATTGAATACCCCAATAAACTAATTATGGACTCCAATTTAGAAACACAGCAATGACTCCTCCATTTTTATAGGTACAGTGTATTCTGAGAAACATCACAGTATAACAATTACCATTTCATCTGGACATATTTCCGATGACAATGTAATCCCAGAAATGGCATTTCTGTTTTCAGGAAAGGTCATTGTCAGTATTGGAGTGGAGATAAAGTAAAATGAGGGGGAAATTTGACCTTTTGGAGTGTGGCCACAACTGTTCTGAGCTCACCCACGTAACAAAGGAAGGAAATGTGGAACGTGCCCTTGAGTGCTCTTATGACTTCGGACACTAAATACATTGTCATAGCTGCTGAGTGGGAAAAGCTGCCATTGGAGTGAACAGGCTTTAGATTATCTTTCAGCTAAATAGGCATAATCAAGACACGCCTTTCTGCTAACTCCAGAATGATGTGTGGAGACATGTAGCTTACAATTTTGTTTTAAGGTTGTGTTTTAAGATCATGATGTTCAACTCTTTCAAAACACAGACCGAATATATAGAAATAAAACCAAAGTTCAGTTCTCAGAAATAAATTAATAAATGAGTCAATAAACAAAGAATTCATCCACATCCAGCATATGGATTTCAGTTGCCTGGACTAAAATGGTAAGGCAATAAAAAAATGCTGTTCTGTCATGTATTACTGAAGCCAATTGATTTCATATCAGGAAATCTTCCTTTGAAATCATGTTAATAAAGGATTACTGTAGCATCAATTTTGCATAATTATTTATTTATGAGTTTATAAACTACAGTAATAAAATTCTTAATCAGATAAGGCATTTCCATTGTTTGAAAGAAAATATTACTGTAAAAACAATATTCTAATTGTTAAATCAGCAACTCACTCCTGAAACCAAAGCCATCATCAGTGTGTCAACTCATCAATAGTCATGATGCTGTTGGGAATGTTTCCAGTACTACTAATATCACCATTTCAACAGCTCATTTAGAGGAAAAAAACCTTATTATTTTATCATCGCTTGAGTAAGCTTTTCACATCTCACAATTTATTACTTTAATTACAAAAAGTGTTTCATATTATTTCAGGACCATTGAAAAACTATTTCTCTACAAAGGTGCAAAGATGCTTTCATATTTATGGGTATATCAAAAACGATTTAAGAATTGTTGATGATGTAAGTTTGAAAACCACAGAATAACCAGACTCATTTTTCAGTTTCTCGCAATTTAACTGCTGTCACTGGCCTAATTTGAGAAAATCCCCTGAAAAAGGAGTCCAATTTAAAAGGTTGCCATCTTGAAAGTAAAAGAAGGTAATTATTCAACAGAATAGAGGTGCTCCCAGAGCCTCCCGTTTAGATACCAATTAAGCATGCTGTCTCCGTATTTTCAGGCAAAAATACATCAGCAAAAGCAATACTTTTGAAAACATGGTTGACATAATGAAGTGGGAATAGACCCTGCAGTTACTGAAACAAAACCCAAATCACTACCCACGCTAAATGTACTATTAAAAACATAAGAGGGGGGAAAAGTAAGAGAACTAGTGGTGTCAAGCAAAAAAGAAATCCCCAAACACAATCACTACTCTGTTTCGAAGGTCTAGACATTGTTGTATCACTGATTATACATATTCCCATTAACCCAAAAATTGTTTTTGGCTAGATAAGACTGACTGACACAATTTCAACAGCAGCAACAGTTCGGATTCACTGAAGTATTTGTTAAAACCCACTAAAAATAAGAGTAGTGTAAGTAAAATATCAATATATATTTTTTTTTTTAAGGAGGGAAAAGAAAAATAAGTCTGAAACCTTGGAAACTACCTGAGAAATGCAGTAAGCTTGTACCTTATTTCTATCTGGGAATACAATTTATAAATAAGGAGCACAGTCAGTTCCATGCAATTAAGGTGTAGATGATACAGCCATACCTCCAAGCAGTATGGGGATTTTTTCCTTTAACTCTTAGGAAGGATATGAAGAACTTTTAACCAAGTGCCTATAATTTCCGAGCCATATCATATGCTATTAAAAACATCTAATAGACTGAGTTTAAAAGAGAAAAATAAACACCACTCTGGATATACAGGGTGACATATACTAAGGAAGTAATTAAACCTCAACATTATTTACCAAATCCTGAATCACTTCCTCCATTGTTGGGTTCCTTATGGAAGAACTCAATCTAACAGTTCATCACAGTGTTTCACAGACTGGCATCTTCCCACACAGAGAACACTGTTTGAAATTGTTTTACTAGCAAAAGTTGGTGAGAGATTTTACATTCATTTGCATGTGTCTGGGACTTTTTGCATGACTGATGACACACCAAAGAGTTTTATTCTTGAAAAGAAGTTACTCTCTGCAACACTGTGCAAAATATCATTGCCAGCAACTTCTGCTCATGCTTGAATGACAGTGAACACTGATCCCCTGGGGTCACCAAAGATGAGCCTGGGGTCAAAGGAAAGCAGATGAAAACAATTAACTGGATACTTCACTAAGCTTCTTGCCACTTTGCAGATGAAATATTCTGTCACAGCAGATCCAAACAGCTGAAAAACTAGTAGTTTGTAAAATAATATGCAACCAGATTTCTTTTTCCAAAGAAAAGCTGAATTTCATAAAAGATTTTGAAGCATAACATTCTGCAAAATAGGCTCAACCAAGTGTTCATGGACTGCTTCTTCAAATGATTATAATGAAGTCCAACAGTTTACATGGTCTCTCTGAAGTAAACTCTATTACATTCCAACATTTGACGTAAATAGATAAAAGATGATATGCAGTTGATGAACCCCTTTTTTCCTGGGGGTCTTAAGTTTCCAAAATCCATTAAGACTTTTGAAAACCCAAGATCTGTCCCAGCTTAATTATCTAAGGGAGTGAGTCATTTGACAAAACATCTCTCTGATTCATAAGCTACTTGCATAATTTAAAAACTGCTACTGCTTATCCAGCCTACACCACTACTGGTGAAAGAATATGTGTAATAGTTGTGTTGGCATACCCTCGAGTAATGCAAGAAAAGATTATTTTCTCATGTCTTTGTATCATAATTTATAAACATATGTGTGTATATATATGGGAGAGAGGGATCAAAACCATCTTACCATATACTGCTTTTAGCATAAGGTCTACTATCAGAACCTTATCAGCTCACAAGTGAAGAAAAAAACCAAAACACTTGATAATTTTAGAATACGGGCATGCATATAATCAGTCTTTTCCTTCTTGAACACCCTCAAAGAAATAACAATCAAGAGATGCTTATTTTAACGAACTGTAACATCTCAAAAATTCATCTCTTTTATTTTCCAATTTTGAAAAAAAACCCCAAGCCTACACGTTCTAAAATTAACATGAATACAGTTAGAACATATACAAAATTTCATATATTTATAGTGAGTTTTGAGATTTCCATTTCCATGAGGTTGTGTCTTGGATTTGTGACCAAAACAGTAAACCCCAGGGATGTTTCAGCTGTGGCTGAGCAGGGCTCTCACAGAGCCAAGGCCTTTTCTGGCACTCACACGGCCCCACCAGCAAGGAAGCTGGGGGGGCATGAGAGGCTGGGAGGGGGCACAGCTGGGACAGATGAACCCAACTAACAAGAGGGATATTCCACACCATTTCCCCAGCAACAAAAGCTGGGGGAAGAACAAGGAAGGGAAATGGATGTCTGGAGTTAAGGCATTTGTCTTCCCAAGTAACTGTCACATATGGCAAAGCCCTACTTTCCTGGGAAAAGTTAAGCATGTGATTACTGGTGGGAAGCAGTGACTGATTTATTCTGTTCTATATTGGCATGCTGGGTATCTCTGATATATTTTACAGATGTAAAAACTCCCAAACAATTCCATTTCCTTGTGTTAAGCTTGTACTAAACAGAGTATTGCCTTCTACTACTTATTCCTTATGAAAATTAGTGAGAATAAGATTCTCAATGGTTACTCATTATCCGGACTCAGATGACAAGACAATCTTAGATGGTATTAACTGGCTTACAATAAAAATGGTCCAAAATAATAAATAAATAAACAAATAAATTTGCGTAGAATTGTTTAAAAAAGGACCTTCTGAAATAACGAGGGAAATTAGTGACTAAACACCCAGAATTTTATCATGTAATACTATATAAATTTCTTGGCTTTAAACTAGATTACTAACTAAATTGTAAATGTTTACTCTTCTTTTACCACAAACTATTTTTACCTTCCATTTGAGCTTACTGGGGTAATGAGTGCTGAGAGCAGTATTTAGACTTTCCAAATTCTGGCAGCTAAAACAGCAGCTCAGCCTTCTCTGGCTCTCTATGGCCACAGTGAAACAGCAACCCCGCAAAGGCAAGCTGGCTTAACCTCACATCCTCCAGAGGGTGATTCAGAGCCATCCTCTATCCCTTCATTGCCTATCTGAAGTGGCCTGCGAGACCACAATCTCTTAGATACCAGTTAGATGTTTAAATATAGATACATGAACTGTTTTCTTGCATCCCCAAAAGTGCTTAAATTACCTCCTATGAGAGAACATGGGCAAGAAATGAGGAGGACTTCATCTCTACTACCTGCTTTAAATTACTGCTCCCAAGAACAAGATAAAATGGAACTGCAAGTGTCTAGTTAAAGGAAACAGCAGGAAATCATTTTGGGTTAGCACAGTTCAGAGAGCAGCTTGCGCTTAGAATTATGATTTTCTTCCTATAGGTAAATCCTTTCTTGTGTACTCTCTACTTATTCAAAGCCAATCAAAGCATCATGATTTTTTTTTTACAGATAACAAACATTTAACCATTTAAGAGCCCTAATATTCCCCATCACTATAAAGGAAAAGAATCTCTGTAATACAGATATGAGTATATTCCGCTTGTTTACAACCTTCTCCTTTGTTACACAACTTCTGTTTTGTTTGCTTTACTCCCTCCTTTTGTCCATTGCCAGTATAATAAAAAGTCGAAGTGAATCATGGACATGGAAAGCAGTCAATGACTTCTAAAATTTCTCAGGAACTGCCTAACTTTACAAGAGTCAGCACATTTTAATTTCAAGAACGAAACCCAGGCAAAAACACATCTTTCTAAGCAAAGCATAGCATCCTTTATTCCAAGTTACACTTAAAATGATGCAACTTACAGAGCAGTCATCTCTCATTATGCCTCACATGATTTTACTCTTGTAACCTAGATATTTCCAGTAGATATCTGTACTTTAGATAACTTTCTGTTCTGATTACCTTTCTCATCTGTTTTATACCAATCAACCCTAGAGAAGAGTGAGACTAGTGCTGCCTAAGTGTGCTGGTAAAACTGAGTAATTCTGAGCTGTGCATTGCAGTTGTCCATTAGAGGCCGGGGGGGGACATTGTTACACCAAACACAACTAAAGCTCTATTTGTCTATACAATAGACAAAATTATTCAAAGTCAGGTGAGGGATTTGTGGTGAAAAAGACCTTTCCTCATCTGTTGTCAACCCTCTGCAGTTTACTTGGCTTTTGAACTTTCACCAGCCCATGTCATAAAGGAAAAACTGAATGCCAAGCAGTTGGGTGAGCAATTCCAGCTCAGCCAGAATACTCCTGTCCCTGCTGAACAAACAGATGTACAGATACAGGAAGGTGGTTTGGTCTGTAAGTCTATTTGGCCTTCACAAGAGATTTCACAAAAGCAGAACAGTCTTTTAGAAACAGATCAGAGCCTTGTATCTTACAGTGCATTTGAAGGTATTCCCCATTTAAAAGGTTAGCAAGTTTTAGCTGAAAATGACTTAACTCCTCAGGCAGGGATTAAAGTAATGGTTAGTGGATGGAGAACTATCATCTTACAGCTACCATACATCAGACACAGTCACCATGGCCCAAAGAAGGACTTCTACCTAAGGCTGTGCCTAAATTCATAGCCCATGCTTTCAACACAAAATTAATTTTGGAATAATGGTCCTTGAAGGAATAGATAAATGAAATGGGAAGATATCTAGGGCTGGGATACGCCTCCCCATTTCATACTTTCATTTTGTGTAGAAGAAGCTGTAATCACAGTCAAAGAATGAATAACATGGAAAGAATGATCTTCTGTTCCTAAAATTCAGTTCAGGTAGGCTAAACTTGTAGGTGTCAACAGCGTGCAATATCATACTTTTAACAGAACTTCTAAAATGAAAGTTTTTATCCAAATTCTGACACTGTGAAAAATGAGAAAGCATTTTAAAATAATTGTTCTTGCAAATGACACCAGGGAATTTAAAAAAATTTCCTCTCAGTATGTTCCCTTCAAACACACAATATTGCTCCAGCATTTAGGAAGCAACAAAAAGAATAAAAAATCATCCATTTATTGTGTTCTGCAGGGTGGTTTTACCCACGGCAGGCAGCACTTCATATTCATCATTTGAAGTTTGACATTTGATGGTGACTGTTGGATTTGGGTGTTTGTTTTGGATTTCATGGTGGTTTTATGGTTTTTTTGGGTTTAAACACTGCCAATTACTTCAGAGTACAAGTAATGGGTATGAGTCTCAAACACCTTTAAGAAATACAGAATGTTTTGTGTGAATGGCAAGTTTTTTATTTTATTCACCTGCCATTCAAACAGACATTGCCAGTGTTTCAGTGATGACTACAATTGAAATTACTGTTTTGCTCAGTGGAGGGGACAGACCCCCTCATTTTCCTTAAAATCATAGTGATCAGGTGCTTAATAGGAAAAAGCAGTGGCAAAACTCCAGTTATTTTTATAGTTAGTCCAGATATCACATGGAAAAATCTGAAACATAACTTCATTCTGATCCTCTTTAAGAAACAAAGCAAGGCTGCCCATGGCCTTGGCTTCCAGATGTCTTGGTACTTCAGGGCTCCCTGCTCAACACACCCACAGCCTTTGCTGTTCTGTTCTGCTGTCAACTCTCTGTTGCTAAACTTCTCTTTCCTCTGAAGTGTTTCTAGTGCTATTTGAAGATAAATAAGTTGTAAATGAGGTGTAGTCTAACCTTTAGAATAAAAGGGAAATTCTTGCATAATTATGATAAGCAAATTAATTGTCTAAAAAGCCAGCTTTTGTCAACAGGTCATAAACAGCTCCACTCTCTTCTGCACGAACCTTCTGATCTGTGTTGTACCAAGTTAATGACCAAATTCTCCCAGGCTTCATTTCAGAGTAGTTGTTTTCCTACACTTGAGAAATACAGTAATTTTAAATCTTAAGGTACACAGACTTTTATCAATTAAGCCATTCAAAAAATAAAGAAGTTATATGCAAAGTGCATTCTGACCATAAAATTTTAAGCTGTAAAATTTCTTTCAATGTTTGTGTCCTTTAATATAATGTAAAACTATCGAATATTGATCATTTGAAATATTAACAACTAACTCCATTTAATGAACTATAGCTACAGAAGCATTTCTAGAAAACATTGTTGCTTAATTACCATTGAAAACATGATCATTGTTACTTAATTATTATTGTGCAAAGATGTTGCAGCAGATTAAAAATAAAATTATCATTCCTGATTTAAGCAGAGAAGTTTGCTCTCTTTCTTCATCACTGCTATCAGGATAAAGTGAGAAAATCTGGTATGACATCAGGGATTCAAACTTCCAGCTAACACAGATGCTTTTCATTATTCCCAAACTGCAGGGAATAGATATAGAGACAGAACCTCTAAGAAGTACAAAAGTCTATATCCTATAATAGCCCATCAAACAAGTTTTTTCCCCTATGAATGCCCAATAGTTATGAGCAAGAGGCTGTATTCCAAAATAATGTCATATGTGATGTTAATAGCAAAATAAATTTTTGGTATTGAAAGACAGACCTGACAACCCCACCGATTTTTAGACTGTTGACTTTGTCATCAAATGATTTGTTATGTAGAACCGGGACACAAAACATCTTCCTTTAAAATAAATTTCTGCAGATTAATTTCTGCACGTGCAAATGCATTTAAGTGATAAATATTGCCCCTTGCTAACCTCCAGTGCTGGGTTAGTTAAGGACATTAACACACGAGAAGAAGCCAGAAACAAAGTTTCAATAAATAGTGGTTGAGTTCACACCTCCATGAAGGTAAGGTTGGCACAACTGTATTTTCTGCATGTTTACATCACTGCTATTAAATGGCAGAGTCAATAAACAATTTAGTGATACTTTGTGTCTTTCTCTGTCCAGAAAAAAAACCATTGAAATAGCTTCACTATATTAACAAAAATTGTGTTTCAATGCAATCGGAAGTGAGAGCTCAACTACTCTGGTGCAAATAAACAAAAAGTTAAGGAAGGATCTATAGCATAAAGAGAAGCAAACTAATGTTCTTCAAATGCTGACTAATTATTTAAGCATAAAATATTTTGAATAACGAGTTTCAAAACCTATCAACATAATTACTGCAACTAAGTGCTCACTGAAAAGAATAAGAAACAAAATATGCATCTTCAGAGTTTCTCTAACTGTAAAGAATATAAAGAATATTTATTATGTTTCTAAACTTTCTACTCTGCTACCTTCTTAACCAGTCCTGTTTCAGTACTATGTCTACAAATAAAAAGCAGTTTAGCTTGTCTGGGAAAGATTGCTAATACTAAAAAATAGAGCATTTTTGTACTATTAGGATCTAATATTATTTCAATTTAAAATTAATAACAATCTGATGGTTATAAATTGGAAGAGGTTTTCATAAGACCAGATTTTCTCCATAGTGATTAATTTCCCCATTTTTACTTGCAAGCTGAATCAAGCACACGTCAGAAGCTGCCCTTGATTCTGATAGTGTTTATGATTCTGCTTTATGTGGCTGCAACTCATTTTACTTAGCTAAAGCAATTGAACTTTTCTATCTCCAAATAACATAAAGGTTTGTTAAAATGTAAAATCGTGTGAGATATTAAGTCTTGCATATAAGTAATAAAACAGTTGAAACTTCAAGCTTACATATTTAATTGATATAAACTTCAAAATGTTAAGTACCATTACTCACTCCTTGCTTTAGTCATCAAGACAACTAAACTGCATTTTTTTTCCTTCATGCAAAATCAATTCACTTAGTATATGTGAAATATTTCAAATTCCATTATTCATGTACAAAACAATTCCATAAAGGAAATCACTCTGGGCAATATATTTATTAAATTGTATAAATTAGCCTGGTAATAATTAATAAAACTTCAGAAAAAGCCTCAGAAGACACCTACCAAATACATCTCTTCATTTAAAAAATGGCAATTTATAAAGAAATCCAGATAAAAATGTTTTATAAATATATGTGCATGCATATATTATCAAGGGTGGAGGTGTGGGTTCTACAACTCATTTTCATAGAATCAGAGAATGGTTTGGGTTTGTTTGTAGGAACTCTAAAGCTTATCTAGCTCCAACCCCCCTGTCATGGGCAGGGAATCTTCCACTAGACTGGGTTGCTCAAAATTCCATCCAGCCTGGCCTTAAACACTTCCAGGGATGGGGCTTCCACAGTTCCTCTGGGCACTTGTGCCAGGGCCTCACCATCCTCAAAGTAAGGAATTTATTTGTGGTATCTAGTCTAAACCTATCTTCTGTCAGTTTAAAGCCGTTTCCCCCCTTGTCCTGTCGCTTCATGACCTTGAATAAAGTCCCTCTCCACATCCCAGGGAGCCCCTTTTGGTACTGGAAAGTGTTACTGGTCTCCCAGGACCCTTCTTTTCTCCAAGCCCAATAGTCCAACCCTCTCTCAGTCTGTTTTGGGGGTTTTTTGTACAATACCCAAACTCTCTATACAAGGCCTCGTGTAGCAGAAATGAAGAATTTCCTTGCTGTTTTTACACGGCAGAAACACAGATGGACTAAACTTACAGGACAGCAGGAAAAACAGAGCAGGTGAAAGAAACAGAGGCACAAATGCACTCCCATGTTTGCCACGGGACAGGAATCGCTGCTTAAAAGCTGTGAAAAGCACCAGTCTTTGAAAATGACCACTGTGCTTGGATGTGCAAAGTGTTAGATTTGTTTAATAAAACTTAAAGGTAAAATTTCTGTGAAATCATGCCTAATATGTCAAGCATTGCCTGATCTGAAACTTTCATACTATTTTCTTTAAGGGAATCTTTTACATTTCAATTTCTACTTGAATGAGACTCATCCAAGCTTGAAAAGAAGACAAATCAGTTTTTACCAGGTGGCAAGAACTGTGACGAGTTTAAAAATCAAAGAGAAAACTTTTATCAACTACCTTTCTCTCTTTGCAAGTTATGAATATGTTGAGGAGCGACACATGAAAGGGAAATGAATTAAAAATATGCTAATATATTGTATTTCTTTTGTGATATGGCAGGAAGTATGCAGCTTGGATAAATCAAACTACACAACGTAATTAAAATCCAAATGTAACATTCAAATGGTGACTAATAGAAAATGATAAAGGGTTCATAAATAGGAAGTATTAAACACACTAATTAGTACATCAGAAGCTGCAAGGGAGCTGGGTATCTCAAAAGCAAATGTCTGCTTCCCCTCTTCAGTGAGAAAACACTCATATAAGCTTATGCTGATTAGTTTATGTTGAAAAACAGCTTCTGTTCCTTTAATTGCTGATGAAATAGTTGAACTTAAAAGCCTGAGCAAATTATTAATAATCTACCATTACCAAGTTAAGAACTTTTGTCTTGATTGATGGCCTACTCTAAAGAGCTATTTTTAAGGTACCTGTTCAGATTACTACTTTATAAAGGCCCTCATAATATCTTTAATTGTCTTTAATCTTTGTGATTTCAGAAGAATCTTCCTGAAGTCATAAAGTAGTCTCAGTTTGTTTGGCTTATTCTCAGGAAGGATTTCCAAATCAGTTCAGAGGTGAGGTTGCAGTTTGGGTTTTATTACACACTTCAGGGTAAAGGGGAGTATTCTCAAAGCAAATGAGAACTTTGGTGAATACCCTCAGCTGACTTCAAAATTCTTTATATATGTATGTTGTTATTTTAGACTTTAAAGTGCAAGAAAAAATGATTATCAAGTTTGTTAATTTTAAATATTTTATTCTAAAGCTATTCTGTCACCTGCAGAACATTAAAACAGAAGTAGAAGCAAGAATCTGTAAAATACTAAAACACTTTAACATACGTTAGAAGTCGAATCAGAAAATTTTTCTGAAGGACAAAATGTGATCCAGAAATAATAATTAAAAATACCCATAGCCTGAGTAAACACAGGACATCACAGAAAAAAGCTGAACTGGAAAGAAAAAAAAAAGAAAAGCAAAACACACCTACCTAAAGAGAAGTACAGGTTTAAAAAACCCACACTGAAGAATCACCACACAGAAATATGTGGTCCAAGGAACTCAAGGACTCAATACAGAACTTATGGGAACATAAGGAGGGATCCCAAACTAACCCTGTCTATTTAAAATGGACAATTTGAGGTCTTTAATACGATATTTCTAGTTTATATATTCAATGTTATTTTTTTCTAGGATACTACTTGTAATTATTTGAAGAATAGCATGTATAAAGCTATGTAGCATGTATAAAGAACCAAATATCTTGTTGAACAACTCATGAGTAATAAAGCACAAATTCTAAGAATCCTAAATACTCTTTCTGATTTAAATCTTTGTGACAATCTCTTTGGAGGCAGGAAAAACATTTGTGTATATCCATTTAATTCTGCTAAAAATTCTTCTTTATTCTTCCAGAGTAAAACCTGCAAGGTGAACAAAAATACATGCATTTTCTGAACTACTGGGGTTTTTTCATGGATATATCAGCTTCATCTAAAAAGCAGGGGAGATAATGAAAATCCCAACAAACAAAATACACAGCTAAATTGGATTATTATGAATTTCTGCAGTAAGAAGTTATGTCATGAAAACAACAAATGTCTCCTTGACACTGTGCTAACACTCTGTTTCAAGACTAAGAGCTCTTGCACTCAAACTAAAATTTTAAAAGCTGTCAAGGACATTGAGCTATAAAATTGTTACCAAAAAGGAACAGTATAACTGTTCATCATTAACACTGAAAAACTCGACCTTTCTCAGGTGTATCAGAGAATATACTCATTCTACTGATGACTAATATGCTGACAGTTATCAACAGAAATTAAGTGCTTGTTCAGTAAAACCTTTTTTGCTTTTTCTTACTTACCCCTTACTTACTTACCCCTTTTGTTTTTATTTATTCCATAGCTGCTACCATAGAGACACGAAAGTGCAGGCTACTTAAAAAAAAGTCCACTGCTCTACCTACCAGTGCCACCATATTTAGAAATAAATATGGAGGTAAAACAGCATCCCAAAGGGAACACCTGATAGCTTTGGTTGCAACAGAAGGACTTCATCTGTCTTTAAATGTTTCCATTCCAGCACATTCCCCTTTTGTTTAACTCAGCAGCTTGCTTGGGCAGATGTTCTTGTTCAAACCCTAGAAGACAAAGTTCTGTTTTCTAATCTAACCCTGTACAGAGCAGCTGGGCAGCCATAAGGTACAGGAGCCTCAACTGGTATCAGTTAAATGCCACATGTGTTCAAGTTAATACAACACATTTGGCTACTGGGTCATGAGAAATTATATTCCAAGGCCTCATTACTGTACATCAAAATATTCTGGGTTTGTAAGAACTAAGCACAAAGGAAAATACACTCTTAAACAAAGTTCCCTTCAATACAAAAGCTGAACAATTCCTTTATTGAGAAGTAACATGAAAGTTTGAAAGTTATTCAAACTTTTTTGGTTAGAATTAGCCAGTAAAAGCCAGAAATGAGGGCTGGCATTCATACTAATTGCCTGCCAATTCCTAAGGTTGTCTGGTTTGAATTGCTCTATGAACACACTTGTCTTCACTGACCACAAAGAAATATTTTAGCCCTAAACTTCAATTCACCTAAGTCATCTTCATTAGATGCCCGAAAACGATAGTAAACATCCTGCAATCTTAAATATTCTGCATCATCTTATTAACATTAATGTCTGAGTCTGCAACCAGAACATGCATACAATTATAGTTCCCAGTCTTGCAACCAATAACATGGGTCATCCCTGCTGACTCTGAGGTCATCTCACCTTTAAGAATGACAAGCAATGGGAACCCCCCATGAGTAACAAATGGCAGGATAGGAAATTCAGCTGACTTTCAAATAGGTTATACCCTCAGCATTGGATCAACTCCACAATGAGAAAAGTAATTATGAATGAAAATGAACCTAATTTGAAAATTAACCTCATTAAAAGTCTCCTTGTAATTAGCAGCAGGGGGAGGAGAGGAGAAAGAAGAGGGGGAACAAACAGACACCCCCCTCACCCCACAAAAAGTTCTACTGAACGCTAGCTTATAGAGGATTGCTTTAAAATCATGCTGAGTGCTCTGGGTGTTTGTCCCTCACAGAGCTCTCACAGAACCCTACACAATACCTGCCTACTTCTGTTCTTTAAAGACAATATCATTAAATCAGGTATCAACTGCCTGCCTGCCACGATTGATTCATTTCTAATTAACACTGCTGCAACAATGAAGCACACACACACCCCAAATAAAAAAGGCAACAGGGTAGTTTTAAACAGCAAGGCCAGGGTCTTAACTGTGATAATGAGACTTCCTCCCACTTCCTAAGTGTAAAAAGTTACTTTTCTGAAAGTTTATATTACTGTAGCAGTCCCTATTAACCTGCAGCTTATGGACACTCACAAAATTACCCAAGGTACACTGTAAAAATCTGTTACATTTGAAATGGTGCTATTTCTATTAAAAAAAACCCAAAAACTCAGAAAATTTCAGATATATATGCAGTAAAGCACACAGAAGTTTAATGTAAGCTTTCTTTCACCCTTCACTTTTGGCTGCACATACATTCATCTGAAACTATTGCAATTTCTGATTCCTCCCAAGTGACTTCTTTCTCACAAACTTGTATAGATTTCCAAGCCCTGTCCCCTTCGTATTCTTGGCCTTCCTGGAAAATGCAGTCTAACAGGCAATATATTTTAATGGGCCTTTGGAGATACTATGCCATTGCTAAAATAACAACTCAACAGGCAGGGCAAGTCTATGTGAGCTGCATAATGTGGCTTCACAGTGGATGATGATTCTTCTTCAATGGAAGAACTGTGAAGTTAACAGAGGCAAGAAAAATGTGATTAGGAGACAGATTTCTTCATACAGGTACTTGATTTCACAGCAGTTGGTCTCAGAGGTGCTGAGTAAAACTACACTTGAAATAATATAATCCCTTAAGATCCATACTGAACTGCCAGGCAGAATGTCTTGAAAGAATGGAAATTGTAGCCCTGTTAAATTTGTTTCTCATACACAGAGAGAACATTCTTGGAGCTTAAATCTTTATTATCTTGAAGGAATGTGTGACAAAGGGAGGTATTTGTTAAACCAGTGACACTGTAGGACTGCAGTTTAGATTTATGCTTTTGACTAACCACCAGTTAGACAAAAGCAAGACTGAAGGTGCTCTTTCCTTGCTTTGTTATGAGACTGTTACCAGGTTTTGTAACTTATTATTGGTCTCAATATTTCAGTCTAAATACAAAATAATTGTGTTCATTAGCATAATAACAGCACTCCAAATAAATGGCTCCAAAGGCCACTGTCAAATAGAGGAGACAAAACACAAGCATTGGCAGGAAGATGAGATACTGTTTCAGTAAAACTGAAGTTACTCCAAAATACATTACTTGGTAGACTGGTAAGTCAATGCCATTTTACAGAACTAGTCTGATTCCACCACAAACGTGGTGGTTTCCCCTGCTATACAACCTCCTTGAAGTTCAGTGAGGCTGAATATTGCTACAATATAAGACAAGATATGCTGGGGAGATACCGCAGTACACACCCAGAGAACCTGGAGAGAGTCCCTTAGGAGTTAAACAGATTTTTGACTGTAAAAGAGCACAAGCTCAAGCAGTGCAGAAAATGCAACACTGTTTTTAGCTAATAGGATGTCATGTTGTGAGAAAGCACAGACTGAAGCTCAGAAGCTTCTGCTTCCACTTCCAACTCTGGCTGCCCGTAGAGTATGAAAAGTTAATTTGAACTCTGCAGTTCTGGTAGCCTTGATACCCTTATGACACCAATATAACACACTCATTTTTTTAATGTTGCACTATTTTATAAGGATTTAGGGATTCAATCCTAGTGGTTCTGCAGAGAAGCTCTTAAGGGGCTGTATTTTTAAAAGAAACTCAAGTTTTTAAAGACTGTACAATATTTACAAGAAGACAAAAATGAGTGAAAGAATGAAAGAAATTAATTATGTGGAGAAATCTGTGTAGGTCACAGGAATGCTAAAAAAGAAATAGTCCTCCTGTAGCTGTGAAATAAATATTACTGATCAAATGTTAACAAAAAAGGGTCAAAGAATTATGGCTTACTACACTATAAAGGTTTTTCACAAGTTTGCCAAAGAAACTTAATTTCCTTCCCTGAGTGTTTGCTAACTTTACAAGATAAAAGCAATATTCCAGGCCTCATTGCTTTAAAATATCTTTATGAAGGTTAGACACCTCTATTCAGGCACCCAAACCCATCAATAGCTGTAAATAAATGAGACCTGAACCTCCTGTATGAAGCCCATGGAAGTCACCTCAAGACTATTCCTACATACCTGCTGAGATAATTACAGTGTTTCACCTTTTGTATTTTAAGACTGTTATTTTGAATTATTTTTTTCAACTGTTTTTACTATGATGAATTGGAACTTCCATACTTGAGGATTATTTTACAAACATCCTAAATAACAACTTAGAACCTTGCAGAGGAACTTGGGGCTCTTCTAATGCCTGACAGCACAAAGCAGAAACCAGAAGTTTTAAGTGGTTCTGGCATATTCTGCAAGCATCACTTGATAATTGTGTTAGTCTGTAAAAAATGGAAATGATCCTTTAATTAAATGGAAATAAAGATGAGATCCTATAGGAAACTTTAGTTTCCTCTAGAAATCAGTCAATTCTAGCTGGTCTTTCAGAATCTGCATCAGTAACTAACATTATTTAGAGCATATAGAGTAACAGTCTGTGCTGACAGGAACCACTCCACAAATACACTCTGGTTCCCCTGACAGAGTTTTATAGGGGAGGAGGTGGCATAAGAACAGCTTTGCCAACTTAACCACTTCAGTGATGTCCTTTCCTGGCAGCTTTTCACCATGTATTTTATTCCACGGAGGAATCCACTCAGAAGCATCAACAAACTGGCATTCCTGTTTGTCATATTCAGTCTGAAAAGTTGAGTTTTTTTTCTTTTAGAGAATGATTACAATCAGTACAGATTCTGCCTTGCAAGGGCACTTACATAGCAGTGGTAGAATCTCCACTGCCACCCACACTACCTTGCAGGATTCTTACTTAAAAGGTAACATACTCTTTACAAGGTGTACATGACATTTCTAAATGACATACACCGAGTGGTTTTTTTAGGTTATCATTTATTGGTTCCTCCTCACTCACCCCCTTCCTCCATGGAGTGAGAAATCATCAAGGAGACATATGATGAACCACACAGGAAGCGACTGCCAAAATGTTTCAGTGCAGATCTAAGCGACAGTTCAGAAAGTGGAAAACCCTTTATACATCTCTCATGTAGAAAAACTAGTGCATGCAGATTAGAGTGCCCCAGTTTCTTTGCAGAGGAAGCTGCCTGCAACCACTTGTTCTTTTTTTTTCCAAATTGGTTGCTGCTTTTCTCAACACAAAATCAAAAATTCAAACAAGATTTCCAAAGGATTTTGTTTAGCAGCTGAATATAAGGATACTATGCTCGTCTGATACTAAAAAATTATGCATTCCTTTTTCACTCCAAACTCTATAACTGCTTCCGTAACATAGGGAGCATAATCCACAGGCATACAAATACAATTTAGTTGAAGTCTGATCTGGTTTAACTATCTTACTGTTTATGTTGCACAATGCTGTTAAATTAGCAATACCAAGAAATAATCTATTAGGGGATAAACCCTTCATTTTTCTTTAAAATCTCATTCTGGTTTTTCATTCTGATCAAATGCATTTCCAGCATGAAGCAGTGATGAGGTTGGCACTGAAGAGAGAGACACAGAGCATCTACCTTAAAGAAAAAAGCAGCACAAGTAAAATAATGCAAGAAGGTGAAAAACAAAGATAACCGAAATTTAAAATTCTCTCCATCACAACATAAGCTGGTAACTAAACAGAGAAAGAAAAATGTACTTTGCAGTACATGCATTTGAAGCTTCCTCCAGCAGGACATTTTTGGTTTGCTGGTTTTGCAGTTCAGATACAACCATCTAGAAAAAGGAAGACAATCCCAAGGAATAGCAAAGGCAGGAGCCCAAGTCGCAGCAAAGCAGGCAGGGCTGTGCCCTTCTCAACAAAGGGGCAGCGCTGCAGGACCCCAGCAAGGCACACAGGGCAGGTCCAGTGATGGTGACGAGGTTCTGCCAACTGCCCAGGCTGTCTGCAGTGACAGGGGAGGTCTGGGCCAGAACAGCATCAGTCAGGGAGGTACGGAACAGGCACGGCCATACCTGCAGCACAGCTCAGGCAGAGACTAAGCTGTCTTAACCACAGGTTAAAGGCAGCCTCCGAAAGAGAAGGGGCAGGTCCCTGCTGAGGATCCTCAAGGCTTCAGAGCACTGCCATGTCAAAGGTGACCTGGATCTCCAGAGGAGGGTTTGTGCTCTGATCTTGACTGCCAACTGCATTTTGTGGGTAAAGAGTGAGTTAGAGTCATGAGGGATAACATGAATTCCCATTTTCGTTATCAACCTGCAGTGTAGTTCTCCACCAAATCTCTTTACTCTGTTGTTTCTTCTCCCTCCCCATTCCTGCTGAATCACCCCCTCTCTCACACTGATACCCCTTACCTACCTGCCTACGTGACTTAATTACAACAGTCTGGTTCTATACCACAAGCAATGACAATACCATTCCTCTCTCCTTACTGTAACTCTGGAGTCAGGAAGGGTTCACATTCAAGAGCACAACTCAGATAAAAAAAGATGCAATTCCACCATATGCTCAGAAAAATCCTTATGAATTTAATTAGTCCAAGATGAACTTCATGCATCTGAAAGATGCTAATCTCCAGAGAACAAAGATCATGACCAGTTTTAAATAAGGTTTCCTAATTATCAGAGAACAAAGACAAGGTCAGGTCTGTTGTATGCACAGCTTTTCTTCTCAAGGACACCACAATAAACAAAAAAAAAAAAAAAGAAATGTATAAAACCTATTTGATCTCTACCCTGAAAATTAAAAGAAAGAAATTTCAGCTGCAAAATAAATTTTCCAGAAAACAGCTGGCACCAAACTCAAAAATTAAAATAAAACTTGTCTGTAACTACAATAGTGCTAATAAAATGTTCCTACATAGATTAATATTAAATGTGGCAAAATTCCCAAGACGTAGTTCACACAAAGAGCAAATGAAAAGTGTTCTCAAAAGAGCCACTAAAGTGTTTGAGGGAAGGATGCCACTGCCTGTCTCTCTCTGAGTATTTAGCTTTTAGTACTTTTCCATGTATTCTGAAAGCCAGCAATCACTCGGGAGAATGATGTATTGATGGAATATACAAAATCAGATCCTTAAGCATTTGACTGCCTGATGGAAGGGGAAAATGATTAAGAAAAATCTCAAGAGGACAAGGTCACAGATGTGAAGAAGTGTTCCTGATAGTTTCAGAGAAGTAGTTTTGGCACTTGAAATATCCCTTTAGAACCAGAAGCACAGATTTTAAAACTAATTATGACAAAGATAAAACTTTTTGATCATCAAGTAAGAATGCCATGCAGTTGATACATCATAATTCAGTTTGTATATTATTAGGAAACAGTGAATAAAAGAGACTTTAGTTTGAGTTTCTTCTAAAGTTGCTATCTCTCAGCTGTTTTGATATAGATAACTCAAGACACCTATTCAATGTGAAACAGAAGATGCTGTTTCTAAATGATTTGTTATCTGAAGTGTTGTTATATCATTTCAGTCTAACAAGACAGAAAGAGCCAGGCAAGACTGACTTTGATTGGGGATTTCAAAGGCAGCATCATCTATTGAATCTGAAAAAAGTAGTGTTTTGGCAATCTCAGCTATGTGCTGAGTGGGAGGTCAGCTCTCTCACAATTCCAAAAATTTTAAGTTATCCCCAAGTCTCCTTTACATCAATAAAAATATATTGCTTGTGAACAAAAACAGACCATTGGAAACACACTTGTCTAATTCTATCATAGGTCGTCAAAGACCTAAATTGTCATTATTTCTGACCTTTACTAAAGGAAGATATTCATTCTGCCCTTGTATGTGATAAAATCATCTAAGTAACATCAAGAAACCATAAAAAAAACTTACAGGTATGTTAAGGTAATGTTCAGGATAGGAGGTGGGGAAGATGACTTTAGCTGGGCTCATAGAATTATTTAGGTTGGGAAGGACCTTTAAGATCACCAAGTCCAACCATTAACCAAACACTGCTAAGTCCATGCTCCAGCTACACTAATACCAGGAGAATATCAGGCCAAGGGCAAGCACGGGAGTGTTGGGCATTGTAACACTGGCTGTGGTACACAGGACAGTCCCACGGCATGGCTGCAACAAAACTCATTTCTAGTCATTGATTTACTTTAAGTAGAAGCATGAAAGTATCACTTGCAGTTTTTTACTTCTTGATTAATTTTTGAAACTGTTGTCAAATACTGAAGGACAAAATTGAGCTTAGTAGAGCTCAGCTTGGAGTGCAGACGTGAAAAATCAAATGGTACTTATTCTAAAATGTCACTGAGGATACACTTTCCCTTAATCTTACTGTTCCACCAAGTGATTGTACAACACTGAGTCAATCATGTAGCAGATATTCTACGCACAGACACTGGGTCTTCTGTGCCTGTCTCATTCTCCCCAAAACAATTTTCTCTCTAATTACAAAAATGTAGATTAGGAATTCTGCATGTGAGAGAAGAAGCATTAGCCTAAAGGAAGATTTTAAAGAATGGATTATTTTTCTCCTTAAGGTTAGCAAATGTCTAGCAATACTTTGTTCTGTCTGGTTAGACAATATAATCAAATGTTTTTTGCGTAACACGCAACAAAACAACACAGCCAAAACATTCCTATTTGCCCTGAAAAGGAAGTTATTCCACTAGAAAATTTCTTTTGATGTCACTCTTTTCATCCATCTTCGTGAATGGATAAACCCATCACTATTTCAAGATGCAAGACAATTTCAGTTTTACTAAAAAGTGTTAAAATTATCACCATAACTGTAGTGATTTTTGAAAGGTCTCCTGGGTTCAGCTTTGAGGCGGGGTCACAGTGGGGTGAGGAGAGGGAGAGAGTACCTTCTGGGGTGTTACAGGTGACACCCACAGTAACTATCCCTAGCTCCCCTATAGTATTCCAACTGCCAGCCACAAGTGGACAACTCAGTCATGTGAAAAGCAGTACATAATCTAGGCAAATGACCTGAAGGGCTCTAGGACTGACCCTGATTCTTTCAATAACTTTATAAAAGTTTCATGGATTGTGACTCCATAATGTTCTGTTTCCAGATCCAGGCAATAAAAGCTAGGCACTACATACCATAACCCAGGTTTTTCAGGTTGCAGCAGCTGCAATTTTTATTAGCATCAATAACATTGGCTGTAAATGTTTCCAGCCTAATCCAAATTTTGACAACTCATATGATAAAAATACCTATTGCAAATTTTGCTTCTAGAAAAATCAACCACCAAAATAGTATAGCGAAAAAATTATATCTGATGAAAAAGGAAATTTTTACTGAGAGGGTCAGACCTGAAGCTCTCAGGCATCTATGGCACTTCTCTACCAGTTTCTATAGGGGAGAAACAAGTCCACCAACTGCTGGTGTTCAATAGCTATTCCCACATATGACCATTCCATGAGCTGGACAGATAAGGGGTTTTTTTTGGTTTGTTTTTATAAACCAGAATTATACCAAAGGTTTTGACCACTACTGCTAGCACAAGGAATCAAACTGACCTTCCATAAATGAGGTAGAAACCCCAAAACAATCTAAAGAACAACATGGGGCTGGGGAGCCCATTGATGTAGGCTATGTGTGTGCTTACATAAGCTGATGGAAGGAGGGGCTTCAGACTGCTCTTGGAACAGGTCAGTTGGTAGTAAGAACACAGGAATTCTGTTGAGTTTCAAGTCCTTCTGACTGAGACATTCAGTGTGAGGGAGTGGCAGAACATAGAAGTCCATCTGGAAAGAAGACACAGATATTCTTAAACCTGTTCAGTGACTCCACAGTTGATGTGGAATCGCCCCTTAGGAGATACCCAACAGAAATATTACCACTTCCAAGTGAATTGGAGTTCTCCAAGAAGATAGCAGTAGGCAGTGTGTCAGAGGTAAACTACGCAAGATTTGCCTAAAAGAGTAATTTCTGATATGGTTTACTTCAGGAACTAGAGCTGCTAAATATAAGGGAAAAAAAAGGCTGCCATAACCTTCGTTAACAGCCCACAGCACTTATATTAGACCAGGAAAGGGAAGTACTGCCAGAAGTGGGAAACACAGAGTCTAACCAGATTCATTTTAATCTGTTTGGAATATAACTCAATAATGGTCATACCCTCAAAAAGTGTGAGAAGCACAGAGTTGTACTCTGAAAATACTTGCTGAGTACGAACTCGGCAGATGTGGAAGTTCTAACTGGGGAAATTGGTAGGTTGACCAAATATGAAGCTACAGCTCTCTGGAAAGGTGAGAGGCTGGAGAAACCAGTGGAGATGTGTTAGAATCACAGAATGAACTTTCTGATTTACAATCAAGCAAGAAAATCCAAACCACATATTTCAAACTGTTAATAATGACAAATCTTCTTCATTTACAGTCTTGTTCTGATGTGAACAATAATGAAAGTACTTGATCTTACGAACGCTATTGTTGACATCAGCATTGCTTTGATAATTTCTGACTCATTTTTTCATATATACAACAAATTTTATTGTTCTAAAAGCAAAACCACCCTCAGGTTACTTGGTTTTGTTACTCCACAGGCTTTCACATTAACTGTGTGAATAATAGTAATAGTCATTTTCTTTAAAAACAAGCAAACAAAAAAGCCAGAACCCAAACAACAAATAGTTTCCCTGAGTATGTTATGTTTTCCACTTGTATGTCTCTACTGACTGCACAACTGCCTTTTGTATTCTCCTTTGATTTTTCACCTGTGCTCTGAAACATTCTTATATACATCATATTTACACATGATTTTTTAACTGGTGTGACAGTTTGATATTTTTAAGTGGAAGGAAATATCTTTTATGAGAGGACAAATTTAATATCCAATGAAACAGACACAAATAATTCAAATCCATGAAAAATACTCTCTAGGTGTCATTCAGGAGCACTTCCATCTACTTATTTCAAACACAAACACAACCTCTATTCTAGCTAAATCTTCCTATTCAGACCAAGGTCTAGGAATTATTAACATGAAACTAGTAGAGCCATCTGTGAAATAGTCCAAATTTCAAACCAGAACAGGTTGCAGTACCTCAGAGAAGTGTTAACAGACCAGAGAGTCATCCAGACATCAAGCTTGACTTCATTTCAACTTGATTGCAGCACAAAGTCACCCTGCCATTAAATGTGTATTCTTCAATCTATGCAAAAGCAACACTTATTATTATGCTTCCAGTTCTCTGGACATATATGTACACATGACACAAATTACTCTCACAGATGGCATACTTATTATCCCTTTGGACAGAGGCCACAGAGGTCCTGAATAAACATGATTTCCTATTAGTCACAGTTAAAGGACACTAATGAGTTGTGTAGTAAATTCAGTTGCAGCAGAAAGTAACAGCCACACGTATTTCAAAGTGGCTGAAGACACAGTATATGGGTGTATTCCTCTTCCTTTAATACCAGTCCTCAGAAAAGTGGTTTTTAGTAACAGATTTTTTTTCCCAGATCAAGTTTCTAATCCATTACTACAAAGATAAACCTTTCCTCTTCTTGTAATGCCTTACACTGCTTATAGGAGCAGCTGTTGGAACACACACATTGTGTCTGTCCCTTGAGCAAAGGAAAGACTAATCTTACAACAAGTACAGACAGGCTGGAGGGGTCACTTGTGCTGAAGGGAGTCGTAGTTGGCTTTTCAACTGCAAGTCTTCATTTCTGCCATGATGACAAGCTCTTATAAACTGAGCTTTATATCTTGCCCCCTCTACTTTCTGTAGTTTGTACAATCATTTCTCATAAGCTAACCTAAAAATGATGTCGTGTGTGGACACAGACAGCAAAGAAACAAAATGGCATACTTATTGCAGGAGAAAGGGTTTAATAAAGTGTTTAAAAATTTTAAATTTAAAAATTTATTCTTCTTTGCCACAAAGTCTGTGCACTTGCTGAAGATGTCCAGTTGTACAGCTAACTGTTCTGATATAATGTGGTCTTAGACAACACAGGAAGAACCAGTCTGCAAGTCATTTAGTCCTACTGCAGCTGTATTCCTTCAAAAGTAATTCGTTCTGCTGGCTATCAGTGGACCTGATGCACAACTATATATTTCAGTTGATCTCCACAAGACCTTGATGGAAGTTATGCACTTTCCAGGCAGCTGAAAATCCCATCTTTCCCTTCTAGCAATTAGTAAAACTGATTTTAACATCTACACAGGAACTACTGAAATTAACTGAAAGACTTTGATCAGCTTTGGATCAGATGCAGCACATGGGAGAGAGTGAGAGATACATGAAAGCTCCCACCCCTTTAAACATAAAAACTGAAAACAGCAGATGACATAAAAACCTCATTTCTCTTTGAAGTCAGTCTGATTCATCAACCCTGGTGGGCAGACACTTATAAAATATTAATTTCTTATGCCTTTAAACTTATTCCCTTGTTCTATGGAAAAGTCCATTTGACCTATACAAAACAGAAGGTAATGAAACCAAGATTTCATCTCTCAAAAGTTTGAAGTGTTCAGCTAATTATTCATGTTTACTAAATACAGATAACAGAAGGTGAAGATTACACACTCCTAAAAAATAGAGTGCTGGAGCAACTTTATCAAAATCATACCATCTTTTAAAATTCCACTAAAATCATTAATTACTTTTTGAAGTGCCTTTCAAACAGAAAAAGTCCTCTGTGAAGATGACTGATTAATCCAACAGTCAGAAGATACAACTTAACTCAGAATACCCTTTTCCAGTCCATCTGTTGGCCTTGTGTTCCTCTGTTTGACAAGGTCTCTGCGTGCAGCTAGTCCATAGCTAGCTATGACACACATGGAGATTATTTACCCTAAAAAAGCCAGTCTCCAAGAGCATGTGTCATCCTGAATATTGGAACAGTCCTTAATTACAAGAGAGAAGTACAATTTTACCCTTGTATTCATAATAAACCATTGCTTTTGGAATGGCATTTTCATCCAAGCTATTTTGTAAACAAACAAGACATCAGGGAATAAGTGGTGCTTAAACAGACTACACAAAAGGTTCTGTTTGGACCTCAGTGCTCATTACTTTCATCCACCTCTTCAATAGAAGATTCAAACAGTTTTTAAAAATAAGGCTCAAACAGAAAGTAGTGAGTGGTTCTGCCAAAAACTTGGCTTCCCAGCTGCTGCTTCAAAATAAAAGACTGAGAGCACTAAGTTTAACTCCTGTTACCATATTGAGATGTTTGAAAACTTGCTTGTGACAGGGCAGACTAAACCACATAACGCTGCATTGTTGGTAAACTTGCAGAACTGAGGGGCTGCCCTTAGGAGGAGACATCTCTTCCCCAGGTAGAACAAGCCCTGTTTCCTTATCCTCTCACCACAGGGTCTCAGCTCCCGCCCATGACCATTTCAGTTGCTCTCTCCTGAACTCACTCCAATTTCTCCATGTCTTTGCTGTATTAGGAGGCCAAATACTGTCACTGGACACCAGAAAAAAAGAGCCTGTGTCCATTTTCTTTACACCTTTCTTTCAGGTATTTATTTACATTGATAAGAAGATCACTTTCCTCAGCTGACTTCTTTTTTCTACTGCAGAATCAATTAGATTCTAATCAATCAGGTTAGATTACAGGCACCATAAAACTATCATTTACATTAAATTAAAGAAATGCAACAGATGAACAAAGTGCTGAGCAACCAGGTGAAATTTTGTACTTTTACACTGAAGTGTTCCTTTCTTTTCACCAAGTTATTAAACATCAAGAATTCTATCAATGCTTTTTTCAATACCAAAGAGCTACTGAACAGTGAACTCTATTTTATACATAGCAAAAGTATTCAACAGTACCCACATGGGTGAAATATAATCAGGATGTTGCTAATATAACTGAAATTATTTTATACCATAGTCAGTTGTAACAATAAAAAAATATCCTGTAAAGCTCAACTAGTTGATGCAAAATTAAAACCATAGTGATTATTTGTTGTACAAAATGGAAAACTGCATGTATCAGCCAGAAAATGTCATAAAAGTCATAAAATGCAGAGAAATAAGACTTGACCCTACTTTACAACATAAAACCTTCAAAATAGTTGGCCTGGTTATGAATAGTGCTTGTATTCAGATTTTAAACAGATTTAACAATATAACTGCAAAAACTAACATTATAAGATCATCCCAGATGATAAACGATCTTTTTGCAGACCTTCAATGCTAAAATGTAGAGATTTCCAAAAGATATCTGAGGCCTGTTCAGCAAATGGCTAATTCTCAGAAATGCCTGCATTCCTAATTGTTAGATATTATATCAACATCCACATATTCAAATGCTTAGCCTGAATGCTCCAAAATTCTTTCAAAATGAACAGGAAACAATACAAGGATTTCATTAAACATCTCTTTCGCTCCATTTGGAACACTAATTAGGGCTTTCCCTGCACCATTTGACACTGCCATCTAGTTCTGGTTTAGGTAATACCCACCCACACCATGATCTTTGATATAATAAGGGAAATTATGCTTTCTCCTCCAGCATCTCTGCTGGACTGCTACAGGAAGGACAGCAAATCCAGGAAGCAACAGTATAAAAATACCTTTGTTCATAATCTCAACCAAGTTTCTTGGACCAGTCACTGGAGCAATTGCCATGCATTAACAGAACATTGTTAAATATCCCATCTGTTGTGCAGCAGCAAACTGTCCCCAATATCACTGTGTCAACACACTCTACAACTGGACTAAATCTGCCCTTTTGTAGCTCTACATGGCTGATGGAATCACTGCATATCACCAACCTCGATTTTTCCAATCAGTGGTATAAAGAAAATGGCCAAGTCATAAATCCAAATCCCTGCTGCAATGACAAGAATGAAATTCCTCCAGAGCCCACTGGGTTGAATATTGAAGTAAATCCTTTTTAAATGACAGTAATAGCAGCAAGCACTTTGACCTAGTTTTCAAAAGAAGTGTCAAAGAGCTGCAAATAGAAGATGGCGTCCTAATCTCTTGGACTCCTTTGGAAATCTGAGTGTTTTCTCTATAAAGCAGCCCAACATAAGAAGCAATTTTTATACATCTCAAAGGCACAACACTCAAACATCTAATTTCTCTTGAATAACATCCCCCCTAAAATCATGTATTTTAGAGTACTTTTCCATACAACTTGTACTGACTTCTTTTTACTAAGAGGAGAAGTGATTAATATAGGGTGGTTATCATACACTGGTTCTTTCAACATGATATAAAGCAGTGTGAATGTTTCCCGAAGCAAATTAGTACCTACAATTAATACAAAACAATAACCATAACTACAGGATCAAGTGGATGTTGCTAATTTAGACAGAAAACACAGAGATGATGCTTCGCTGTACATTAAACATGCTCAGAAGAATATCAGCTTCTACCATTCACACCACCGCTGTGCACCTGCAGATGCTGCAAGCAGACAGACCCTCAAATGTTGCACAGAGCTCCATCAGGACATGTCTGTTGTCATCCCAATTAGAAGAAACATCAAGGTTCAACACCAGCATAGCAGACAGAATTGTAATTTTCAATGTCATGGGCATATTCATCTACTTTGATAAAGGGCTTGTCATGGCACTGCTCTCACAAACCCTCTGGCTATGCACTTAGTTCAGGATAACCAGAATAAATCTGTGTGTTTCAGTTTGACTTAGCTACTGCTAATCCTGTAGCATGGGTACCCGCACGAGGTAACCTACCCCACACTTTTGTGACTGCAATGAAAACTTAGCCTTTAATCCACAAAACCAGTAAGGAACAATTCATTCTTTCACTTTCTTTACTTCCCCGAATTAGTGATACTTTTAGCTCATTAAAGCCTATGCCAAAGAAAGCCAGACTTTCTGCAAAAAAGAACAGGTGTGATCATGAAACTTACAGTGAGGTTTTAAAAAAATGAAACGAGGGTAAGTGCTACGTTTTAATGAACTATAATTATTTTAGTTCTTCACTGGGAGCACAAGTTATAAAACATTAAATCATATCCAGTTTGTGAGGAGCTCACCAGATTCAATTTTATCAGCTTATTTCTTTACAAATACCAAGTTCCTTGTCTCTTTCACTCCTTCAGCTGCACTTGCACGTATCTGATACTGTGTTAATCTTCATTAAGAAGAAATAAAAGGATCTTAAGATATCTGTATGATACACACACATTTTGCTCTAAACACCAGCCAGTTTGTGCCATTCAAGTGTGGTATTGGGCCAGTCCCGTAATTACATTCACATAAAGATAAGCATAAAATAGCCCAACATTAGGGATACCTGCAACTCAATGTGCCCTGGAGATCAGCTCATACATGTGCTTACAGGAATGCTGTTTTGTAATTTCTCGGAAGAAATATTGTCATAATAACAGGAGATTTATGGCAAAAAAAAATATTGAACAAATCAGTCATGCATATAACAACTGACCAAAACACTCAGCTACATATTTCCTCATATGCTCCATCACTATAACTTCATAAATGCTATGTCAGTTGCTTTACTCTTTATGGATAACACCATGCAATACAAAGAAATATTTTACTGCAGTCTAAAACTGTTTTTTGGGATGATCTGAACTCTTTCCACCTCACTCATGCCACATACATTGGTCACCAGCTTCCCACATTTAAGCTGATCACATATGAATCATTTCTGGTTTTGGAATTCGGCATTAAAAAAAAAAATAACTTTTGAGCGCATACAGCTGTATGTCAGGTAATTCCAACAACAATAAACCATAATTTATTTCTTTAAATCTCTAAGTTAATTTAGTATTTATATTATTTTTCCGCCCATAGTATTCCTTGCACAGAATGCAGCAATGGCTGCAGCCTTTGCACCAATTCAGGAACAATTCTTCCTCTACACATGTGCCAGGCTGCTGCAGTTGGGGTGAGATCAGGACAGGCCCTGGGCTCAACCCCTACCTGAGTCACTGACCCTCGCTGAGCCAATCCCCATTGGCACAGGCAAAGTTCTCTTGGAGTTTTTCATTTTATCAGTAGAGCTTTGCACAATATGCCATGCAAAGATTCACTGCACATTTCATAGATTGATGAAGGTCTATAAAAACTGACTTTAAATGCTATTTCTCATAAAAAAAACACACTAGCTAAGGCAAATGTACCATACTGCCAGCAGAAAACTGAGACTCAGTAAAATACATTACCACTCCATGATCACAGAGAAAGCTAATGGAAAAGGAGTCAATACATTCCAATATATTAATTCTAGACATGTGCCTCACTGAAATGAGCGAATCTGAAATCAGAAAAAAATAAAATAAATTATCATTTGGGTTAACCATATTAATCCACCACAGATCTTCACACAGGTACCACAGTACTAGGTAATAAACATATCAAAGGTCTAATTCCAGTACATAAGCTCATGTGTACATCATTTCTCCAGAATGCAGCCCATTTGCAGTTCCTGTCCTGTATCTGGCACCCAAAAAAAAAATGAAGACTAATGTCATAACTCTGATTTTTTCTATCTACACACAAACAAAAACACGGGTAACACTAACTAATTGGTTTAGAGCTAGTTGAAAATATATAAATCGGGATGGAAACTAATAATCTGTGTTTAATGCCTGTGGTAAAGGCTACTATTTTAAAAAATAGACTAGGAATGCAGCTTTTCTTTTTCAACTAGTCTGTGTTTCCAGTGTTAAACTCCATTGAACTGAGGTTTTGATTCAACCTCTTCTGGTTTCAGTGATCTCATCCACACCACTTAGGATAATAATTCACAACTATCTTACAAAACAGTTGCAATCAGTAAATTGCAGACTTCCTTAGGAGTACAGTAAAACTTTCACAGGTAAGTATTCTCCCCATCAAATGTATTTTAATACTTGCACTCATTATATCACTGGAAAAACAGAGCATTCCTATGAAAAAAAATAAAGATCTCACCAGCTCTTCTTTTACTATAGCGCTTGATTTTGAAGATTATAATCTTTGTCCTCACATTTATTTCATTGATTATATGGATGATTTATTTTAATTCAATTTTGCTGCATTATATGTGTGTATCAGAGAAAGTAATTAAAACAGAAAGCAGATAGCAATAAATGACAGAAAAGGCCCATAATTTTCAGTGTGTACACAGACACTAACCAAAGATGTTTACTTAATTTTATCAAAGCAATATCTCTGGAAATTAAAACTTTAATGAAAGCAATAACTGAAGCATAAGCAAAACAACACAAAAGCCCTAATATAATTTTTCATAATATTAAAGGTTTAAAACTGCTTTCCTTTTTTAATTCTACTGTGCACTCACAGGAAGTTCTTCAGTTTTAATATTATTATTCAGTTGAACATACTTGGAGAACAATCTACACATATAATGTCACTGGGGAGTAATGGAAGCAACAAAGTGTAAAAACTAAAAAATTATCAGTACAGAACATGTGAGAGCACTTTAATAACTGGAATGAGGCTTTTTGTTATTAATGATATGCATCAAAAGCAATGCTTCTGACTCCCACAATACGACCATTAAGATTCATTTCATAACTACTACGAAGTCTCCTTGCAATTTTTCAAATTAAAAACTCTTCATTTTTGTAATGAACAGTATAACTTATCAATGATTGCAGTTTTTCAAAGACTAATATCTAGATATTAAAGATTCACTATTGACATAGATATAGCCCTGTAATAAATTGGTTATAAAAGAAGAAACAGGAATGCACATTACAATTAACCTTTTTATTTCCCTTTGATATGAATTCATCATTTTAATTTGTAAAAACATTAGGCTGAATCCCAAAACATAACGAGTTAGAACATTTTGCAAGGTAAATGGAAGTTTTCTTTAATTTGCAGCAAACCTACTCTTCTGAGATTGTCTGTCAAGCCAGAATATTTGTTTAGAGATTTTCTAGTTCTCCTCTAAAGAAAAATCCAAACCTGTTTTTTATTGGTTTCAAATCAGTAACTTAACAGGTTTGATATGTCAATTTACTTTCATATAAAGTTCTCATTTAATTTTTCTGCTGTGGAAAAACAAAATGTACCCAAGTTCTGCTCTGCAGAACATTATATAAAATCTACTTTTTCCCCCCCCTAATATAAGCATTTGGGGAAATTACAATGCATGTTTAAAACAGTAGAAAAAAAATCAGTTCCATCATTTCAACAACTTGAAGGTTATAAAGAAAAAAAGGCTAAGCCCAATAGCATGTGCTCCTGTGAATTGCAAAGTATCAAGCTATACCTTGTGTCCCCAAAGCAGCAGGACGTGGCAGTCAGCAGGGAACAGAGGTTAATTCAGTGGGAAATACAGGTGACTGATAGTGACACACAAATGGGATCTACTAATAATAGTTTCACAGAGGATGAATCAGCCCCTCTGCTACAAACGTGCAAAACCTTAAAAGGATCATTATAAACCAAAATATGAAATGAAAGCTCAGAAAGGAGAAAAACAATGAAAAAAACAAGCCCTTAAGTTTCTCACGGGGCTGAAATATTTCCATCGTTTCTCTTTCCAGCTCATCCCACTGATTTATCTGGCTTAAGGGACTTACTTCAGATCATGTGGATCAATGAGAGATGTATGGTTCTTACGAGTCAATTTATTTTGATTCCCTCAGACATCGGTCTCTGCAAAACACATTATATATATGCACCCTGTGACACCAAGAGAAGATTTGTGTTCTTGTAAAATTACTTGCCCTGCTTTGCTGTCTAGAGACCCTGCTAAAACAGGGATGCTGCAAACTTACTGGAGGATGTAACTGGTCTCACAGTGCTTGTATAATTTCTAGTTACCTTTGATCTCAGAGGAGGTTGTTAAAGGATTAATATTATAATAGTGTCATTTAATAGTATGAGGTAGTTTTTGTATGAGGTTTCTTCCACAGAGTACTCTGCTATCACAATAGCCAAGACATATCTCAAAAACTTTGTAATCCTCACCTAAACACCCTGAACCTAAAGTATTTGCTTCCCTCAGCAACATTTTATTACTAAAAAAGCTGCATTAAGAGCCAAGTATCTCGTGTGTTGTGCAAGGTTTGTTAGCAATTAACACCTCCACGCCCATTGTATAAGTCTCACTGTACACCTTTCTAAGTCTATAAAAAACAACAGGACATTTGTTCAGCCAAATGAGTCTAATTTATTGATTGTAAAAGAACATAAACTGAAACTACTACGGGTTGATGGAAAATTATGCAAAACACATTCTAATCACCACTGCATATTATAAAGAACTGACCCTAGGCCATTCAGAACATATCGTACTATTAATAAAATTGTTAAATTCAATCCATCTAACAGTTTTTGTTGATAATATTATCTGCCACACAAGAAGTGTTGATACATGGTGAATTTAATGCAAAAAGCACCAACTTCCATTCTCCAAAATCACTCATTATGTAATCTCACTTACTGAATATGTCCCAAAGGATTTAATTTGTGTTTTAAGGGCAATTACATTATCTTATCTTTCCTCATCAATAATCCAGTTTCTTAGCTCTGCTAAATGATAAGGGCAAAGGACAAATAATTATTCACTTAAGAATCAGATTACCATGCAGGAAAATGAAAAGTTATTTACATTCTCATGCAAATTCAGTAGATGTGGTTTTGCTTAATGAATCTAATGGTTTCTACTATGCCTATTTTGGGTCAAAGGAAACCAAGACATTTTCAAAGCATTCACAAGGAAATCCTAACTGCTTTTTCAAAAGGTGCTTGGCTAATTTAGAGAGTGGTGATAATCTAAACCATAGTATTAAATTAACCAAGGAAGCAACAACAATTTTACCTTGTGGCAGGTTTAAGAGAGTGGTGGTTTATCATGTTTGAAAACAGAATCCTTTTACTTTCATCTAGGACATGTAATCAGCTTGGCTGTCTGCCTACAGGTGGCCAATATCAGTGAAATTACAGTTTTAAGAAGTCATTTGGCATTAAAATGTCCTCAAGTTACTCAGGTAACTCACATGCCTCGACAAATCCTGAAAACACTAAGCTATACCACTAACTAGGGAGCTGAGTGAGATAGAGAAATGGCAAAAAGCGCCAGATTTTTCTGTTCTTACATGTACTGCATGTACCCCAACTAGATGGGTAAGTACATGAAAGACCCTAATTTTATGTTCCTTGAACAAAACTATGAACATCCATACTTACTTGCTGGTTTCATATAATTACCTTCACATTTAAGTTCCAGAGTTTTGCAGAACAGAATCTGCATACAGGGAAATCATTACAATAAAAGAGAGGGACACAGCTTGCTGGTCTGGAAATAGTTGCATTTATTTGTGCTGGTATTGTCTTTTCTGGGAAAGTTTTTCATGTTTGTTTGGTCAAGTCATACTTCTTTCCAACCTGATTCTTAGATTGTTGTGGTTTTTAAACACCGAGTTACAGGCATTTAAGCTCTATCTAATAGTAATGTTAAAAGCTGTTGAGTGACAGTTAAGCTTTAATCAATGTCAACAAAAGAGAAACTCGGGTTAAAAGGTTCGAATGGCCCCAAAGGAATCCTGTGCTGTCATCACCGGGAGCTTCAAAAACACACCAGGATGTGTGTGTGGTACTCTGCAACCTCATTTCGACAACGCAAAGAGAAAGGTGATACCATTTACTAGTTAAAATATTCCTGCAAATGCAAATTACAACTCCAGCTTCTCACTAGCAAAATATCACTGCTGTTTCACTGTAAGACATTTATGTTGCTGATTTGCAGAGTGAGCAGCTAGATTATTAACTTTGCTGTACAGACCTGGTGAAAAAACTTCTAAATTAAAAACAAAAATCAACTAGGAAACACACAGCATTTTCCTTTAAATAAAAAACCACGAAACTTGTATCCTCAAACAAACGTGGATCAGAGAAATTAATGATTATTGGTTTTGTGAGAACTCACTTTTCTTTTGTTAGCCTCTGTAAAATCTAGAGAATATTACATTGTAAAACATGCCTTGAAAATGTAGTGGGGTAAACTTCATAACTCAAGAAATAATAATCACTTACAAAGGCTTTATGTTCACTGCATCTACCATCAAATGAACTGTGAACAGGAAAATTTGAGTGAAACTAAGTTCCAAAATTCTCAGATCTCACTGGGAGAAGCATTCACAAAACAAACACCTACATTTTACACTAAATTCTATAGTTCTGCTCCTGTCAAATGTTTCACTGTGATGTAAAGTTCATGAAAAAGAAAACAAATCTTTCTACTGTATCACAACATCAGTAAATTCTTTGAAGACAGAAGGACTACTCAGAATAGGAATGGGCTCCTGGTTGAAGAAGCAAGTAATTGGATCGAGATTCAGCCCTCAACTACCTCAAGGGGATAATTGAACAGAAACAGTTTTCAGCTTCAGTCTAACCCGAAGGCATCAAACCTTTCAAAGAATATCATGGCAATCAGTTCACACCAACGGTATAAATTCACTCTTCAACCAGCACACTCAGTTCACACACACTCTTCCACACTAACAGCATTTCCCTAGAAAGAAGCAAAATTGTGAGGACAAACCCAATCTCTGGGCACACACATTCCCCATCCTTCGCTTATCTTCATGCAGAGGCTATTTTCCTCTTTCATCTTCTGACACCTCTATACATGCTGAGTGAGGGATCACACACAGTTTATGAACACTTTTAGCCCTCAGGATCTTTGGAAACCATCTTTTGAGCATACATTTCAAGGTGGCAAGCAGAGAGTGCTCATGTATATCTGGGATAACCTTCTGGAGCAGGAACTGGCACCTTAAGTACTCGAAAAGCACCAACAGATGCTGATGTGGCTTAATACTAACCAGTAATGAACACGGATTTACCTTGCAGACTCCTAAGCAAATATACATTTTATGGGAAAATATAGGTAATTAGGCAGATTGCTTTTTGTTACTGTGTAATTGAGGTGCAAAACCAATAACTATATAAGTTCCATGTCTGATAACTACTTTGTTATTCAGTTTGATATTACTGCTGATTCAACACATATTTGAGCTTTGTTTACTTAGTAGATGTTTCTATAACATAATTTTTCTCCTTATTTTCTTTCTGACACATTCTATGACTGCTCTCTGTGAAAATACAAAGCATTTAATGAATAGGAAAAAAATCACCAACAGGCAAGTCGCACAAAAGAAAAACTGGCACCAAAAAATAGGAGTTTAAAATAGATTGAAAACTCAAAGGCTGTAGTGCCTGAATATCCCAAGTTAAAATATACGTAATTAAAAGCATGATGCTGTCTTCAAAAACAATCTGCCAGTTCTACTACTAAATGTTTACACAGGGAGAAAATTATGGCTTTACAAAAGACAGCAATGTTTTTGAAATTGCTGAGGATGAACTGAAAGTTGGAAGAGCTTCCCAGGAACAGTACAGATACTGTCCTTCCTCTAACTCTATGTCTCCACAACCCTCTTTATAATCTTCCTGAATTCAGCTGCCAGTGTACTCTGCTCTGATCCACTGCAACTTGTGCTCCTGAAAAAACTGCTTAATTGTGGAAGACACCTATATGAAAGCCCATTCTTGCTGTAGCTCTGTTTTGAACTGACATAATTTTATTTGTTGTTTGGTTCCCAAGCTGTATGCCCTCACCTTAACACACAAGAGACCAATTCTTGACTTGGGGGAACAGTGCAAACACCACCAGCACATTAGCAAAAGGTAACCACCACAGAAAAAGAGAAAAAAAAAAGTTACCAAGGCACTTATTAAAAACAACACCAACCAGAAGAGATCAAATCAATGGAAAAGTGTATTTAAGTAGGATACGGAGGCTGAAGATTTATAGTGAAATTACATATACATGAGCACTCAAAGAAGAAAAACTACTAAAAGTAAAGAGCAAAATGCCTTAAAAAGAATAGAACTGACAGATGCTGGTCCCTTTCATAATAAAACAGTCAGCTTTTTGTCTTAAATGAAGGATGTACCATCCTACATTCCTTCAAAGGAATGTACCATCATATAGACTGAAGAGCATTTACAGTTGAGGCTGTGCTGAAAACAGAATTATTTCTCAAACCAAAGTCACAACTTCTATATTTCATGTTTCGCAGTATTCTAACAGTTAAGATTTTTGTATTAACCATCTGCATATCTTCCTTCAACTGTGACTCAGTGACAGAACATTCTGTCTCATGAGTGTATTTGACTCATCACATGAAGCAATATGTTTACTTAAGAATAGCTGTACTTTAGAACAAGCTGTTTAACACAGGATGATGGCACCTAACCAGAAAAGTCACAAAGAGAGCTTCGGAGCAGGCTGTATCAGGAAATTTGAGGAAGGTAAGTTTTTAATAATCTACATGAAACATGATTTTTTAAAAATTCCTTTACATTTTTAATACTTTATAAAATATTTCCATCACAATTTCAATTGTTTAGCCTAGAAAACGCATATTGGCTAATGCTGATAAACAGAGAGCTGGAAGATTTCATTTCCATTTCAAATTTTACTTGCTTTTCTAAAGACCAATAGCTTGACTCTCACGAAACTCAAGAGCTTCATTTTTTTTTTTTTTTCAAAAAAATCTGGTTAAGATCAACTACTTTTTTCTATTATCATACATTTTTGTCAGTCAATGTAAAGAAAACAGTTTTCACCATTTCTTAGCTATGTTACACAGCTTCATCAAGAAACAAGTCTAGTTGCACAGAACAGGTATGTGTTGCTGGATTGAGAAACAGCATAATTTGGTTTTATTTTGCTTATGGAAGAGTTCTTTACCACAAAAACTCTTCATCAAGATCGCTCCAGAGATGCCTCTAGAGAAAGTGTCTCTTAACAAGCAGCATTTACTGTGATTGCTTGGCTGGTTTCCATTTAGCCCCACCCTATCCCCTGCTTTCTTTGACAGAGTTATAGTTACTAATGTAATTATTAAGCCCAACAAATAGCAATTCTTATTACTCTGGATAAAGGATGATAAAAATTTGTGGAACAAAAGAAATCACTTGGAATTTTGAACATACTGAAAACTCCAAAGGCCAATCCCACCCCAGAAATTTATATCTCAAATTCCACCTAGCATTGAACAATGAGCTGAATCCTCCATTTACAGGGGCTGTCAGATCAGCCCAGTCTACACTGTATTATGTTATTCTTTGCATAAGTAACCAGCACCTACAATAGTCACCTCTATACTGGGTTCCCCAGCCTCAGCCTGCAAGCCCGTCTGCAGTCACTCTATTCCACTTTCATTTTTAATTCTGGGCAATTACACAAATTAGAATTCATATGTATTTGTAATCTGATCCTAACTCTTTGATTATGCTTTAGAAGGTTCATGTGTCTGTCCTCATCTGCCAAAGTATCTTAATTCCAAATTCTCAGACACCTACAGTGACCAGTCCTTTCACACACAGCTGGGTTAAGTAAAACAGTTGGCAAGGATCACCACACTGTGCATAAATGCAACTTTCTAAACAGATGGATACACTTATTCTTAGCCCTTATTTCAAAATAACACTTTGAGAAGACACAGATAAATATATCAAGTGTTCATTCTGTGATAGGTCATGCATACAATCCTGCTGAAAATGATAGTAGTTGTAAATTATGAAATGCTGCAGTCTAGGATCTCATAACTCAGTGGCCTAGATATTAAAAAGGATATACATACTAATGATGATGAAGCAGTTGTCCATGGAAAAGCTGATTTAGAGAATATTCAGTTTTATCTTTCTGACAGCTCACACGGGAGCACATACAGTATTCATTTCTTTTCGTTGTGCTAAAGACAAATTAGAATATTGTTTAAAGATAAGGGGCCATATCATCCCACTTGTATTAAATAAAATAAGTAGGTCACACTTTTGAATCTTCAGCAAGAATTTTTTAGAGACAGGGTAAAATGCAATTCAGAACAATATAAAATTTCAGTAACTCTGTAGAAACAAAGCTTGTTTCAGTTTGTCTTGGTTTCACAAGACAGAACTGTTCTGTTAGGAGGGTGGGATGGGGAAAAACAATCAAGCTCCTCCCTCCGAGTAATCACAACTTTGAAATTAAGAGGTTCCAGTTGAAAGGTGTGGAAAACAAAAATAACAGCTCTTTACCAAAGAATAGATATAGATATATAGGTAATACAACAAACCAACAAGCAACAATCCCGTAACCCAACTTTCACCAAAAACAATTAAGTACCTTTTTGCCTTTCGATGCAGTTCTAACCACACCCAATCTGCTTAAATATTTCTATCAAATCTGGAAAGCATAGTTTGCCTTCTCCTTCCAGTATATATTACCACAAATAAGCCTAAGGTCTATGGAAGAATCACAATTCCAACAGACGTCCTTTGATCATTTTGCTTGGCAAGTGTTTTCCTGAAATGAACCTTTCTTGTTGTTCCTGCTCTTCCCTGGTACATATTTCACAAGTTGAATTCCAGCTAAGAAATTAGGCAGTATTTCAATTAAGATTCTTTACAGAAAAGACTCTAACTGGTGAATAAATTACTGAAAAAGACAAAAATAATTAAACTCCCTACCGAGTTTGAAATTCTGTTGTTATGACTTCTTCTCATTGGTTAAAAAAAAAGAATTTTGGACTGAAAGCTTAATTGAGTCAAAACACATTTTATATATCGGTCATAACCAAACTTAAAAAGCAAAAGAAAAATTAGAGAACACCAGCATCACTTGTCTGTATTTTTTAAAAAATAGAAGAAAATAGCACTGAACAAGGCTATTGCTCTAGTCAGAGATAGGAGCCAAAAACAAGACAAGGGAATAAATCAACAGCAGATTTTTATCCAGAGCTATTCTTCATGTTAAAAATGTGAGTCTTTATAAAGACCTGGCATAAAACTTTCTGTGAGAGAACATGCCATCTCCTCATATATACACTGAAAAAAACCCCATAGGGATAAATGCATGAAAAAACTCTCATAACTGAGCACCCATAATGGAAATGGAAATTGCATTCAACAGACTCGGTTGAAGAAAAACCTTTATTTGGACAGACTAAAGGGATTGATCCAAATGATTAAAAAGTGACAACCACAACTTCGGGTTCCTCTGAAGCCTACGCATTACATGTGTCAACTGCTGACAATTATATGGTGCCTATACAAGATGTAAAAAAATGTAAGGTTTTACATCCTCATGCTTTGGTTATACACAAAGATAGTAGTTCACAAACAGCAAGTGTGAAGATACACACAATGTTCAAACACTTTGAGGTAGAACCTCTTTCAGCCTATTTGCCTATATCATAACACACTTCCAGGACTAACTGAAGCCTGCATTCTCCAGTAATCAGGGACACAAAAGGAAACAAGTTGACTGCAGCAAAGTTCTGGTTATCAAGCCTGTACCTTGTAATTCTGCCCATTTCACGGGCAAAGTAACAACACAGTATTGCTTTCTCAGAGCTGGCAGTTCTCCAGACAAATGGCTTTCCTACATCCCACTGTTGTGCTGAAATCATTTGGTGTCACTTAAAATGAATCCAAATTTCAGCTTCAAGAAGCATATATTCTAAGAGGTCATGTATAGGTGAGAATGACATTATTGATAGAGGATGTTCGGAATACCAATCCAGTTATTTCTTTTCTAGTGCCTTTCCCTTAAAGCTAGATGAGTTTTTTCATAAAGGTTAGTTTTTATATAATGTTAACAAATATATCTACATGCACATACGTAAGCCTCCCTTATTCTCTCCATTTTTATCAAGTGCTACTCAGGACCATGAGAAAAGCGTATCCCAGGACAAGGTCCATTATATATTGATGCTGCCAGAGAAGTGTATCCAAAATAAAAAACTGATTATATCGGTTGAACATCTCTTAAAATGCAAGAGTTGAGCACAAGAACCAAATCCATCCAGGTAAAATTTCATCTTCTTCCATCGTGTAATTTTGAAGATGACAATGGCAACAAGAAAATAAATTTAAATAACTTCTGCCAATTTAGATTTTTCTTAACTCCTAGTCAAACCAATTTTGTTAAAGCCCTTCAGTGGGTTGAGTCAAGTTTCCTATTTTAGTTTTTAGCCAAATTTGATTTAAACCATCCGCAAGCGTACAGCCTGTAAGATGGATTCTGCCTACAGGAACAACTCCTGTCTCAGAATCTGTGGTCCCTCCTCCATCATGGTGCCCATCAGGTGTCTAACCCCCACTAAGACATGTGATGGATTATTGCTTTGTGTGCTAGATTAATGCATGGTGGTGTAAGGAGAGTGCACACGTGCACCAGTCATCGAAGGCTGCTTGGTTTGCGCAGGGAAGTCCAACATTCACTCCCTGGGATAGCTGCACATGTGACAGCCTGGAAGGAGCTGCCTTCCCTTACAGGACTGGATGCAGAACTACATATCAAGCTTATAAACAGACATGTCTTATCATGTGCTTACATCATGTGACAGAGCCTGCAGAACTCAGTGTGGAGTTGAATAAGCAGCCAAACAAGCCTTTCCAGATAAGAAGTTCTGCACAGCCTTCACTTAAGAAACTGTCTAATATAATAATAGGATTTTAAGGTCTGCTCAATGTATCACATTCTCAAAGCAGTTCACAAGGAAAGAAAACAAACACACCAGTATTTACATTGCTGTAAGCAAAAGCAGAAACAGACACTGATTCAATACTTCTGCTAAAACAATTGTAAGTAGTTTGACCTAAGCAGAAGCAAACTTAAAACAAGAAAACAATCATAATTCTTTTGCTAAATACTTCTGACAGTATTTGAGCAACACTGGAAAAAAATTTTCAAGTACTGCTTCTGAAGGAAAAACAATTAATTTTATTTCCACAGAAAATATTCAGAGAAGTTCCTCTTACTCCTTCCTTCTTTGTAGGAGACTCTGTTGGGGAACAGTACTGCATGTTGTGCCTATTGCATTTCAAGAAACACCTTCTAACATAAAAATTCTGGCCAATATTTAACATTAGAAAGTACCAAAAGGAAATCACAATCAGATTGAAAGGAAAGGAATTACGCTTACACATATATACAAGGCAGCAGCAGTAACTTTTACTGAGATATCACCAAAAAAAACCTGATATGGTATGTTTAATATTTTTATAGCAACTTGAATATAATTAATAAATTACAAATTTAATTTTATTAAATGATCTAGTATTCTCATATTTTACATCAAGATAGCCATTATCCTTCTAATTGCTAGGCTGGATCAGATGACTTGTGTTTCACTTGCCTTTCTATTAACTTATTTATGGGAGTTGTCATATGCCCTGAAATAATTTTCCTGAATAAAATGTAAAGTGCCAAAAGAATTTTCACTCTAAGATCTAGAAATCAGGAGAGGATGTTTGAACTTTGCTGTGCATACCAACAAACTTACAAAAAAAAACCCCAACAAATACACATTAAAAATCACAGAAAATTCTTACTGAAGAAGAAGATAGTCATTGAGTATTATCAAGTCATTGATCAGTTATATCATATATGAATACTCTCATGTTGTCACCCTAATAAAAGAGCACACATTAAAGTATTTAGAGCTACGTGTTTTATGAACAGATAAAAATCCTGTCGTTGATCATTCTGTTACTTCCTATAGTACAGTAACATTTATCACTGAGTATCAGTTACATTTTCCCTTCTGCTAAAATTCTTTTTAAGTGATAACTACAAGCCTCATGAAAGAGCTTTCCTAATTTTCTTTTACTTCATACACAGATGCAATTTGGGTGTGTTCCAGACACAAGTACTGACTGAACTTGTGACCGAGGTGTGCCACAAAATGGGTGGGGAGAGATAAGAGAGGGAAGTGCATCCTCAGAAACAAATGTTTCTGTGACCAAGATCTTTCTCGTGCTGCAAATGATACACCTGACTTAATCAAAAGCAGAAAATACATTTCAGATGCAGGTATTAAAAATTGCCTTGACAAATTTTTGGTTTTATAGTGAATTACGCTTTATGTAATATTTGTAATCAAGATGGCTGTCAGAGTATGACAAAATACATAAAGCAAGTCTAGTGCCTTAAAAATCAATGGTAAGATAGACTACAATAGGAGCATTTCTTATTGTCAAATCCTCAGCACTGTATTTAAAATTGTTGCTGTTATTGAATTCTGATAAGCTACCCACTTCATTTTGGTAGAAAACAAAGGCTAAAATCATGGCAGAAATAATTGAAAGCATTGTGAGCCAAGGTATACTCCTTAAGTCAAAGGCATGAGATCAGAATATGCAGAACTGTATAATCCAGCAACAGAAATAGGAAACACAGAGGGCAGAGTGAAATCTGCAGATCTGCTAAAGAGTCAGGGATTTGGGTTCCCAGTTACTAAATTTTGGAAAACATTTCTCTGGCAAATGGTTAGCAGAGACACAGCCCACATACTAAAGGTTCTAGGCATCAGTGCCACTTCAGTCAGTTGGAATTTAGTGTTAATCACAATTATCACTTCTTAACTATAAAAGGAGTGAGATGACTACTAGGGAGGAGGAGGAAGCCTACAGTAGACTCATGTATCCCTTGATATTCATGACTATGCACAGCTTGGAGAAATCAGTGAAAGTTTGTTGGAGTCAAAAATCTGGACAGATTTGAACCAGTAAATACCTAGCTTATTTCTCTCCTTTACTACATCTTTACCTACTGCTCCTGATTGCATTTGAGACAGACAGTAATAAAGCAACAAAGTAATCCTGTTAGGTGATAGATAATTCATTCAAGTATCTTTAAACACCTGAATGCAGCAAGAATGCCAGCCAAATCCAGAATCCTGCTGTCTCAAACATTCACTGTTAGAGACAGATATAATTATTCCAGCTTAATAAATATTAACAAGTTTAATCACATTTAATTTATATTTACATTCTCTACTCAAGAACAAGAGAAGCTATGGTCTTGTCTGTATTAGCAAGTTTTGTAATACCTGAGAGCCATCTAGACTGCAAAACATCCTTCTCAAACATGGGGAATACCCACAAAGTACCAGCTGCACACAGGGTACAGACCAGCCATTCACCATCCACTGAAGCCTTTTTAACATTTGTGGCACAATGCCCAGGTAGCACCTCCTAAGTTCAAAACTTTTCCTTTCATAGCAGACAATACCAGCTACTGTAGACCTTCAGTAGCAGCACACTGACAGGCACTATATATGAATATATAGGGATGCCAGATGATTCAGTACTGTCCTTTCCACACTTGAGAACACCCAGGGATCAAAGGCTGAAAAAGTGTTCTGACCTGGCCAAGGCACCTTCACCTGTCCCTGCTGTCTTGTGGCATCCTGGAGGTAAACAGTCCCTACTACCTGGCCTTCATAACATTATCCAGGTCACAAAACAGTGCTCTAGCTTGTAAGCTCCAAGAATCAGACAGCAGGGGCATGTGAGGACATTTGCCTTTAAAACTGCCAATGAAGTCATGCTAGCAGAGCAGTGATGGAGGTTCAACTTAACATTTCTATTTCAGTATTCACTTTTTTCTATGTGCTCCCAGTAGGCCAGAGAGAGTTAAAACCATGTAGCAATTAAGACAAGCAATGGCTTTTTTCCCATACTATAGCATTATATAAATGACCAACACCTACTGTGTTTTAGATTAAACTATTTGTGCTACAATGCCACCCTCCCAATACGCTCCCAACATACGAAAGAAGTGAATAGCTATCACAATTTATTGAAGACTAAATATTCACTTTTGTGGCTGTGGCAAAACTTTTAATTCCAATAACAGAAGGAGGATCATTGAAATCCACAAGCTTTGTTCTGCCACACGGGTAAGCCTTGGAAAGCAACTACAAAGCACATGAAAGCATTATGTACCACATTAACATCAAAGTGATCTAGTCTACACAGCTGGCAAAGTGGAAAAAACCTTTCTACAGGACCACCAACTGAATGTTTGGGAGGTTGGGACATTTCTCTGAATATCTATTTTGCCTTTGTAGACTGATGGATTAGAATTCTTGGGGGTTAGGTCTAATCTGCTTTACCATAAAATAGAACACTTGGAAATTAACTTTCAGCTGTTACTGTACCTAAATAATGTTAAAGGTGTTGGATAATTATTCCAGAACCAGAAGGACTGACACCAAACCTCAGTGTCATGATTGGCTGTTGTTTTGAGTTTTATTCTTATTTCAGGAGGGTGAGGGGAACAGGAATAAGACAGAGAAGTACCTTTCAAATACTGCATGAATTTTATCGAAACAGAAGATATACCATGGGATTGGATTTTCAATATGTTTAAAGAGACAGATTTTCCACATCTTTACTGGGCTGGAGGGATTCCACCAGTGCACCTGTAATTCTGATGAAAACAATTCAACAGAACTGGAACCCCACTGTAATATGAAATACACAAACAAAAAACTAGAGGTTTTGCACTAGAGGGTTGCTAATTGTTGCAAGGAATTTGCTTCATTCCAATCAAAAAAGATACAGTTAACAGTTCATTACTTAAGCTGCTGTAAACAGCTTCCTTAATCAAGAAGGAAACAAAAATTGTAGTTACACCCCTTTACTCCACCTAAAAATATTATCAGTACATCAGGAAAAGACTCAAGAGCTGCCTTCCCTCATTCTTTGAGTTCTCTGCTTTTAGGACAGCATATTTTTCATACTAAACATTTCCAGCCTACAGCCTGTTTTCTTTTTATTGTCATACTCTTTCTCACCTCCCCAAAGCACATCTGCTTCTCTGACTGCCTGTATTTGTACTCCTTTGGCTCTTGAGCCTTTCTGACCTTCTCATTCCCCACCCCACAAACCTGTCACATTCTCATTTTTCCATATGTTAAGGAGGAACAAATTGAACATCTCCATGAACAGGCAGAAAACGAGATCTTAGCAACTGAAGGCAGAAGGAATAATGTCTGGGCTAAGGACTGCTGTGTTTTTGACATGACAGGGGTTTAAATCCTTTAGTATGCCACTGTTAAGCCTTTTTTACTAACTAATTATCAGTTACCTTTAAGGAGAGAAACTGTAACTGACTGTAGTACATAAGCATATAAAATATTGCATTTAAAACCAAAAATAGACCATATACCTAAAAAAATAAGCATTTTTATGCCATAAAACACATAAAAATAAAATTTAAGTATTTATATATTCTAAAAATAACGAACTTACAGTTTAGAAAAAACTTTTGAAATATGGAGGGGGGAAAAAATAAGTTTAACAATACTATTAAAACTCTACAATTGTACTCAAGTTTGTTCGCTTTTCCAAAGTGCTGACTTCTAAACTGAGGGGTGGTGGTGGAGAGTAGGGGTGTGTGTGGATTTGATTACTTTATTTATTTATATTTTCTCCTAGGAGAGCAGATACCTTGCTATAACTGCCCTGCAGACATATGTTCAAAAAGCACACAAAAAAACATAGAAGGAAAATTATAGAAGATAGGTTTCTGAATAAAAACAAAAGGTATTCACAAGTGTTGTGCCAGAGATTAAGCCAAGAAACTTCAGGCTGTAAAAGTATCAGCTTCATTTTGGGAAACTAATTATTTCACAAAGTGTTTACCATCAAGACTCAGCAAATCTGGAAGAATTTTTCTTCCAAGAACTTCAGCCTAAATGTTAATGCTGGTTTCTGTCATCTGGGCAAGGATGAACAACTTCCGTTCAGTGGAAAATTACTCTGGGAGCCAGAGGGGGGAAAAAAAAGATAATTAAAAGAATAGGGTTTACTTTTGAACCCTAAGGCTGTGACATGAAATAAATCACAAAACTGATTATCTGTAAAACATTGGTTTAGATTTACATTTTCGACTTAACATGGACTAGATTTGTTCTTTGTAATACTAATTATTTTAGCCACACTTGCTGGCCTTTAGCCCACATCTTTGGTTTTTTCCAGAAATTGAATGAAAACAGAGACATTTGCAAAAGAAGGTAACGATGTTAAACGCTAAATAGATGAAAATGACAATTTATGACAGTAATTTAGAATAATTGACCTATTCATAACTACAGTTTTCCACATTGTTTTTTCTCCTTGAGGGATAGCTGGAAAGATAAAACTGTTGCTCAAGAGCACCATGGTCCACTAAAGCACAATGAGCTTGCAGGCAGGAAAATCTCATTTTAGGTGTTCCTGTAACACACTGTGTTCTAATTCTGGCCATGACCTTTACATTCAGCAAATCAATGCAGCTGTTTTTCCCAGGTCTATCTTGCAAGATTTTATTTTAAACCTGTATTGGGGCTGTCTCACATTGATTGTTCACAAAGCAACAAGTTCAACAAGTTTTGATCTCTTCTGGGACTGTCAAGGTGCTGAAATACCACAGAGCAACAGAACCAGCTTTATTTGTGTGTGTAAAAATACATACAGCTCCTGGTGTTTCACACTCATTTCATTTGGTTACAGTCTGGAAAGGGAAGCAAAAGCACAGAATCCTATATAGTTATTTCAGATCCCTAAAATTAATAAGCCAATATCAGAATTGAAGGAGACAGTAAAAAAACTCTAATGTTCTGATTCAGGATTCCAAGAGTTATTTGTGAGAAGAAATATAACCACTGGGTTTAAACTAAATTTTCTTTCTCCAGTGGCAAATAATTTATTTGTGCAAGTCTCTTCCAAATTTAAACAGATATGTCCCAATTCGTGCTAATGGGGGATTTAGCCTAATGAGCAACATGCAACACAAGCCATTCCATAGTATTCAAATGAACGTACATATATAAAAAAAAAAAAAGCCTATAAAAACCCCAAACAAACAAACAAAAAACCGCCCAACCAAACACTTTAAATCTTCACCCTACAGTTGGAATTTCACATCGAAAAATGCTAAAACTCTAAATAACTTGGAGTGTTCACCCTAGCCAGTGTGAGGGCATTAATCTTCAAGCCACTGACCCACTGTGGCACCTCTCAGCGACACTGACTGAACGGTCTTCCAAAGCTGCCCCAGTCAGCACTTTGCAGAGGATGTGCCACTGGAGATGCTGCTGAAACAACACTGAATTATTTAGCACTTATTGTACCTCACCAAGTATAACTAGGAGCAGTCAGCATCCTTATGGCCTTTGACTGAAGGCTGCATTTGTTTTGCATACCAGATTTGCTTCTGCTTTACTAAAGGCAAGATTGGATCTAAACAGAAGAACACAAGACAAACTATTCCCTGCCTTGTTCCACACTGGCATGGCCTTAGTCTCAGCCGTCTGTTGTCAGCTTTCAGAATATTTTAACAGGACTTCTGCTTCCTCATACTCTCAAAGCACTGAAGAGCAGTTGAATAAGACAATAAAAATTCAAAAAAAATCAAAGAACCAAACAAATAATGGAAAAATAACTGCAGCTGTTGCCCACTGAAAAACTACAGATGACAATATTAAAGTTGAAAAGCACATTTATTGTAAAAGAATTTGTAAAACACTAAGAAATAAAAATAATACAAAACACACAAAAAACACAAATGTACCTTTTTAAATGAACTATTTGACACACGTTTCTGAACCTCAAATAGGTTTGTAACTTACTATAGTTTTGTAATCCTCGAATTGATTCAAGACAGCAAACCCACAAGTTTTCTGAATCCAAAGCTATAGCTTGTAAGATGCAGCCTGAAGCAGTACAAAAAGTCTGGAATATAATTTCTAACATCACAGAATCTTCTGGATGAACAAATACATTTTTACAATAACATTCAAATTTATAAATATTGCAGTTGCCATAATTATTACCATCTGACATCTGTCACTTTTCAATATATTTTTCCTCGAGTGACAGCAGCATTCCTCCTGAGAGCCACATTTCAGAATTTTGAGCAGTCATGTCACTAGAGAGGAAAATATACTGCACAGGAAAAAACAGAATTCTATTACAAATTTTGTCTCTATTAATACTGCATGAAAATTCTACTAGCTTGGTCTGTGTCGGGTCAGCAGCTGTCCAAGTTATTTCCACACCTCTTTAATAGCTGCTTAAGTGAAAAGCACAAGTAATAGTAGCTCAGAATTGATTTTATGTTTCATATTAAGTATTGTGTCTTTAATATTGGTTGTGCAATATCACTAATAAATCTAAGGCTTCAATTTCAAAAGTATTTCGTATATTAAGTATGTTAATCGAACTAATAACCTCGCCTCCATTTTCAACCAGGCATTCCCACAAGTTTTATATCAATTTCTTCTCTTCTATGAAATTTCTCTCACAGAGCCAATATTTTTTCTATATTTTAGCTGCACTTAGCTGTATTTCTGTTAGATAGGCTCTCTGACTGAACTAAGGCATTATTTATTTTGTGTCTCAACTCCTTCATTAAAGTGAAAACATGATATGCTTTCTATTGAATATATATTCCATTAATACCTAGACATGAAGACTGCTCTGTAATTAATAATAATTCAGATTGGAGCTAATCCAGAGAGTTAAATGGATTATTATATTCTCTGAAGGTCCCCACTTTGTATAGAAGTCACAGCAAACAAAAACCTTCGTCACTATTTAGGACTGAATTTCATGTTTATTATCAAGATACCAAACAGAGCCTTACCACCCAGGTTTGCCAGCTTAAGTCAACACAATTGATAATAACCAGAATTTTTTTCTTTCTTTGATGGTCAACAGAATCAAGGGACCAAAAGTTTCTCAAAAACACAAAAGTTTTAAAAAGACAGGAACTGTGAACCTGTGAGTGTTACTGCTCTTGGTATGACTCTGATAAAGTGTCTAGCACCGTATTTTCAATTAATTGTCCACAACACTGTCAACTGTCCTTTTCACTCAAAGTAGAGGAATCCCAACTTTTGGAGACAGAAGGGTCTTTTTTCCCCTATTGTTCATACAATTAAGACAAAAAAAATGAAGGATGACAAAAGAAATGCAAACAGTGCAGAAGAGTCAGGAATGGAGGGGGAGAACATGATTCAGTTTGGTGAATTAGTTATTTAAAACACAGATGGTTCGTGACCTACATACTAAAAATTGCCTGCAAGGCACCTTTCCCTCGCTCTTACTACTCTCTCACAGAACTACGTGTGCTGTTTTCACCTTAGCAAGAGTGTCTTGAGTATCTTCTTCACTTAAGACCCAGAAATCCTTTTCCTTGAATAAGAAAGATGGACCTTACTGCCTTTTGCTCCCACTTCCAGTCTTTGTTTGCCAGACAGCCTTTGTTCCATATGCTCTCTCACTAAGGCTTAGAACCAGCAGCAACTAAGCCTAAGTTTATTAGGAGAAAGAAGGCAAGGCAGAGGGTAGCCCGTGCTGCATTCACCAGCCTTGGGCATGCCCTCAGCTGCAAAGGCTGATCCCTCTGATGAAAGCACCTTCCAAGGCAGCAGAAGCCTTTGCCCAAATGCCTTGGAGAGTTAAAGAAAAAAGACACCTCTCTCCCTCACTCTCCAGTAGACTAAAGTATTGGTAAGAAGTTAACTAACATTTATTTTGATTTTTGCAATGTTAAATCAGTTCCTCAGAGGAAGGCAGCAAGCAGAAAAAAAACCAGCATTCCTACAGCATAAGAAACTACAATGTGGTTAGCTAAAAGATGTTTTTTCTCCAGTTAGTAACCTGAAGAGCACATTTGACAACATGAAGCCCTCAAAACTTGCTTCTTTTACAGATCTTCTGTCTAAACTAGCAGCACACTTTATTATTTTGAGTGAGAAATACTGAGAAAGCAGCATGTGAAACAGCCAGCTACATGCAACTTTGATGTCTTCTCTTTCTCCACTCTTGAATATTGCAGTCTGCTGAAGTGAAAATCATTTCTCTCCTGGCAGAGCAGCAGGTTTTTCTGCTAAAAAACATATAGCTGAAGAGCTTTCTTGTTGTTTTTTTTTTCTTTTGGGTTTTCTTTATCCCTGGCTTTAAATCTGATGAAGGAAGAAACTCCCCAGGTTTCCCCTTTATGGAAGCCAGAATCCTGCAGGCATTTGATTGAGGTGCCGCCTATTCCCCTGCAGATGAGTGAGATCGCTGAACAAACCAGACAGCCGTGTCACCCAACGCAATCCAGGAATGTATTTCTCTGCTGACAACTTATTTAAGACCAAAAATAGATTCCTCCTTAGTTGCCTACCCACTGCCTGTCTAGTTCATGTCCTACTGCAGAATTTAGAAACCAGCTCTGAGGCCTTGCCCAGCAAAACTCGGTATTTAAGTACGGCAGTAAAAAACATTCATGTAAGCCATAAGGAGTCACCGTCAATGTCTGGTTAAAAAAATTAAAAAAATAAATAAAAAAATAAAAAGACAAAAGGAGATTGCTCTTTGTTTTGATGGAATTTCCCCTCAATCCAACCCTTAGAATTTGAAATGTACAAAACTGGAGGGAGCTTAAGGGTTTTTTGAGGGAAGAGGAAGAGTTCAAGGCAAAAATATTCCCACTTTCTTGAAGCATTTGGGGCATTATGGAATAGTAACACTCTTCAGATACACAAGACAATATAGGTAAACTTCAAGTATAAATCTGAGATAATTTGCAGTGGGTTTTCTTCCTTTAATAAAGGCTTTCAGAAATGAATGTCTGAACTTGCTCTGGATTTCAAGCTCAATCCCATTTTGGAGCCAAAGAGTTAAACTGACAGAACACCACCTTCTGGTGTTAGAAGGAGTAGAATAAACAGCAGGAGGCTGTGGACAGATATGTAAAGCCCACAGGTCAGAACCAACCTAAATTAGGGCATGAAGATAATTTATATAACCTCAGTGGGTCACTTCAGTTAACACCAAGCAGCTTAGGACAAATTCTACAAATATAATGTACTTACCAGAAGTAGTGCTTCTGGTTTAGTTCTTTATATTTGTAAAGCTAGACTTTTACTAGAAAAAACCCTCTAATATTGGATTTTATTATTATTAACAGTCATAACAACGAAACCCCACCCCAAACCCATGCTTTATGGCTAAGAGCTATATTTATTGATGGAAAAGAATATCAAAAAATCTGGCCCACAGTCAAGCCAGTTGAACTTGGTGAACATGTTTAAAGCCAATTCTGTCCTTTTGATGTTGGGAGAAAGCCTTTACCCTTTTTATCAAAAGAAAAAGAGGTCACCTACTAACTGAGCAATGGAAACTATTCACAATACAACTGTGGACAGAACCTCAGCCACAAAGAAAGATGTCAAATCTGAAAGACAAACTGATTCCTAGTAAGAAATTACTCATTACACAACCTCGCCTTCATCAAGTAGAATTTCTAAGACCAGTGATATAGACTTCTTCAATCTCCAGAGTCCAGTAATTGAAATCTATTTTTTCATAATGCTTACTTTTATTACCAGAGAGTTGCTTTAATACCATATATTTGATATTACCCTCAGTAGAGCAAGAAAATATGACCATCTTCTCTTTCCCAACCCCAAATTTCCATTGCTAAATTAATTAAGAAGTTTCAGGGACTTTCTGATGGATTGTGCTGAAAATTGCAGCCACATTATTGAGACAGAACTATTCATATTTTGTTTCAATACTGAGAACACACAACTGTCCAGGTAGATCTGGCACTAACATCTATTTGGCAAACAAGCAACATGTCCAGTAAATCCAGCCGAGTGCACTGGACAGGATGTTTGTCTAAACATCAAAGACAATGTTTTTTTATGTACCTTGACTCAGAGTCATCATAGAGCACTTCAGCATGAAAGATGAGAAAAACAGCACAAAACCACACTCAGGCATTGAGAGGGAGACAATAAAATGGAAAAGGTACCAATTAAAGCAGTACTGACCCCACAGCAAGTGCTCATGAAAACCAGTGAGGTAATAGAACATAAAGGAAGAAAGAAAGAAGGTGATCTTTAATTAAAGTAACTTTAAGGTGAGCTTTGATGGAGAACAACTCTAAAGAGGTTCTGGAAGATGAGAGAGAACAGGTTTGCTGCTGTTAAGAAGACATTCACAGGGACAGCTGCACAACACAACTGGGAAGTGTCTGTGCCTGGAGAAGTGGATATGAAAGGGAAGGAAATGCACATCATCTGTATTTTAAAGACTTCTTTTTTTCCCTTGAGAATCTTTGAAGAAAAAAGGGTCTGGTCTGGTTAGTGAAAAAGTGAAGGCAGTGTGTGTATCAATTCAGTGGAAAAGCAGGGGGGTCAGAGGTCTGAGGAGTCTGGGGATATAAAGAGGGAGTTGCTTTGTTGAACAAATTTCATTTATTTTTGTTGTTGTTGTTGCTGGGCAGGTGGTATTTGATTTGGAGTGCCTGTCTCGTACTAGATGAGATGAAGAATGGTTGTGTACACTCAGTTTTGGCCTGGAAATACTTTGTGTCCTGCCTAGAAAGACAGTGCTGTAAACACTTAAATATTTTAGGTTCTGAGACTCATCGATAGAATATCTCATGTCAGAGCAGCACACTGGAAATTCCTCCACTAGGCATAAGCAGAAACAGCAAAAAATATTGGCTTCCTATGAAAAGGGAGTGTTTGGGCAGAGAGGAAGAGAAATAGTAATAAAGAATGGGCAAAAGAAGTGGAAGAACAATCTGCATATGGGAAGATGGAAGAGAAGGACAGAATGCAATTGATGAAAAGAAAATAACAGACTTTGTATATGACAATTAATCTGTACAGATGCTACTAAAGTTAAGGCAAAATTCTTCCCCAAATATTTACTGAAGGTTTTTCTAGTAAATTCAAAAGTAAATCTTCCATGAAAACAGGTACTGGACTGGAAAAAAAAATATTACATCATCTCACCCAATCATAACATAAATTCAGGTCAGAAAAGACCTTCATGGGCATTGAGTCCAACCTAACACTGCTAAACCATGTCCTGAAATACCACATCTACCAGTTTAAACACCTTCAGGAATGACAAATCGACTACTTCCTGGGCAGCCTGTTCCAGTGCTCGACAATCCCTCCAGTGAAGAGATTTTTCCTGATATCCACACTAAACCTTGGTGACACAACTTGAGACTGTCATTCTCTCTCTTCCTATATTTAGTACTTGGAATAAAAGACTGACCCACACCTGGTTACAACCTCCTGTCACGTACTTGTAGAGAGCAATGAGGTCCCCTCAAGACTCCTTTTCTCCAGGCTAAACAACCCCAGCTCCCTCAGCTGCCTTTCAGCAGACTTGTACTCCAGACCCTTCACCAGCTTTGTTGTCCTTCTCTGGACCCAGTCCAGCACCTCAGTGTCTTTCTTGGAGTGAGGGACCACGCAGTATTTGAGATGTGGCCTCACTAGTCCCAAATACAGGGGGACAATCACCTCCCTGGTCCTGCTGGCCACACTATTGCTGATACAGGATGCCATTGGCCTTCTTGGCCACCTGGGCACATGGTGGTTCATGGTCAGCCACTGTTGACCAGCGTTCTCAGGTCCTTTTCCACAGTTTTCCAGCCACTCTGCACCCAGCTTGTAGCATTGAATGGGGTTGTTATGACCCAAGTGCAAGATTAATAATGTTGCCTTCAGGAAAGGTTGTTCTGTCAAAACCAAAATGTTTTATGTAGGTCCAGCTACAGCCCAAGCAGAGGTCTCTGGAAACCTGCTTTGATTTCTCTAACAATTCATAGGCTACTGTGCAGTGTGAGCTTCCAGCCCTTGTGGCAAGGGGTTGCCCTGGCAGTAGGCTACTGCTCTCAGAGCTTAATACAAGGCCAGTAGAGAGCAAGAAAGTCACACAAAGGCTTTTGCTATTGACTACCTTTTTCTCCTTCGTGCTCAGTTCCTAATCACGGAACAGATCTGAGAAGAGGATTTTGACTGACAGCTGTACCCTTTCCAAACCATTGGCTTCTCCTATGATTTTCCAGATAACAATTTGAAGACTAAGGGGATGCAACATGCTGTGCAATGGAAGTTAGATTTAGTTACACTCCATAGCAAAGTAGTACTTCTGCGAACAAGGACGAAATGTCAGAGGCTTCTGCTCGAACTCAGTTCGGTTTCTTTAAGGCAGTGCTCTTCATGTGCTGAGATTTGCCTTCTCACCTTTCCTCCCTTCCAAGCTCAGTGGCTACGGGTGCTGCCGGGGCTGCTGCTGTTTGCAGTTTAAACATCTAACAAAGGTAATTGTTCAGAACTCAGCTGCAAGCAACAATGAAACAAAGGAATGCAAATCGCAATTGTCATTCTCTGTAGGCACGTTAAGGAAATCTGAAAGTGTTAGCAGCGCTTCAAAATCTGTCTGAAAATCTGAGCAGGTAGCAGACTCTTGCTTCAGGAAAGTGCTTTTACTCAGGTTCCATCCCATGTCACAGGCAATTCTGAAAGTCCCTTGGGCACCTTCCTTGGCTGCTTCTTTCTTGGCTTACTTCAACTTAAAAGGACAATGACCAATTTGTCCATTACTGTAGTACGAGGAGGACATTCATAATTACTTATCCAAGCATATCAAGTATATGTGGTTTTTAAAAGACGACTATAGTTTACCAGAGAGAAATCTTAAAAGTGTCACAGCTCTTTTCACAGAAGATAACAAGCAGCAGCAGGGCTGCTTTGGAACAAACATTTCCTCCAGAGCTTAGATAAACAAATATTCTTAAATGTTTTCATTTGTTGGGGAACAAGTATTTTCAAAATGTTTTACTTTTCAAAAACCTTGACAGAATAAAATGCTGCAGAAGCTGTACACATATCAGAAAGTAACAACAACAACAATACTGTTGCCTGGTATAGGAGACAATCATTCTGCTATTCACATTTCCATGTTACTTCATACTGTAGTAATCCCAAAAGATAGTTTTTGATCTAGGCAAGTTTATGACAAGAAGTAACAAGTCTATGTTCTCGAAGTACTGTCAATTACATTTTAAGACATCTGATAATATTAAATTTGTTTATGAAAAAAGAAAGACAAGAAGAGCAAAACAACTGGCTCTCACTGAAACAAGTTCCTGAGCTGGATGGCATCAAGTTTAAGAAAAAATTCTCCTACATTTCTCTACACGAAAAGACACTAATTGTATCTATAATACACTAAGAGTCAAAACACTGAATGCTGAGCATGAAGAGATACCAGTTTGTAAAACTGCAAGTGATTCCTATGGAGGGAAGACAAGGGTTTCTTTTTTTCTTTTGATATTTTACAACATATGCCTGAAAAAGTCATCTCACTTTCTGGCAAGCTGTAGATCTAGCTTAGAAAAAGAACGCATTTGTCATGAAACAATATTCATGACAATTTGTCATTTTCTGAAAGATTAGCTACTTATTCCTGGGAGAGATGTTAATGGCTTTAATGATGCTGTTTGCACAAGAGCCCTGTAAAAGTACCAGGTCTGCACAACGTCAGGAACCGATTTAAATAACAGCAAACAATGATGGCTTGTACTCAACACCTTTTATCTTGTAGACTATTACTGACCAAATACTATTAGTGTCAGTGGAAGTTTGCTTTAGCTTTAGGGCAAGCGTATCAAGAGTGCTTAACAAGCACTGCAAATCAACATTCAGCTATTCCTGTCCCTTGCCTAGACTTCAAATACTGAGTTTTTTCTGCTTGTTCTTAGAGTCAAGATTTTTCTGTGAAACTGGAGATAAGCGTATATCAGGAGACAGACAGAAATCATTTATCATCCTATACCCACCAGAATTTTCTACCAAAAACCCTTTGTCTTCAAGACCAGCTCACATTTCCTGGGTTTTTACATTCTTCTCTCTCAGGCAACAGAACTCAGACTATTTCCCAAGGCCTATCATGTTATTACAACCACAGTAGTGCCGTTTTCTAGACAATTTATACAACGTTTTCTGTTATGTGTTTCTTAAGAAATTTAAAAGTTCATCGTGGGCATTTGAATTTTTATATCTAAGTATTTTAAAATTAGTGAATTTTAAGAGTAAAATATTAGAATGAAATGGAGCAAGACTACAACGAATGTTTAAATAGTCAGGTATGTCATAAGTGTCTGCAGATGGGTTTATAAAACTTCACAACCTCTATTTGATTTGGAGACGCCGAAATGCACACAATAGTCAAAATGTTCATGTTTAAACCCTAATTTTACAATGGCAATTCTCACAAGTTGTGATTTACCACAAATTTTTATCATTTACTTCATCACATAATACATGGGGGGGGGGAAATGCACACAGAGATATGAAAACCTTGTTTAAAACCCCAGTATTTCTGCCCTTAAGGAAATTCTAACATTTCAAAGTTGATTTCAGGCAAACAGGAAGTTGACATCCTGAGGTTTATTGCAGCAGAAAAATTTCTAGAAGTGATATAGATGATGTATATACAAAGTAAAAGTTTGGTTTAACACAAGACCTAATTTTAAACAAGAATTTAAGTAACATAATTTGTATGTAAATAGTTTTAAAATAATTGTGTGGGTTTCTCAAAGACATTTTGACAAAACTATTCCTAAAGAAAACTCCTGAATATTTTTACCTGAGGAACTTATATAAATTATGGAGGGGGTTTAAAGCCTACTGATTTCCTTTTTTTTTTGTTGAGTAGACAATTTTTCATCTTAGCTTAATCTTCACTAGAAACTACTCACTATTAGTTCATACAATCTAACTTATTTACAAAAAAAATAAATATTTGCTGTATTATACCTTCTGTACAAGGTTCCCTTCCTCTTACAAGCTCTGGTAAATTCTACTACTTCTTCTGTCTATACTTATTACTACCATTCTCAAAATAACTAAATACCAGAACTTAAGTGTTTGGCTCCTGCTCTTCAGAGCTGTAGCCAGCAAATGACAATATTCTTTGCCATAACAGGCAGACAGAATCAGACAAGGAAACAACTACCCAGAACAAAGACATAAAAAGGCATTCAAAGCAAGTATAGTAATGCAAAATTACGTGCAAAGACATTTTTGCCCTCCTGCACTTCCCTTACATTCTTGGGTTTATATTCTATTCCACAGGGGTACTAATTTTTCAAATTCAGCATTTTGAGCAGCATAAGAGGGGCTGTAATTGTATTTCACATTCTATTTTTTATTTTATGGGCAATAATTGCTCATTCAAAGTAAAACAGAAACGAAGACTGAGGCTCTGAGAAGTCAGAAGAGCTGGACTGCACATACTTGTTTATCAGGGCAGGAGATTGATATGCAAATCAAGGACACCAAGAGCTATTTTTTTTTACATAACTCAGGAATAAGCAGCACAGTTGTGAAATTTGAGCAAATCTCTCTGTAGGGAGTAACTTGTATAGTATCCCTTTAGCTCAGTAGGAGATGCAAAACCTCACAGGAGTTGGACATAAATGTTCTCACTGAAAATCAGTGAAAATTTTACCTGCTAATTATTTTTAAGTGTAAAATCAGTTGCAATAGATAAGTTACTCACTTGCTGAAAGAGTTTCACTGATAACTGTGTGAAGAGTTGACAGCAAGCATATCTTGGTCACAAAAGTAGCTCCTGTTAAGCCTTGCTGTCTTATAAAGTCACATATCACGGGACATTTTAGTGCCCTGATTTCAACTATTTTAACAGACATTGCCACCAATTAAAACTTTTCAGAGGGTATCTGTGCAATTATTCAGCCTCTGTTAGACAAGTAATATAAGTGAAATCTACAGTGACAGTCAGAAGATTTAACAGTAACACACTGCAGTTCTCAAGCTCACGAAAAATAGCACCTGAGACTGGAAGTGGGACAGACAGGTGCACAATCAGGCACCTAAGTTATTGGAACAACACTAACAGAATAACTGAAAAAAGCATATTTATGATACATTAAAAAGCAAAATCTGCTACCTATCTAGGTGTTGGAAATCCTGACATCATTAACAAGAACACTGATGAAAGACTGCAAACCCACTTTGAATCCATAAAGGTGTTAGCACCTAAGCTGAAAAAACATGCAACTATTAACCACATGACATTTTAAGGAACAGCTCAAGCAGCTACTATGAAATTAAAAGAAAAAGTCTCACTACTGTGCTTCTATATAGTTACTGGAAAGCATAATTTCATTTTTTTATTCATGTTCTTTGTTCACAGAATGCAAACCCTTGCATAAAGTCTGACTAATACTATGAACCAATATAGATGCACTTGAATGCTAAAAAGTCTGTGGCTTTCCACAGAATGGCAACCTTGGCAGTAATAATGCATCAAGTAACTATTTGTTCTTTATTGTTGAACCATTGTTACTGACTCCGAGATTAACTGCGTGGCATGATGGGAATTCTGTCTCCTGCACAGACTGGTTCACTTTTGGCTTCTGCAGTAAATGATCCTCATACTGAAATATCTACAGCTACAGTAGTCACTTAGACTTTGTAAGAAAAGCTTTTTGGCCTGTAAAGAATGGCCTTTGTCAGCTAGTTGAGAAAAGGAGACCACAGATTAAAACACTTTCAACAAAGTAACCAGTAGTCTTTTCATTCGAATGCAGGTATATTTTTTATTCTTATTGACAGGAAAACACTGGTCCTGGGAGGGAATTTTTTTTTTAAATATCTGAAAAGAGGAAGTAAACTAATAGAATTTCATAGAAGTTGTTGCAGAAAACTGTAATTTCTATAGAAAATATGGTTCAAAATAAATTTTTAAAAGTTATAAAACTTCTTCCAAAGTAATAGTGTTTCCTCATGACACAGGAAGAATTTAATAGACCTTCTACAGTGGAGACATAACTCCTGGTAATTTTTATGGACCAGATGATGCAGAAGTGTCTTGCAGGAACCAAGCACCTGATAAAGTTAAGAATTCTACCACCAGGAATTAACTGAGAAAAGGGTACCTCTTTTCAAACCTTTCGAGAAGATGTTAGATTCTCACCTCTTTGTACAGTGGAACATTATCACATGACTGAACAATACTTGTCTCAGTGGGACTATCACTTTAAGAATTCCACTAGTTAAATAAAATTATGGACAAAACATCAAGAAGAAGGTCCTGATGTAGAGGTTTTCCCAGGAAACTGATCTCAGCCATATCCACTATTCTAAGCCTGCACTACAGAGTATAAAACGAAATTACACTGGGAAGAATCTATGGCAGAAAATTATGTCTTAAGCTCTTTATTATTTAGTGAGCTAATCTTAATTCAAGGGTGTAAGAACATGGGAGGCAACATTTTAACTATTTTTCTGATATTTGCATAAGAGCTAAACAAACAAGAAACAGTATGGCTTTCCTCTATGGCAGTAAACAGAAATATGCAAGGCATAACGAATATTCCTTTAGAATCAAGGAAAGAAAATAGTTTACAGCCATCGGGTGGGCTTCTAAAAGAGAAAAAGTTGAAGAAAATTATTGAGAAGGTTTAGACCCAGGGGCAACTCAGATCTCAAGATTCTTACTTTTCATAAATGCCTGTGCTTTTGATAAGCAAGTCATATTGAGTAAACATTTTATCTGTATTATAGAATCTGTCACTGTTTTTCAAGAAGAAAAGCTCTACAAGGTCTTATTTTTTTCATCTGGGAAAAAAAGAAAAGCAGGCATGGATGAAAAATTTGGGCTGTTTTGCCTTCTACCATGAAAATGGTTACTAAAAATATCATATGTAATATATATTTAAATATTTTTAATCACAAAATCATAGAAACATTTAGGTTGGAAAAGAGCTCTAAGATCATTGATTCCAAGCATTAGCCCAGCACTGCCAGCTCAGTGTATTAGTACAAAGTCTGTTACCTTCAGGGAACACACCAAGGAAAACAATTCTAACATCACTGTGTACCTACATGGTACAGGTTAAGGATGAATTTTATACCAAACCTAGTTGAACTGTACTGGTGAAAAACTGTCAGACACACTGGTACTAAAAACTCCAGAATGAATTTAATGGAATTTTACCTAAAGTAGTGAAAAACTGCTTACTTTAAAAGAACACTGATTTGTATGGATTTGCTGAATTTTTGTCTGGTCTTGTACTAAGAAAATTAACTGCCAAATCTGATCTGCATAGGATTAAGTTATTATTTTATAATTAGAACTGACTATCTAACTGCACAGCAAATGGTTATATACAGTTGGACTCTTTCCTAATTCATTTGAGGTTTCTGAGGGACTTTTAGATTTATATGCAATTTCTTCCTAAAACACAGATCTACACAGAGGTACCATCAGTCTGTGAAATGCAAGTGCAAACAGTTTCTCAACTCCTACAGAGATGAGCTGGGTTCTTTATACAGAAACCACTTCTCAATTGTTTTATAGAAAAATGATTCTACCTGTGAGTCTCGGTGAAGGAGCAGTAGAGAGATGGCAGGACTGCCTGGATATAGATGCCATTGCTCTGCTAAAAACTTTCCAGAGCAAGTCACTTCAGGATGGGCAATAAACAGGAGCTTGAACCAAACTGAGTAAACAGGAAAGTAGGTGGTAAATGTCCAAGTACTTTTGAAGATAAAACCTCAGTCCTCCTTTGAAACACATAGGTGATCCTTACCTCACTTGAAAAGACTAACTGTATAGACTAAATTATGCAGATTAGGTAACTAAAAATAGTCGTTAAAAAATCAAAAATTAAGCTTGATGTTTACCTCTGTTCAGGGTCCACATCACGGTTTCTATCATGATAAAAAACCCCACCAAACCGGTATAAAGGGACCTCATACGTGATAGACTGGTACTTCAGTTTCTGAAGAGAAACAAATCCCACATATGCCATGAACCATATACATCTGCTTCTCAAAGATTGATTCAGCTTTTGATATCATATTGAGATGAACAAATTGCAATTTCCAGCGCACCAGAAGTGTCCCAGTCATTTCAGCACACAGCTGAAAACATTTTCTGTATGTCCCACAGTCACGCAAAAACTGCCAGGAAAACTGTCCTATAAACACCCATTCACTTGTGAAAGACATGCTCTTAGTTTAGCACAACATTCTACAACTTAGTAGTCTAATTTCTAATAATTCTTAACAGCCAAGGGATTCATTGTGAAGACTTTTGTCACAAGTCAATTATTCACCACTGGCTAAGTGCAGAAGTTAACAGGAGCAAATTCAGCAGAGGCGTTACACATTTGAATGAAAGATAACACCAGTACCTGCAGTCAAATTTTCAGAAGAATTCACAGCTCATTGAGACACCAGCTGAAGGTTTATTATCAAAATAATTCAATATGCAATATCATCACAGACAGGGACCAACTCTTAAGTTTAGAGTAACTATTTCCCCCTTTTCTATCACATCAGAAAAAAACCCTAGGGGTTACTGAAAGTTTACATTGTGTGCCAGCACATGAGAGTTGTCACACAAACTTGGCTCCAGGTTATAAAACCAAGACCAAACAGATTACTTAGAAAACTAGGCCACACATTTTGGTGACCTGAATCTGAGCTGAACTTTAAACAACCAACATAGCTCAAGAGACGAGGGCAAGGTGATCTGTAAATGATCACTAGATTCTCAAGAATGGGTAGCACTGCCTGTAGAATACACTTTAAAGAGCCCGAGGACCAGCCAGGTAATCACCTGAACACGGCTGAGTAACTGGTGATTTAGGAAAGAAAAACTACTCCAGACAAATGTAGGAGTTGAGCGATAGCAGAAAGGTTACAGTTTGAGATCTCATTTGCTTTACCAAACAAAGCATCCGTGCATGAAAGAACTGTGATTTAGCAACTAAATCTACATGACAGAAGCAACTGAGCAGTCTTGGAAGAGAACATGCTCAGGGTTGCCCAAGACAGTGGAGCTGATTGTTTTCAGGCCATTTTTATAGCTGACTTAAGCAGATAGGGAACCACTTTCTATGAGCTTTTGTTACACACAGGCATTACATGCAGATTTTACTACAAAAATAAATTGTTCCATTGAACAGATGTCAGAAAACTACATGTTTATAAACACATTCCAATTATAAAAATTTTAAAATTTGCTAAACAATATCTACTCCTTTTCTCTGAGTCACAATAGGACTAACATCTGAACATTCATAAACTACTATCGTTATTGTTGTGTTGACTCAGAAAGTTTGCAAGTAATATTTTTGACCCACCACATCTAAATTAATCAGAAACTTTCTAAAGAAAGCATGATGCTTTTAAATGCTCACCCATTACTTTGGTACAGAAAATATATGATTTCTAGACACACAGATCAGCAACATAGAGAAAAGTATCAAAAACACAGCAGTGAACTCTGAAGAGTAGGATTCTATACAGTTGTGTTAACTTTAGTGGAATTAAATTATTTTACATTGGTTTGGCTAAGAAAAAAAAAAGGATTCTTAAAATTCATATATGGCAGTACATACCAACTTGATGCAGGTGGAACATACCTATTTCTAATAATTTTACTGTAGAACCAAATTAGCTTTCAAAGCATGATGGCCATTCCAACACATTATCCCTTTCACTGCATAGGAAATATAGTCAGTCTACCTATTCAACCACTAAAACTAGATGATGGTATACATTCTCTTTGGAGTAACACGTGCTGCCAGAAGTCTATCCCCAGGCACTATTTGAATTAGAGATTTAATTTTTTTTTAATCTAAAACACCTATTCTCACATCCCAAACCATTATTGACCTTCTTTGTCTTTAAATAGACTTGCAAAAAAGAAGACAAGCAAGCTTACATTGACTAGAAATTAAAAAAAAAAGCCCCGCTGGATTAGATTTAGAGACTAAAATCACTCTCTAAAAAATAAACAAAAAAAAAAAAAGCAGTTGCTCAGTAGAGTTGAGAGAGATGTAGAGGCCAGTGTGACCATAGTACAGTTCAGGATGTGGGGGAGCAGAAAAATATCTCACAGTTGAGCTTGCAGGAGAAAGCAATAAATCAGTAGTCCAGGACCTCTGTATGACCATTAGAATAACCCTAAAATAATAAATTGAAGATCGAGACAGGTTTCTGCTTCCTGAAAGAACAACTTAGCAAAGATTAAACATGAGAATTGTCAGTACAACAAATACATTCAATACAAAGAAAAAGAAATGGGGATATGGAAAACAGACCCAAGCTTGATAGACACAAAAAACCACAGAGATGGGAGGAGTAGAGGGGTGTGTGTGCAAAGGTAACCTTCAAAATAAAAAAGGAATCAAATATACACATTACCAAGGTCCTCATGGATCATAGGTTTTCACGTTTTCCCTCCTATGTCAGAGTGCTACAGATATTATCTCAGCTGAGAGGTAAAATAACTTTAGAGGCTGCTACTGCCCATAATAATGGGCAGTGCCCCAGATCAAAGCTCTGCAAATGGCATTGCCCTATTTTCTCTTTGGAATAAAAAGAGGCAAAGACCACCAATGGACCTTTCCATCATTTAATCGAAGGTGCACTAGAATATAGTATAACATTTTCAAGAGAGAAAATTAGCAATACTGAGCAGAGTGAATGGAAACACAACTGACAGTAAGCAGATCTGCTCACTTTATACTTGTACAACTGTTTTGTCCAGGGTTTTCCAGAATTGTGGCACATTGTACATAGTCCCTTAAAAACACCTTTTTTTTTTTTGATCCCTCACCTTAGACCCTTAGAGATAATGTTGCTTTTTGCTTTTCCCAGGAGTTTCTAACCGCATTTTTTGCTGCTGTGCTGCTGTTTTCATCCTCCACCATCCCCTGCCAGCACTTGGTCCGGGGCTCTCACTGCAGACAAACACTGCTGTTCTTCCACAGGAAAACGGTGGCACGTGGCAGAACTGCTTGGACAGCGCAAGGAGGTCACTGCCCCCATCTGCCAGACAGTGGAACTTATGGACACACACTGCCAACCAAGTTTCTCTAAACCTGGTTGCTGGAGAGGGAGAAAGCACTGGGTTACACGGGGAGAGCACCATCTCCAAAGCTGGTGCTGGCTGGGGTGTCTCATCCCGGGGATTAACGTTGCAGATCCAATTAAAGTAGCTTTAGGAGGCTCTATTGTGCACATTTCAAGCAGCCTCGGGATTACAGAGCGAGCTGCAGCAACCTGCCCTGAGGTTCTCCTGAACTTTTGTTTTATTTGAATAATCATAATGAATAACACAAGGATTCAGAATTAGCGAATTAAAATTTAAATTAAGTTGTTAAATACAATCAAGTCAATATTTTAACACTCCTTAGCTTTGGTAAGGTCCGAATATTTACCACAAATTAAAGCTACTTTAAACACTAAACTAAAGCTACTTTAAACACTTCTTAACAGGCTACAAAGATTTTTTTTTTTTTTTTGATGATCATAAGCTTCATTTTCTAAGGAATGTAAGCATCTAGCTTCCATCCAAGGCTTACTAAAGAGGATGAAAGGATGGACAGGAGCAGCAGTAACAGAAAATGTTGAATTACCTCCCAACGTTTCAGAGGCAAAGTTGAACTTGTTATGGGAAGGGAAAGTATCTTGTACTTTTGTGTTGTTTTTTAAAGAAAGTTCTCAAAGAAAGGGAAAGAAAAAAAAAGAGGGGGAAAAAAAAGAAAAGAAGACCCATGGGGGGAGATGGGCTGCTCCCCTCAGGGCATCATCCACCATCCCACCTCTCCTCTGCACAACACCCAGGGTCCACAGACTTCATTTTCTGTCTCCCCTGCCTTTACCTAGAAATAATACCGCTCTTAATCTTATTTTTTCTTTTTCTTTTTTTTTTCTTATCTCCCTCCTGTTTGACTGTAATCAATAATGATAATAATCAAAAAATAATCTCATGAGGTTTAATGCATCCGTTTCTCCCCTTCTCTCCCTCACCTGCCCCGGGAAATAACTGCCAATCTCCAAGGGAGCCATTTGGTAAATGGTGCAACAAAACTACACATCTGGCCCACAAAAGGTTATTTAAAAATTTAGAGGGGTCGTTTCTCATCCTTCCAGTGAAGAGGACAGCCAAAGAGCACACCACAAATATCATCTCTTGTATAAATCACTTCTCTTTCGTGGGCATCCTGAAGTACCCATTCTGCATTTGTAGTTTCTCAACTTAAAATACACAAGATGTCGGATATAGGCACCACTGGCAGCACACAATAAAAATTATTTAAGTTTCATAACAACTTCAGAATCTTCTTTTAATTGGAAAGAATGCTCTTTCACATGGGAAAACATGGAAGAATGATCAGTAGTGAAGTAGCACTGCGATGTTCGAGTTGGACGTCAGAAAAAACAACCCTGAGAAAAACAAAATTGGTCCCTGAGGTTCCCTCTGGGCCTACTGAAATCATAAAAGATTTGCAAATACAATATTAAACTTACTTTAAATTGTGCTGTTTGCTTGGGCAAAGTGGAGATCTTGACATGAAGCCAGGCAGACTGGACTGCTTATTTACCACTGCAAAGTTCTGCTAGTGACAGAAACATCTTGTGCCTTTTCAGATCTGCCAGGTGAGCTGTGCTCTTGTACCTCAACTGCTTCATCTCCATAATCCAGGCTTAAATGAAAACAATGGGAACCTTACACAGAAAATAGTAAGTGACACTTGTATTAAGGGATCTTCTCTTAACGTTACTGCTTATGAGTTGTTTACGTATCTAGAATTTAGATCATATATTTATGATATACCAGAACAAATAATTGAAAGATCACCACAATATGATTTTTAAATTGAATTGGAAGGTTCAGAAACTCCAGCTGTCGCATACTTAAAATCTTCAAAGTTTTACCTTGATTGTTTTAGCCACTACTGTCAAAGAGGTAATTTCAGAATAAAAGCAGTTAAGAGTCTATGCAGTAGCAAGGAATGATAACTGAAGTACAGGTATAATGGCAAAGCAATAAAACTGTAATGAGAATTTATTATAATACACCACCATAACTCTGAATATAAAAGAGATTAAAGTAATGGTGTTTTCATGAACTTCTCTTCTTCCTAATTAACAACAATTTTTGTTGATCTACTATAAAAGTCATTCTTGTTCAGCTCTGGAATTTCTTTCTACTACTACTTCATCTCTACCCTTTTGTTAAGTATACTGCTTAATAAAATCCCTTCCCTCATTTCTCTAGTCCCAGATTTCATAGTCTTCATTAGTTTGAAAATTCATTTTGCTCTTGCTAAAATCAAGAAATAATTGTTCTCTGTGTATGTTTAATTTTAGTGTGTTCTTCAATTTCTTCACTGTGCTCATTTGATCACCTTAACAGCTTATAATAAATGATTAAATATAAAAATCTCCCGAAATCTCTTAGAAATTCTTAACTACTGGCAATTAAAACATATGAAATAAAGGGTTTTAAGTCTGACTTTTACTGAGAAGATGGTGACAGCATCCACATTTGAACTATAACACCACACCAGTCTTCACAAAGAATAAATCAGCATAGATTTTTTTCTTTTTCTCTCAAGTCTAAAGCAGGTCATTAGGAAATTTAAGTGAAGCAAGACCAACGAATTCATGTCAACCAAAAATAACTTTTATTCAGTCTGTTCCAGACAATAAATTCAGCTTTGCCTAGGATCTGGCTTTGGAAAACAAACTGGGTTTAGTTGATATAAGTCAGGTAACTCTTTCAATTGTCTGATAAAATTAGAGTTCCTATTGCATAAACATGTTTCTAATTTTGAAATATCAGTAAACTTCAAGGCATAAAACCTTTTCTAATCTTGGAATGGAAAGGCAGTGAATTTAGGTCAGTCTTATGTGCAGAAAAGTCACGTTTCTCTTGGTCACGGTTTCCAACACACAGGAAGACCCTGCCTACACTGTCTGTTCTCTGTATATCTCTTGAAGTAGCTGTTCTCTGAGCATTCTCATAACAGCTTTTCCTTCAGTAGTGAGGATTTAATATGCAGTAGAACCATGCTTTCATTAGTTGAATTGCAGAGTCTAGTAATGCTGTACACACAACTTGATTCATCTAGTATTTCTATATTTCAAAGTTTCCTTTTCTATTTATTTGAAACCCTTGCAATTATGCTACAATATTTTAATAAATTGAGCTATAGGCTACACGTACATGTGGTCATATTCAAATATGAAAGACAGTGGATTTACAGTTTGGCAATATAATATTTGTTATTAAAAACCTGACAATACAAACATTACACAAGTAGGTTCCAGAACAGCAGGGCAGCTACTAAAGTACTAAGCTGTAGTCACTGTGCACCAGTTTACTAAGAGAAGTCCAAGTGTTTTAGACATCTTGATACAGAACTATTAAACGGTAAATATGACAATTTTGCAGACACTATCTGGAAGTTTTTCCCACAGCAAAGGTGACAGCAGGAGAGAAAATATGAAAGGACCAGAGGAACTGATGAATCTAAATGAAAACACAATTCATTAGGTTGTGAAATTGTAAAGTAGAATCATAGCTATCTCAAACAACAGTGGTCATGATTCCCCTCCTAAATTACCACATGGAAAGATGTAATACTGTTCCTATACTGCTGCAGGCTTTGTATTATTCATTCACAGTCTGACCTCCAACAGAGGTAAGTTTCTGAAAGAAGTATGTATTTTAACAATCAAAAAGTAAGAAAAGTCAGCATTTCCTTTAGAAATTACTTAGCAAAGGCAGGGATGACTTAACTGAAGGCTGAGGTTACTAGGAGAGTGAGTATTCTCTGCTTAGCATGGCTAAGAACAAAGTTGCAGTAAAAGCAGAGTAAAGAAATGGAAAGTTTCTCAGCAGGCTATGCAGTGTTGTATCAATTCAGAAATAAATGCAACTTTAGAGTCACAAGGAGGTCTTCTGCTATCTTTATTTGCAAGAATCAGGTTAAATTCATGAAAGCAATGTAGTGTTGTCTGCAAACCTGACCCTCCATGCAATTTCATAAGCCAGGAGAAAGTTGAGAAAGATTAGGTGCTCCTCTGTTGACTTCACCAATTCTGAAGCAGGATCAAACTGAGATTAATGTGGAGTTAGAAAGTATTTTATTTTCTTCTTATTCGTTCCATCTTCTTTGTTTTAAAATTATTTCAGGTTATACCTATGTCAGGTTCTACCTATATCAGATTCTAAACTGAGTAGAAAGGCTATTCTCTCCCTTCTCACCACACCAGCACAGTGGTAAACTATTCTGGGATGGACTCTAGGTGTCAACTGCTGTTTAATTACTAACAACTATACCAGACAGGCTGGGAAATAAGTCCTACTTTTATTCTGGGCCACATCCCACAGATTTTTTTCTCTGTGAGGTGTTTACCGCTGTCACATACTCAACTTTGGTTGCAAATCCCAGATTTATTTGGGGATTTTAAACTCAGTTAGCAACATTGTTTCTGACTGTAATTATCAAATTAGTTACATGCAATTTAAAAAACTCTGTGCTTCCCTGTCACACTTCATTTGTTATTCATGAAACAGTATAATCTTTCCTACTCAGCTTTTAAGTTTCTTAACTTAGAGACCCTATGCCAATCAAAGTGTTAAAACTTGCATATAAGAAAACATAAGAGAGACACACTAACAACTCAGCCTTCAAATCATTCTTGATAGACACAGGCATGGAAAATGCATATTGTTGTGTCCAACCCTATAGTAGAAGACTGGAAATCAGCATATTTGAATCCTGGACTTGCTCTTGTCTGAGCCTCTACCACTTTGTGAGAATTTCCCAAAACTTCAGTTTTTTCACCCCAAAGAATCAGAAGTGTGCTTACACTCTGTTTGGCAGCCCTGAGAGGATCAGTTCACTGACATGTGCAAGCAACACAGATGCATCAACATCTAAACACAAATGCAGTATTGAAACAGGAGTAGCTTTGATTTTGACTACTGGCATTAAACCAACAGGCTTTTTACCAACAACAGACTAAACATCCCAAAATCTTGGAGCACTTTAAAAAAGTGCTTTACCCTCAGTTACCCAAAACCTGGAAAGAGTGAGGTACACTTGGAGATGAAGTAAGTAAGTAGCCAGTTCTTTCTTTCAAAAGTCAAAATGCTATCTGCATCACTAGGGATTTAGTTCCCTAAGTTAAAATTAGGTGTCTTTTTAGAAATTTAACCATAACCTTGTAGATCCTTGTTATATAAAAAGAAAATCATAAATTTACATTAAAAGAAAATTAATCAGGTTCAGACTCTTGGCAGGAATAGTGGGAATGAATAGCTGTTACATCTTCTAATTGGAAGATCTGAAAGTTTGAATCAAGGGTATCCATAGAACCTCAGCTTCCATCTTCACTTAGTTTCAACTTCACAACATGAAACTACTGGAATTTATGAATAGCATTGTAAACCTATTTTCCTGCATGGCATGAGATTTTCATCATGCCTTCCCTTGATTTTTATCCCCTGTAGATCTTCCACAACAAGACACTCAGTGGGGATCAATATTAGACTTTGAAGAAACTCCATACAAACAGGATTATGAGAGCCAATGCTGAATTTCTCTTGCAGCTGTTTTTAGTTTTGCCATACCTTGCAGACAAGCTTGTTTAGGAATTCAATTCCTGAATTGCAAGAGAAGTTGTTGCAGGAAAATGTGTAAGAGAATTTCAGAGTATCTCATGCTGCCAGAATGTTTCAAGTGAGACTACAGTCTCCATTTAGCAAAAGAACTAAAGGCAACAAATTGATTGCTGCTGAATTAGGAAAAACGGTCCACAAAATTATAGAGTCTGATGACAAAGTATTTCAGGAAGACATCATGGGACTGCCTTATCTTTTGTACTTTTCCTTTTACAACTGCTTTTTGGTTACAGCCAGATGTGGGATGTTTAGCTAGATAAAGCTGGCTTAATACGGATGCTCTTTTTTTACATTCTCAGGAGCATGTCCTTTTGCAATGAATGCACTTCTTTTTTGGCATTTCTCAATGTTTGGCAGACCCCAGAGAGTGTCAGTGTAAGTTCAGTTCAACTTGATACAAGCAAATCAAACACAGGTTCAGTGTGACTCCACACACACACCTTTCCTGGTGCACATACACACTTCTGGCTAGAATTAGATAATCTTATGGTATCAGATCTTATGAAAGGCTTATTACCTGCCAACTATCTTCTTCCCTCTTTATCATGCTATGTAATTACAGTAATTTATATTAGCTATTTCTATTTATATGAAATACAACAACATATTCAAACACAGAGAGGGCAAGTGTAACCTATCAAACTCAATGGACTTAAAGAAAAGATCAGCTGTAAAAAACAACTCTAAGCTTATAAGACTAGTCTCAGTGAATAATATTTCTATACATCACTTCCTTCTACTCTAGGTAATGAAAAAAATAACAGCTCTTTCAGAGTAATCAATACACTACACAACATCTAGAAAATAAACTATTAGTGTTGTAGAAATATGAACTTTTAATAACCTGGTTGACAAAGCTCAGAAATATACCTCTTGTAAATATGAACAAAACAGAACAGAATCGTTTAGGTTGGAAGAGACCTCTAAGATCATTGAGTCCAACTATTTACCTAACAATTCCAGGTCCAGCACTAAAACCAGGTCCCCAAATACCACAACTACATGTCTCTGAAATACCTCCAGGGATGACTCCTCCACCACTTCCCTGGGCCACCTGTTCCAATGCCTGGCAACCCTTTTCGTCAAGTTATTTCTCCTAATATCAAATCCAAACTGGTTATCTCCTAATATCCAATCCCTGATGGAAATTTCCAGCCATTTCCTCTTACTCTATCATTTGTTGCCTGGGAGAAGAGACCAACCCCCACCTGGCTACAAGCTCCTTTCAGGGAGTTGTAGAGAGCAATAAGGTCTCCCCTGAACCTCCTTTTCTCCAGGCTAAACACCCCCAGCTCCCTCAGATGCTTTTCCTCAGACTTGTGCTCCAGACCCTTCACCAGCTTCATTGCCCTTCTCCAGACTCACTCAAGCACCTCAAAATCTTTCTTGCAGTGAGGGGCCCAGAACCGGACACGAGATTCAAGGTGTGGCCTCAGCAGTGCTGAGTACAGGGAAATGTATCCTTCCATAGACCTGCTGGTCACATTATTTTCCACATCAAGGTGCCATCAGCTGCCTTGGCTACCTGGACACACTTCCCCAAGCCTGTAGTGCTGTGCAGGATTGCTGTGACCCAAGTGCAGAACTCAGCACTTCACCCTGTTAAACTTCACACAGCTGAGCTCAGTCCATCGATCCAGCCTGTCCAGATCTGTCTGCAGAGCCTTCCTACTTTCCAGCAGATCAACACTCCCACGCCAGCTTAGTGCTGGCCTGAAAACTTGCTGAGGGTGCACTCAATCCCCTCATTCACATCATTGATAAAGATATTAAAGAGGGCTGATCCCTGGGGGACACCAAAAGTGACTGGATGCCCTCTGGATGTAACTCCACTCACCACCACTAAGCCCAGCCAGCCAGCCAGTTCGTAATCCAGTGAGCAGTGCACTGTCCAAGCTGTGAGCTGCCAGCTTCTCCAGGAGAATACTGTGAGAAATGATGTCAAAGGCTTTCCTAAAGTTCGGGTAGATAACATCCACACCCATTTCTTCATCCGCTAAGCAGGTCACCTTGCTACAGTGTGCAGGTGGCTCATGCTTCTCAGATCTGGAGTAGCAGAAGATCAAAGTTTCAGCTGTTTGAGCACGAAACTCAGATTTATGTAATTACTGCCACCTGTAGTTCCATACTTTTATCATAAGTCACCTTAACTTTCTCCTTATTCCACCAAACATTAACGCAGTTACCTTGATGCTATTGTTTTACACTGGAATCATAGACTTAAAGCAGATGTTAAGTTCTAGTAAAATTCTTAAGTGGACACTTAGGTTTAATTTGACATCACATAGCCCAGTGCATGAAGCTAAGAACATACTCCACCTAACAAAACCAAGATCTCTGGTAACTGGACAAGGGAAACAGATTGCACTGAAAGGTCAACTGCTCAGCCTGAAGGACCTTCATTAAACAGATTATTCAGGGGTCAGCTTGGACCTAATGTTGTTAAATATTTACACTAATAGTACCCTGAAAAGAAGGGTGTTGACAAAAATGGTTTTGATAAAGTGTTACCAATACAAAGAATCCCAAAATCAAGATTAATTGCCTAATTGGCATACAGAAAATGGAATAAAGTAGCATTAATACAGAGTGCACCAGTATGCATTTCAGGATTGAGAAAATTTCTGTAAAAAGAGCTGATGCTTATCTGCAGCAAATCACTGATATTTCTCTGTCTATGTGAGTATGAATCATCAGTGTAAGTCTGCTTTGGAAAAGGATATTGAGTTTATCAGACAAAATATTTCCAGATGAGGTAAGGGAGATCAATATTGTTGTATAAGTCAGAGGTGAGATATTGTCCAAACAGCAATTCTGGACATCAGATATATTGCTTGAGTCTCCTGTGCTAGAAAACATGACTTCAAGTTGGAATACATACTGAGAAAACCAATTGCTATAAGCAAAGGAATAGATTAGCTACTTCACAAATTACATCAAAGTAGTACCATTTGTAGAGCCCAGCAAAATCAAGACTAATGTTATGACAACATATACTTTCTATAAAAAGAAGTGAGAGTGAAAGGTAAACATGAGGAGTGAAGAACAGCTAGAACAAGTAAATGCCAGTGTCCAAGTTACTACAAAAGGATAAGAAACCAGCCATTGAAATGTTGACACTGAAAATTAAAGAAGATATAAAATTCTGGAACAAAATAGTAGTTTAAATGAGAGCTGTTCAAATTTCTGAAAAGCTTTATATGAACAATTATCAGAAACACCATCGACATCCTTCCTCAAAGACAAGCCGTTATAGATTTGAAAAGAGATGCTGGAATTTTTTCCCCAATATCAACTACTGGACAGTGAGCACCTACGATAAAAGACCCCCAGACACACCCGGTTTTTTCCAGGTTGGGGGGAGGCAGGAAGGGAGGAGGAGCGGGGTCGGGAGCAGAGCGGCACGGGAGCGGTGGAGGTTTCTCTATAAAACCAGCCGGCGCCACGCCTCGACCCGCCCGTGTTGTCTGTAGGACTTGCTGTCCTCCGAGCGACAGAGCAGCAGCCACCCTCGGGTTCGGCCGCTCCTCTCTTTTCCCTCAGATTTTATCTCTCCCTCCCCGCCTGCCACCGCTGTGGAGGAACGACTGGGAGAGCCCCGCCGAGCGTCTCGGAGCGAGGTTTCTGCCCCGGGCCGTGGGGTTGCGTTATCAGAGCATCTTCCCGCAGCCGCTGCCTGCCCAAGGACCGCACCACAGCCCTGGGACTGGCTGGGAAAATCGCCTTCCTTGCTGGCCGCTGAGCCACCATCGCTCGCCGGGCTGGGGGCACTTGCTGAGCAGCCGGGGATAGCCCGCCCTCGGTCCCCCGGTTTGCCACGGGCCCCCCCCATCTGAGGAATTAGGACTTTGTTTTTTTGAAAGTTTTGGTTGCACCGTTGTTGTTTATTCGGGTTTGTTAATAAAGAGCTGTTATTTTCCTTTCCCACACACCTTTCACCTGAAGCCTCTTCGTTTCAAAATTGTAATAACGTAGAGGGAGGAGATTCGCTCTTCTGAACGGACATTTGTGTCTTGTTGAACTAAGACACGAGCTTTATAACTTATTAGGAAAACTGAGAATGACCATCTTTTTACTTTAATTTCTTTCTATTTGATTTGTTTTCAACCAAGCCCATACTATATGTGCTTGCACTGGCTTTCACGCAGCACTTTTAAGTTGGCACAAACGTGAAGCAAGGTACAGCACAGTAGAATTCCCTTCCATATCCACTAGTCAGAATTAGGCAGTAATTTATCCATTATGCATTTCCTCTTACTGCATTTCTAAAGGCACAGGCTGCTACTTTTACAGAGTCCATGAAGTTTGAAATTACTAAATTGGTTTGAACATAATAGCGCCATGGTATATTTCTCCTCACAGAGGAGGCAAACATTTTAGAATTGCATTTTTAGAATTGCATTTACTAATGTAAGCTATTGTCCAACAGCAAAATATTTTGGCCCTTCCTATCTTGTATTCAGGGTATTTTTCTGCTCCGTACAGTTTTTTCATCCTCTCACATGGTTCAATTGCTCTTGTCTGGACAAGGAGGCTCCTATTGCCTTCCTTTACCTTTTTTCCTCTCTCTTTTATTGTTTGAATGTGTGGTGGGGGTTTCGTCCCCCTCCTCCAGCATTTCCTCAAATATTCCTTCCAATAAACTCAGACAGTGCAGACAGTGCATAATTCAAGAAAACAGCCACTTAGGAAGCTGCAAATGTAAATTAATGACATTTGGTTTAAAACAAGAACAAATAGTCTCCAACAATAAAAGGTCTGTGATATTTGTCCTCATTACCACATTAGTCTAAGTTTCAGTCACGGAAATCGTACTCTTGACTAGGCAATCAGGTTAGAATGCATGGTAAACAAAACACCTACTGAGAACTGAGAAGCAGATGTTCTGGTAGAAGAGAGATAAAATGTAGCTGAAATGCTTATTTGGAAACTCTATCTACAATCTGATGGATTAAAAAAATAAAAGTTATTTGCTGGAAGTTTTGCTGTGTTATACTGTATGAAAAACCACTTTTTTTTTTTACTCATTCTTCATCAAAAGCTTAAAAAAAAAGATGTAAAACTAATATCTCCGCCAGTTCATTAGTCTCTCCTAAGCAGTGATAAAATAATATTTTCATTGCAGCAAGAAAGGAGGAAGCCTGGTATTTAACCTTGGGTTGACTCTGTATTGATTTAAGTCTTTCTTAAGAAAAAAGGACTCTCAAAGAACTTCTGATGATGAGTCAAAAACCTGTTATGAGTTGAATTTTTTTCAGGACAAAACATAATGTACTACTAAATATTTAGAATTGCAGTTCACCATTTGTTAATCATTTGTAATCCAAAATTTTACCACAGAAGAGGTTTTGGGAAGTGTAAACACTTTCACAAATAGTAGGTACTTAATTTCACTGGTCATTGCTATATTAGCACAGAGTACCTTTATTTTTAAATAGAGATATTATGACTAATTATAACAAAAGAATATAGAAATGTGAGAAGTCTATTCACTTGGGCTTCTGCTTTAGGACTCAGTGAATTAGAGTCTGAGATCAACTGAAGGAAACCCAAGAAACCAAGTCTGATAGAGATTTGTAGCAAAATCAGAGGCAAAGTATTCGACAACTGAGCAGGAACAGAACATTACTGTGCTGGCTACCTCTTCAAAAAAAAACAAACAAAAAAAAAAAGAGAACCTTTCTACTCTCTTTTAGAAGAATGAAGGTGAGGAAAACAGACTAAATCTAAGGCCCTCTTCATTACACAGACCCCATACCTCTCCTTCATTTGCCAGATACAGAAAAAACAATAAATTACTCCCAGCTGCAAACCCATATGTAATGTCTCAGAGCTGCTGGAGATCTTTAAACCTCTACTTTTTCTTGCAGTGGAAAAATGAGAATGTAGCCAAATACTAAAGAAGAAAAATATTCAGTAGGACTCTTTTGGTAAATAATTTTGTCTCCCTTAATTGTTTCCATTTATATTTTTGACTTCTCCCTTCTGATCAACTGGGCTGAAGAAATAACATAATCCAAACTGTATGGAAATCTGGAAGTTGTAGAGGAATTAGATATTAACTATGTTTATGTACTTCAGAAAACCTATAATGTTCACCATCAGAAAATGAGGGAACTCCCATGTTCATCTTTCCCATTAGCCTAATACAACTAAACTCTCAATGAATGTCTTAATCAGGGATCTTTACGAAACACAATCTTTCATGTATTAAAAGTCAGGAGGCCTTTGGTTCATAAGACAATTATGCTGAGCTTATTTTTACCACAGCCTACAAAGAAAGTAATCCCTCTTATTAACGGTTCAAATATCAAATGCAGGAGACAGGTTTAATGGAATTATTTTTTAATCTTTTCACTGTCACCACAAGTGCCACCTGACATTAATCCCCTGGTACTAGTAATAAGATTAAATGAGAAAATTTACCTTTGGTATTGTATGATAGACTGAGGCACAGAAAGAAACCTCATCAATGGTTTAAAAAGGATTTAGTGTCAGTTGTATGACACCCTAGCAGATGTTCAGTATGGGAAAACAGCTACAAATAGTAAGCAAAAAAATCATTACTTTTTGTTTAGTGATATAGAAAAATATAGAAAAAATGTCCATTCGATCACATGATCTAGGAATGGATACTTTGAGACCTGGAAACACTAAGTGAATAAAAGTGAGACTTAAGTGGATGAACAGTATAAACAAAAGTAGTAAAAGTTTCAAAGGAATACCAGAAAAGCACTTAACAACAAGAAAAAAATAATACTCTGTCTTAAGTCAAGAAAACATAGAGATGAATTGAGAGCTGCAAAAATCTAGATGAGTCACATCCTGTAAAAATGCTACTACAAATAGAAAAAGCATCTTCCTTTTCATAAAGAAATTGAGAACAGGAAAAGCTTTCGCTTGCTCCTAAGAAAAGAGGATGGAATGGAGACAAAAAATAATCTAGGTTTGACCTGGAAGCAAATCAGATGGGTCTCAGTTTTTGGTAGAGGGGATTGGTTAAGTGTAAGATGGGGGGGAAATAACAAAAGCAAAGGTTGATAAAGTGAAAACTGTAGTAAAATAATGTTGTGTCACACACTGAGTGAGAGTGGTCTCAAACTGTAACACCAACTCCATACCGGTGAAAAACAATTGTAACATTTTAAAAATGGATAAAGCAATTGGTCTCCAGGTCCAACAGACTCTCAATAACAAGTAAATAGGAAACATTTGAAGGGTCAGAGAGTTGCATGGATAAAAAAAAAAATCAACAAAAATCATTTACCAAAGGTAAATACCACATTAGTTTGGGTAGAATTATGCTCAGACAAGGTGTCAAGGCAAATGCAATGTAGTCTCTTTTGGCTTTGTAAACCAGCACAAACCATATATTGGGGAAGATCTCATTAAAGAATTGGCTAAAGGGGGCATGGCAACAGGGTTAATTGAGGGACTTTCCATATTTAATTACTCCATTTCTAAAATTGTTTTGAGTTGTTAACAAAAAATACACATAAGACTTCTTGATGGCCCAAATTTGGGAGAGATTAATAGGTCACAAGATCATGGCAGATAATCCAGATGACTTCAAGGAAAGCAGTGTTAGAAAGGTAACTAAATCAAAGTGCAAGGTCATGGCCTTGAGGACTAATAACCAGAATGTTTGCAGTAAGTAACTTGAGAGGAATTGCTGAGGAGAAGCAAAACAAAAACATAATAACTGCAACATAAGAGTCCCAAAAAAATGGGGCCACAGAAAAAAAGTGCAGTCCTTACCATGTTTCAGTCTTTCAAGCGAAGAACACAGTGATAAACTAATAAAAATAGTTTTTAAAAAATACAAGTGAGACCTCATCTAAACTATCACACATTTTTTGGATGACTTTTCTCAAAGATTATGAATTCAGACTGGAACATAGAACAGGTCAGAGAAATAGGTATCTCATAAGAGGAGCTGGAGGGTTTTGCTTATTTAGGCTAGCAAAGTAAACACTGAGAAGGAAAAGCTGCTCATAAGGTGGGTAAATGTTAGGTGAAATACCTATATAAAACAAAGGACAACTCTGGACCACTAAAGACACACACTTATGAGATTTGGATCCTAAACTCAGCCTCAAAATCATTTTGTGACATTTCCATCAGAAGTCAGAGGACTGACTTCCAGGCATTTATAGATCAGCATCATACAAGACTTCCAGATTATTGAATTTGAACTAGATAATTTGGGAAAATTAGTTTCACATGTGGGTACAAGTTGTTTGAAAAAAAAACTAAATTAGACTAGGAATATTATTTTGTTTCAATTAATCTCAAGATATTTCCCAAATTTTACCCTAGTGGCACTTAAGATTCAACAGTCTACACTTCATGTAAAATATGAGAGGGAAACCTGTTCATTTTAAAAGTAACCTTTTATCCTTTCCAAGTCACTTGTGTTCTGCTCAGTTAAGAGATTCTTTCAAGAACACTGAAAACTTGAAACCAGAGCAGGTGTTTCAGGTGATGCCATTGTTGTACAGCAGGCAACCCAGAGGCTATGGAGGCTCATTTTAATTACTTGGCACCTCAATCCAATTAAAATGCACCATAAAGGGTAGCTGGCAGAATGAAAACTTGGTGCAACTTTCCTAAACCACTACCCATAGCTGAGACACACCACAAAAACCTTTCCAGACATTTAAGATGGTTCAGTTATATGTGAGATTACATGAGAATTTTGTTAATTACTTTGAAACTTTTCAAGGACCATCATTCACTATTAAGCTAAAAGCAAGATGTGTCAAAAACACATACTCTTTTTAATAGGAGAACATAGAGCAAAGTTGCTATAGCTTTTTCTTTGCTTTTAATCTTCATTTTGTAAGAAGTAGCACTCAGGCACTTATTTAGACCATCAGCTCGTTCCATTTTTCTTGAGAAAAATTACCAGATTTTTGTTGTTGGGCACTTACCCTGCCCATTTGCAGGCAAGAAGCTAGAAGTTAGTGTGATTCTTGGAAAGGAATACAAATCCTTTGTACCATTACACCCCGCAAACGTATCTAAACAGAGACTATTTGCTTTGTAAAAGCTTTAAATTTAGCTGAGAAATGAAAACAATTTGTTGCAACAGCACAGTCCTTTGAAAGCAGGAACTGCTGCATAAATGGACTGAGAAATGTATAGACTGCACAACTGGTATTAAATCAAGTATCCAGCAAATATGCACAAATGTGCTGCTGAACGTCTGTTGAGAGGGTTTTCTCAAGGTAATATTCTCTAGTAAAAGGATTTAAATCAATGCTCTACTTCACATCAACAGCTTCGGTTTAGAAGTGATTTCTGCACTATGACTTCAAGGTGATTTCCTATTTTACCTCTTAGAAACCCTCCCAAATCCTGAATTTTGTCATAGAAAACTAATATGTACATTCTCTACTAGTAATCAAAAGCTTCAAGACAACACTTTCAGCTGTCGTTTTGTGACGAGATCCTAATTTGGGTGCATTTTTTATTAGGGAAGGAACTACTGGCTTGATGTATCAGTGTTGTTTCACTGATCATAAACCAAACACACCAACTTTGGAGGGAACTTGGTGCAAGATTGCCTTCAGGATGGATGAAGCCTTAACACATGTTCACTGAGAGCTGGGTTTACTTTTTTTTCCTGTAGCAGTCACCTCTCTGTAGTTAACAGATTTTAAGTGTTCTGAAATTGTCACTGCATCAACTACTTCAATAGTAATTATTTCCCAAATCTAAGCAAATCTTCACTTCCTACAACAAACTTTACCCACGCTATATTCCACAATATTTCCTTTTTTTACAACATTTCCCTACAAAACAACACATTAGTTATGTTCCTCCCACATCTGCTGTTCAGTGTAATCAAGACTGTTGTGAGATATGCAAAGTACTTGAGAAAACACTAAACAAAAATACAAATATTTTTGTTCATCTCAATAGTCTGTATTTTTGTTGTTGATGATGTAAGACAAACTAGCAGCATAAAGCTACTATGTGTTTAGAACTCTCTGCCTTCCTGATGTCCTTTAACTTTTCTTGGTCAAGTTCATCATTCAATGCAAGAGAGATATTTCTTATTCATCACCATTTATATATGACAGCATTTCTCCAGTACTTTTTGCTTCATCTGAGTAACCAGCCAAACTCACTTAAAACAGCTGCCAGCACTGAAATGTTCCATTTTAAACAAACCCTTTGTTCCAAGTCCTTCATTCAACATTTCAGTCCCTATGGGGAATTTCAGATTCATGCCATTCTGAATTAGTTTCTTTCAATGATTACATGACAGGTCATGCTGGATCTATCACGAAACCTTCCTGATAAATGTATTTTCACAACTTTCTGAAGTTCTTTATAACTCTCTGCTTTAGTAGAGCAAGCGCAAGTTCTAGCAGGAATTGCAACTCATCTTGATTAAATTCAAGCAAATTTTACAAAGATTTGGGTATTTTATGTTTTTTTACTAAAATCTCTGCTTCTAGAAGTCTACACTGGATTTTAATGACCAATATAACTCATTATTTTCTGTATGACTGAAGGGTCAAGCCTTGAAGTTTTGCCTTCAATAAATGCATAGGCATGTACATGAAGAAGACATGAATGTCTTTCCAGTGACAGGTTCACCACATACAGTATATCTGCATTTGCTTTTTCAGCAGTTAGCCATTCTCTTAATCTTTAACAGATTGCAAAACTGACTTTAAATATAAACACTATTTCTATTAGTTACAAGGTAGAGATCAGTCTATTAAGTTTGTGTGTGGGTGTGTCCCTTTCCCATTCCTCACCTCCTTGGCTCACAGGGGATATTTTTTGGAAGTTATATGGATGTTTATAGTTTTCCTTCAGCCCCAACATCCTGGGACTGGAGCTCAAACTGACATCAGTATCTGTCAACTCACAGCAAAACCAGAAAAAATATTTACTTCAGGTAAAAAGTTAAACTGCTACTTCAAACCCACCATAGGAAATAACTGATCATACTATTCAAGGGTAGAACCTCTCATGCTTAATTTTTATCCTTTATCATCTTTTAATAAGGCATTATGAAACAAGATAAACACGAGAGTAACATCACAGTTGTTTGTGGTCAATGCCCATCAAAAGCACTGTATTCCAGGTTTAAAAGTAAAAAGTATCCCTCTTCACAGCTATTTACAAACATGTGCCTAAAACTCACTAACTCCAAAAAGCTGACTTCAGTAGTGGACAATTAGCTTCAGACTCCTAAAACTGAGTACATGTTTGTATCTACTAACTCTCACATACACACACAAAGAATTCTTGCTATGAAGTAAAACCAAAACAAAGACAGGTTATGATAATGTTATTAGACATCACAATTTCTCTTTAGCTTTCATCTGCTAAGAGTTTGCCCTACAAACAACAATTTCCTTTGTTACAAATGGAATGTAAGTTTTATAAAAATTAAAAAATGCAATTTTTATACAGATATTCCATTTTTAAATTATTCACTTTTAATGCTATTTCAATTTGCTGTTCAAACTGAATGCTGCTCTTGGTTCTCATATCTGAAAATACTCAGAATTATTACTAATAAGTTTACACTTGGAACTATTTAAAGGTGCATCTGCTAGTTGGATTATGACACCAACATGCTATATGATTTGCAGTTACAAAATAAATGACTGTTAGTCTAACATGAAATATCAGAAGATAATATGAAGCCTGCCACTGGTCTCCTGTGTGTCCTTAAAACAATTTCTTCTGGGAAAGATATGGAATGCCCTTAATTTAGAAGCAGCATTCTTGAATGTGTCATTAATTCAAGCATGCCATTGCCACAGGTTTAACCTTTAGCTCCACAATCAATAACCTCATGCTTCAGTACAAACCAATATTTTTATTCTAAGTGCAGCTGCAAACCTCCAGTCTGGGTTTTATCCTTTCTTGCACGAAAATGAAAAATCAAACCTGTAAAAGCACATTACAGCTGCAGTTATTACATTTTCAGTTTGGTGCTATGTACAGCCCCTGTGCAGATACTGTGCTAGGAGAGCACATAGGAAGAGTCAGGCAGTACAGGACTTGCTGTTGGGGAACTGTGGGCCCCTCTCAGATCTGATACATTCCTACACACGTCACTATCTCATTCAATGAAGTCAAAATTATGAACTGCTCTCCAATTTTAGAGAATCTCAGTATCTGGATTTTAGAGAAACATATTGCAATTGCCAAAACTTTAGGGCTTTTTAAGAGATAAGCATAGATGTAATTGTGATTCTGCCAAGGTGTCTGAAAAGGAGGCAGTGATAACGTGGTCCTGACTATGTGCACCTATCAGTTGTCACATGTAAAATAATTGCTCTGCTTCTTGTGGACAGGCATAGATGAAAAGATTTACAGACCTATTACATCTGCTTTTGAGCATGGGTTAAGATTACTGATCAGTACTGCAGAACACACAATGTTTACCTGAGCTCATTACTTGCAAAAAATTCTCCTCTGGGGGTGGCTATTTCCATGCCTGGTAGCAACTCAAAGGTTAATTTGTTTGGAAAGCTGCTGTGAATTACTGTTTAGTTATTTCTCAGAAGCCAGAGTTTTGATAAGTTTCAGGAAAGAAATAATAAAAATAAAAGTTTAGTTGCAATTTTAACATCATCCCCGCATGCTCAGAACTATCTGCTAAGATTTTAGTAGTCTTTAATTAATTCCCCCCTCTGCTGAGGGTGTTTCAATTATGTGTTCCAACTTGTCTTGGAAAACCCACAGGACAAAATGCAGGTTAAAACAAAACAAAACATACATACTTTACTAAAATAAATTAAAAAAAAATCAATCAGTCTTTCAAAAATGTGCATGAAAGACTAGATAGGGCACACCAACACTCATTACTGAGGTTTGGCTAAAATTCTAAGCTGGTGTCTTCAGTTTTGGGTAGCTCAGAATCTGGCCTGTAGTGCTTACAGCTGGGAGTAGCCACATTGATTTCTGTTATTTCACAGAAATCAATTGGACTACTCCCAGCAGTAAGTGCTGCTCTCAGCTGTAAGCACTTACAGGCTCAGTCCTTAAGAGTCTGTTAACTCTAGCCCAGCTGCAACCAGGACAGTGTGTTTCTACATTATTTTTGTGCCCTTGCTCTCACCTATGTTATCTTCAGCCTTAAAAGGTTCATCCAGGTAAACAACAGAAGAATCAGCCCAACTCACACTCATGCTGTACCATCCACCTGAACTGTCATTCCCCTGAAAGACTATTAATCTCAATGTGATGTCAACTTCAAACCTATACATAATCACAGAAATTATTTCGACTGAACAACCACGACCAGCATTATCCCACCATCCTAGGCTACATTAGGGAAATGAGTGGTCTTTAAAAACTCATTTCTCAATGTTGATCACAACCTGGAAGAACCCACAACACGTCTTTTTTCATGCAAGTACTGACAAGAAGTTAAAACAGGGTTTTCAAAACCTGAGAAGTGTGGCCTTACGGGCATGGAAATGGAACTTTAGCACACAGAAGGAATAAATTTTTAGCCCTAACAAAACACTGTATATGGATAGATACTTTAAAGATTACCTCGTTGCCTGGTGTTAAACCTAAAGGTACTACTATTTGCACATGCAATATCTACAGTAAAGTTTGCATGGGCATGCCAGCTTGACAGACATAAACATTCATTTTGAATACACTCATCCTGTGATCATGGGGTCATAAGAAAGCTCAGAAGATTCCTGTGACCAGCAGGTCAAGGGAGGTGATTCTCCATCTCTACTCCATTCTCATGAGACCCTGCCTGGAGAGCTGTATCCAGCTCTGGGGTCTCAAACATTAGAAGGACACAAACCTATTGGAGTCCAGAGGCCACGAGTCCAGCTCAGAGGGCTGGAGCACCTCTCCTATGAGGCTGAGAGAGCTGGGGCTGTTCAGCCTGGATAAGGGAAGGCTCCAGGGAAACCTCATTGTGCAGCCTTCCCATACTTAAAGGGGGCCTTACAAGAAAGCTGGAGAGGGAATTTTACAAGAGCATAGTAGTGATAGGACAAGGGAGAGGACACTGAAGGCCTAATCCTGGAATGCACATGACAATTCAACATAGCATGCTAGATAACAAGTTTTTTTCAATAATACAATTCAGACTGCATGGAGACATGCTTCACACTCTGAAGCTCTTATATTAGCTGCAGAAATTTGAATAAACCAGAAGAAAACCGAATCCTAATGACCTAGCTTCAAAATGCTTTCTAGCTAAACCACACCAACCAGAACCATTTGTCTGGTTTAGGTAACACTGCAGGAAGCTGGTGAGCAAAGGGCTGACTGTGGCTACAGCGAACACGATACACTTCAGGTCAATGACTGCTTTCACTGATGTCTCTGCCCATGTATTAACAATTACTTCTCTGCAGTTATAATAAAAGGAGAGGAAAAACTGCTGTGATTAGCTAACCTGACCCCATTTTAAGAAACATACCTCAATTTCCCATCCTTTATCACTAGCTAAGTGCAATTGTAAGCAGGTCATTTAATCTTAGCCCAACCTTCAACTGCTTTGTTTCTGATTGTTCAGTCAAAAGATCTTCCCCTCACTCAGGATCTTACAAGAAGTTTTGCATAATGAAATTACTCAGGGTTTGCTAAAGCATAAAATTGTAATAAGCATGAGAGCTCTAGAATGAAGTAGTACACCAGCTTATAGCTAGAGAATGTCAAAAATGCATTCCTCCTTTCCCTTACTTAAACCTAAGAATCAAAACACTTCATTTTGGGTAACTTAACTTTCCCTGCTACACATAAATCAATAAATAGACAGAAGGTCTAGTAGGTGAATCAAAATAAGAACCTTCTTCATGACTCAGTCAGAAAGAGCTGTGATAAACTTGTCTAGTGTGGGTCATTTCTTGTAATTTTTACATCCACACACTGTCAGGATAGATTGAGAGCTCTGGTTTAGGGAAGAGAACAAGAAAAAGATAAATGAGAGAACTGTGCAGATGAAATGTAGTGGCACAGAACGCAGGCAGAGATAGCATACACATGGAAAGATATATTCAAAGGAACTGCCGGAGTTATGCAGCTAAATAAGTTCCAATGGATACAAGCAAAATGTTTTACTGGGTGACTTTTATGTCATGCTTTTTCCATTTATAGTCAAAATAAGCTTACTGCTATTCCTAGCCCGCAGGCAAGAGTAAATCAAGCTGTCTTCCAGCTTTAAATCAGCAACTTGCACACCACAGTAGCATTGTATCATTTCCACCAAAGCAGCCATTCCATGCTCTTTTATGATTTCTCATACAAACCATACCTAGTTAAGAGCTATTTATAGCTTACACTGTACCCATAAATAATATTTTTTAGCAGCAAAAAACCCCATTTAATGGAATACCATAGAATTTAGATTAGCCCATCAGACATTTATCTAATCCAGTGGTTTAAAAGTAAATAATTCTTCTTCATTAATGAAAGTGAAAGGAAAAAACAGTAATAGCTGACAGTATACTTATATACACATATATATGGAATAATATATTTGCAATATATTTGCATATATGTGTAGACACATAGACTATTCAGGTATGTTTATACCAAAGACCAGAAAATGGTGACAATAACAAATATGTATTGCAAGAAGTACAGCATGGTAGAAGATACTTTTGTCTTCTAGTTTTAATACTGTCTTGCAATATGAAATATTCTCTTTTTGTGAAAGAAAGCAGCTTCTCTCTATTCTTGCCATATACAAAGTCCCAAAAAATAATTTTTGTCTAGCTAGAAACTATGACAGATAAAAGGTTGTTGGCTACTTAATTCACTACAAAAGACACATTAGTGTCTATGAGAATACTACCTATGACTGTCTTAAAAATTCAGCCATTGAATCTGGCATGAAAAATAGAGCAGAAGGATGTAACAGCTAACAACAGACTTCTGTGTAGAGAATTACGTGTCTGAGCAGTAAGTTTTCTCATCTCAATAATGGACAGACAGTACACTCCACCTCTTTTCCATGTCCCTGTTACAAGGATTTTCACATTTTCTAAAAACCACCCTAAGAGCTGGTATTATGCATTATCCAGGTTGACACTCATTAATGGCCTTTCAAACTTAGATCATTCCATTCTATGTAAAAAATTATTTCTGATTGTGTCCAGAAGGGATAACATTGAGCACCACAGACCTCCATAATTTTACAAATTGTAACTATAATCTCATATGGAGAGACTGTAGAGTCTTCTTCCCTGGAGATATTCAAAAGCCATCTAAACACAATCCTGAGTAATGTGCTCCAGGGAAACCTGCTTGAAGGAGGAGGTTGGACTGGATGGCCTTCAGTGGTCCCCTGCAACCCTACCCATTCTGTGATACTATAACCACGTATACAGTAAGTATTTTCTTGTTCTGACAAACTTTCACTATTTCCTTACTGAGGATTTCAGTGCAATTAACATACACAAAGTGCTCATGTAAGGAAAAACAAGTGGTATTACAGAAGCGAAGTTGGCCAAAATGGTAAAAATGTTATCACCTGCTTTACAGTGATTAAGATTTTCTATTATTTCTAGTGAAATCTAAAATCTTCTCAGACCATATAAAAACATTGTTAGGAAAATTAGGACCGACTGACTTCAAATGGGCAACAAACAGTCATAAATCTAAGTTGGCTCTATAGATCAGAGGTTCAAATAAATTCTAGTTAGTTCCAACATGTGGCTTATTTTTCAAACTAAAAAGAAATATTGCTGCATGCTCCGTGTTACAGGCTAACCAGATGGTCACTTGATAGATTTCTGTATTAGAGGAACCACATTGTACCCTTTCATATGATAAAAAGCGAATGTGTGTTTCATTTGGATTCCAATCAATTTTAATTCATTTTTACCAGACAATACATGCTACTAATGATTACTCAATTAACCTCAGAGCTCCATAGTAACCAGTGAATCTCTAAGAAACTTAGTGACATAAATGCATTCTGAACCAACCAAAAAACATGGATCAAACTACATTAAAATAAAATGAAAGTAATAGCAGCAAATTCCCAAAGCTTTTTATCTTCCCAGCTTCTTTTAACAATAATTAGCAAAGAAATTAGAAGCACAAAGAGTGCAATTTTGTTCTAGTGTCTCCCTGGTAACAAAAAGAATGCAATGTTTTCAAGAACTGTAACTTTTTCCAGTGTGTAAGAATGCACATAGTGAAGATTTAAGATGCATCTTGATATATATAAGCTATGAAACTAAAGAAAGTAAAAACCAATTACATTAGCAAAATGACCACAAAAGAAACTAAGCTCAGGAAAAGGCTGGAGTGACACATATTCAGTGTCAATAGAAAACTAGACAAACAGTAAAGGTAACCTGAGAGAACCAAAGACTCTCCACTAGGCACACAGTCCTGTGAGCTGCTTGGTAGAACAGAAAGCAGGAATAACAGAGGCCTTAAGTTTTTCCATTGCTTAGCAAAATGTGCTAAGGGAGAGTGGAAAAAATCATCCGGTGCCACTGAACACATCATAAAGAATAATAGATTTTAAGTCAATGTGCAGATTTGTTTCTTCCACTGACACACCACAGTAGTGAAATAAAACACTAGCACTAAGGATGGACAACAACAGCAGGTCAATAAGTAGTTCAGAATGTAAAAAGTTTTATGCTACTTAAAAATTTTTGTCCTTCATTGTTTCTTGTCTACTGTATCCACAGAAAAAAATCATTGAACCATGTATCATATGGTATGTTTAATTGTGAGATTATATTAATATTTTGATCACCATCTTGTATTATTTAGCATTATTTTTAATATTCTACAAGAATTGGTCCTGAGAATCATTTTTTAAGTTAAATTATTAACCACTTCTGAGTCACACATCAGGCTTTCATGAACTGTATCAGTTCTATGATGAACCCCTATATTTATTATTATACTGCAAAACAGTTGCTTAACCAACACTACTTCCCCCATCCTTACTCTTCAAAACTTCCTCTAATGCTAAGAGAGTCACAGGGCAAAGGAATGCTAAATTTCAAACGATTTGCAGACAATTTCACACTAGAACATCAACTGTAAAGCAGCCAAAGGTATGGCCAACACATTTACTGGTGTACAAAATACGTTCTTGTTTTGTAATTCCTGGGTTATGTGAGGCAGTACAAAATTTATACACCTATCTTAATGATACAATTAAAATCAATATAGCTAAACCAACATAATTCAGCCATGGAGAATCCTTTTTGAATGTTTTAAATTCATTCACTGGAGATTTATTTCCAAGTAGAATGCAGCTGAAACAATTTGGAAGCAAGTGAGAACAGACATATTCATAGGAAGTTAAAAAAAGCAGTCCAAGGAGATCAACTCCAGTGAGAGAAACAGGGAAGAAAATGAATTTGCTTGTGGAGTTCAGGACTTAAAAGAAAGCTCCATGGACTTGAAAGGACAGCTGTGGTTTATTCATTATATGGGCAAAGGACCAATTATTTAGTTGGAGTTAGAGCCTGTAGATGTACAAGTCCACCCTCAGGCTGAAATCAGAGAGAGGAGAACATATTTCCAAAACATGACAATTTTTCTGGGCCTAAACACTTTCAAATACAGAGATAATGTCTTCTATGAAGAGACCATAGAAAGTGAGAAGATACACATGTACATTAGCAAGTTAATTCCCCTACTCATTCCTGTTGTCATTAGGACTTTGAAACTTAAACAACCAAATCGACAACAACTTTGTTATTTTACCTGCTAAAAAGAACTTAAATTTCCTCCTTCATCAAATAGTTCTTGATTCACATCTGAATTGTGATCACTACTCCTTAAAGAGCATGCTCCTTTTCCTCATCTTCTTCCACAATTTTCCTGTGACAGCTTTCCAGTAGGTATCTTCTCATTAGCTACAAATGTTCTTATGTCACAGCTCTAGCACTTTTCACAATGACATTTTTCAGAGCAATTTTTTCTAGTGGCTTAGGAAAATTAAAGAGTTCACAGAACATTACTTACCTTTTGAAGCCTTCCAGACAGAGCAGACACCTCTGCAATTTCTACTTTCTGTTTCAGCAGTTGTCAGATATCCATCCAAATCCCTTAGGGAGTAAAAAAAAAAAAAAAAAAAAGAAAAAAGGTATTCTTTTAAAAACCTAAATATTTCGTAATAAACTTAAAATTCTTTAATTCTTTTCAGGCTGAGTTGCAGAGCAGCATCCAATAAAGACTAGTATCTCTTCTAGTATTTGCAAGCATTGGAAACAGGGTAAAATTCTCTATTTAGGTTCCTCCAGTATCACTGCAAGAATTCTGTCTAGAGCTCAAAAAAGTTATTAAATATTCACATTTTCTTCAATTCTGGCAATCAAACTGCAGTCATCCCTTGACTGTACCATAGCACGTGATTGATCTGTACCATACAAGTGAGAAGGAGTCGTACAACTGCAGTTACGCTCAGAAAGGCTGAATATATCACTCCCTCTTGGTCTAGAGGGGGTTCAGCCAGTCCTTCCTACTCTCCTCTCTCCATACTATCATTAGAAGACTACAGCAGTGAAGTAGGAGTACCAATGTACTCATCCTACAGTCAGACTGTTGGTCCCTGCAAAGACAGGGGGGAACTCATGGGCCAAGACCTGAAAACGTGCAAGTTCATATCCCAATGTGCCCACAAGGGGTAGGTGCTACAACAGACAGGAGGTCTCCCAGCAAGCTACACGTAGTCTTTGCCTCAATATCGTGGAATGAGAGAACAGTTTGGCTTGGTGGGGACCTTAAAGATCACCTCATTGCTCAGGACCCCATCCAGCCTGGCCTCAAACAAATCCAGGGCACCCACAGCTCCTCTGGGCAACCTGGTCCAGTGCCTCACCACCCCCACAGTAAACATACCTCTCTAAGCAGCTTTTAAACATTCCAGACTGGCACTATCTCACTGGGACATGGAGTTGTGGATCCAGAGCTCAGAAAATACACCTATTTTCCTGTAGTACTTCATGAATTTTCTCATTTGCTAGCAATCACGAAGACAAAGAATATTTTTAAAGTGTCACTTGACTATAGGAAATTACAGCCACAGCTGTGAGGAGTGATAAGTGGATGGAATTCAAGAGGAATTTTTTCCTTACTATTTGCTACATACTAAGCTACTACCTACTGCTCCATAGTGCTTTTATTTGAAGACTGCTTGTTCAAGAAAGCTGAACCTTTTTTAAAACCATATAGTTAAACATTTTTACAGTAAAACAACTTACAGGTTTTCTGCTAACACATTTAAATTCTAATCTATCTTTTTAAAATTTTAGGTAAAAAGTGATAAAACCAGATCTTACACCTTCCATATGCAAAGCTGTGAGACTCACTTAACATATTTCCCATTCTACTTCAGAGATAATTTTGAAGTTGTCACCGTGCAAAATTAACACTCTATTCCTTAATCTTATGCCATACAAATACACATTTGAGACTAACTTTGAATTTCACACTCGCTTGATTAAAAAAATTATTTCAGTATTAGTTCAGGATCAGAATCTCAGTCATAAGGAGTATCTGTACTACACCTGTTGAACAGGAGAAAAAGGGAGCCTATGCCAGAATTCAGTCCCCTCCAGCCTAGGCAGCCAAACACCATAAAGATGCCTTGTGTAATTAAAAAACCTCCCTGAAGCCTGCTCTAAATTACAGCAGAAAGGCAGAGGAACTGCTCTATCAGGTAATGCTTGTCACTGGTTCAACTCCTGTATGCTTTACCCTACTCCACAGTCTTACACAGGTAGGTAAAGGTGTTAAACTGGATACACAGGATCTGGCCACTCACACCAAGCTGCAAGCCCAGCTCTGTAATAGCTGTGCTTTTGGGGCAGTAACAGTACACTCAACCTTCAACCTTGGGTTGCATGCAGGAAGTATTTGACTGAAAATTGTGTGCTGCACAGCACACCCAATGCAGTCCTTTTGCATCATGTAGAGACATCAGCTGGGAAAAAACCCTACCTCTGAAGTGCATAAGCTGAGAACCAACTCCACTGGAACACACCTGCATGGCTGAGGTGAAACCCCACTGCTGTCTGCAGCCTCCTGAGCTTGGCTCATCAAAGCAAAAAAAGCTGCCTTTTTCTAGGGCACAAAATAGAAAGACTGGCTCAGCAATGTTACCAGAAGAGAGCAGAGAGGACTAATCTTTAGTCAGCGTTGAAAACACTTATTAAAAACTATAATTTTTAGTGAGGTCACCCTACTGTATTAATTTCCAGTGTTGTCTTAAAACATTTGACACAGCAGTTCCTTGCATGACCCAAAGGAATGTAATGAAACCTGACCTGCCTGGAAATAGAAGGTAAAAGTCCTTATTCTTCTGCGAGATTCCCTAAAGAGAAAGCTGAAGAAACTTGTACAAATAAAGTACTCCTCTATCAGTCTGACAATGAACAACATGATGTTTGGAAAACAACAAAACAAAGTTTCTTTCAAATTTTCACTAAAATTTTTTTTTTGGTTCAACCTGCCACTCTTTACATGTCTCATCTCTACGTCTCCTGCACACTTGAGCTGAGGGACCCAAATTTTTCTAGTCTATCTAAACACATGTAAAATAAGGCTTCCCAGTGGATCTTCACAACCCTTGGTAGTTTCAGCTCGAGATGATCTTTGATTTTTGCACCTCCATCTTTGTACACTTAGGAAATATCTTCATGTTTCTCCAAGAAGCCTGTCACTGCTCCCTCCTTCCATGTCCTTCCTTCTCACATTTGAGCTGAGTCAGGAGCGTCCTGTTTATTGATCGACCTCCTGCACATCGCAATGACCAAGGACCTTGTGCTCCAAGGAGGCTGTCCTTGAAGATTACCCAGCTCTCCTGCTCACCATGAGACCTTGCTAAGACCCCCAAACAAGACAAAAATTTTCTTTCCTGAAGCCCAGCATTATAATTCAAGGTTGTGTCCTGCACTCCCATTGCCTGACTAACATCCTGCCACAGACTGGTTCCTTAAATGTACGTTTGTAGTAAAGAGACCTGGCTGATGTGAGCTGCTGGACTGTGGAGAGAAAGAAATATTGAAGAAAAAAACATATTCCTTTTTCATTTGCTTTTTCCACTCTTAGCATCTCAGACATAATTCAATCTAAAAGTGTGATTTATGGCTTTTACATCTCTCATATTTCTTCCCAGTACTAGAAAACCTCACAAAGCAATAGAAAAGGCTTAGGAAAAAAAATGTCTTTGAAATCGATTTAAGTCCTGGACGCTACAGAAGAGTTAAATTTTCCCAATAAGTGTGTTAAAGAGAGTCGTCTGTCAGTGAGTAAACAGCAATTCTGCTTTGTACTACTAATGAGATTCCTTGTTGAAGATCAGGTTTCTTATGGAAGTTGCTATTTTTTGTTTAATGTCCTAAAATGAAAGGTTTAATAATATCAGGGCCTGGTATTATAACTATCACACAAATAATTTAAAAACCTCAATTACTAGTGCAGAAAAAAGAGGAAACTTTTGAATATATTTAATTATCCATAGCTAAAAAGAGCATGATATCCACTTCAGAGTAGCAGTGGCTCTAGTTTTAAGATAAGGCTCCATAAAATATGCATTGACATGCGCAGGGAAGGGAGATCAGACTGCATTACAAATGCCACCCAAGAGGAACTATATCTTAAAATTTGATTTCTATCTAAGTTAAAAAGAAAAAGTCATCCTGGGGTTGGAGAATGCTATGAGGCAAACAAAGTCTTATTATACAGTTACTCAGAAATAAGATGGGAGTTGGAGTTAAACCACCAAATGCCCCTCGTTTTTTTTGTTCTACATATAGAACATACAATGTTTGTCCACTTCATATACCACTGAAAAAACCCTCCAACCTTAAACATATGAAAGCTCACTTTTTGTCTTAGTCCCTTCAAGGAAAGATCAGGATTAAGATCAAAAGTCATTGTGCTTTACTGGTTTATGAACGAAGCAAAAAGCAAATCTTTCAAAACCAAAGCAGTAAAGCAAAACAGGGCACCTGCAGGGCTCAGAGACAGAGCAGCACGCTGGGTCACAGCTGGTTTGTTTGCTTTTTAAAGCAGCCAAACGTCACTACTGCTTCTGTCCCCTCAGAGCTGTGCTGCCTCTGCTCGACTCGTTGGGCAGAAGAGCTGCTGCTCCGTGTGCTTTGAGTTGAGGCAATGCAGCCTCACACACCTACATCACCCCCAGGATCCCAAGTGATCTCTCCAGAGACCCCGATTTTAAATTTATGACGAGTCTGATGGCACAAGCATTAACAACAGACAGAGTGTGTCCTTAAATATGAAAGCACTCCTGCAAAAAAATTGAATGAGAACTTCGTGGAGAGACAGAGGGGAAGGCTGGTCCCACTTCTAAACACTACAGAGTTTCAGATTTTGTGCTAACCCACAAGTCATAAATTAATTGATTACATGATTTCCTTAATAGGATTCCACCAAGTACGCATGGAAATATTTTCCTGAAACACCTAAACTGATGGTTGACACATTGTGGTCCACAGAATGCTGGTGATTTCTCAGGCTGTGGTAAGAGGCAGACACCAACTTATCTTTGCAATAGATTTGTTGTTGCTTAAATGTGATTCATTCCGAAAAGTTGGTAAATACTGCCCCACGTGTGAAGTGATTACACACAGATGGATAAAAGATTAACTGTAGCAGTGTCAATTTACACTTAGCTGTTTGAAAAATGCAACTGTTTAGTATTAAAATTAATAAAAAGCTTTCTTTTTCTCTCTCTCCTTGAAGGGCATTAAGCATTTTCAGCTTCAAAGAGACAAAGCAAGGAAAAGGTGTTGTATCCTATTTTGCAGGCAGGGAGACAAACCTTCAGGTCCATTACCACATGAACAAGTTAAGAGCAAGTCATCTAGATTACTGATGCACTGTTTTTGAGCTGTTCTACAGTATGTTCCCCTAGGGACATCTTTATGCTGTAGTGAAGATGCAACAGTTTAGATTTTTCTAAAAGTACGTGGATTTGCATTGTAAAAAAATCAAGCTCACAATGAAGGCTAACTCAAAATTCCTGTACTTCAACAAAGAAATATTTCCGCCCCTTCAGCTATTAAATTTCATTAATATTACTTTACAATGCTTGGTTTAGATTAATCTTATCAACCACACCTTTAGCAATTTCTTAAAATATTTTTAGCACACACACGACCCTAAGAAATAAGTACTGAAATTAATATTCATGGGAGCAATTTTTTCTCCATTAAAAAACAACCCTGACCCTATAATACTTCTAATTGAAAGCATCATAACACAGATTTGCTTGAGAAGTTGAGAGAATGCCACAGGATTTCCTAAAAGCACATAATCTACAAAGAAGCTCTCCTGAATGGAATTCCAAGGATCAGTAAGCAGTTTTGCTGACCTTAGAGAAAATTAAGAGTTATATCAGAAACAGGATCCCTAGGATACTGAAACAGCAAAACAGGGATTTTATACTGACACCATGTTCAGATGAGGGTAAGAAACCTAGAAATGTCAGTGAATCATAAAAGCTAATTATGGGATAATCTATTGGGCCCTGAATTTTTCTGTTTTCAGTAGCATGTACTTGTAAAGAAATGCTTTGAAAAGTCCTGGGATATTTTCCTTCTCACATCAATCCTTGCACGGTAAGTCTTTCCACTGTTTCCCTTGAGAATAGTCTTTTAAAACAGTCATTCAAAATCAGCACATGAAATAAGTAGCCTTCTGCAGAGTTAGGCAGCCATCAAAATGACTATATTTAACACTGAAGCATTTTACAGATTGCCTTCTCCTCTTCTGATCTCCAGAAATTTCCTTTTCTCATCCACAGAAACATCTGTGACAATATCTAAAAATAAGATACCTTAGACAAGACTACTTGGGGACCAAAGTAACAGCAACCTAATTTTTATCATGTTCACTTGCTCAGTTCATATTACCACAGTTGTAAGATTGACTTATTTTAATCTAACTAGTCTGGTTGGCTATCAATATTTTCTAATACAAAGAGTTTCTTTAATGGTTTGGAGCCTAAGCTAGCTTGGCATAGATCAAGAGCTAAGTGTTCTCCTACTAAACACCAGCAAATCACATTTTTTCTGTGTAGGATCTACTACCAAAAGGGAGAACACAGGTAGAAAAATACTTTATTCCTAGCAAATATGTAATTTTTATATTCCTCACAAAGAACATACTTAATGAGTCTCTTCCTATTCAGTCTCTTTCAGACTGCACACAGACCACCAGCCATCTTGTGGGTAGCTGGGTGAGAAAGAAACATTTGTGCCTCCCTGTTGCAGTTAATTAATAGCACAAACGTTTAAAGAAAAGTTTCCCATTTCACAATATGCAGTAATTGAACGCTGAACAGCCAAACCAGTGCTGCCACAGATATTTGAGTCTGACAGGTAAGCAGAGGCTGATTTTGCAAACTACACATTGTAGGTGAGGGTTTAGGTGATCCCCCCACTGCCCTAAGGACACACCTCCACTGCTCGTCCCCTCCCCATCTCACTGCAAAACATCCTTGTCCCATTCTTTACAAAATACTCCTACAAAACAACAACTCTAGGGGGGCTCCAACTATCAACTAGAAATACATTTCTTATTTTACCTGGACAACAAATCATGTAAGACTCTCCCTTTCTTCCTATACAGACACTTTAGAAATATATAGCCTTAACATACTTAATTTCTATTTTATCTGGAGAAAAAGAGGGCAGTTTTCTTAGAAGATAAATAAAAGCTCTGTGTTACTCAGTGAAACTCTGGGCTATGCCCATCAGAACAGATGCCCTGAGACTGCCCCAGGGAAAGGGGAACTCACCGGTGGGTGCAGCCCAGGGAGCCCTGCCCAGACCAGCAGTCCTCGACAGCAGCAAACTCCTGACAATTCCTCAGTCTTCAGGAACAGTAGGAATTCAGAGCCAGGGCTCAGGAATGAACAGTAGGATGAGCCAGGGCTAACCCAAGCAAAAACAACAGGAGCAGGATGGAGAACACGCAGACCTAGAGCACTGCCGTAAGACAAAAAGAAAGGAACCCTCACACCTGAACTTAAATGGAGCTGTGCCCTTGGGCAGCAGGTGGAGGAAATTAGGGCAATCAAGGCCCATCAGTGCCCTCAGGACTGAGCCCTTTCTGCAGCTGAGGAAGAGCATTAAAGTGTCAGAGAAAGGGTTTGCATTTATCCTACTGTGGAATATTGATACATTTTTAAATAACCTATTGGGGAGTAAAAAAAAAAAAGAATTGGTCCATGATGGAAGAACCACTGAATGACAGTTATCTGTTCTCCATCAAGAGAGGTGAAACTTGTTAATTTGTCTTATTTTAATCAGGATCAAGTACATATGACAAACTGTTTCAAATCATTGCTACTCAGGGGGTTGATGACAGTCTCCAAGATACATCTGTTCTGTAGTTCATTAGTAAGCTTCCAAAAAAGAGTAAAATAGATCCTCTTTCATTTGCTTAAAAGAATGAGTTCCTCTGTTGATATATATGCAGAAGTGGCCCCTTGATTTCTTTCTTTGATCCTCAATTTTTCCAAGGGTAATATTCTCCATGAATAATTACCCTGCAAAAAGCAGATTATGCCTGGCCCTACCCCTGTCTTAAGCTGCAGTATGTAAAACCAAAGGTGTGTAAACACTGTTAAAAATACCTTAATGATACCGAAATATAAAATTCAAGATCCTTTCCAAGCAATGGAGATGTAGATCTTGCAACTTCCTGTGGAATAGGCTAAACAGCCTCCTAGGTATAACCTTCTGTTTTTATTAAAACATCTTCTCTTTCTTATTACTGCTTCCCTTGATCTTCATTCCTTCTGTCTGAAGTTTCAGCTTAACTTGACTAAATTCACAATCATTTTGTTTAACTCTTTTGTCGCTTCTTTTATTTTCTGGCATAATTCAACATATGCCCAACTCCAATGTGCAAAGGTTTCTGCGTATTTCCTCACAGTGCTTGGCCTCTGGAGTAGAGGCTGAAATGAAAAGCAGGAGCCTTTGTGCCTCAGTTGCTGTTTCTGAGGCTGAGAAGTGCTGCTGTTATAAATCACATGGAATTAAGGAAATGAACCATGTGCACAAAGTATTTCTTGTGAAAGATTTTTCTTGTGCTTAATATATTTGTGTCCAGGAGACGTGGACATGGCCCTTTCTTGGGTTATTAGACTACCTGTCTCAAAATACAATTTCTTCCACTAGTACCACTTCTAATCTGTTTCCTGATGCCACATTTTCTGTTGTGAATTTACCAAAGTGATTACTATGGGATGGATGCCAGTCTGGTTCCAAAGTGAATAACATTTCTTTCGAAATTACTGCAAGTTTTAAATTGAGTGACAAAGCACCTCAGAGAAAAAAAGAATCTTCTGATCAAAGCAAAGAGCTGGATCTCAGAAAGTGGTTTGGTTTCTCCATGCATTTGGGGTCTCTCCTGGGCATTTTAAATTAGTCTCTCTGTCACTGTTCCTGTTACAGAAAGCTAATGCTTGCTTTCTCGTGTCTTTAGTTGCTTTTTAGGTTCTTTTTTAGTTGGTAAGCTCTTTAAGGCAAGGACGGTTTATGCAATGTCTGGTACAAAAGGCTGCTGATTTCACTTCTGGCTTCTGAGGTACTTTGTAATACAAATGATGATGCTAATCATGTTGGGTGAGTCTCCAGAAATGGGGCATTTTAGAAGTCTGAGAGAAATCAAAGGAGGGAAAAAAACCCCAACCTTATAGACATGGTAGTCCTAAATAAAAAGCTATTCACTTTTTATTCTTCTTTAGGTGCCCTCTTTAGTTGGTAGTGAGTGACTGGTAAATTAATGGATCTCTTGCAAAGTCAAGTCTTTGCATCACTTACTTCTTTGTAAATCTCTAGGCAGATTAGAGGATTTTTTGCCTTCTTTTTTGCTTTTCCTTAAAACGTTATAAATACTTCCTTTCCATTTTGCTCTCCCACTGCTTTAGACATTGAGATAGTTATATCACAACCACAGATAAATTAAAATGACTGGTGTGAGGTTATAGATACACACAAGAACAAAAGGACTGATGACTGAAAACAGTTTTAAATTATTCAGAGAGATTCTTTTTCTTTCCTTGGGGTTTTGAGAGCAATTGAAAAAAGTGGTGAATGGATATGAACACTGCATGAGCAATCTGATGCTGTCAGACCCAGCATTAGTGCCATGTACATTTCCCTCTTTTGATCACTCACTTCAAAACTTGTTCAGTTCTCCTTAAACACTTTACCTCTTTCTGTTTAAATGCAGAACTTAAATATTGTCCTCTAATTCATCTTCAGAAATTCTTGCAGCAGTACTTTGGAGTACCTTTGTGGTACATACCCATGAGAATCCATTTTTTCCAACTTTTTTTTAACCTTGATAGTATTACGAAGGAGAATCCAGGATCTTCAAAGTAGTGAAAAACCCAGGAGTAAACCCAGAGGTTTTCAGTTCCTCCCTTCTACTTCTTGAATTAAAAAGAGTGAAACTATTTTTCCCTTAGATGTACTATCAAAGCAATACAGCAATCAAAAAGATACCAAAAAAAAAAGTTAATAAAGCTCTTAAAGGTGTCATGTCAGCCAGAATCCTTGAGATTTTGAACAAGAAAAAAAGATTATGGATACAGACGTGTAGTGTGTGCGGGTGGAGTTAGATCACACACTGTGTAAATGATGTGTATCAGCATAAGTAATGATCTCTGGTTCTTGCTGTATGCTCACTTACACAAGCCAAACACTGTGATTATTCTCCTTTTTTTTTTTGTTGGGGGCAGAAAGGCAACATCACCATTTTTTCCCCCCCATAAATTGTAGGACTTTTAAGAAAGTTCATTGTGGTCACATTTACATCTCTCCTTTTTATTAGCCATGCCTTCAGAACACAAGGGAATTGTTGGGGCAGTATCAGTTGCCATTATTTTCTACATTACAAACCTAAACAAAATAAAATAAAAGGGACAAACCAAAAATATAAATTTTAAATGTTACCACTGGGTTGCAGAGTGAGTAGAGAGCAAACAAAAACCGGAGGAACAAAGGTTATATATATGAATATATAACTGGACATATCTAATAAAAAATATATATGAAAGCATTAAAATACTATTTATTTTTATGGATGTTGCCGAGGTCACACAGGCTTAGAGAAAATGGCTTTATCTATATTCCAGGTGTTTCTCCTTAGAGGTTTAAGGTTTCAGCTCTATTCCCAACAATGCTACAACTCAATAATGGAGGACAGCAGGGAAGTTTTCTTCCCTGTGTTTCCAAGATTTTTACAACATTGAGAGCTAAAAGGATTCATTTTTTTTTCAACTTGGTGTTCTTTTTAAATCAGCACATAAGTTGATAAAGAATATGATGAAATTGCCTTGACTATCCAATTGTTTAATAAGCTTAATTAATTCATCTGGTGAAATTGTTTTCCTTTCTTCAGGGTGTTCTAGTAATACTGTTGGTTTTGTCTTTTCCTTTATGCTCTTTAATTGGTTGACATGAAATGCTGCAAATCAGGCAGTTTTTGACAACAATTTTCTACCCAGTTTACACAAACAGATTTGTCCATTTAAGTTACAAATAGGTGCAAAGTCAGTCCTTCAGTGACTCTTGTGATTCCTCCAAAGGAATACACTGGTCTGCCTTTCTCAGCTCCCTAAGAAAAAACTCCCTAGGAAAAACTCTGTCAGCGATGAAGGGTAGGTTAGAATCCCTAAAGGAATTCCCCTCCACTGCCAATGTGCACATATAAAGTTTATGAAATGAAAGTATAATGCAAAAGATCTCATGCGTGTCTAATAGACAGCCCCAGGACTGCATGTTATAAAGATTATTTTATGTAGAGAAACTGTGTCCATAAATAAATTGTTGGCCTCTGTCTTTTCCTTGTCACACAAGGACCACACAGTTGTCTGTTTTTCCTATTATCAGTCCCTGGTAGTCATCACTAACAGAATTCTATTCATCTTATTTAATGTGACTTTGGACCCATTGCTCAGTGGAAACAAAGAAAAGAATTATCTATACTTCCATGGTTTTGGATAAGACCCTCTCAGCTGGAAAACAAGATATATCTCCTAACATAGGAAGTACCAGAAGCTTATCCTGCAGCAATATTTTGTCTGTATTTGTTGAACTGGTTTCTTTTTGGCTCTGGTTTAATTCTGATGCTCATATTTTGTTCCTTCTGGTAAAAAAATGTGAACCAAAT